>NC_090651.1:365546686-366222936 GCF_040937935.1 Hyperolius riggenbachi
ATCCAGCTCTTCCTCTGACTCCCCCGCCTCCTCTTCTGTCCCTACATCCCCAGACACAGACCCCTCTTCTTCATCACCAGAACTCAACAACGCTTGTGATTGTGGCCCGATCTCAATCTCTGCCACATCAGTCCCCAGTAAGTCCTGTGCTTCTTGCATCAGCAGGTTCCCAGATGCCGGACTGAGGGACAGAACGCTGTCATCCTGGGAGGGCTGCTGACCAGTGGGTGCTGGGGTGGATGTCACAACAAGCGTGGGATGTTGGCTGCTGCTGCTACTGCTTGGAGTGGTGCTCACAGTAGAGGTCTGGGAGGAAGTCATGATGTCCATGAGTACGCCAGGTTCCATTTGCTCAACCACCACACGGGGACCAGAAACTTTAAAATATTTGGACAATGGCGTCCGCTGACTCGGCCCAGGCTTTGCTGCCCCCTTTTCTGCTGCATCACGACCACGTACAGCTGGGCGTCCTCTCCCTGGACGTGGAGCAGTCCCAGAAGTGGCTGAGGCAATTGAACTCCCTTTCCTCTCACCCCGCGAAACCCTGCCAGACATGTTGCTAGTAATGAATCACTGGATGCAGTGGGCACAGTACAAGGTCACTGAAGGATGCAGTGGGCACAGCACAAGGTCACTGAAGGATGCAGTGGCCACAGTACAAGGTCACTGAAGGATGCAGTGGGCACAGCAGTGGGCACTGGATATACAACTAGGTCACTGAAGGATGCAGTGGGCACAGTACAAGGTCACTGAAGGATGCAGTGGGCACAGCACAAGGTCACTGAAGGATGCAGTGGCCACAGTACAAGGTCACTGAAGGATGCAGTGGGCACAGCAGTGGGCACTGGATATACAACTAGGTCACTGAAGGATGCAGTGGCCACAGTACAAGGTCACTGAAGGATGCAATGGGCACAGTACAAGGTCACTGAAGGATGCAGTGGGCACAGTACAAGGTCACTGAAGGATGCAGTGGGCACAGTACAAGGTCACTGAAGGATGCAGTGGCCACAGTACAAGGTCACTGAAGAATGCAGTGGGCACAGCAGTGGGCACTGGATATACAACTAGGTCACTGAAGGATGCAGTGGGCACAGTACAAGGTCACTGAAGGATGCAGTGGGCACAGCAGTGGGCACTGGATATACAACTAGGTCACTGAAGGATGCAGTGGCCACAGTACAAGGTCACTGAAGGATGCAGTGGGCACAGCAGTGGGCACTGGATATACAACTAGGTCACTGAAGGATGCAGTGGGCACACAAGGATGTCACACTGTGTAATGAGATGCTCATATGCCAGCGAGCGAGCAGTGGGCACTGGGCACGGCACAAGGTCACTGACAGAATGAATGAACAGCGCTGGCAGAGAGTGGCGGCGCTGGCGGTGTGACTGGCTGCCTGCAAATAGTACAAGTGTATAACTGTCACTGGAATATACAAGTGAACACTGCAGCTGCACTAACCTGCCTGCCTGCACTCTACACACAGATAATCCCCACTCCCACTACACTGCAGCACTGAACCTGCCTGCACAGCACTACACACAGTTAAATAATCACTAGACTCCCACACTCCCACTACACTACACTGACTACAACTAACTACAGCAATCACTCACTGACTAGCTAACTGTGTACAGTATAAGAGCAGTGTTAGCAAAAAAAACGCTTTGTTTTTAACACAATAAATGCACTTGCTCAAACAACAATGGCCTGGAGATAATCCTCTCAGCACCACAGTCTAGTAGCAAGGACAGAGCTTTTCCATCATGGCCGCCGCTTTATATTCAGGAGGGGAGGGCATAGCTCCCCTCCTGTGATTGGTTGCTAGGGCCTGGCTGGGGCACTCTGATTGGCCTGCAATGTGTCACTTCCGCATAGTTTGACGCATTTCCGCAAACCACGACTTCAGCCCCGGGTTTCACGAGCGTGAATGCGGATTTCTGTCCGCATTCACGCGTAGCCGAAGCAGATTTTCGTGGTTGAAAATCTATTCACGGCTTAGCGTGTCCGAGGCGGAATGCGTCAAAATGGTCGTGAATCCACGCGTAAGCGTGATCACGACCTGGCGGTGAGCACCACTATAATATACTTTGTTATTGTAACAGAGTGTATTATACTGGCTGCCTCCTCTGCTGATGGTCACTCGTCGTGCGACCATCAGAGAGGATGGCAGCCATCAGGATAAGTTAAAAAAAAACACAGTGTGCCCCACACAGACCCCCCCGATCGCCCACCCCAGCCCTCAGAACCCCCCATCGCCCACCCCAGCCCTCAGAACCCCCCCCTGCTCACCCCAGCACACCAAATTTTGCACCCAAGCACCCCCATAAAACCCATCAATCACTCCCTGTCACTATCTAGCAACGCTATCCCCTTGGTTAGGTCCCTAACTGCCCCCTAGGGTCCCCTGATCAACCCCCTACCCTCAGATCCTCCCAGACCCCCCCCCCGTATACTGTATACAGCTGTATAGCTGCCTTACCCACTGATCACCTGTCTATCACCCATCTATCACCTGTCTATCACCTGTCTATCACCCCTTGTCACCACCACCAATCAAAGCAGACCCTAAACTGTCCCTGACTAGGGTTCAATTTCAGAAAGGGGGTGGGGCCACAAACAGCCAATTAGATTTGTTATATTCCGATGCAAATTATTGATGCCAAACACCGCAAAGCTCACAAACTTGGTAACTGAGTAATTGATTCATTGTGCGTTAGGGTTAGAAAAACGGGCACAGCCAACACCAGCCAAATACATAAGCGGGCAACGCCGGGTCATAAGTGGGCGGAGACAAATACAAATTTTACTGGGAAAATGTAAACAGTAGCCATTCTTACAGTGTTAATGGTAGGGTTCTCAAACTTTGCACAGTTGGTTACTGGGTGACTGGGGTTAATATTCAGAAAAGTGGGTGGAGCCTACAAAAGGCAATCAAAAATTACCTATTGATTTTTCAGGGGAATATTTCATTGCTGCCATTCTTGCACTGTTAATGGCACAAGCCTTAAACCTGGAACAGTTGATCATTGGGTGACTGGGGTTTAAATGTATAAAAGGGTGTGTAGCCACAAACAGCCAATATGAGTTGTTTCATTTTAATGCAGGTTATTGATGCCAAAGACAGCAAAGCTCACAAACTTGGTCATTGAGTAATTTATTAATTGTGTGCTAGGGTTAGGAAAAGTGGGCACAGCCGTCATCAGGGAACACTTCCCTGACAATGGCGAAAGGCCGAAACCGGTTGGAACGGTAACTGGAGACCGGGCAAATTTGCAAGAGACCGTGAGACTATTTTTGTGTATTGGTATACACTATATGCTTATCACTACTAAGGGTCCCTGTCAAAAGGACCCCTAAAGTAAGATATTGTATATGTGGTATTGTTTGGATTTTTATTAAAAACTATGTTTTTAAGGACAGTGAGTGACCTATTGATTCTATCTTTGGTGATGGTCACTGTCTGAGAATATACACTGTGGTGTGACTGCAGATACCATTGTGATCACCTAGCGCTGTGGATATATACTTGATGTTTGGATGTTTGTTACTCGATCACGCAAAAATGGCTGAACGGATTTGAATGAAATTTGGCACACACATAGTACATTACCTGGAATAACGTATAGGATACTTTTTATTCCCATAACCAAAAAGGGGGTGGAGACAAATACAAATTTCACTGGAAAATGTATACTGCAGCCATTCTTACACTGTTAATGGTAGGGTTCTCAAACTTTGCACAGTTGGTCGCTAGGTGACTGGGATTAATATTCAGAAAGGTGGGTGGAGTCTATAAAAGCCAATCAAAATTAACCTATTGATTTTCAAGGGGAATATTTACATTGCTGCCATTCTTGCACTGTTAATGGCACAAGCCTCAAACCTGGTACAGTTGATCATTGGGTGACTAGGGTTCAATTTCAGAAAGGGGGTGGAGCCACAAATAGCCAATTAAATTTGTTTCATTTCAATGCAAATTATTGATGCCAAACACCGCAAAGATCACAAACTTGGTAATTGAGTAATTGATTAATTGTGTGTTAGGGTTAGAAAAGTAGGCACAGCCAACACCAGCCAAATACATAAATGGGCAAGCCGGGTCATTAGTGGGCGGAGACAAATACAAATTTTACTGGGAAAATGTAAACAGCAGCCATTCTTACACTGTTAATGGTAGGGTTCTCAAACTTTGTACAGTTGGTTACTGGGTGACTGGGGTTAATATTCAGAAAAGTGGGTGGAGCCTAAAAAAGGCAATCAAAAATCACCTATTGATTTTTCAGGGGAATATTACATTGCTGCCATTCTTGCACTGTTAATAGCACAAGCCTTAAACTTGGTACAGTTGGTCATTGGGTGACTGGGGTTCAAATTCAGACAAAGGGGTGGAGCCACAAACAGCCAATCAGATTTGTTTAATCTCAATGCAAATTATTGATGCCAAAAACCGCAAAGCTCACAAACTTTGTTATTGAGTAATTGTGTGTTAGGGTTAGAAATAGTAGGCGGAGCCAACACCAGCCAAATACATACCTGAACAATGTTAGGAAATAAGTAGGTGGAAGAAAAATACAAATTTCATTGCGCAAATGTATACTGCAGCCATTCTTACACTGTTAATGGCAGGGTTCTCAAACTTTGCACAGTTGGTCACTGGGTGACTGGGATTAATATTCAGAAAAGTGGGTGGAGCCTATAAAAGCCAATCAAAATCCACCTATTGATTTTTAAGGGGAATATTTAATTGCTGCCATTCTTGCACTGTTAATCACCTGTACCTGGTACAGTTGGCCATCGGGTGATTGGGGTTCAAATTCAGAAAAGGGGTGGAGCCACATCCAATCAGATTAATTTTATTTCATTGCAAATTATTGATGCCAAAGACCGCAAAGTTCACATACTTGGTCATTAAGTAATTGTGTGTTAGGGTTAGGAAAAGAGGGCAGAGCCAACACTAGCCAAATACATACCCGGGCAACGCCGGGCGTCCAGCTAGTATATATATATATGTGTGTGTGTGTATATGTATGTGTGTGTGTGTCTGTGCATGTAAAATCAGATGTGTGTATGTGTGTGTGTGTGTGTGTATGTATGTGCCACGATCACTCAAACACTTTGACTGATTTGAACGAAACTTGGTATACGGATCCCATACTACCTGGGATGGTATGTTCTGGGGGTCTCGCAGCCCCCCTGCACACCTGGGTGGAGCTCTAAACATCTAATCAGATTTCACCCATTCATGTCAATGGAAAAAATGGAAAAGGCTGCCATTCTCACAGTAATCACGCCAGAGTGCCCACACTTGGCACAGTTGGTCACTTGGTGGCCAAGGTTACAAATTCAGGAAAAGTGGGTGGAGCATAAAACAGCCAATTGATTTATAGCTATTCATTTTAAATGGTAAAATGTAAACTGCAGCCATTCTTAGACTGTTAATCGCAGGGGTCTCAAACTTGACACAGTTGGTCACTGGGTGAATGGGATTAGTATCCAGGAAAGTAGGTGGAGCCTACAACAGCCAATCAAAATTCACCTATTGATTTTCAAGGGAACTATTTAAACTGCTGCCATTCTCCCACTGTTAATGGCAGAGGCTTTAACCTCACTACAGTTGGTCATTGGGTGTCTTAGGTTCAAATTCACTAAAGGGGTGGAGCCAAAAACAGCCAACCAGATTTATTTGCTGGATAAACTGCTTTGATTCACACATTTTTGATGCCAGGAACCCGAAAGCTTGCACACTTGGTCATTGACTGGCAGTGTGTCAAGGTTACAAATAGTGGGTGGAGCCAAAACAAATTTCACTGGGATAATATAAACTGCAGCCATTCTTACACTGTTATTGTCATGGCATTGAAACTGCCTTTTTTGGCATTAGATATATTATGAGGTTGACAAATAAAAACATTCACAGCTTTTTGTGTTCCCCTTGTATTGTATTGTGATTGTGTTGTGCTGTAAGTCACATTTTATTTTTTGTAATTGTATTGCAGATCCTTGCAAATCTATTGCATGCAGGATCCAAGAAACTTGCAAAATCCAGAAAGGCATTCCAGTGTGTGTTCCAAATTACACCAGCTACTGTTCAGCCCAAGGCGACCCTCACTACCGTACGTTTGATGGTTACAAATTTGACTTCCAAGGAACCTGCACATATGTCCTATCTAAAAGTGATGGTGACGACAAGGGTTTAGTACCATTTATGGTGACCGAGAAGAATGAAAACCGAGGCAGCCAATCCGTATCATTCGTCAGGACAGTTAACATTTATGTCTATGGATATAAGATCACCATTATAAAGAAGGAATTTGGTAAAATTAGGGTAAGGCTTTGTTAATGAAACTCATGTTTACTTTTATTTTCTTTTTTCCTTTGCTGTATTGATGAGAAACAACAACAATAAAAATAATAATAATTACTATCTTGTTTATCCGATTTAGGTAAATGATGTTCTAGTCTGTCTACCAGTTAGTTTACCAAATGGCAAGATCTCAGTGGCAATCAGTGGGTTAAATGCCGTCTTAAAAACAGATTTTGGTCTTACTTTGTCCTATAACTATGACTCATGTGTTGTAATCCAGCTCATTAGTAGCTACTTCAATCTTACAAGAGGTCTCTGTGGCAATTTTAACCAAAATAATGGAGACGAGAAAATGACAATAGACAACAACCTAGTTCCCTCGATTATTGACTGGGCCAAGAGCTGGAAAGTGCCTGACTTGGATCCATTCTGTTTTGACTTTTGTCCTAAAAACTGTCCATCTTGTAGTGAGGATGAGAGATCACTTTATGGAGGTGACAAACAATGTGGCCTCATTAGGAAGACTGATGGGCCCTTCAGGGAGTGTTTTGGAAAAAATGACACAGACACTTCCTATATGAACTGTTTGTATGATGTCTGCATCTACAAGGGTGCTAAGAAGTTTTTGTGTGAGTCACTCAAAGATTATGCCGACATCTGCAGAAGACAAGGAGTTACAATTTATGATTGGAGAACGCCTTCAGGATGTGGTAAGATTTGACCAAGTAGGATAAAAATTAATTATCCTGTTCTTATTACCTTTCCATCCCTCTGGTGCCTTCCAGGAAATGGGTTTAACATGTCTTTAACCTATTGGGGACCGGCTGCCTAACACTCCCTTAAGGACCAGGCATTTTTGCACTGGAGGGGGCGCGTTTGGGGGGTCAGGCAGCTGGATCCCCAGTGCTGCGTGCTTGGCATGGTGTCCCCCCTTAAGCCAGATGTCCCCCCCTTTCGCCAGCAGCCTTAACTCACCTTCCAGGCTCCAGCGATGAGCCACAGTAGCCACCTCTGCTCCAGCCGGCATCTCTGCTCCTACTGCCGCACAGTTCCGGGTTGCGGCTTGATGACATCAAGCCGGGACCCGGCACTGACGTCAGAGGGTGCAGAGATGCCGGCCAGAATGGAGGGGGCCCCGGTTGTCGGGGGAACAGCAGTAAGGTGAGTGGATCCTCTTCTTCCCCCCTCCCCCCTACCGCTGCAGCTCTGTAAGTGATCACTATGATCCGCCGGCGATCATAGTGATCACGTGATTAGCAGCCATACGCGATGGCTCCTGATCGTTGAGGGGAGATGACAGGTTAATCTCCCCTCTTAGGTGCGCACGATCGCATCTGTTTATATGCAGTTTCTAATAATAAGGATAGGGCATTAGCCGTGATGCAAGGGAGGCAATAATGTCCTATAGCCCTGGTTGAAGGTTAAACTGTCACCTTGGGTGGAAGGCAGACAGAAGAATATTGAAGTCCAACCTGAGGCATTATCACAGGTAAAAAGGGTGCTGCCATAGCCTTTCATGTTAATTGCCATGACTAGTGGCTCTAAATGGTAAAAAGGTCGCTGACAAAATAGCGGCCATGCTGCCTGCTATACAAAGTGTGGTTAAAAATAGTAGGCACAAAGCACTTTGCATAGCGAATGTCGCTGGTGCCCACTATGTCTTCAGGCGCCTCCGGTGTCTTTTTTACAGCTCATAGCTGCTAATCGCGGCAATTAACAAGTCTGTGGCAGCGATAGCAGATGCTGGGATAGCCGCTAATTGTGGCACAATGTCAATGCAAGTCAATGGGCCTTTTACACTTTGTACCAGAATTGTCCATCCTGCGGCAATCCTGATGCACAGCCTTCATCACATTACTGCAAGCACCACAATTAGCGCACAGTACTTGGGATAATGGAAGTCAATAGGCGACCCTGTAAATGTGAACAATGGAGTGCAGTGTGTCATGGAGCGCATGTGGGGACAGTCAGGGATTCCGGTGATATAGCGACGATTGCAAGATGCACCGGTGTCATATACCACTTTGCAATATTTTTATATTGTAGCTGCTAAAGACCATGATTGTTTCCACATTTTAAGGTCTGAAAGCGAGCTAAAAAATTGCATCAATTTAGACCCTAAAATCTGGAAATAATCATACCTTCAGGAAGGTTAAGTGAATGACTATGGACTCTAACAATGTATCACTACTGAATATGCAAATTGTTTAGACTTCATCACTATATTATTTGGGAAATGAACTGTTTTTCTTTTTATTCATTTATTTTTTTTACTTTTTTTTCACTGTTGGGTGGAAGGTAGAGATGGTCAAGGAGATGGAGAAGGAGACAAAATAAATGCAACTTGAAAATGGACCAATCAGATGCCATATCAGCAGCATTTCATTGGTTCATTTTCAAGCTTTTAAAATTTGTGTAAAACAGAATAAACATTTGCATCGTCTCAGAAATATTGGCATCTCACTGACCTTTCATGGTGGGAGGTTATATTTCAATGTACACTTAGCTTTTAATGATGTAAGAGTTACATATAAAGAACCCATACAATTATGTTAATTATATTTATGTATATGTCACAGTTCTGCCATGTCCTGAAAACAGTCACTATGAATTCTGTGGAACTGCCTGCCCAGCTACGTGCGTCAATCCTGCCGCTCCTTCAGGCTGTACTGACAACTGTGTGGAGAGCTGCCTGTGCAATGACAATTACGTGCTTAGCGTGGATAAGTGTGTTCCACTGTCCAAATGTGGCTCCCAATTCAATGGCAGCTACGTACCACCAGATGAACCATTTTGGGCCGATGATGACTGCCACTTTCTCTGTCAGAATGATCCAGTGTTGGCTATGGTCACTTGTATCGAAAGTAGCTGTAAACCAAATGAGCAGTGCGTGTTAGTGAATGGAGTACGGACCTGCCAACCAGCGAGTTATGCCCAGTGTTCGGCTACTGGAGATCCTCACTTCACTACTTTTGATGGCAAGAAATATGACTTCATGGGAACATGCATCTACCTGCTTGTTGGCGTGACAAATGGCTCCTCACTGCCTGTGTTCACTATCAAACTTCAGAACAACATTCGGGGGAACCCAGCTGCATCCCATGCCAAAGTAGTCACCTTGGTAATCTATGGCCTGGTTCTGACCCTCAGCAGAGATTATCCACTACAAATCTTGGCAAGTACCACATTGGTTTTACATCATCATAATTATAATAATAATAATATAGTAGTACATTAGTCTATGACTATGGTAGGATAGATTGTGAGCTCCTCTGAGGACAGTCAGTGATATGACTATGTACTCTGTAAAGTGCTACAGAAGATGTCACTTCTATCTATCTAAATAAAAATAATAAGGTAGGATATTAGACTATGACTATAGAAGGATTAGATTGTGAGCTCCTCTGAAGACAGCCAGTGGCATGACTATGTACTCTATCAAAGTGCTGCAAAATATGTTAATGCTGTATACATAATAATAATATGGAAGGTAATTAGACTATGGTTATGGTAGGATTAGGTTGTGAGCTCCTCTGAGGACAGTCAGGCTAGATTTCCACTTGTGTGTTTTGTGTCAGAATTTTCACGTTAATTGTGGGAAAATTTGCTTTAAAGAGAAACTCCAACCTAGAATTAAACTTTATCCCAATCAGTAGCTGATACCCCCTTTTACATGAGAAATATAATGCTCTTCACAAACAGTCCATCAGGGGGTGCTGTATGGCTGATTTTGTGCTGAAACCCCTCCCACAAGAAGCTCTGAGTACCGTGGTACTCTGGGCAAACTGCCACAATGTAACAATGCTCACAGACAGGAATTCTCTAACAGCCAAAACAGCTAGGAGCAGCTACATAACCTGCCCACAGTAACAATGTCACCATGTAATAAATGTCAGAATGTAAATCGGGGAGAGGAAAGATTTTACAATGAGCAAACACTGACTAAATCATTTATACATAATTATGGTAAAAAATGAAGCACTTTTTTTACTACATTAGTTTCACTGGAGTTCCTCTTTAAAGCTATGGTTACAGGAAGTTGTCAGCAGTCATGGCTAAGCTGTTACGAGGCAGATTATGTTATATTTGACTACTAATAAAAAAACGTATACAAATTTACAAGCACATTTTCACTAATCAGAAAAATCTTATAAGATTTTTTGGATGCTAAAATTTCACGATACAGTGGAAATGTAGCCTCAGTGAGATGAATTTGTACGCTGTAAAGTGCACGTGAGTGAGTGAGTAAAGTGAGTGGAGAGTGATATGGAGAAATAGAAGAGACAAAGAGAGTGAGATATCTCACCAGCACTTCTTTCTGCACTATTACCATTTGACAGAGACATGGTGAACTTTGTAGGTGGGGGTCTGGGGGGATGTGGGGAAATGGAACAGAAGCAGCTGAACAGCATCAGAGTCAAAATGGATCCGATCAACCGGTAATCAGATCCGTTTTCACTGATCCATTTGCCACTTTATTGCCAGTGTGGACTGAGGCTTAGGCTTCTTATCTACACTGTTGTAAGCTGTCTCTCTGTGCTTTGGTAACTACATCACCTATCAGCATTATTATCTGTATCACAGAGCTCTGCCTGCAGCACTGAACTGCCAGCACTATTGACTAATCATTCTGATCAGCATATACATTGTTCAGCGTAATAATAATACAAAGCGCTATACGGCGCCCAGAAGCACAGCTCACCCTTCATTCAGGCACTTTTACTGACCTGAGGAAGCAGCTCTGGCCGTGAAACGCGTTGTCAAGTGCATCAATAACATTGGTTTGATTTTTACCTTGAACGTCAACTTGTTTTTATCTCTAACGAGACATCTATAAGGTAGGACAATTTTTTATAAAAATATTATTGAATATTACCATATACAGGTCCTTCTCAAAAAATTAGCATATTGTGATAAAGTTCATTATACTACTCCAGACTCAGTCCACTGCTTCCGCAGGTCCCCCAAGGTCTGGAATCGGTCCTTCTCTACAATCTTCCCTAGGGTCCGGTCACCTCTTCTCCTTGTGCAGCATTTTCTGCCACACTTTTTCCTTCCCACACACTTCCCCTGAGGTGCCTTGATACAGCACTCTGGGAACAGCCTATTCATTCACAAATGTATTTCTGTGTCTTACCCTCTTGCTTGAGGGTGTCAATGATGGCCTCCTGGACAGCAGTCAGGGCGGCAGTCTTACCCATGATTGCGGTTTTAAGTAATGAACCAGGCTGGGAGTTTTTAAAAGCCTCAGGAATCTTTTGCAGGTGTTTAGAGTTAATTAGTTGATTCAGATGATTAGGTTAATAGCTTGTTTAGAGAATGTGATGATCCGCTCAGCTGGCTGCACTGGCAGACAGCTGTTTGACCATTCCTCTAGTCTGTGGGCTGCAGGTCTCTGGAAGAGAGACCTGTCTTTTCATTTCAAGTTTCTGGTCTGTTCTGCTGCTGAGGAATTTGCATACATTCGTTATGCAAATCCCTTACCTGCTTCCTTTGATGACTGGCAGTATAAAGAGCTATGTTTCCCAGAGTCCTTGGCTGGTCATTCCTTCAGGGTTTGTAGTAAACACTCCTAGAGTGTCAGCCATGCTACTTCTTGTTAAAGTTAGCTTAGAGTAATTCATGGGACTGCACTAGGCAGTTTCCCTAGTGCAGTTAGGATTGCATATCTGTTTGTTTGTCTGTTGCGATTGCCCTATCCCAGCGGTGGTCGACAGGAAATCGTTCTGTGTGTCTGGGTGCTAACCGGAACAGCGGTTGTAATTGGTAGCCCCTTCTGATCTGTCTTGCCTGGATCGCATTCGCCTTGCGCTAGTGCTGTGGATCCTTCTGTTCTGTCTTCCTGGATCGCACTAGCCTCTAGCGCTAGCGCTGTGGATCCTTCTGATCTGTTTTCTTGTTCCTGAGTTTAGATCGCACTAGCCGCTAGCGTTAGCGGCTTTGGATCTTTCTGATCTGTGTTCCTGCTTTGATCACACTTGCTCTGGCGGAAGAGCGGTGGATCCTTTCTGCCTAGTTCTTGTTTCTCATTTGTCTGTCTTGTCTGATACGGGCGCTTGCTGTAGGCTCGGTGAGGCAACCGTTAAGCAAGCGATTACGTTCTTTGTTTCGTGTTTGTCTGTCGGTGGTTAGTTAGGCGTGCTTGTCTCTGTTGTGCTTAACACGCGGAGACCGCGCGATAAACGCGTTCGCTGTTGCGAATGAGTGTGGTGTTCACGTTTAGTTAGCGTTTGTTATTTTCTTTATCATTCTCATTGTATTATTTGCTGTGCCTTTGCTCCTCTTGTGTTCTGTTCTAGTCTGTCTTGTGTCACATCTGGCGATCGCCTTTCTTGCGATCGCGTTCCTACTTTTGTTTCTGCTGATGTGTGTTCACCGTCGCAGGGTCGCAACTAGATTGGTGAACGCACATTCGTCCTGTCCCTGTGCTCTTTCTCTTTATGGGCTGTTCAGCCCCACATTGTCTTGATCTGTACAATCCCCATCTGGCATCTGTGGCCGTGCAGCGATTGTACTCGTCTGCACTCCACAGCGCCATTTGCCGGTGGGAATTGCCCTCTGCTGGTGCATTGCACCTAGCCTGGGTTCACCCAATTATATGCTTGTGGAAGGTTTTCGCTGTGTCAGTGCGCATTCTCTGAAGAAGCAAAGTTTATCTTTGCGAAACAGCTGTCAGACATCACTTTTTTCCCCCCACTGCTGTAACCACTGTGTCCACCCACCACAATAAAGAGTTTTTATGCAGCAGATGCCCATCATCTTCTTTTTTCTTGGACTGCAATTTGAACGTTTGTGGAGCACGCTGCAGGTAAGACCGTTTGTGGTTATATCCTCCCTGCTGCATTTAGTGCCGGTGCTTTTTCTCTCACTTTGTATGAACTTTATAACAATATGCTAATTTTTTGAGAAGGAGCCCTGTAGAGTCACTACTCCCTCTCCTTCATCGTGGGGGCCTCCAGCTTTTCCTAGTACATAGTGAATACCCATAGCCTCATAGGGGAGATTGGTCGAAGGTCTTCCTTGACCTGCAAATTCTATTTTTCGGAGTAGCGACCACCACCCCATAGAAGAAAGGCAGTGTGGATGGTACTTCCCCCACACGTGACAATGAGTGGTTGCCTCACACAGCAACCCACTCTTGTGAGTATATTTTCAACTGTCTTTTCTATTTCCCTGATGACCTAACAAAATTGCGTCAGATTGGGTTCCCGGATTTCCCTGGGTTTTTTTCTCAATTCTACAATAATGCAAAGTGGTGGGTGTCACAGCAGACAGTGTATACACACTGACAGCCAACATCTGTAATGAAGAGAGAGTGCAGCTCTGTCCACCTAGAGTTGAGCTGAAATTTTCGTAATTTCGCATTACTAAAATTACGCATGCGAAATTTGCGATTACGATGCGAAATTACAGTAGCGTAATTGCCATTAAAATCGTAATTGAAAATACCGTAAGCGTAATTTTCAACGCGTAATTTCACGTTTCGTTCATGCCGTAATTTCGCATTAAACGCTACCGTAATTTCGCGTTAAACCATAACGCTCCGTATAATATTAAAAAGCCGCCGACTTTAAGGGTTAATAGCAAAGCCCCCTTAAATGCTAAGAGCCCCAAATTTGGAGAATATATTAAGGAGATCAGGAGGAATAAGAGGAAATTTTTTTTTTCAAAAAGACCTTATAGTTTTTGAGAAAATCGATGTTAAAGTTTCAAAGGAAAAATGTAAACATTTAAAAACCCGCCGACTTTAACAGTTAATAGCAAAGCCTGCTTAAAGTTTAGGAACACCACATTCCCAGGGTATATTAAGGGGATCAGTGGGAATAAGAGGAACATTTTTTTTTTCAAAAAGACCTTATAGTTTTTGAGAAAATCGATTTTTAAGTTTCAAGGGCGAAAATGTCTTTTAAATGCAGAAAATGTCAGTTTTTTTTGCACAGGTAACAATAGTGTATTATTTTCATAGATTCCCCCAAGTGGGAAGAGTTTTACTTACTTCGTTCTGAGTGTGGGAAATATTAAAAAAAAAACGACGTGGGGTCCCCCCTCCCAGACCTCTTTAACCCCTTGTCCCCCATGCAGGCTGGGATAGCCAGAATGCGGAGCACCGGCCGCGTGGGGCTCCGCACCCTGACTATACCAGCCCGCATGGTCCATGGATTGGGGGGTCTCGGAAGGGGAGGGGCAGCCAAGCTTTCCCCTCCCCCTCCGAGCCCTTGTCCAATCCAAGGACAAGGGGCTCTTCTCCACCTCCGATGGGCGGTGGAGGTGGAGGCCGCGATTTCCTGGGGGGGAGGTTCATGGTGGAATCTGGGAGTCCCCTTTAAAAAGGGGTCCCCCAGATGCCCACCCTCCCTCCCAGGAGAAATGAGTATAGAGGTACTTGTACCCCTTACCCATTTCCTTTAAGAGTTAAAAGTAAATAAACACACAAACACTTAGAAAAAGTATTTTAATTGAACAAAAAACATAACCACGAAAAAAGTCCTTTAATATTCTTAATTAACCATTAATACTTACCTGTCCCTTTAAATAAATGATCCTTCGAAATAGCCTCGGAAATGTTCTATCAGTTACAATGTAACAAAGTTATTACAATGTAACAACTTTGTTACATTGTAACTACGCCGCACCCGACGTCACTCGCCGCCGCCGCATACGCGTCTGCGCTGCACAGATTCCCGACAGAGCTCTGAGCTATATAGCTCAGAGCTCTGAGAGGCATCTTTGTATTTTGGCTCCAAGGAGCCCCATTGGTCCTTAGCAGTCCAATGGGGTTCCTTCAAATCAAAAGGAACCCCATTGGACTGCTAAGGACCAATGGGGCTCCTTGGAGCCCAAATACAAAGATGCTTCTCAGAGCTCTGAGCTATATAGCTCAGAGCTCTGTCGGGTCCGTGCAGGACGCTAAGTCCCCGCCGGCTCCGCTGCCCTCCCCGCCTCTCCCACATGTCACCCACATGTCACTCACATGTGGGTGACATGTGGGTGACAGATGTGGGCGGGGTGGACAGCGGGAGCTGCGGGGACTTAGCGTCCTGCACGGACGCGTAATTGCTGCGGCGGCTGAGCGGCGAGTGACGTCGGGTGCGGCGTAGTTACAATGTAACAAAGTTGTTACATTGTAATAACTTTGTTACATTGTAACTGATAGAGCATTTCCGAGGCTATTTCGAGGGATCATTTATTTAAAGGGACAGGTAAGTATTAATGGTTAATTAAGAATATTAAAGGACTGTGTTTGTGTGTTTATTTACTTTTAACTCTTAAAGGAAATGGGTAAGGGGTACAAGTACCTCTATACTCATTTCTCCTGGGAGGGGGGGTGGGCATCTGGGGGACCCCTTTTTAAAGGGGACTCCCAGATTCCACCATGAACCTCCCCCCCAGGAAATCGCGGCCTCCACCTCCACCGCCCATCGGAGGTGGAGAAGAGCCCCTTGTCCTTGGATTGGACAAGGGCTCGGAGGGGGAGGGGAAAGCTTGGCTGCCCCTCCCCTTCCGAGACCCCCCAATCCATGGACCATGCGGGCTGGTATAGTCAGGGTGCGGAGCCCCACGCGGCCGGTGCTCCGCATTCTGGCTATCCCAGCCTGCATGGGGGACAAGGGGTTAAAGAGGTCTGGGAGGGGGGACCCCACGTCGTTTTTTTTTTATATTTCCCACACTCAGAACGAAGTAAGTAAAACTCTTCCCACTTGGGGGAATCTATGAAAATAATACACTATTGTTACCTGTGCAAAAAAACCTGACATTTTCTGCATTTAAAAGACATTTTCGCCCTTGAAACTTAAAAATCGATTTTCTCAAAAACTATAAGGTCTTTTTGAAAAAAAAAATGTTCCTCTTATTCCCACTGATCCCCTTAATATACCCTGGGAATTTGGTGTTCCTAAACTTTAAGCAGGCTTTGCTATTAACCGTTAAAGTCGGCGGGTTTTTAAATGTTTACATTTTTCCTTTGAAACTTTAACATCGATTTTCTCAAAAACTATAAGGTCTTTTTGAAAAAATTGTTTTCCTCTTATTCCTCCTGATCTCCTTAATATATTCTCCAAATTTGAGGCTCTTTGCATTTAAGGGGGCTTTGCTATTAACCCTTAAATTCGGCGGCTACCTAACATTAATACATGCGTCAACTTTTCCGCTTCGGGAGCATGACCATACGCATTAATTTCGTAATACCCGTTGCAATGCGAAAATTACGCGAAAATTACGCTTACGCGAAATTTCACAAAATCCTTCTTCATTACGATTATGTACTTACGGCCAT
This sequence comes from Hyperolius riggenbachi, assembly GCF_040937935.1. NCBI lineage: Eukaryota > Metazoa > Chordata > Amphibia > Anura > Hyperoliidae > Hyperolius > Hyperolius riggenbachi. The sequence goes on from NC_090651.1 coordinate 365,563,271, forward strand.
AAACGTAATTACACTAGTTACGCGAAATTTCGCGAAATCGTAATTACTCCATTACGCTCATCTCTATGTCCACCTAATAGACCACAGCTCTCATCATCTTCTAGTGCCAATAAGTGGAGTAAGAAGGAGGGGCAGAGGTGAGTGATAGAGGGCAGGGCTGCATACAAAGTAGCCACCTGCTGTCTGCTGGAGATGGGAAGCTGGGCAGCCCTGCTTTGTTCATATACCCAGCAGTCTTCAGCAGGGTGGACGGGCATGTACAGAGCCGTGCGGCCATGGTTCCCCAGCTGATGCTGCTTGGAAGTTGTCTTCCCCTGACCTCCTGGTGACCTAGGCAAGGGCTTCTGGGGTTTGTGCATATATCTGGCCATGTTTAACCTCCTTGGTGGTATGGACGAGCTCAGCTCCTCCATAACCGCCACAGGGCACCGCTCAGGCCCTGGTGGGCCGATTTTCGTAATTTTTTTTTAAAACACGCAGCTAGCACTTTGCTAGCTACGTGTTGGGGACGATCGCCGCCGATGCACCGCTACCCCTCGCATAACAGCCCCCCCGAGACCCCGTGCGCAGCCTGGCCAATCAGTGCCAGGCAGCGCTAAGGGGTGGATCAGGACTCCCTGTGATGTCACGACGTCGATGACGTCATTCTGTTCGTCGCCGTTCAGAACAGGATTTCCGGATGGGCTTGATCGCTGGTGGCGATCGGAGGGGTGGGAGGGATGCCGCAGGGAGGGGGGGAATCATGTAGCTAGCGCTAGGCTAGCTACATGATTTAAAAAAAAAAATCAAAAAATACTGCTGCGCAGCCACCCTGGCGATCTTAATAGAACGCCAGGGTGGTTAAAATAACGTTTAAAAAATTGTCTGAAGAGTGAAGACCCAATGTATTGGCTTAGAGAGGAGTGTCTCCCTGGGAACTAAAGTACTTAGAGCATACATGTCAAATCTGATCTGTCCCTCGGAGCTGTCAAATTTGGCCCTCAGGTTGTTTCCCCACATTTGCATTCGGTTCGGTCCCCACTACACCACCATAGAATCTATATTGGCAGGAGCCATTGAAAAAGTTGCGTCCAAAAATGGGAGGAAGTTGTTATTTATTGACACTGTATGTGTGCATAGGTGTGTATGTCTGTGGAGTGTCTTTGTGTGCACCTGTGTATGTATGTTTGTTTGCATGGTGTGTATGCATGTCATGTGTGTTTGTACTGTGTGTGTATATCTGTGTATATTTGTGTGCACAATGTGTGTGCGAATGTCTGTATTTGTGTATAGTGTGCAGAGATGGATTAAAGTGGACCTAAGCACCTAAATTAATTTCTGCTCTTAAAGGAGAACTGTAGTGAAAGGGATATGGAGGTTGCCATATTGATTTCCTTTTAAGCAATACCAGTTGCCTGGCTATCTTGTTGATCCTCTGCCTCTAATACTTTTAGCCATAGACCCGGAACAAGCATGCAGCAGATCAGGTGTTTCTGACATTTTTGTCAGATCTGACAAGATTAGCTGCATGCTTGTTCCTGGTTTGATTCTGCAGGCAGATAGCTCAGCGGGGCTGCCAGGTGTGAGAAAACGCGGAAAAGCCGGGTGCTCAGAGCAGGGCGGCTGTTTCCGCGTCCAATGCGGCGGATTCCGCATCTGACGCGGTGGTTTGCACGCATAGGCCTACATGTGTCAGCGTGGCTGAACGCGGAGAAACCGCCGCATGCTCGGATGGCGGTGCGGCTGGTTCCGCGCCCTGCACGGCGGATACATTGCAAAGCATGTCTGGTGTGGCTGGGACTGATAGTCCACACAGATTCAGAAGAACGCGCGCACGCATGGAGAGGCAGAACTTTTATGACAGCCAGAAGGGTGTCAGCTGACCAAGCCGGTCAGCTGACAATTCAACCATTTCTGATTGGTCCAGCACTTAGGGGAGGCGCTGGAGAGCGCTATAGTATATATACTGGGTGTTGGTCATTTCTCTGGTGTCTGGCGTTGCGATCACTACGTGGTAGCACTCAGACCTTGTCAGTATCTGTGATATTACCATTCTGTTATACTTCAGACTAGCTCTAGGGTGTTTATGATCAAGGAACTCACACCCAAGACTAGGGAACTGTATTATCACTCTGTTATATCAGACTAGTTCCAGGATGTTGATGATCACGGAACTCACACCTAAGATTAGGCATTGTTATTATCTGTTATGACTTTCTGCTTTCCTGACCACTCTCTTGATTTCTGATTTGGTACTTCGCTATAACTGATACTCTGTTGCTGAACCCTGCTTGTCTTTAGATTCCGAATCTGTCTCCTGTCTCTGTATCTGATCTGTTGTCGACCTGGCCTGTCCGACCTCGAGAACTATCTTCCCTGTTTGGAGATAGTTCACAGACCTGTCAGTGACACTTCACCATTGGTGTCACACACACTCTGGTCCTTCCCACTCTCAGCCTGGCTCCGCCCCTTGGGGAGCATCAGATCATTGGAAGGAACCTGTTCTCTGAGCAGTATCTCTTACTGCCTGGCACCCTCTATACGGGTGCTCTCCTCAAAGTATTACTGTTGCACAAGCACTCATATTTCTCAGGTGTCCAGAGGTTAGAAATATATCTGATTATCGGTGATACTGCAGATCATCAATAATTGGGTATATATCTGTATTCTCGGTGATACTGCAGATCACCGATAATCAGATCCTCTCTGTGTTACACCGATCGTTACACCAGGTAACTGGTATTGCTTAAAAGGAAATCAATATGGCAGCCTCCATATACCTCTCACTACAGTTCTCCTTTAAAGATACACAACAGCAAAATAACCTTTAGAGAAAAACATATATTTGTTACAGCTGATACAAATCCTGAAATAAATCTGCAATGTTTCTACTTCCTGCTCTCATGGAAGCTAACATATTGTTCACATTTTGTGCTTTCAAATGAGCCTATCTGCCTTATCTGCTATGGCAGTCAGGTAACATGGTGAGAGATCAAATTACAACTTGTGATTAGACCCAAATGAGCGGGAATTAGACAGGCTAAACTTTCTAAATACATACAGGGCTAAACTCTCTAAATACATACAGGGTGCATTTCTTTTCCTTCTGTCCTGTGAAAAAGTTCAGATCCACTTTAAGATGTAAAGGGGCTCTGGGCAAGGTAGTAGATTTGTGGTCCTTTTGGTAAACTGAAATGGAGAGAGGTCAGAGAAGGTGGCAGGTAGGCCTCTTGACACCCCCTTGGCCCCAGACACCTGCCTAAGTTGCCTGGTAGATGATCCTGCTCTGATAATGTGTATATATGAAGTATGTGTGATTGTGGCAAGCAGGAAATTTGGGCGCCTGAGGCAAGTGGAAAAAAGGGCGCCGCCATTGACTCTCATGTTAAATATCGTTTAATGGACGCCCAACAGGGAAATTTGAGAAACCGGTTGGTAATAATGAATAGAATGGGCGCCCAGTGAATAATAACGTTTACAAACATACCATAGTTATTGTTTCTATCTATGTAACGTTTAATAACTAAAACCATATTATCAGGAAAATACAAAATACTCTTCAAATATCTAAATATATTGATGAAAAAAATAATTTTATAAACAATATGGGAGTTTTAAGGTAAGGCACTACTATGGGATTTTTAAGGCTTAGTAAAGTTTCATAACTAAAACGATATTATCTGGAAAATACAAATACTCATCAAATAACTAAATATATCAATTTAAAAAATAATTTGATAAACAATATGGGAGTTTTAGGGATAGGCAGGCACTACTAGTGGAGTTTTTTAGGCTTGGTAAAGTTTGATAACTGAAACAATATTATCTGGAAAATACAAATACTCCTCAAATAACTAAATATATCAATAAAAAGAAATAATTTGATAAGCCACCACCAGGGAGTCTTAGGGTTAGGCACCATCAGGGGAGGGTATTTAGGGTTAGGCACCACCAGAGGGGGTCTTAGGGTTAGGCACCACCAGGGGCAGTCTAAGGGATAGGGATAGGCATGCATGGAAAAAGGGTGCTGTGATAAAAGGGCCCGGCAGGAAAATGAAATGTCGCCGGTGGATAACAAAATCTGATAATGATAAACATTATTGTCAAACTTGGTTAACAATAGATACAGTTGTTAAAACAGACGGGAAATAATAACGAAAATATATTAACGTTTAAAATTTATTTTTCATAATTCAACAATACAGCTTAACTCAACCCTAGTCTCACGCAGAACTATCCCCTGGTGGTGCCTAAATCTAACCACTCCCCAGGTGGTGCCTAGCCCTAACCACCCCCTTCCCCGGTGGTGACTAACCCTAACCACCCCCCGGTGGTGCCTAACTCTAACCACCCCCTACCCCGGGGGTGCCTAACCCTAACCACTTCCCCTGGTGATGCCTAACACTAACCACTCACTCTGCAGAAACACCCGTTTCCACATATAAATAATAATATCTTTGATAACGTAAAATCTGTACATACAAACAAAATAATATGATAAAAACTATAACGTTGCAAGCTTCTAGAATGATAACATACTTCAGAAACTTTAATTTTCTCATGTTGTTAACGATATTTTTTTGTGGCACCCTTTTTCATGCTTTTTTTGCCGTATTAACAACAATTGCATAAAGTCTATGGCGGCGCCTTTTTCCGTCCACCCTCAGCCGACGCCCTTTTTCCTCCTACCAGGGATAGGTAGAGGGAGGGTTTTGTGTGAGAGTAAGGTTAGGTTTAGCTGTAGTAAAATATTGGTAATATTTACTAATGTTTTACTATAGTTATTATGAATACACTCATGTTTTTTTCATTGTTATAAAGGATATTTTCAGATTCATGAAGAAATGATATAATAAGGTTATTGACAATATTACACAATTATTAAGATTATGCATATATTATCATTTCCAGTGTTATAAACAATATTTTCAGATTTTTTTTAATTATTACAAGAAGAAACAATAAAATAAGGTTATAGGCAATATTATACAATTATTATGATTATAAATATATTATATATTATCGTTTCCTGTGTTATAAAAAATATTTTCAGATTATTATTACAAGAAGCAAGGATAAAATATGGTTATAGACAATATTATACAGTCATTACGGTTATACATATACTATCGTTTCCAGTGTTATAAACAATATTTTCTGATATTTTTTTCTATTTATTTTTTTACAAGAAGAGTAACATATGGTTATAGAATATATCATTGAATTTGGTTTACTTCATGCACCCTTTTTTTCCAGGCACCCTTTTTGATGTGTGTGTGTGTGTGTGTGTGTGTGTGTGTGTGTGTGTGTGTGTTGTGTGTTGTGTGTGTGTTGTGTATATGTTGTATGTGTGTGTGTTTTCTGTGGTGTGTATGTATTTGTGTGTTGTGTGCGTGCACGTGTGAGTGTGTGTGTCTTGTGTGTGTGTGTGTAGTGTGTGTATGGTGTGGTGTGTGTGTGTGTCTTGTGTGGTGTGTGTGTGTGTTTAGTGTGTGTATGGTGTGGTGTGTGTGTGTATGAGGTGTGTGTGTGTGTGCGGTGTGTGTGTGTGTGTGTGTGTATGTATGGTGTGTGTGTGTGTGTGTGTGTATGGTGTGTGTGTGTGTGTGTGTGTGTATGGTGTGTGTGTGACCGTGTGTGTGCGGTGTGTGTGTGTGTGTGTGTGTATGTATGTATGATGTGTGTGTGTGTGTATGTATGGTGTGTGTGTGTGTTCATGGCTGTCATTAGCAGGGGCGTTCCTAGGGTCCTTGGAGATCGGTGGCACCTGGGGGCACTAGGTGGGGGCTATGTGTGGCGCGCGCCGAGGCAAAAAAATGGGCGTGGTCATACAGTGAGTGGGCGTGGCCATGGGTGGGGCCAATCGTACATTAGATTAGGACAGTGGTGGCGAACTTTTTGGAGGCCCAAACTGCAACCCACAAGTCACTTATCTATCAGAAAGTGGCAACAGCAATTTAAACTAAATACTATACAAACGTTTTAACACATACATGAATGAACATTATGGAAAATCCAAGTTGAAAAACTGAAAAGATAAACAATTTCATCCATCCTACTCCTGAAAAAATATATTCATTTTTTTAGAACCTCCCAGTTTTATTTTCTGTTTTAAAAAGCTAAAAAAGTAGGTTTAATGCTATTGTCTCATATGATGATGATTCAGCTTTTCCCATAGTCTCGCAGTTAGCAATCATGTGACCCCCAACAAGACAAATTCAGAAATCATGAGGCCCCCAACAAGACAAATTCAGCAATCATGAGGCCCCCAGCATGATAAAGTCAGCAAGCGTGAGGCCCCTAACAAGACAAATTCAGCAATCATGAGGCCCCCAACAAATCATGAGGCACCCAACAAGACAAATTCAGCAATCTTGAGGCCCTCAACAAGACAAATTCAGCAATCATGAGGCCCCCAACAAGACAAATTCAGCAGTCATGAGGCACATAAATAGACAGCATTTCACATAAATAGGCAGAATGCCCCCTTAATATGGTAGACACCTCTCACCTAGCTTCTGAATTCTCCTCTACTGGCTGCTGTACCTGGCAATACTGTTTTTGGCTGGATTGGGGATGATGTGTGAGCTGAAAGGCCTGGCAGTGATGCTGTGGCCTGGCTGGCGGTGATGCTGGGGCCGATGTTGTGGCTGGGTTGGCTGGCAGTGATGCTGGGCTGTGCTTGGCTGGTTGAAGTAATTGCTGGCCTGACTGGTGGTGATGCTGTGGCCTTTTTGATAGTGATTCTGGGCTGGTTGGCTGGTGGTGATGCTGGGCTGGCTGGCCTGGATAGTTTAGGTAGCGACAGGTGCCCCCTAGTTAAGGTAGTGCCAGGAATACCCCAGTTTAGGTAGTGACAAGAGCCCCCCATTTCAGTTAGTGACAGGAGCCCCCCAGTGTAGGCAGTGACAGGAGCCCCCATTTTAGGTAGTGACAGGCACCCCCCAGTTAGGTAGTGACAGGCACCCCCCAGTTAGGTAGTGAGTGGCAGGGACCCCCAGTTGGGTAGTGAGTGACAGCTTGGACCCCCAGTTGGGTAGTGAGAGAGAGCAGGGACCCCCAGCTGGCTAGTGAGTGACAGCAGGGACCCCCAGTTGGGTAGTGAGTGACAGCAGGGACCCCCAGTTGGGTAGTGAGTGACAGCAGGGACCCCAGTTAGATAGTGAGTGACAGCAGGGACCCCCAGTTAGATAGTGAGTGACAGCAGGGACCCCCAGTTAGATAGTGAGTGACAGCAGGGACCCCCAGTTAAATAGTGAGTGACAGCAGGGACCCCCATTTAGATAGTGAGTGACAGCAGGGACCCCCGTTTAGATAGTGAGTGACAGCAGGGACCCCCGTTTAGATAGTGAGTGACATCAGGGACCCCCGTTAGGTAGTGAGTAACATCAGGGACCCCCAGTTAGATAGTGAGTGACAGTAGGGACCCCCAGTTAGATAGTGAGTGACAGCAGGGACCCCCAGTTAAATAGTGAGTGACAGCAGGGACCCCCGTTTAGATAGTGAGTGACAGCAGGGACCCCCGTTTAGATAGTGAGTGACAGCAGGGACCCCCGTTTAGATAGTGAGTGACAGCAGGGACCCCTGTTTAGATAGTGAGTGACAGCAGGGACCCCCCTTAGGTAGTGAGTGACATCAAGGACCCCCGTTAGGTAGTGAGTAACATCAGGGACCCCCGTTAGGTAGTGATGAAAGCAGGGACCCCCGTTAGGTAGTGAGTGACAGCAGGGACCCCTGTTTAGATAGTGAGTGACAGCAGGGACCCCCCTTAGGTAGTGAGTGACATCAAGGACCCCCGTTAGGTAGTGAGTGACAGCAGGGACCCCCGTTAGGTAGTGAGTGACATCAGGGACCCCGTTAGGTAGTGAGTGACAGCAGGGACCCCCGTTAGGTAGTGAGTGACATCAGGGACCCCGTTAGGTAGTGAGTGACAGCAGGGACTCCCTTAGGTATTGAGTAACAGCAGGGACCCCTTGTTAGGTAGTGAGTGACAGCAGGGACCCCCGTTAGGTAGTGAGTGACAGCAGGGACCCCCGTTAGGTAGTGAGTGACAGCAGGGACCCCCGTTAGGTAGTGAGTGACAGCAGGGACCCCCGTTAGGTAGTGAGTGAGTGACAGGGACCCCCGTTAGGTAGTGAGTGACAGGCGCGCTCCCCACCCCACCTACCTTGCCGCGTCAGACCTCAGGATCAGTGGGCGACCCGACCAGCTAGAGCGGGTGCCGGGCACAAATCTGCGGAAGTGATGTCACTTTCGCATATCAGCGTTGTCCGCTAGGTCCTAGCGCCCGCTCTATCTGGTCGCCCAGTGCTGATCGAGGTCTGAATGGTAGCGGGGTCAGCGGAGCAGGGCAGAGCGGGGCAGCGGCGGCCGGGAGATCCGTGGCACCCCAGGACAGATTGGGGGGCACGGCCCCCCCAAAATAGGGCTAGCGACGCCCCTGTTTGCTACCAAAAGGAATTCAAGGCAGTTTTTTTTTTTAAGTAATCGATCAGCCAAGGATGGGTACCATGAACCCATTTCTGTTATTAGAAATCTAATTGTATTGTCTCCATCCTACCTCACTGTGTCATTCCTGCTATCGGCCGCTAGGGGGAGTTCCTTCCTGGAGCTTCTGCCGGAGAATGTCGGGGCTGAGAGCTCCTGGCTATTGGGGATACAGAGAGAGAGGCCGCACGTCTGTCTCCGATGCTGCCGCCGCTCCGTCTGCGAGGAGGATGAGTGCCGGTGTGACGTCATAGCAGCTATTGCGATGCAGGAGTGCAGGTGGGCCTGACGTTTAGGGCAGAGCGGGGCAGCGGCAGCCGGGAGATCCGTGGCACCCCAGGACAGAATGGGGGCACGGCCCCCCCAAAATAGGGCTAGCGACGCCACTGGTCATTAGTAATTGGAATGTAATTAACTTGTTTTTCTTACCTCCAGATAAATGGAGTTGCCACGTCACTGCCATTCATCTACCAAACAAATAAGGTCAATGCATACAATGGGGCAGGAACTGGATGTATAAAGACAGATATTGGAGTCACTGTGACCTTTGATTGGAATGAAAATGTATATGTGACAGTCCCAGTCACTTACTTCAAAAATCTCACTGGCTTATGTGGCAATTATAACAGCAATAGCAATGATGACTTCACTATGAAAGATGGAATGCTTACCTCAGATCCCACCCAGTTTGGCAATAGCTGGAAAGTCGGAGATGTTCCCGGCTGCTCCTCGCAGTGCACCGGCAATTGCCCCACATGTACAGATGCCCAGCAGCAAGCTTACATTGGGGATAATTATTGTGGTCTTATCAAGAACCGCACTGGTCCGTTTGCTAACTGTATCTCTGTCATTGACCCTACACCATTCTTCAGGGATTGTACGTTTGATACTTGCCTATATCGTGGACTCCCCTCCTCCTACTGTGGTGCCATCTCACGCTACGTGGCTGCCTGTCAGGCTGCTGGAATTACCATTCAAACCTGGAGGACTGACAATTTCTGTGGTAAGAATACTTATGTGTTGCGGTTTATCATGGTAGAAGTACTAAAAGTAATAATAACATCGTTGAAACTTCATACAGTGCAAGTAAAATTTGCATTAAAGTGACACTGAACCAAAAAAAAAAAAAAAGTATGATATAATAAGTTGTATGTGTAGTACGGATAATTAATAGAACATTAGTAGAAAATAAAAGAGTTGCATATTTTATTTTCAGTTATATAGCTTTGCAGTTGCATTTTAAACTATAAAACGGAGCAGTACTAATGACCCTTTGGGCCATATCCTATTCAAGGTGAAAGGAGCTTGCAGATGCGACCCGGGGACTTGTGCCGGCGGACAGGCGATGTATTGCTGCGTCAGCTGTTGCAGTATCGAACACAGCTAACGATGCTCTTCTAACCCATCAATCGAGTTAAATTTTCCGCTTGGACAGCTCGACAATCGATTGATTTTGGGTGGAAATCGGTTGATCGGTCAACATTTGCGTAACTATTTCAAAGCAGATTTACAGTGATCGAATCTGCTGTATTTCGATGGGAAATCGTTTTAGTGTATGGGTACCTTTACTCTGACTAAATTAGTTAGAGAGCTCAGAGAAGCTCTTTTGCATAGATAGCAAGTGACGTTTCTTAACTCTTCCTGTACTGGAAACAATACGAGACTCATATCTATGCTGCTAACGTTCTATTTCTTAGCTGTACTACATATACAAATCATTATTTCTGGGTGCACACATAACATAGCGAGAAAGGCTGCGTTGTATCACATGTTTTATGTTTACCTCCTTAGCGGTAATCCCGAGTCAAGCTCGGAATGGAAAAATATGCAGCTCAGAGCAGTAATCCCAAGTGAGTTATATGCAGGAGCTCCTGCAGATCTCTCAGTGGAATGTTTTTTCCCTGTTTTCAGGGTGTAAAAGTTTGTTAAAAAATTGCACGGCTTTTAGACCATACATTTGGAAATAATTGTAATGCCAGGGAGGTTAATGTTGTGTGCTTTTTCTGTTTACTGTGTGTTTTTGGTGTGTTTGTGATGCGTTTTTCATGTGTTTTGCGTGCCTTTTAATGCATTTGTGGTTCGCATATTTTTTCATGTGTTTTTATATTTCCATTTATGAAAATCCCTATAAGGACAACAGGAAGCAGAAATACAGCATGCAAAAATTATTTTTGGGACAAAACACATATAAAAACGCATGGAAAGGCATGAAAAATGCATACCATTGCATTCCCATTGACTTTGATTATGTGCATTTTTGATGCATTATTGAATATTATGCAGCAAAACCAGCCTTTTTAAAAACACAGATTTGAAAACACATATAAAACGCATATGCGTTTATTTTATGCGTTTTTTCCTGCGGCCCATAAACTTCCGTTAGCGGCAAAAAATCAGCGTTTTATGCAACGCTAGCGTTTCTGCTGTGTGTGCACCCAGCCTCAGCCATAAGTTTATTTTCACTTCAGATTCCCTTTAAATTAGTGTTAAAGTTAACACCTACTTGACACGTAATCTTAACCTTTCAACTATGAGATTGTATGATAACTTAACCTTTTGCCGACCGTGTCACGCCGATGGGCGTGGCCGCGGTGGCAGCCCCAGGACCGCCTAACGCCAATTGGCGTAAAGTCCTGGAGTTCTGTTTAGAATGAGATCGCGCGCACGTTGCGCGCATCTCATTCTCTGAGGGCGGAGCTCCGCCCCCTCTTCAGCCGCTCGGGAGACTGTTAGACGGCGTAATCGCCGTCTAATTAACCGTACAGCTCTGCGATCAGCAGCAGCGCTGTACTGGGGACAGCCGTGTGACACGGCTGTCCCCTCCTGAGCCACAGAGGTGATCGGCTGTCATAGGCTAAAGCCTATGACAGCTGATCACAGGGATTGGCCAGCGGGTGGAGGGAGGGAGGGGGGTATACAACAGGAAAAAAAAACACACTTTTTATTTAAAAAAAAACAACAAGAAAACAAACACAAATAAACAAACAAACACTGAGGGAGCGATCAGACCCCACCAACAGAGAGCTCTGTTGATGGGGAGAAAAGGGGGAGGAATCACTTGTGTGCTGTGTTTTGCGGTCCTGCAGCTTGGCCTTAAAGCTGCAGTGGCCAATTTAATGAAAATGTGCCTGGTCTTTAGGGGGGTTTAACACAGCAGTCCTCAAGAGATTAATCTGCACGTTATCTGCTAAACCTTACCTCCTCTGTATTAGCTGAAAAATGGCTATTAAACAGAAAGAAGTATACCTTAGGCTTTAGTCCTATTATATGGTCCCCTACTCCTCTATTCCTGTATATTCTGGTATATTCTGCCTCTGAAGAAGATGGTTTAGCCAGCGAAACAGCTGTCAGGCATTTGATACCCCCACTGATCTGTACCTGCGTTCTCCCAACTGGAATAAACACCTCTTTAGAACATATATATATATATACCAAGGGGTAAGCAGCACAAACCAAATTTTATGCAATTCTATGCAAAGCATGCACGCAGCACTGGAGGTCCCCAGACTAAGAAATATATAATTACAGAGGGGCTGCAGCACACATAAAGGAAAACAGTGACACTGTTTTCCTGTTGTGTGCTGCAGCCCCTCTGTAAATATATATATATATATATATATATATATATATATATATATTTACTGTATATATAGGTTCTCAAGACTGGTACAGGAATGTTGCACTAGCCATAGCTTCCCAATCAGCTAGGAGGTAAACAAGGTAGGAAGCAGTCCATAATGTGAATATATTTCCCCCAAGATTGCCTAGGAAGGGCTGTCCCTTGGCTTCTCCCGAATGACATACAACAGGATAACACATACACAACGCAGGACACCATAGAATACTTGAATTAATTAATTTCTTAGGTCGGGATGACTTCCTAATAGGCTGCTCAAATCCGGATCCGGGAGATACCCGGATAGTTGCTATCCAGATATCTCCCAGTAAACCTGTGCAGGGTGACTGGGGCGGTCAATCTTACCTGTCTGACATCTTCATCGTCCATCCCTCGGCACCTCCCATGGTGCGCTCTGCGGTGGGGCGGTCAATCTTACCTGTCTGACGTCTTCTTTGTCCATCCCTCGGCGCCTCCCATGATGCGCTCCACGCGTGTCACGTGATTACAAACACTTCCTCCTTCAACCCGGAAGGAGGAAGTGTTTGTAATCACGTGACCGCCGTTTGGACCTGCATCATGGGAGGCGCCGAGGGACGGACCGAAGAAGACATCAGACAGGTAAGATTGACCCCCCGCCCACCCCGCACAGGTAACTGGGAGATATCCGGATAGAACTATCCGGATGTCTCCCGAATCCGGATTTGAGCAGCCCTACTTCCTAAACCTTTCACTAAATACTAGCTCTTTTAAAATGATCCTTTTGCTGAAAATATCAAGTCTCCCTATGTGCCCCTTGGTGTTTCCTTATCTGATAATAAAGTTGACCCGTTTCCACAATTGCTATCATTGTAAGATGCTAGACCTACAACCCCTTTGTGTCCCTTCTGGAGACAAAGTCCATATAAGTAGTACAACATGACATCATTAGAGATGCCCCAAACTATTTGCCGGCGAACAGTATTCTGCAACTTCCACTGTTTGCATTTGCGGCGAACAGCAAACATTTGGAGTGTTTGACCTGCCCCTTATACATCATAATTGAGCTAAACTTTGACCCCTTACCTTACAGTCAGCAGACACATGGCAGCCAATCAGCTAGCACCCCCTCCTGGACCCCCACCCCTCCTATCAAAAAGCAATTGTGGTGGCCATATTGGATTCATTCTCTGCTGGCTGCTGACTTTTAGTGAGAGCAGAGTCAGACTTGCTGCAGATAGGTAGGGAAAACACCTTAAACAGCAATTTTGAGGGCTAGCACATTGAACTCCTGTGTTTTTTGTGTGTTTGTGACACTCCATAGCCCACTGACACCCAGAGCTGTGTGCACACTACTGCTGTTGCCTCATTAAGTTGCAGGCACAGAACCACTCCAGTGCATTATTATTCTGATAGTACTATTGCATTTCTCTGTCTGAGACACTCCACAGCCCACTGACACCCAGAGCTGTGCATAATGTGATTTCTGCCCTTTAGGGATGTAAAACCCGACTCTGCGTCAACTGCGTCATTTTTGGTGGGACTTTTTCCCCCTCCGGCATGCCTCTGTCCAGGCATTAGACCCCTTGAAACAACTTTTCCATCACTTTAGTGGCCAGAAAAAGTAGGTTTTAAAATTTGCCTGCCCATTGAAGTCTATGGCGCCTGTTCGCGAACATTGGTGGAAGTTCGCGGTCGCCGTTTGCAAACGGAAATTTTGATGTTCACAACATCTCTACTCTAGACATCATTATGCCACACTCCTAATTGCTGGATCCATACACAAATGGCAATGCAAAGAATGTCCTGATACGCAATCTTAAATGACATAAGAGATGGGTGTGGATGTACCCCCAGCCCTTTGACAGACTAGGCACTTTAGAGCTCTGGTTATTGAATACAAAGTTAATCTTGTTATATAATATTGAATAGCTAAGGAATTTCCATCGAAGGTGGAATGCAATTTTTGATATCTCTTTGTAGTTTTTGATTATTTTTTTTTTAAAGTCCTTATTTTTACTCTTGTTTGCTTTATTCTTTCAGCTCTCTCGTGTCCTGTGAACAGCCATTATGAGCTTTGTGGAAATGCTTGTCCTGTCACTTGCCAAGGCCTGAGCTCCCCTGCAGGCTGTCAGTCTCGATGCAAAGAAGGCTGTTACTGCGACAATAGCTTTGTCTTAAGTGGTGGTAAATGTACTTTAGTTGGTGAGTGTGGTTGCTTTTATGAAGGCGTATACTACCAGAAAGGTGAAGTCTTTTATTTAAACGATCAGTGCACACAGAAGTGCCGGTGTGGGGAAGACGGCATTGTCCAGTGTTTGGAGGATTCCTGCGGTCCCACTGAGGATTGCAAAGTGGTCAATGGAGTACGTGGCTGTTTTTCAAAAAGTTCTTCCACATGTGTGGCATTGGGCGATCCACCATACTTTTCAGTTGACGGCCTTTGTTATTATTTCCAAGGCGTATGTGCATTTGTATTAGCCACGGCAATCAGCAATGACGCTAAACTGGTATCGTTTGAGGTGACCATGGTACTCGACGACTGTCAAAGTCTGACAGCATATATAACCAAAACAGTTCTGGTGACCATGTACAGCTACCAGGTGGCTATTGAGACGGATCCGAAGTTAAAAGTAAAGGTAAACTTCAAACTGTATTTATTTTACATAGGATTAAATCAATTTACACCTAAGTTAAAGTGGATCCAAATTAAAAATACAAGATTTCAGAAATAAAATGTATTTTCTAAATTATAATAATAAATAGCAGCCTTTTTTCAGCTGCATGATGACAAATATAAAATATTTTAAATTTATTGGAGAAACCCCTCCCTTCCTTTCAAATTGCCAGGACAGAATCCGGCAAACTGGTGGAGTAGGTGGTGTTTGGCAAAGGAGGAATTGCTAATGGCTGCCCCCTGTATAACCCTAGTTATGAAAAGAGAAGGGTGAAAAGCATGCACTGAAATGCTCATAGGCTTGAAGGAGAGTTTATTTATCTTTGTATGTGTCAGAGTGGTGCAACTAAATATTTTGAATTAAAAAAATGTTTGGTTTGGGTCCGCTTTAAGCTTCAAGTGCCCATATGCAATTTACTTTTTCTCCTGAGTTTTCACCTAAGTGATATTTTACACATTGTCATTAAAATGCCTTTTAAATCACCAGTTAGCAAGGGAATACCTAAAATAGATGTGACAGTACTTTTCCACCTAGTTTTTTGGTACTTTTCAATTGCAAAGTGCTGTAAAGTTCTTTTAAAAAGAAGCTGAAAAATTATTTAATGGGAGAAAACTCAGGAGAAAAAGAGAAAAAGGTCTATAAATAAAAATAATTCAACGCGTTCTTAAAAATAATCATTTGATCTCTTCCAGGGAGGGGCATTGCAGGGTAAACGGAGAGCTCATGGTGACACAGAACCACTTGGTTATTGTTAGCAGTTTAACCACTTAAGTACCAGTGGTCTCTGCCCCCTTAACCTTCCTGGCAGCAACCCCGAACGTAGTTTGGGGTAAGCCGCTCAGGAGGATTTCTCAGGCCCTGCTGGGCCGATTTGCATATATTTTTTTTTTGCTACACGCAGCTAGCTGCGTGTGCATACCGATCGCCGCCGCTCCACGCCAATTCGCCGCTACCCGCCGCGCCGCCCCCCCTCCCTCAGACCCCTTGCGCAGCCTGGCCTATCAACACCAGGCAGCGCTGAGGGGTGGATCGGGACTCCCAATGACGTCACGACGTCGGTGACGTCATCCCGCCCATGGCGATGAAAATCAGCTCCTGGCCAGCTCATAGGGCTCTGCCGTCATATAGACAAGCAGCGTAAATGAGCTGCGACGGGACACAGCGGGGATTTAGCAGCGAGATCGGCGGGAGTGCCAAAAACAGCGGATGCGTGCTGCAGCAGAGATTGAAATCTACGCCCTGCCAGCCAGGTAACCACCAAAACAGAGCATAGATTTCAATCACTGTGGTCCTTAAGTAGTTAAAGTGGCACTGAAGAGAAAAAAATTATATTATGAATTGTATGTGTAGTGTGGATACTTCATAGAACATTAGTAGCATAGAAAAGTGTCTCATATTTTTACTTCCAGTTATGCCACTTTTTTTATAACATTGCATCATTCTCTAAAATTTGACATTTACAAACCACACTCTGAAGTTTCCTGCTCTATGGCCTAGTGCACACCAAAAACCGCTACCAGATCCGCAAAACGCTAGCACATTTTGAAGCGTTTTTTCTTATTATTATGAAGCGTTTTGCGGTTTTGTGTAGCATTTTTTTGTGTAGCAGATTACAGATATTGTTACAGTAAAGCTGTTACTGAACAGCTACTGTAACAAAAACGCCTGGAAAACCGCTCTCTGATGTGACGTTTTAGCAAGCGTTTTGCAATTTTCCTATACTTCACATTGGAGGCAGAAACGCCTCCGAAATCTCAAAAAATTCTGCAGCCCGGAAGTTTGCGTTTCAGCTAAAACCGACCCGCTCTGGTGTGCACCAGCCCATTGAAATACATTACCCAAGCGTTTCCTCAGCCGCAAGCGTTCCTAAAAACATGACCGAACCTCTCTGGTGTGCACTAGGACTAAATCGCACTACAGTAAAACTTTAAAGTGGATTTGAGATGAAAAAATAATTATAACAAGTGACTTGTCTATATATCTTATCTAAAGTTTAGATAGTTACACAGCAAATCTAGCTGCAAACAACTTCAACAGTTTATGATTATTTATTCCTGTGATATGAGAGCGGCCACGTTCTGTTTGTCCCATTACACACAGGTGATTAGAGACAAAGAATGCAAAGTCGGCACTGCTGTGAACTGTTGCTTTAATCCTCAGGTCGACATGTATCACATAGCGTACAAAATTGAAGGTACATCACATAGCGTGCATAATTGAAGAGGTAAACATACCATGCGGTGGAGGCTGTGAGCTGGTGGTGGGTGCTGGGCACAGGTTGAGCCTTACGGCCGTTTTGCGCTATCTGATACATGTCGACCTGAGGATTAAAGCAACAGTTCACAGCAGTGCCGACTTTGCATTCTTTGTCTCTAATCATCTGGCCACTATATATTTTCAGTCTGAGCACGCTGACTGTGCCCCAGGTGAAGCTTGCCGAGGCCCTGTTGGTCCTTCGTTTTTGTATGTAGATCCAGATGTAGTGCCGACCTCTATCCCCTCTCCTTGTGTCTTTCTAAACCATTGCACACAGGTATACTGATAGCATCTCCAGCCCTCGGCCTGTGACAAATTCACTCCCCTCTCCTCCTCTCTCCTCCCCTCTGCCTCTGGAATCTCTGGCTAGTAACCGCCTCCTCCCCCTGCCCAGACTGAGCTCCCATAAGCCCTTGCTACTAAGTACTCTGGAGAAGCTGTGGGCGAGGCTTGTTTCGATTACAGTCAATTAAAACAAAACAAAAAAAAGTATTTGGCTTGAGGAATGCCCTATAAACTATATGAAAGGAATACAACTATGCAATGAGTAAAAACTATATGAAATGAACACAATTATGCAATGAGTAAAAGTTTATCCCAGATCCACTTTAAGGTGTACCTGAGACGAGGGGGCATAAAACCTTAATACATACAGTACCTGGGGCTTATTTCAGCTCCCTCCCCATAGTCTAAAGACTCCTAGATTCTCCCGGAGCAGCCCCTTTCTCCGCAGTCATTCGGGGCCAGTTGGTGCAGGCGCAGTGCGGCCAATCATGCTCCCCCATCTTGCTCCCACATCTGGGAGTGTTCTGCGCAGGCCCAGTAGTGAAACCTTATCAGTACGTGACCCTTAACCCCCTCTGGTGGTGCCAAACCCTCAACGCTCCCTGGTGGTGCCTAACCCTCAACCCCCTCTTTTTGGTGCCTAAGTCTTAATGCCCCCCGATGGTGCCTAAACCTAACCACCCCCTGGTGGTGCCTAACCCTAACCACCATCCCTGAACAAACAGCCTTACAAACAAAGAAACGATAACATATTTGATAAAGTAAAATCTGCACTTACAAATGAAATAATATGACAAAAACTTTAGCCTTGCAAGTTTCTAGAACAATAACATTTTTCAAAAACTTTAATGTTCTTATGTCGAAAACAATATTTATCGGGCGCCCTTTTTTCTGATTTGGGTGCTGTATTACTAAAAAATCGTTAGAGTCTATGGCGGCGCCCAAATCGTTCACTAGCCGCCGGTGCCCTTTTTTCCTGCTACCTTCTGGACTATCAAATGTGTCTTAAATGCTGATTTAGAAAAAAAGTCTTATTTCCGCCCATGCCGATTCCTGATTACGCGGACTTCCCATTTCCGTTTTCTGAAGAGTCTTTTTTTTGGGGGGTGGGTCATTTTTTGTATTCTATGATTGACCAAATACTTCAGAGTTAACTCTTCATTCTCCAATTGGTCCACTGCTTCTTCCGAGTTCTGTGAGTAGCCTAAAATTACCAAGTTGTGGTAATGCAGTATTTCTACAGAAATCTGATTGCCAAGGAGTCTTTTTTTTATTCTCTGATTGGCAAAATACTTCCAAGTTGACTCTGAATTCTCTGATAGGTCCAATGCATTCAAGAGTTGCGGTAATGTGGTATTTCTGCAGAATCCAAATGAGCATCCCTACTATCAAACAATCAAACATATACCTATAACCCTAATTAACAAAGCGTGCAGCAAGCAGCAATGGACCTCAGCTAAATATTATACGCAATTGCAGAAATGGCCGACAACATAAGAGATTTACCCAAAAGAGACCATCAAAGAAAAACTAAAATTAAAAAACAAAAACAAAACTCAGCTCAGAACAAGCACAAATAATCAGCAAATTAAACAACATGGAAGGGAAGGTGAACTATTTTCAAAGCCAACTTAAAGGACACCCAAGGCAGAAATAAACGAATGCAATAAACAATTCCTTCTCCTAAAAATGACTTTCTAAGATATTCCACAATTTTATTTTATGTTTAAATCCACTTTTTAAGTTGTAACTTTTTATTGTTTTTGCTCAATGACACATGCATCGAAGTATGCCAGGGCTAAAATGTATAAACTATTAATCCTTTTTATCTCTTTCCTGCTCTCGGAGGCCATTTTCTGCTGGGAAATAGTTGGAATTTCTTATCAGTGAGGGTCACACTGTAGTCACTTCCTGCCTGAGTCAGGACTGAGTCAGCCACATGCATACCTGATATTTAACTATTTCAGGCAGAGGAAGAAAAAAAGGAACACAGCACTGTTTATATGTGTGCTCGGCACTGTACATACTCATGTCTATCTCATCATGTCCCATGTCACCTTGGGTATCTTTAATACACCTTTTACCAGAGGCGTATCTAGAGGGGTGCAGGCATGGCTCATGCCATGGGAGCCACAGTACCATGGGCGCCATGCCTGCCCCTGTGCTGCACCCCATGCCTGCCCCTGTGCTGCACCCCCATGCCTGCTCCATGCCTCCACATCACTCAGACCTTTGGGGAACATGGCTACTTAATTTATGTATGTAGGGTGCACTTGGCTTAGTGTTAGAAAACAGGACAGAGTTGGTGATAAGAAGAGAGATATTTTCAAAAAAGTAATTTCATCCATATCCCAAGCCGAAAAACAGAGGGCAACCATAACACATGTATGCGAGAAAGGACATTGTTTTTAGAGGGGAAGGGTACTCTGACCGGGGGGAGGGGGCGCAATTTCAGTGTTTGCCATAGGCTCTATATGACCCAGATATGCCCCTGCCTTTTACATTGGAGAAAATAAAAGAGAAGAGAAAACGTGTACAAGGCAAAAAAAAAGCTAGTGGTGCAGATGGAATCCTATCAAAAATGATCAGATCTGGCTCCCCATAAATACATGCTGCAAATATGGAAACTACTCAATCTGGCACCGTATGCCATCTGCCGATCACTTTCCTGAGGTCTGGAAAGAAGGACTTATAACTCTGATTTACAAGAGTGGAGATCGCTATGACCTAACCAACTACAGAGCCATCTGTGTGAGCAGCACACTGGGAAAACTGTTCAACAGCATCCTGAATAAGAGAATCTTCATCTTTCTCACACAGCACAATGTCCTCAAGAAAAGCCAAGCAGGATTTGTGCCAAACCATTGCACCACCAACGGCATCTACACTATGTACACCCTTATCAAGCACCATGTGCACAGATGAAGGAAGGTAGAAATATTTGCCTGCTTTGTGGTCTTCAAAAAGGCTTTTGACTCAGTGTGGCATCCAGGTTTGTTTCTGAGAAATTTCTAGAGAGCAGAATAGGAACAAAAACATAAGACAACCTCAACAGCTCATACACTGGGAATAAGTGTAGTGTGAAAGTGAATGGAAAAAGAACACCTTTTTTCCTCCAAGCTCAGGAGTAAGACAGGGTTGAAGCTTAAAGGAATGATCCGCGGAGAAATAAAAAAAAAAAGTTCCACTTACCTAGGGCTTCCTTCAGCCCGGGGCAGCCGTCCTGTGTCCCCGCCGCAGCTCCAGTGGCTGCCAGTCCTCTTTGCCGGCGGAGCCGACCTCGCCAGGTCGGGCTCCAGGTCGGCCTCTTCTGCGTTCCACTGCGGGGGTCATGTGGTCCGGCCGACGTCATCTGGACGCTACTGCGCAGGCGCAGAGCTACTGAGCCTGCGCAGTACCGTCCAGATGAGGTCGGCAGGACCACGTGACCCGCGCCGTGGAGCGCAGAAGAGGCCGACCCGGAACCCGACCTGAAGAGGTGAAGAGGACCGGAAGCCACCGGAGCTGCGGCGGGGACACAGGACGGCTGCCCCGGGCTGGAGGAAGCCCCAGGTAAGTGGAACTTTTTTTTATTTATCCGTGGATCATTCCTTTAAGTCCAACTCTTTTCAACATATACACCAATAATTTGGCCTTTACCCTAAAGACCTGTTGTTTTGTTTTTGTTTTTTAATTGTATTTTTTTTTTTTTAATTAAAAATTTTAATTAAATTTTTGGTGTGGGAAGTAAACAGCTAATTTTTAAATTTAATACAATGCATTTATTTATTAAAAAATACATGTGGGTGTAGTTAACTATTTGGCTACAAGATGACCACAGTCAAAAAAGTTAGAAACTAGAACTAGAAAGAGGATGGAGAACTTTTTTTTGGCAGAAAGACCGCGGTCTCTGATAAGAGGCCGTCGTTTTTTCTGTGGGGGACTTAGATCGGTGAATGGAAATCATATTCCCATTCATTGATCGGGGGCTAACGGCAGGTGGAGTGCATCCAACACTGACAGCAGCACAGCCTATCTGGATGAACATCTTCGTCCAGAGAGGCTTAACCTACCCAGCGTTCAATTTCCCCAGGATTTCTGTGCAAACAGTGATAACATTTATTTTTAAAACTTTTTTTTTCCTGTAACTTGCCAAAATGTGTCAAGCAAGGGTCTAGTATACAGTGCAGGAGAGTATTGATGTGTATGCATGTTTATACTGTTCACAGCATGTTTTTTTGAACGGACATTTCTGTCCATACCGCTAGGGAGGTTAAGTGGTTAAGGAGCGCTTTAAATCACTAGCCATTTCCCTAAACGCTCTGCCAATGCTATCACAAATTGCTAGCTATTGCTATAGTGCTTTGCGCGTACTAGTGGGATCCAGGCCTCATGTAGTTTAGTAATAGAATGTGAAAGGTGAAAAAATGTACCACCATGGGCTCTATTCACAATAACATGTGTGGTAACTCATTTTTGGGAGCAAAATTACCTCTAGTGATAATTGCCAACTTTTTTGAGTATTCACTAAAAATTTACTGAATGTGATAAATGTGCGATAAAAGCGGTAAAACAGTTGATACATGGGCAGAAATCATTCGGTAATGTTGCTGTAAATGTGTTAAGTGGTTGGTATCTTTGCGGTAATTGGTCGGTAATATGTGCGAAAATAAAGCTTTTTTGACCATTGTAGGGCATCCCATATGCTTGCTACCCATTACCAGAGCAGGGACAAGGTCCTCCAGCACCCAAGGCTGAGACAGCAAAGTGCGCCCCTCCATCCCTCCCACCCCAGCCATCACACACTGATTGCTATTAGACTAAGAGAGCCACAGGGCCCACAACCTCCCCAACACCTTAATCTCTAGTTATCTGGCTTGCAGTCACTGCTATGTATCCCCTTTTCTTATTTCTTTCTGCTTCAAACACAATTAGGAATGACAGCTGAATGAATTGTGCGCCCCCTCCTACACTGCGCCCTGAGGCTGGAGCCTCTCCAGCCTATGCCTCGGCCCGGCCCTGCCCATTACACAGAGACGACCGAGAAAAGCTTGTCACATTTAAAGTGTGACCTCAACTCTTGCGCAGGACAGAAGGAAAACATAGGGGAATGCGCCCTGTATGTATGTAGAGAGTTTAGCCTGTCTACTTCCCACTCATCTGTGACTAATCACAACTGTAATTTGAACTCTCAGCTGTGCCAGCTGGCTGCCTCAGCAGAACAGCTAATTTGTAAACACAGGATGTTAACCTTATGTCTGCTTCCATGAAAGCAGGAAGTACACATACTGGAGATTTATTGCAAGAGTGCACACCAAAAACCTCTAGCAGATCTGCAAAACGCTAGAGGTTTTTGAAGCAGATTTCAGAGCGGTTCTAGGCATGTTTGGAGAGATATTCTAAACATGCCTAGCGTTTTTTAAAGCGTTTTTGTGTAGCAGATTTGTTATTTTGTTACAGTAAATCTGTTACTGAACAGCTTCTATAAC
Source organism: Hyperolius riggenbachi (assembly GCF_040937935.1). Taxonomy (NCBI): domain Eukaryota; kingdom Metazoa; phylum Chordata; class Amphibia; order Anura; family Hyperoliidae; genus Hyperolius; species Hyperolius riggenbachi. The sequence goes on from NC_090651.1 coordinate 365,586,019, forward strand.
AAAAACGCCTGGAAAACCGCTCTGATCTAGCGTTTTTCAGAGCAGTTTTCCACTTTCCTATACACTAACATTGAGGCAGAAACGGCTCAGAAATCTCAAAAATGCTGCAGGACATGAGTTTGCGTTTGGGGAAAAACGAGCCGCTCTGGTGTGCACCAGCCAATTGAAATACATTATCCAAGCTGTTCTCTATTCCAAAGTGTTTTAAAAAAAACACTCACAAACTGCTCTGGTGTGCACCAGCCCTAAGTGTGTAGGTGTTAGGAGTGATTTAGTTACCTCTGCAGCAGGGAGCGGTGCGGCCACCGCTCCCGCGCCTGACGTCATCGCGGATCTCGCCGCGTCTTCACAGACATCTGCTTCCGGCAGAACAGGTCTTTCCAGGTTGCATCAGAGCAGAGTAGCGCACGCGCGCACCAGGAGACAGGATCTTTATGCCCTGAGGAGGCGAGTCAGCTGACCTACCGGTCAGCTGACAGCTGTCTTCTGACTCTTGCTGCTGATTGGCCGGGTTTCGCTGGGCATGTAGTTTGAAATTGCCTGTCTGTATTTAAGCCCTGTTTTGTCAGTGGTTCGTTGTCTGCTGTTGCTGAAACTTTGCAGTGAAAGCTCTCAGACCTTAGTCAGATCCGTGTGTGCTTGATCCGGCATGACCCCGGGGATTCACACTTAGCTCAGTAATTAACATATTATTGTATATTGATTTACTGTGTATGACCTTTTGCCTGAACCTCTGATTACTCTCTGCCTCTTGATTCTGTACCTTTGCCAATCTAATCTGTTGCCGACCTCGGCCCGACCTCTACTCTGATTTAGCCTTCTGATACTGTACCTTCGCCCATCTGATCTGTTGCCGACCTCGGCCTGTATACTCACTACGATTTTGCCTGATGATTCTGTACCTCTGCCTGACTGACCTGTTACCGACATTGCCTGTATGACCATTCTGTAGCTAGTGATAGTCCCTACCACCAAGGGCTATCACATAGGAGTACTCCTGTGTTTTATTGTGCACCTAACACGTGTGATCACACTCTGAATAAAATACTGACTACTGTGCTGATAGAGCTTGTTCTGATCATCAGATACGCCACTGATCATTACATAACAGCAGACCAAAAAGTACATGGAGGCTGTAAATGCGCCGGTTCAGGCGTTAACTGTAGCTGTTGAGCAGTTAACTGCTACTGTTGCATCTCAGCAGGCTCAGTTGAATCTACTGTTCGAGGCTGTAAACAGTCCACAGAGATCTGCATCATCATTGCCTCCCTCACATGTCCGTAATCCTGAGATGGCACTTCCTGAGAAGTTTTCAGGTCATAAGTCAGATTTTAGAAATTTCAGAAACAGGTGTATGTCTTATTTGGAAATGAGGCCCATTTCTTCAGGCACTGAATTGCAGCAGGTAACATTGATTAAAACCCTTTTACACGGGGATTTGCAAACCTGGGCCTATAATCTGCCTGATGATCATGAAGCCTTAGGGTCTGTTCAGGCTTTCTTTAAGGCCATGACGGTCATATATGATGACCCTGATATTGCCGCCACAGCCGAGAGAAATGTAAAAATATTACGCCCGGGGCATGGCACTGTGGAGGATTATGCCTCAGAGTTTAGAAAGTAGGCAATCTCCTGCCGATGGGAACATTACGCCTTACTAGATTGTTTTCTCTTGGGATTATCAGAGTCAGTTTCAGACATCATGATCAGTCATCCTGAACCTAAGACCCTAGATGAAGCTATTGCATTGGTTGTTAAGATAGATCACAGGGTACGGTATCATAAACAGGACAGGTTACGTGCTTTCCCCAGAACGAGTTTTTCCACTTCCTCAGTCACGACTAGTTTGGATGAGCCAATGCAGATAGGCCATTCGACACTGTCAGAGTCTGAAAAGACCAGGAGAAGGAAAGAGGGCCTTTGTTTGTATTGTGGGGAAAAAGGTCACCTCATTCAAACTTGCAGTAAGAAGGCGGAACTTCTCCGCCTGGGTGTAGTAGGAGGTACTACCCTAGGCAAACCTGTTTACCTCCAAAGATCTCTAAAATGCTGTTACCGTGTTCTATCACGTGGAAGAATCAAGTTTTCTGCACTCAGTCCTTCATTGCTTCAGGCTCCGCTGCAAACTTTATTGATTCAGATCTAGCCTCTAAGTGGAAAATTCCCATTCTTCCCATGGAGAGGCGGCAGATCTATGTTACTGCTATTGATGATTCCCCACTACAGAACAAGCAACCTCTCTCACAACCTCCTCTCCTCACCTGTCGCATTGGAGTTCTGAATAGAGAGGAATTACAATTTTATGTATTAAAAATGTCATCTTCTATGATTGTCCTGGGGCTCCCGTGGTTACGCCAACATTCGCCCCAGATTGACTGGAACACCAGGCAATTGCTAGCTTGGTCTCCAGCTTCTCAAAACTCTTGTTTAGAGAAAGTTACCCTGTGTTCCACTGAGGTTGAAGGTGTTCCTCCTCTGTATGTAGCCTATTCTGATGTTTTCTGCCCTCAAACTGCTGATAAACTTCCCCCTCACAGGGAATTTGATTGTCCTATTGATTTAAGACCTGGTACCATACCTTCCCGGGGACATTTGTACAATCTCTCAGGCCCAGAACAGTTAGCCATGAAGGAGTACATTATGGAGAACCTAGAGAAACGTTTTATCCGTCCTTCAAAATCACCAGCAGGGACAGGGTTCTTCTTTGTTCAAAAGAAAGATGGTGGACTTCATCCATGCATCGACTATAGAGCTTTGAACAAGATGACCATTCCTTACTGCTACCCCTTGCCATTGATAGAGGATTTGTTCTCTCAAGTCTCTGGGGCGCAAGTTTTCTCCAAACTGGACCTGAGAGGGGCATACAACGTGATACGTATCAGACCCTCTGATGAGTGGAAGACGGCCTTCAACACACCCGATGGGCATTACGAATACTTGGTAATGCCCTTCGGGTTGTGTAATGCCCCTGCGGTGTTTCAGGAGTTTGTGGATTGAATTTTTAGAGACTCCAAAAGTCTCAAGGAACACAGGGAGCACGTTAAATTTGTATTAGAGAAACTCAGACAGAATTGCCTGTATGCAAAACTTGAAAAATGTTTGTTTGAGGTGTCAGAAGTTGCGTTCTTGGGGTACAACATCTCCACCAATGGTCTGTCAATGGAGCCCAAGAAGGTTTCGCTGTGTTTGAGTGGCCACAACCCGCTGGTTTAAAGGCACTCCAACGATTTTTAGGATTTGCAAACTACTACAGAAAATGTATTAAGGGGTTCTCTTCAGTGGTTTCTCCCCTTACCAATCTGACCAAAAAAGGGTCCGATACCTATAATTGGTCTGAGGAAGCCTGTAAGGCATTTCACATCTTAAGGCACTATTTTGCGCTGCTCCCATTTTGCACCATGTGGATGTTACACATCCATTTATTGTGGAAGTAGATGCCTCTGAGGTGGGAGTGGGGGCTGTACTGTCTCAATATTCTGGAACTCAGGGACGGTTGCATCCATGCGCATTCTTTTCCCGCAAGTTTTCACCAGCAGAAAATAATCATGACAGGGAACTGTTAGCTATAAAAATGTCGTTTGAAGAGTGGCAACACTGGTTGGAGAGGGCAGAGCATGTGATTACGGTATATACAGACCATAAGAATCTGGAATATATCGAAGGGGCGAAGAGGCTCAACCCGAACAGGCTCATTGAGCACTCTTTTTCTCCCAATTCAGGTTCATAATCACATACAAACCTGGTAATAAGTAGGGATGGTCGGAAATGCCAATTTCCGATTCCGCGGTAAATCCGCATTCCGCCATTGCCAAATACCGATTCCGCTTTCCGCTACCAATTTCCGCATTCCAATGCAATGAATGAAAATGAATGAAATTCCGTCCGAATTTAACATCGATTTTCTCAAAAACTATAAGGTCTTTTTGAAAACTTTTTTTTGCATCTTGTTCAGAAGATTCTGCTTAATAAACGCTGAAAATTTGGTGTTTCTAGGACTTACGGGGGCTTTGCTATTAACCGCTAAAGTCGGCGGATTTTTACTGTAATGTAAATGCAGAAAATAAGCAGGTGCGGATTTTCTGCATTTTACATTACAGTAAAAATCCGCCGACTTTAGCAGTTAATAGCAAATCCCCCTTAAGTCCTAGAAACACCAAATTTTCAGGGTTTATTAAACTGAATCTTCTGAATAACATGCAAAAAAAAGTTTTCAAAAAGTCCTTATAGTTTTTGAGAAAATCGATGTTAAAGTCGGGCAGAATTTCCGCGATTTCCGGCGGAAATTTCCGCGATTTCCGGCGGAAATCCGCCTAACACACTTGCATTACCGATTTCCGCATTCCGATGCGGAAATGCAATTTCCGATCGGAATTTCGGAAATTGCATTTCCGTGGAATCCGAATGAGCATCCCTAGTAATAAGAGCATCAAGGCCAATGCACTGTCCCGTTGCTTTGAAAATGAGACAGTCCAGCATTCACTCCCTGTTAATATCTTGCCAGAGCACATAGTGGTGGCCGCTACGGAACCCATGGAGGATCTGACAATCACTCTGCAGCCTTTTCAGATTGGTGCTCCAGAGGGATAGCCAGATGATGTCCTGTTTGTCCCGTTACACTTGCGTCTTTAAGTCCTACAGATGTTTCATAGTCATAAGAATGCAGGACATCCTGGTATAAACAGAACGGAAGAACTACTGTCCCGTAGTGTGTGGTGACCATCACTAAAACACGATTGCAGGGAGGTCGTGATCTCCAGACAGGCTCCTGCGGGAACACTACAGTCTTTGCCAGTACCCACTGACAAAACAGGGCTTAAATACAGACAGGCAATTCCAATCTACCCGCCAAGCGAAACCCGGCCAATCAGCAGCAAGAGTCAAAACACAGCTGTCAGCTGACCGGCAGGCTTGTCGCCTCCTCAGGGCATAAAGGTCCTGTCTCCTGGTGCGCGCATGCACTACTCTGCTCTGATGCAACCTGGAGAGACCTGTTCTGCCGGAAGGAGATGTCTGTGAAGACGCGGCGAGCCTGACGATTCTGTACCGCTGCCTGACTGACCTGTTACCGACATTGCCTGTATGACCATCCTGTAGCTAGTGATAGTCCCTACCACCAAGGGCTATCACATAGGAGTACTCCTGGGTTTTACTGTGCACCTAACACGTGTGATCACACTCTGAATAAAATACTGACTACTGTGCTGATAGAGCTTGTTCTGATCATCTGATACGCCACTGATTATTACAGTAGGCCATTTTAAGTGAGATTGGCATACTTTAAAATATTGTTTTCTTCCTTTATATTGGTAAAATATGTTTTGACATTAGGGTCTACAAATACTTTTTCACTAAAAGTACACGGCAGATATATGACTTTTCATTTCAGTCCAATTGTTTACTGTACTTGTCAAATAATTTCAACTATTTTTTTTTACCTCTAATTAACAGGTTAATGGAGAAGTCGTGAAATTACCAATAAGTCTCTCTAATGGCAAAATCATTATATACCAAGAAGGAAATACTATTGTTATTCAGACTGACTTTGGACTTCGAGTTGTCTATGACGCTGCTGGCCAGGTGATCATCCAAATCCCTGACGCCTATCTAGGAAAAACTATTGGATTGTGTGGCAATTTTGTTGGAGATCCAACAGATGACTTACAATTCCCCAATGCCCCTGTTGATAAAAAGGTTAAATTTCTGGGGAAATCTTTTAAAGTGAATGTTACTGGTGGCAATCGTGGGCAATGCATTTTGCAGCAAGGACCATGTCCTAGCGTGACAACAGACAGGAAGAATACTTATACGACCACCAGTTCCTGTGGTATGATTACTGATTCTAACGGACCATTCAAGGCATGCCAAGCTATTGTCAACCCTCAACCATACTTTAGCAGCTGTATTTATGATGCTGTGTTATCTTCCGGGAATGTCATCAGCCTGTGCATGAGCCTTCAGGCGTATGCCACGGTCTGCCAACGAGCTGGTGTCAGCATTTCTAATTGGAGGACACAGAATTTCTGCCGTAAGTCTAAGACCAACCACGTGAACATGCTTTACCTAAAAAGAAAACTGTGAATATGTATGTAAAGGCAGGCAGATCTATAAAGAGATAACAGATAAACTTTGAAGCTATTTAAAATTATATTTTACACCAAATGTATGATGGTAGGAGGCACCCCAATTGCACCCCAAAAAAATGTAGTTAGTGGAGGTAAGTAATAGGAACAGTCTTACCTCGTGATAAGAGGGTTACGTTTTTTTTTCTGTCGGATCCCAATAAACAGACAATGCATTTCAAGGTACCTGCCCATTTCCTCGGGCCAATACAACACAGTGTTTGAGCTATGTATCTCTGTTTCAGAGCATCAAAATCACAATTGGGTCACCTCCTCCCATCTTGCATTGTCTCCTCCTCCATCTCAGGGGTTACCTCTGTGACTACATCCAATGGTCCTTTGTTTTTTCTGGAGCGCGACCCACTTTGACCCAACCGAGTTATCATAACTGCAATGAGATGGTCTTTCTCCACTTGCCTACAGCAACCCACTTTGTGAGTAGTAGTTGTTTCTCTACATTTCCCAGAAATACTACACTATTAGTGACCCTGGTGTTCTGTTTGTCTCCTTTTCTTACCGATTCCTGGGTTTCCAAACCTGAACCAGAAATTAATCTACCAAACCCAGAATATTACACCAGATATATATATATCACACAGCAAATATGAAAAGCATACACTCCCCTATAGAAAAAAAAAATCAGGGATTTGTGTTGTAGAAAATGAGATCACGTGATCACAAAAAACATTTCTAAACTTTTCCCATTTTTAATGTGACCCATAACCTGTACAACTTAATTAACCTTTTAGCAGCCCTGCCCGAGCTATTTCATTTTAGATAACTTGGGGCTAGGCAGCTGGCTAAACTTGGTCTGTCTCATGCAAGGAGGGCTTTATATTCCAGACACTAGATTGGATCACTTCTTACTCCATCAAGTGGCGCTGTAATAACAACATCCTCTTCTGGGTCTTGATCATATAACAAGACAAGACACATAAAATGTGTTTATTGTAACAAGTCGAGAGGCAGCTGCCTCTGTGCCCCTGGCTGCTCCGTCCGTCTCGGCATTTAGCATGCCGAGGATGGAAGTGTTATGTCCCCATAGGGTCGCTGTCTTGCGCAGGTGCGCACACAGACAGGACCTTTATGCGAGAAGGAGGCTCGTCAGCTGACCTGCTGGTCAGCTGACGTCAGAGGAGACTCACGGCGCCCCGGATTGGCTGGCAGCAGGGGGCATGCCAGTGAGGTCTCCTCTGCTTCTTAAGCCTCCGGGCTTCATTCAGTAACTGTCTGCTGTCGTGAAAACATCCTGTGTTAGCGCTCAGACCTTAGACTAGATCCCAGGTGTTGAAACCAAGGACTTTACACCTAGACTAGGATATTGTTTATATATTGTTGATTACCTGTGTTTTGACTCTGGCTATACTCTGACTCTGATCTCGCTTACTGATTCTGTATTTTTGCCTATCTGCCTAAAGTTGCTGAACCTCTGCCTGATTACCGATTACTCTTCTGCCTTACGATTCTGCTCTGATACTGTCCTCTCTGTTGCCAACCCTTGCCTGTCTGACCATTCTACTCACCAGTGGTCCCTTGGCACTGGTGAGGTGTTAGCTTCACCAGCTCCTCTGGTGAAGTTGTTCTGCTAGGCTGCAGTACAGCCTTAATCGCCTGCTCCTCAGGTCATCAGTAATTGCAGTATTGTTTGTAACACCTGCTCCTCAGGTGTCCTCTAGGCTGCAGTACAGCTTTATTTGCCTGCTCCTCAGGTGATCAGTAATTGCAGTATTGTTTGTAACACCTGCTCCTCAGGTGTCCTCTAGGCTGCAGTACAGTCTGAATCACCCGCTCCTCGGGAAATTCTATCTCCACAGTATCTGCATCCCCAGCTTGCTGGGGCTTGTACTTCTGCACGTACTGATAGGACCTCACCAGCCCCTCTGGTGAGGTCTCGCCAAACTATTAGTTACTGTTCTCTATTATAGTACCTTGCCAGCTTCTCTGGGAAGGTCTAGCCAAACTATACAGTTACCGTATCTGTTAGTACATTCCCAGAACCCCCGGAGATCTGGCCGTATTTAGCAGTGCCTGGTAGCTAGTGCCAGCCAGCACCTCTGAAGGGGCCTAGCCTTTATTAGTTTCAGCTAGTGCCAGCCAGCACCTCTGAAGGGGCCTAGCCTGATTGGCTTCTGAGGCTCATCAGCCCCACTGATGAGCACTCGTTATTTATTCATTATTCTCACCAGCTCCACTGGTTAGGTGTTGCTTAGTGACTGATAGCACCTTCCCAGCTCCTCTGGAAGGTTTAGTCAAAAACTATCCGAGTCACTTGTATCACCTTTCCAGCTCCACTGGAAAGGTCTAGCGTAGCTTTTCTTGCTACCTGATTAACTTATTCCTTGCCAGCTCCTCTGGTAAGGACTAGTCAGTCTATCTCTGTATTTTCTCTGTTGGTACCTTCTCTAGCCCTCTGGGAAGGTCTGTTCATATTTGTACAGTCAGTGTACTGATAGTGCCTGACCATCCCCTCTGGAAAGGCCTTGATAACTATTAAAGTTACGGTTGCACCAAGCACAACACTCGTTTCATCCTTGAAGCTATACTGGTATTATTGGTGATTCTGCAGATCACACATAATCGGGTATAGCGTCTGCATTATTGGTGATTCTGCAGATCACCAAATAATCAGACATCTGAATTGCGGCACCCAACCATTACATATATATTGTGCCTTTCTCCGGGCGAACTCAAATCACTTTAGGGGTGCACTCCATGGGCCACCAGGATCATTACGAAGCCTTGTTTAAAGACCCCTTACTGTTTTACATACTAAATTTAGCTGGGATTCAAACCCTGGTTAAAGGCTTAAATCCTATATCAAAGGCCTTAACCAGTACACTATCCAGTTGACCACCACTGTAGGGAGCACTTTCATATTTACCGGTTCCAGACGCTGGATTGGCTCTCCTCTTTCACCACCGAGTGGTGCTGTAGTGCTGACTTCATCCTCTGGGTCCCGATCATGCCATATCATGTGATCGGGAGTTGGGACCCAGAAGAGAATTTTGGCATTACAACACGGTTGAGGAAGAGGAGAACTGGTCCAGCTTCTGGAACAGGTTAATACGAAAGCACTCCTTGGTCCTGCAATGCATTTTAAGCTTGCAAGGCAGGGGAAGGCACACTGGAGGAGGGAGAAATATGTTGCGCCGCAGTGTGCATAACAAAAGTTTAAATCAGGTTAGTAAAAGGTTAAAATAAACAATGTAAACGTACAGTAAGCAGGCTGCACAGGTGTGCACAGCCTTAAACTTCACCTTCTTTAAATATTACCCCCTGCCTTTCTTCTATCCTATGATGTGTTCTGACTTACTGCAGCCTCTTATAATTCCCCCTTCTCCCCCTTGCAACCAATTTTCTGTTTCTTGTCGAGGTTAGTCGGGTTTTGATCAGGCTGGGACTGCATCTGCTGAAATGGGGACGCCCAGTGCACGCCCATTACAGCTCAAAATGCAGCCCCCCCTCCACACCCCCTCCAAGCCTTTCTAATGCACGTTCATGTCTGCCTTCTCCTCACAGACAGAGCTATCTTTTTCTTGTGGTGGGCCCTGTGCCGATAAAACATTTATGCAATCTGACACCTCAGTCAAATCAAATCAAATAAAAAATAGCTTTATTGGCATGACCAAGATTCATTACAGGTATTGCCAAAGCAAGGGGAAATAGGGGACATGGGGCGGGGTGGGGTAGGGGGACAATGGCTAAGCAGTCTGTGGACATTTTTTTAGGTTTACAGTTCCGTTATGCTCCTCTCAGTCTGTGGCATGCTGTGACATAGTGTGCAGCGATTGTCACTGTGGATTCCTCTTCTCCCAGTAGGATATATGTTTTTCTCTCATCTTCTAGTGTGAGAAAGTCTGGGAATAGTTCCAACAATTTCTTAAAGTAAGTGTCCCTGGTTGCAGTATATTTGGGGCAGTGCAATAGGAAGTGGGTTTCATCCTCAAGGGTCTTCTGCTCACAGTGTTGGCACAGTCTCTCCTCCCTGGGTTTGTACGTCTGTCTGTGTCTCCCAGACTCTATTTTGAGGTTGTGAGCACTCAATCTGTAGACACTCAGGAGTTTCCTCACTTGAGAGTTTTGCAGCTTTTCCAGGTATGGGGCCATTTTATATTCTCTTTGTAGAGACTGGTATATGGTTAGCTTTTGTGAGTGTTTTATCTCACTCCTCCATTTTTCCACATGGGTCCGGGCTCTGCATTCTTCAAAGACACGCTGTGAGTGAGAGGGAGCTGTGCAGATAGAGCCTAGATGCATGGGACTGAGGTGTCAGATTGCAGAAATGCTTTATCGGCACTGAGCCCACCACAAGAAGGAGATAATACTTCTTCCAGATCACTTCAATTATGCCTAGTGCGGTGCAAGTTCTCACAGCACAAGAGGACAGTGCATGCCCGCGGCCATCTAGTTTGTTTGTAGACAGTAATTAAAACTGCTTTTCTTGAAAATACTGCAGTTGGGACAGGTGAAAACAGCACGAAGGGGGCCAGGACATGGAGTAGAATAAGATGGTATGTTTTTTTCATAGTATTTTTAAGCTTACAGATTCTCTTTAAGCAACTTTTTATTTAATTCAATCATTTAGTTTTGGGCAAAAGTCTATCAGCATGGCACGTCTAGACTTACCAATAGCTGTCTAGTGCCCACTATATTTAGTCATACGCATTAATTTTGCATAATCATAATTTTTCACCATAATTAGCAATTATGATGCAATATCAGAATGAAAAATTTGGTGGTAAATCATAGTTAATTTCATTTGTAAGCATACATTTTACAGCAAAACATAATTACTATTTGGAAATTAAATTGGTTTTAACCACTTCACCACTGAGGGGTTTTACCCCTTGAACACCAGAGCAATTTTCACCTTTCAGCGCTCCTTCCATTCATTCGTCTATAACTTTATTATTATTTATCCCAATGAAATGAACTATATCTTGTTTTTTTCGCCACCAATTAGGCGTTCTTTAGGTGGGACATTATGCCAAGAATTATTTTATTCTAAATGTGTTTTAATGGGAAAATAGGAAAAAATGTGGGAAAAAATTATTACTTTTCAGTTTTCGGCCATTATAGTTTTTAAATAAAGCATGCTACTGTAATTAAAACCCATGAAATGTATTTAACCATTTGTCCCGGTTATAAAACCATTTAAATTATGTCCCTATCACAATGTTTGGCGACAATATTTTATTTGGAAATAAAGGTGCATTTTTTTTTCAGTTTTGCATCCATCCCTAATTACAAGCCCGCAGTTTATAAAGTAACAGTGTTATACCCTCTTGACATAAATATTTTAAAAGTTCAGTCCCTAAGGTAACTATTTATGTTTTTTTTAATTGTATTTTTTTTTTTAATTACAAAAAAAAAATAAAAAAATTAGGGAGTGTGGGAGGTAATGAGTTAATTTATTGTGTAAATGTAATATTTGTTTATGTAAAATGCTTTTAGGGTGTAGTTTACTATTTGGCCACAAGATGGTCACAGTGTGTTTGTTTACATGCGACCTGTAAGCGTCCTTCCGCTTACAGGAAGCAGTAGGAGGCTGGGAGAATCACTATGATCGCGCTGTTTCTAATAGAAGCAGCGCGATCATTGCGGGGGCTTAGATCAACGAACGGGAATGGATTTTCCCGTTCATTGATCTCCGTGCGAGCAGGCGGCGGCGTGCACGAGCGGCGGGTGCGCGCGCACGAGCGGCGGGAGCGCGGACAGCGGCGGTAGCGCGGAAGGTACGGATTTCTCCATCCCTGGTTTTTTAGGGGGGAAAAAGGGACGGAGAAATTCGTACCGCGGGGGTTTAAGTGGTTAAGTAATCCATTTGCAATGTTGTGTAATTTTTGCATAATGTCTTGCCGACTTAAGCGGTTAATAGCAAAGCCCCTATAAAGGACAATGTCACCACGCTACAAATAGAGAAGAATGGGATCAAGTAAAAAAAAATATAATAATAATAATTTTTCAAAAAGACCTTGTAGTTTTTGAGCAAATTTATTTTAAGCTCCTTAGCGGTAACCCCGTGCTGGATACGGGATAAGCCGCCACAGAGGATTCCTCAGGCACTGCTGGCACTTTGCTAGCTGCGTGTTTGTTGCGATCGCCGCCTCCCACCGCTGATGCGCCGCTACCCGCAGCGATACAGGCCCCCCCCCATACCCCTTGCGCAGCCTGGCCAATCGCCGCCAGGCAGCGCTATGGGGAGGATCGGGACTCCCTGTGATGTCACGACATCACTCCGTTTGTCGCCATGGCGACGGGGAAGCCCTGAAGGAAATCCCGTTAAGAACGGGATTTCCTTATGGGCAAGCGGTGCTGGCCGCGATCTGACGCTACGAGGGGACGTCACAGGGAGGGGGGAAACATGTAGCTAGCGCTAGGCTAGCTACATGCTAAAAAAAAAAAGTGAAAAAAACGTAACCGCGCAGCCGTGTGAATCATACCGACGGGCGGTTAAGAGAGCTATCAAAATTGCCTCTGACCCCTCTCACCCTGCTGTAAATGTTGTGCAGATTGAACTTGGGCAGGAAGTTAGGGCTCTTGCACACTACATGTGATTCCAATTATTTTTTTGTATAGGACCCGATTTTTGATTCCGATTAATTATGCTGCTACATTTTTCAATCAGAAGCAAAAATTGGATCGGATTAAAAATTGGAATCGCACATGGGGCTTGATTCACAAAAGCGTTATAACTGCTATCAAGGCAGTTATCACGCAATCTGCCACGCGTGAAGGTTTACGCGCGTAAAGGATTACTCCGTGTGATAAACAAACATTTGCATGAAACATGCACGTGGTCGCACGCAAACATTCGTTTATCACGAGGAGTAATCCTTTACACATGCAAACCTTCACGCATGGCAGATCATGTGATAACTGCCGTGATAGCAGTTACCACGCTTTTGTGAATAGAGATGGCCCGAACGGTTCGCACGCAAACTTAGGCAAACTTCGCTGGTTCGCATTCGCGGTGAACCACAAACTATATGCGAGTTCGATCCGCCCCCCTACACTACATCATTGGGGTCAACTTTGACCCTCTACATCACAGTCAGCAGACACAGGGTAGCCAATCAGGCTACACTCCCTCCTGGAGGCCCCCCCCCCTTTATAAAATGCAGGCAGCGTCAGCCATTTCACCCACTCGTGTGGCTGCAGTAATTAGAGAAGGGAGAGAACCTGCTGACATAGGGAAAGCTTAGTTAGGCTCTTGTGTTAGGCTTGTTAGCTTGCTCCTTCTTTCTGATATTTGTTGCTAAAATGCACTCCTCATCCTCAACAACTCCTTTGAGAGCTAATGTTGTTCTTGTGATCTATTTTTTGTGTGTGTCCCACAGACACTTGTGTTGCATATACAACCCTGTCTGTCAGTTGCAGCTGCTGGACCTTGGCCCCTTGGTAATTCCTACTGTGCCACTGCCAGGCCCAGCACATTCAGTGACTACCTGTGTGTGTGACTGCTGCACATTTGTAATACCAATCACTGCATACCTACCTGTTCAGTGCACCTACCTACCTACGTGACCACAAGCAGTGATCTATACCACCACTGCACCATTTCACTGTACACCCAAGATAATAAGGTCGTTGCTACATTGTGGACAGACCAAATTCGATCAGCTGGACAGTCCCTGTTGTTCTGTCATTGAGCTACCACAACCTGGCGACCATATGGGCTTGAAAACCGCTATCACCTGCACTCTCGCCATGGTGCGCACCAGTCCAGCACGGCCGTCACTACACAAACATGCGTTACACAGTAAGTGTGGTGTGCCAGTGTGAAGCAGTACTCTAATTACACTCCCTGATTGATGTATACACATAGAAGATGTTTTAAAGCACTTTAGGCCTCCAATTTAGGTTGATTTCTGCCCTTAAAACGCTGCTGTGCGTCAAATTTACATTTTTTTCTCCGGGACTTGGGGCGTCTATCCCACTCATCCATGCAAAAACTCAGATGTTAGACCCCTTGAAACATCTTTTCCATCACTTTTCTGGCCAGCATAAATGTTTCTAGTTTTCAAAGTTCGCCTGCCCATTGAAGTCTATTGAGGTTCACGAAAGTTCCTGCGAACCGAACTTTTTGTGGAGATTCACGTTCGAGGTTCGTGAACCGAAAATCAGAGGTTCGAGCCATCTCTATTTGTGAATGGAGCCCATAGTGTGCAAGAGGCCTTATACTGATTGGTCCAATTTTATGCTGCTTACAATTTGCATTAATTTGAATGCAAGGAGAAATTCCTTGCATCTTATTGATTACCCCTATCCATGTCCATGTCTAAAAGGGTCATATGTGGAAGCTCACACACTGTAACTAGTGACCTAAGCCTGTTTAAAAACGTGCTCAAGGTCCGTCACCTCCGCATGCGGGCACCCGCCCACTGCGTGCACACATGCCTGCCCAGCCGCAGGGCCAGCGCTACCATTAAGGCAAAGGAGGCAGCTGCCCCAGGGCCCCAGAGCTTGTAGGGGCCCCCAGTGGCTACAAGACAAAAATTTTTTTTTCAAATCGGCCTTATAGTTTTTGAGAAAATCGATTTTAAAGTTTCAAAGGAAAAAAAAACACATTTAAAAACCTGCCGACTTTAATGGTTAATAGCAAATCCACCTTAAATGCTAGAAGCCCTAAATTTGCATGATATGTTAAGGAGATCATTAGGAATAAGAGGGAAAATTTTTTTTTTTCAAAAAGACCTTATAGTTTTTGAGAAAATCGATTTTAAAATTTAGAAGGAAAAAAGTATAGTTTTAAATGCGGTAAATGTAACTTTTAGTAGCAAACCTGACGGTAGTGTAATTTTACATGCATCAAACAAAAGCGCAATACATTTCCTGACGGGGTTTCCAGGGGGTCCATACGCCAGCCGCAGCGCTTTGGCCAGGGATCGCTATACAGCCGCAATATGGCTGCATGAAGATCCCTGGCATTTTTTCCTATTTTCCCAATTTTTTTTATGTTTAGAGTGTGGGAATTTTTTTTTTTTTAAATTATGTGGGGTCCCCCCTCCTGAAACTTTTTAACCCTTTGTCCCCCATGCAGGCTGGAATAGCCAGAATGTGGAGCTCTAACCGATTGGGACTTCACACCCTGACTATACCAGCTGCAAAAAAGGTCCCCTAATGCCGATTTTTGTTCCGGGGTATATGTTGGGGGGCCCCCCAGGTTTATTTTGCCCTGGGGCCCCATTGTTGCTTAAACCGGCCCTGCCCAGCCGGCCCGCTCCCCTGGCCTGTCCTGCATCCTTTCCCAAAGGTTGTCAGTGCAGGACATGCGCAGTAGCGCAAAAGCACTGACACATGGACAGGACGCAGGGACACTTGTATATTATTAGGTAGGATTACAACTTTAAACCCAAGCTAATTTACATAATCTATTCATACATTTTGCTTGTTTTTGCCAAATTATGAATGCAGCTGTTGAAGAAAAAAAGTAACATAAATTGTAAAATCATGTTCAGGCAAACCAGAAACAAGTGGGAACAAGCCATTGTTTTTTTTTAAAGACCTTGTAGTTTTTGAGAAACTTGGTAAGGCCTAGTTCACACTACAAATCATAAGCACTAATCACTTTTGTGAACGATTTTGAGAAGCGTTTACTGGCTTTTTTGTGCGATTTGAATTTTTTGCAAGCCATTTTGTATGCTGTTTTCGATTTGTGATTTTCTGTGTGCAGGTCGTGCACACAGAAAGACATTCAGCTCTGTGTGACCCTGAGCTGAATGTCTTGTAAAGCAAATTTGCCTGAAAAATGCTCACAAAATCGCTGTTCAAAGAGCTGTTCAAGCGATTTGCAATTTTTTTTTTCAAAATTTCGCATTGACGGTGAAAATGGTGCAGGAACCACGTTTGCGATTGAAAAAAAGTTCATCGCTTATATGAGAATTCTCACATACTATAATCATCACACGAGAGCTTTTGTAGCGCTTTAAAAAAAAAACGCTAGTGATTAAAAAAAAAAACTCAAACTGCTCAGTGTGAACTAGCCCTTCCATTACATTTTGCTGTAGTGCACTTTAACCACTCTGCAACCGCTTCACCCAGAATTGTGGATGCAGAGTGGCTCTCCTGGGACCGCCTAACCCAGGATTGCATCATTTTACGATGCGTGAGATCCGCAGGGATTGAGCACTCGCTCTGTCCCCATTCCCAGCAGGGCAAAGAGGCGGCCATAGCAATTAACCTGCTTACCCTGGTAGAGGGAAGGCTCTGCATCCTCCAGAAGCTTCCCACTTCCTCCTCCAGACCACTGATCCAGCATTGAGACCCTTTGGAAGTTTGTGACTGCACTCTCGTCCATGAACAAGTGCTGCTGCACCTGCACAGTAGTCGGGGTCGGTGCTTTCATATAGTCAAAGTGGGCAATTGCCTCAGGGCCCCCATGTCCATAGGGGCCCCCAAGTGCCCCCCGCTCACCCTAATAAATCATATGACTGCCGCGCCCCCTCTCTCCTCCCCCCAGTGTAGCAATGGGAGAGACACACATTCACCTCCTTCAAGTTCCAGGCCTTGCAAGTCCGTCTGTCTACCCTGTTGTAATTCTGTTCTTCACTTCCTGCTTCGAACGGAGAAGCAGGAAGTGAAGGACAGAGTCACTACAGTACCCTGACCAGACGTCCCATTTTACCTTGGACACGTCCCCTGTCCCACGCTGCACTGTGTCCCAGGTTATGTCCCACTTTTGGCCGCCGGGTGTTCCAGCTGTGGGACTTTGTGTGTGGCCGCATGAGGTGATGTTTGCCTCATTTACCATTTGTGGAGTCGGAGTAATTGTTTTCAGCTGCATTTCATGTGTCAGAGGTAACGGTTGTTACAATTCATGTGTCAGAGGTAACGGTTGCTTCAGTTATTACTTGATGGTCGTAGAGACTGCATTTGCATAGCTCCCAACTGTCTCTATTTTGGAGAGACAGTCCCTCCTTGAGGAGCCCTGTCCCTCTGTCCCTCTTTCCTCCTCATTTGTCCCTCTTTCAGGACTGTGTCCCTGTTTCTATGTAAATATATATATTTCACTACTAAAAAATGTGTTTGATTGACTCTAAACTTTATTCCCATCCTTTACATTGATATATTACTAATTTTACAATATCAATATGAAGGAAAATGAACGAGGATGGAAAGGGCCAGTGTGGCTTGAATTACATGGTAGTGGATGGGTGTGTACTGGTTAAGGGCACTGCCTTTGACACGGGAGACCAGGGTTCTAATCCTGGCTAGGGTCAGTACCTATTCAGTAAGGAGTTCAAGGCAAGACTCTCTAACACTGCAGGGTGGCCTCTTGAGCGTGTCCTTAGTGGCTGCGGCTCTTGAGTGATTTGACTCTGATAGGAGAAAAAGCGCTATACAAATGTTCGGATTATTATAACACAACATTTTTCTTATGAAATATTTATGGTATTCATGACTAGGGGTGTGAGGAGGCGTGATCAGGGGTGTGGCAGGGGTGTGGCTTAAGTGTCCCTCTTTCTCATCTCAGAAATTTGGGAGGTATGATCACTGGTGGGGGTAGTGTGCAGTGGAGAATGATCGGTAAGGGCTAAGGTAGAAGGGCTAGTTTTAGGCAGATCGGCCACAAGATAAATATTAGGCATATAGGAAGGTTGATGTCAGGCGCATGAGTAAGAATTTTGGTGTTAGGCATATCGGTAGGTGGATTGTTAACCCATTCGCGTTCCATCGTTTTCACTTGAGAAATGTTCACCTCCCATTCATTAATAACTTTATCACTACTTATCACAATGAACTGATCTATATCTTGTTTTTTCTGCCACCAATTAGGCTTTCTTTGGGGGGGGGGGGGGTACATTTTGCTAAGAGCCACTTTACTGTAAATGCATTTTAACAGGAAGAATAAGAAAAAAATGGAAAAAATCATTATTTCTCAGTTTTCAGCCATTATAGTTTTAAAATAATACATGCCTCCATAAATAAAACCCACGTATTGTATTTGCCCATATGTCCCGGTTATTACACCGTTAAAATTATGTCCCTATAACCATGTATGGCGACAATATTTTATTTGGAAATAAAGGTGCATTTTTTCCGTTTTGCATCTATCACTATTTACAAGTTTAAAATAAAAAAAATATAGAAATATATCATCTTTACATTGATATTTAAAAAGTTTAGACCCTTAAGTAAATATTTCAGTGCTGGGCCGAAATTACGCATTAGCGTAATTACGCATCGTAATTCACTACAAATGCACCGTAAGCGTTACGTGTAAGGTTACGGTATTGCGCGTAATTAATTACGCGTAGACCGTGGGTTACGTTTTACGCGTAACAAATTACGCGTAAGACAGTAAACTCCCATTGAAATTACACAGTCTGCCGTAATCGCGTAACCCGTATAATATAAAAAAGCCGCCGACTTTAAGGGTTAATAGCAAAGCCCCCTTAAGCGCTAAGAGCCTCAAATTTGGAGAATATATTAAGGAGATCAGAAGGAATAAGAGGAAAAAAAAATTTTTCAAAAAGACTTTATAGTTTTTGAGAAAATCGATGTTAAAGTTTCAAAGGAAAAATAGATACATTTAAAAACCCGCCGACTTTAACGGTTAATAGCAAAGCCTGCTTAAAATTTAGAAACACCAAATTTACAGGGTATATTAAGGGGATCAGTGGGAATAAGAGGAAAAAATTTTTTTTCAAAAAGACCTTATAGTTTTTGAGAAAATCGATTTTTAAGTTTCAAGGGCAAAAATGTCTTTTAAATGCGGAAAATGTCAGTTTTTTTTGCACAGGTAACAATAGTGTTTTATTTTCATAGATTCCCCCAAGTGGGAAGAGTTTTACTTACTTCGTTCTGAGTGTGGGAAATATTAAAAAAAAAACGACGTGGGGTCCCCCCTCCCAGACCTCTTTAACCCCTTGTCCCCCATGCAGACTGGGATAGCCAGAATGCGGAGCACCGGCCGCGTGGGGCTCCGCACCCTGACTATACCAGCCCGCATGGTCCATGGATTGGGGGGTCTCGGAAGGGGAGGGGCAGCCAAGCTTTCCCCTCCCCCTCCGAGCCCTTGTCCAATCCAAGGACAAGGGGCTCTTCTCCACCTCCGATGGGCGGTGGAGGTGGAGGCCGCGATTTCCTGGGGGGGAGGTTCATGGTGGCATCTGGGAGTCCCCTTTAAAAAGGGGTCCCCCAGATGCCCACCCCCCCTCCCAGGAGAAATGAGTATAGAGGTACTTGTACCCCTTACCCATTTCCTTTAAGAGTTAAAAGTAAATAAACACACAGACACTTTGAAAAAGTATTTTAATTGAACAAAAAACATAACCACGAAAAAAGTCCTTTAATATTCTTAATTAACCATTAATACTTACCTGTCCCTTTAAAAGCCAGTTCCCACGCAATATCCTCGGAAATATACTAATCAGTTACAATGTAACAAAGCTATTACAATGTAACAACTTTGTTACTTTGTAACACCACCGCACCCGACGTCACTCGCCGCCACCGCCGCGTCTGCGCTGACCCGACAGAGCTCTGAGCTATATAGCTCAGAGCTCCCTAAGCATCTTTGTATTTGGGCTCCAAGGAGCCCCATTGGTCCTTAGCAGACCAATGGGGTTCCTTTAAATCAGAAGGAACCCCATTGGTCTGCTAAGGACCAATGGGGCTCCTTGGAGCCCAAATACAAAGATGCTAAGAGAGCTCTGAGCTATATAGCTCAGAGCTCTGTCGGGTCAGTGCGGGACGCTAAGTCCCCGCCGCTAGTGGTGCTCAGCAGAGCTCGAATATTCGAGTAGCTCGAATATTCGAGCTCTTTTTCAGCTATTCGAGCTCGGTATTCGAGCTCCGAATAGCTGTAGCTATTCGAATGGGCTATTCGAGAACACTCGAATAGCCCATTCACTATTCGAGCTATTCGAGCAAACCGGCGCTATTCGAGCTCGGTACCGAGCTCGAATAGCGTCATAGCCCAGATTGATGTGCTTAGAGCCAATCAGAGGGCTCCCAGGCCCTCTGACGGCAGCCAATCACAGAGGGGGACCCTGGCCAGCCCCTACCCTATAAATAGCGGCCGCCATGTTCGGGTTTTCCATGCTTGCCTGAGACTTGTACAGAGAGAGATCTGCTCCTTTGTGCTTTGGCTTAGCAAGTGCTCTATTGTGTTCATTTACCTAGCGTTTTTGCTCACCTACACCTGCCATATACACCTGTATTGTTGTTATTTAGATAGACATTGTATTTTAGTTAGTAGCTTGTGTGTTACATTAGAGACAGGCAGCTGCTGCAAGCTTACAGGTTTAGGCCTCAGGGGGGCCTTGCCTCTGTGGGCAGCTGTCCTCTGTTTATTTCTCTCATCATCTATACCAGTATTTCTGCTGTCCTTTACTAATAGTATTGTAGTTATACTGTACTAGGAGTAGGACACTCACTGACTGTCACTGTTTATAGGCTACTAGCTAGCTCCTGCGTGTGTGCACTCACTCACTGTCTGTGTGTACACACACTCTATTTCCTTCTGATTACTGATTGATTATTGTTAGTTGTACTTACTTACTACTTACTCTTACTGTACCCGTAGGGACACTCACTGTCACTGTTCATATAGGCTACTAGCTCCTGCGTGTGCGCACTCACTGTCTGAGTGTACACACACAACACACACTCTATTTCCTTCTGATCGCTGATTGATTATTGTAATTAGTTAGTTCTACTTACTGTTACTACTTACTCTTACTGTACTAGGAGTCTAGGACACTCAGTCACTGTGTTCATAGGCTACTAGCTCCTGCGTGCGTGCACTCACTGTCTGAGTGTACACACACCCACACTCCATTTCCTTCTGATCGCTGATTGATTATTGTTATTAGTTAGTTCTACTTACTGTTACTACTTACTTACTCTTACTGTACTAGGAGTCTAGGACACTCAGTCACTGTGTCCATAGGCTACTAGCTCCTGCGTGCGTGCACTCACTGTCTGAGTGTACACACACCACCCACACTCCATTTCCTTCTGATCGCTGATTGATTATTGTTATTAGTTAGTTCTACTACTTACTGTTACTACTTACTGTACTAGGAGTCTAGGACACTCAGTCACTGTGTCCATAGGCTACTAGCTCCTGCGTGCGTGCACTCACTGTCTGAGTGTACACACACCACCCACACTCCATTTCCTTCTGATCGCTGATTGATTATTGTTATTAGTTAGTTCTACTACTTACTGTTACTACTTACTTACTCTTACTGTACTAGGAGTCTAGGACACCCAGTCACTGTGTCCATAGGCTACTAGCTCCTGCGTGCGTGCACTCACTGTCTGAGTGTACACACACCACCCACACTCCATTTCCTTCTGATCGCTGATTGATTATTGTTATTAGTTAGTTCTACTTACTGTTACTACTTACTTACTCTTACTGTACTAGGAGTCTAGGACACTCAGTCACTGTGTCCATAGGCTACTAGCTCCTGCGTGCGTGCACTCACTGTCTGAGTGTACACACACCACCCACACTCCATTTCCTTCTGATCGCTGATTGATTATTGTTATTAGTTAGTTCTACTACTTACTGTTACTACTTACTGTACTAGGAGTCTAGGACACTCAGTCACTGTGTCCATAGGCTACTAGCTCCTGCGTGCGTGCACTCACTGTCTGAGTGTACACACACCACCCACACTCCATTTCCTTCTGATCGCTGATTGATTATTGTTATTAGTTAGTTCTACTTACTGTTACTACTTACTTACTCTTACTGTACTAGGAGTCTAGGACACTCAGTCACTGTGTCCATAGGCTACTAGCTCCTGCGTGCGTGCACTCACTGTCTGAGTGTACACACACACCACCCACACTCCATTTCCTTCTGATCGCTGATTGATTATTGTTATTAGTTAGTTCTACTTACTGTTACTACTTACTTACTCTTACCGTACTAGGAGTCTAGGACACTCAGTCACTGTGTCCATAGGCTACTAGCTCCTGCGTGCGTGCACTCACTGTCTGAGTGTACACACACTAAATTTACTTGTGATTACTACTACTGATTATTGTAACTGCTAGTTGTACTTCCTGACTGTTAATACTTACTTACTGTACTAGGGGACACTCACTCAGTCACCTCACCAACCAACCCACTCCATTAAAGTACCCCACTTTTCACCCGCCCTTTTACAAAACTTTTGTCTATACGCCCAAAACATTGAAGATGTCTGGAAGTGGCAGCCAGCGCGGTTTGGGCAAGGGGAAGGGCAGCAAGGGAATCAGGAAGAGAGGGAGCAGCATTGTGGCAAGCCGCGGCCGCGGGCGCGCCACCATGCACAGTTCCGCAGCAGCAGCAGCAGCGTCAGTGGCTAACATTCCTCCCATAGCCACTGGCCGTGGACGCCTTGGGCGCCGCCCAGGAGGAGCATCTGCAACTCACGCTGCAGAGACACAGCAGCAGCAGCGTGTAGCACCTGCTCCCATTTTCCTCCAGCCGGGTCGGAAACGTCCCATTGAGGAAAAGGATGCAGACACTGTGGTGCAACTCATGACGGAGGATGAGCAGCCCGCCATCAGCTCTGCATCCGAGGCCTCCACCCTCACCACCACCACCCCTGTTCGCAGCAGCCGCCCAGCAGGGCCTGGGGAGGAGGCCAGTTCACCGTCAGTCGCCGACCTGTCACTCAGCACTCTTTTGACCCCAGGCATGATGAGTCAATTGAATGCTGTTGTTGGCGATTTGGAGGAGGAGATGCTGATGGGCACTTTGGGGGAGGAGGGATTGGACAGCAAGACTGTGGCGACAGTCAAGCGTCCCATCCATGCATCAGCAGAGGAGTTTGGGGGGTCATCATCAGAGCAGGACATGTTTCAGGAGGGGCATGATGATGATGACCCGGTGACAGACAGAGACTGGGTGCCAACACATCCAGAGGATGTCGTCCTCAGCAGCTCTGAGGAGGAGGAGGAGGATGCGGTTGTGGGCCTTGCAAGGAGGCGCATCATTGCAAGCATTGGCAGCGTCCCACAGCCTGCTGGTGTCTCAGGCTCAGCAGCAGCAGCAGCAGCATCAGCCAGTACCACCACCAGCCGCACCCAAGACCCCCCCCCCCCCCCAACCACCACAGGGAAACAGGCAGCAGCGCTTCCATGCCGTAGGGGGATGTTTTTGTCACCAATCTGGCGGTTTTTCACCATGCCCACAGTGTACAGCAAGTACGCCACTTGCAACCACTGTCAGCGGAAGTTGAGCAGAGGTGCAGACCCCTTGAAGTTCAGCACCAGCTCGCTGATCAACCACCTTTCTGCGAAACACTTCCACCAGCATGAGGAGTTCCAGAGGCTGAAGGCATCTGGTGCTGGCAGTGGCACCAATCCCATCACTGCACAGCCTTCAGCAGCAGCAGCAGCAACAGCAGCCACCCGCCCTCCTGCTCCTCCAGCAGCACCAGCAGGAGTGCGGAAACGCCCTGCTCCTCCCCCCTCTGCAACTCCTGCCGCCGACACTGAGGCCTGTTCTGGCAGCCAGTCCTCAGTGGCCTCCTCTGCTCCGTCTGCTGATTCCCGTGCCAGCAAAAAGGCACGCCAGAGCCTTTTGAGCGAGTCCTTCCAGGGGGTGGTTAGGGCTCTGCCTCCCAGCAGCCGTCGCGTGCGGCAGCTGAACGGCTTGCTGGCACGGGCCATGTGCTCCCAACTCCTGCCGTACACGCTCGTGCAGGAGGGGAGCGACATGCGGGCGCTGCTTGCTTGTGCAGCCCCAGACTGGCAGCTCCCCAGCAGACACTTCTTCGCCCGCAAGGCCATTCCTGCACTGCACCGCTTTGTGATGGCCAATGTGGAGCGAGGGCTGGAGCACGCGGTTGGTGAAAGGGTCCACGTCACCATGGACTCCTGGAGCAGCCGCTTCGGGACAGGCCGCTACCTGTCCTTCACTGTCCACTGGGTCAGCTTGGTGGAAGGGGGTGAGGATGGGAGAGCAGCAGCGGGCACAGCAGCAGCAGCAACACAGTGGGTGGTGCCACCCCGCAGGGTCAGGGGAACTGCAGCGGGTTCCTCCGATCCTCTGCCATCCTCCGCCACACCTGGCCAAACCCCCCGCCTCAGCAGCAGTGTGAAGGCCCGCCACTGCCAAGCGCTGCTGCACTTGGTCAGCCTTGGCAAGACCAAGCTGACGGCAGCCCACGTGTTGGCCAAACTCCAGGAGCAGGAGCGGATTTGGCTGACCCCCAGAGGCCTCAGAGTCGGAGAGGTGGTGTCCGACAATGGGGCCAATCTGGTTGCTGCCATAGACAGGGGAAACCTGACCCACATCCCCTGTCTTGCCCACGTGCTGAACCTGGTGGTGCAGAAGTTCCTGCGCACCTACCAGGGGATGGACGAGCTGCTGGAAACGGCAAGGAACGTTGTGCGTCACTTCCGGCGCTCGGCTGCAGCCTGTGCGAGCCTGGAAGACGTGCAAAAGGAGCTGGATCTGCCACGCCATCGGCTGATCATTGACGTTCCGACTCGCTGGAACTCCACCCTGGCGATGTTGGAGCGTCTGGTTGAACAGAAGCACGCTGTCAACCACTACCTTGCCCTGGCCACTGTTTCCGCAGCTCAGAGAAGGGACAAGACCAGCAACATCCCGTCCATCGTCCCCGATGATGACTGGAGGCACATGCAGCAGGTGTGCTTAGTGCTGGCTCCCTTCCTGCAGGCCACAAACATGGTGAGCAGGGACCATGCTATGGTCTGCGAGTGGGTGCCCCTGGTTTCTCTGCTGAACAGGGCACTCGATGCTTTGCTGGCACAGGGAGCGGCAGCCTTGGACCAGCAGGAGCGGCAAGCAGCTGCACAGTCCACCTCTGAGGGGGAGGAGGAGGAGGACTTGGTGGAGGTCCCTGACCTGGCTGCTGATGAGGGGGATCAGCGCAGTGCAGCTGAGTTGGTGCGGGGGTGGAGAGAGGATGAGGCAGCAGAGGAGGAGGATGAGGAGGACAGCACTGACGTCGATGTGCCAGCAGACGTGGCCCGCCTCTTCCCAATGGCAGCGCACATGCTGACGTGCCTGCGCAGGGACCCCAGGGTGATCCAGATGAAGCAGAGGGAGGACATCTGGATCAGCATGATGTTGGACCCACGCCTCAAGGGGAAGTTGAGCCAGTTCCTGCCGCCTGCAGGAGGAGACCCAGCGCAACAAATAAGGAGCTTGCAGCAGGCCCTTGTTGAGCGCTTGGAGGAAGCCTTCCCCCAGCCTTCCACCCCCACTGTCCAGCAGCCAGCACAGAGGCAGCAGCAGGTGCCTGCATCCAGCAGCAGCAAGCGCCCCACAGACCTGCTGTCTCTCAGCCACGAGCTCTACAGGACTGTAGAGGCTCCGGCAGCAGTGACTAGAGAGGAGATGCATGCAGCAGCATCCTCCTCCGGTCACAGCCAGCGCCTGACCCGCATGGTGGCTGACTACATGGGGTCCTACAGCGGGCTTGACAGCGATGCCCCTGTTGATCCCATGGAGTATTGGGTCAAGCGCATGGAGATCTGGAGCGAGCTGGCGCAGTACGCCCTGGAAGTGCTGTCCTGCCCCCCTTCCAGCGTGCTGTCCGAGCGCTGCTTCAGTGCAGCTGGTGGCGTGGTCACCGAGAAACGCTCACGTCTGTCTCACAAGTCTGTGGACAGACTGACGTTTCTCAAGATGAACCAGGCGTGGGTGGAAGGCGAGTTCCTGGCCCCTGTTGTCGGCGAGAGGGGGACATGAACTGGCTGCCGGAACTTAGTACCATCGTTAATGTGCCTTACCACCCTTTACCACCTCCTGGCTCCTGCTCACTAAGCCAGCCTGGTTCACTTTGACTATTACGTCGCCTGCAGCCACACATTTCACACCTACAGTGGGCTGCTGCTGTGTACTGCCCTTCTGCTGTCTGTCTGTGTTTCCCACTGCCAGGGTACACAGAATTACCTTCTGCTGCCACTCTGCCACCAGCTATTACGTCAAAACAATAGCTATATTGGTTGTAAAACCAAAACCAAAAAAAACCAATAAAAAAAAAAAAAGGTTTAATTTTTCTGAGGTGCCCGGGTTGAAAACTGTGTTGTCCCAGTTGTGTATTGGACACAATGTGGGCTGCACGACCGCTGTCTGGGACCTCCTGTTGTGTTTATTTACAGCCCTGGTATCACCGCTAGGTACCAGGGCTATTATGTCACGCTGCCTACCTGCTGCCACACTCACACTGCTCCTCCATTCCTCCTGCTGCTGCTGTCTGTCTGTGTTTCCCACTGCCAGGGTACACAGAATTACCGTCTGCTGCCACTCTGCCACCAGCTATTACGTCACAACAATAGCTGCTCACACTGCTCCTCCATTCCTCCTGCTGCTGCTGTCTGTCTGTGTTTCCCACTGCCAGGGTACACAGAATTACCTTCTGCTGCCACTCTGCCACCAGCTATTACGTCAAAACAATAGCTATATTGGTTGTAAAACCAAAACCAAAAAAAACCAATAAAAAAAAAAAAAGGTTTAATTTTTCTGAGGTGCCCGGGTTGAAAACTGTGTTGTCCCAGTTGTGTATTGGACACAATGTGGGCTGCACGACCGCTGTCTGGGACCTCCTGTTGTGTTTATTTACAGCCCTGGTATCACCGCTAGGTACCAGGGCTATTATGTCACGCTGCCTACCTGCTGCCACACTCACACTGCTCCTCCATTCCTCCTGCTGCTGCTGTCTGTCTGTGTTTCCCACTGCCAGGGTACACAGAATTACCGTCTGCTGCCACTCTGCCACCAGCTATTACGTCACAACAATAGCTGCTCACACTGCTCCTCCATTCCTCCTGCTGCTGCTGTCTGTCTGTGTTTCCCACTGCCAGGGTACACAGAATTACCTTCTGCTGCCACTCTGCCACCAGCTATTACGTCAAAACAATAGCTATATTGGTTGTAAAACCAAAACCAAAAAAAACCAATAAAAAAAAAAAAAGGTTTAATTTTTCTGAGGTGCCCGGGTTGAAAACTGTGTTGTCCCAGTTGTGTATTGGACACAATGTGGGCTGCACGACCGCTGTCTGGGACCTCCTGTTGTGTTTATTTACAGCCCTGGTATCACCGCTAGGTACCAGGGCTATTATGTCACGCTGCCTACCTGCTGCCACACTCACACTGCTCCTCCATTCCTCCTGCTGCTGCTGTCTGTCTGTGTTTCCCACTGCCAGGGTACACAGAATTACCGTCTGCTGCCACTCTGCCACCAGCTATTACGTCACAACAATAGCTGCTCACACTGCTCCTCCATTCCTCCTGCTGCTGCTGTCTGTCTGTGTTTCCCACTGCCAGGGTACACAGAATTACCTTCTGCTGCCACTCTGCCACCAGCTATTACGTCAAAACAATAGCTATATTGGTTGTAAAACCAAAACCAAAAAAAACCAATAAAAAAAAAAAAAGGTTTAATTTTTCTGAGGTGCCCGGGTTGAAAACTGTGTTGTCCCAGTTGTGTATTGGACACAATGTGGGCTGCACGACCGCTGTCTGGGACCTCCTGTTGTGTTTATTTACAGCCCTGGTATCACCGCTAGGTACCAGGGCTATTATGTCACGCTGCCTACCTGCTGCCACACTCACACTGCTCCTCCATTCCTCCTGCTGCTGCTGTCTGTCTGTGTTTCCCACTGCCAGGGTACACAGAATTACCGTCTGCTGCCACTCTGCCACCAGCTATTACGTCACAACAATAGCTGCTCACACTGCTCCTCCATTCCTCCTGCTGCTGCTGTCTGTCTGTGTTTCCCACTGCCAGGGTACACAGAATTACCTTCTGCTGCCACTCTGCCACCAGCTATTACGTCAAAACAATAGCTATATTGGTTGTAAAACCAAAACCAAAAAAAACCAATAAAAAAAAAAAAAGGTTTAATTTTTCTGAGGTGCCCGGGTTGAAAACTGTGTTGTCCCAGTTGTGTATTGGACACAATGTGGGCTGCACGACCGCTGTCTGGGACCTCCTGTTGTGTTTATTTACAGCCCTGGTATCACCGCTAGGTACCAGGGCTATTATGTCACGGCGAGCTGCCTGCCTCATTGACTGCCTGCTGCCACACACTCATCCTCCTCCTCCTGCTGCTGAATTTACCTCCTGCTGTCTTTGTGTTTCCACTGCCAGGGAGCACATACAATGGCGCTTCCAACATGCGTGCGCCCACCAGCTATTTGTTACGCTCAAAAATAGCTGCATTTCTTTAAAAAAAAATTTGAAAAGAGAAATACGTGAAGAAGAAGAAGAAGACGATATTGAAAAAGAAGGAGAAGGAGAAGATGAAGAAGAAGATGAAGAAGAAGATGAAGAAGAAGAAGATGAAGATGAAGAAGATGAAGATGAAGAAGAAGAAGAAGATGAAGAAGAAGAAGATGAAGAAGAAGATGAAGAAGATGAAGATGAAGAAGAAGAAGAAGATGATGAAGAAGATGAAGAAGAAGAAGAAGAAGATGAAGAAGAAGAAGATGAAGAAGAAGAAGATGAAGAAGAAGATGAAGAAGATGAAGAAGAAGATGAAGAAGATGAAGATGAAGAAGAAGAAGAAGATGATGAAGAAGATGAAGAAGAAGAAGAAGAAGATGAAGAAGATGAAGAAGAAGATGAAGAAGAAGAAGAAGAAGATGAAGAAGATGAAGAAGATGAAGAAGATGAAGAAGAAGATGAA
Source organism: Hyperolius riggenbachi (assembly GCF_040937935.1). Taxonomy (NCBI): domain Eukaryota; kingdom Metazoa; phylum Chordata; class Amphibia; order Anura; family Hyperoliidae; genus Hyperolius; species Hyperolius riggenbachi. The sequence goes on from NC_090651.1 coordinate 365,614,758, forward strand.
GATGAAGAAGATGAAGATGAAGAAGATGAAGATGAAGAAGATGAAGAAGATGAAGAAGAAGAAGAAGATGAAGAAGAAGAAGAAGAAGATGAAGAAGAAGATGAAGAAGATGAAGATGAAGAAGAAGAAGAAGATGATGAAGAAGAAGAAGAAGAAGAAGAAGAAGATCTAGAAGAAGATTAAGAAAGATAAAGAAGAAGAAGAACAAGTATATACAGTAACACTACACTACTGAACCAAATTAAGGACACAACTTCTCTTTCCACATTTTTTTTTAAAGGAACATCCCCACATAATCACTTGCTGTTGTTACTTGGAAAAAAAGATGTTTCTTGCATCATTCACCCTCAAAACAAGTGTTGGAAGCTATTTTGGGCCAATTCGAATAGTCAGCTCGAATAGTGAGCTCGAATACCGACTCGAATAGTGAGCTCGAAGTCCGAGGTCGAATCGAATAGTAAAAAATATTCGACTCGAATATTCGACTGACCTCGAATAATTTACTATTCGAATTCGACCAAATTCGAATTTTTAAAAGGGGTATTTGAGCACCACTGCCCGCCGCCTCCCGCTGTCAGCCCCGCCCACATCTGTCACCCACATGTCACCCACATGTGGGTGACATGTGGGTGACATGTGGAAGAGGCGGGGAGGCGGCGGGGACTTAGCGTCCCGCACGGACCCGACAGAGCTCTGAGCTATATAGCTCAGAGCTCTCTTAGCATCTTTGTATTTGGGCTCCAAGGAGCCCCATTGGTCATTAGCAGACCAATGGGGTTCCTTCTGATTTAAAGGAACCCCATTGGTCTGCTAAGGACCAATGGGGCTCCTTGGAGCCCAAATACAAAGATGCTTAGGGAGCTCTGAGCTATATAGCTCAGAGCTCTGTCGGGTCAGCGCAGACGCGGCGGTGGCGGCGAGTGACGTTGGGTGCGGTGGTGTTACAAAGTAACAAAGTTGTTACATTGTAATAGCTTTGTTACATTGTAACTGATTAGTATATTTCCGAGGATATTGCGTGGGAACTGGCTTTTAAAGGGACAGGTAAGTATTAATGATTAATTAAGAATATTAAAGGACTTTTTTCGTGGTTATGTTTTTTGTTCAATTAAAATACTTTTTCAAAGTGTCTGTGTGTTTATTTACTTTTAACTCTTAAAGGAAATGGGTAAGGGGTACAAGTACCTCTATACTCATTTCTCCTGGGAGGGGGGGTGGGCATCTGGGGGACCCCTTTTTAAAGGGGACTCCCAGATGCCACCATGAACCTCCCCCCCAGGAAATCGCGGCCTCCACCTCCACCGCCCATCGGAGGTGGAGAAGAGCCCCTTGTCCTTGGATTGGACAAGGGCTCGGAGGGGGAGGGGAAAGCTTGGCTGCCCCTCCCCTTCCGAGACCCCCCAATCCATGGACCATGCGGGCTGGTATAGTCAGGGTGCGGAGCCCCACGCGGCCGGTGCTCCGCATTCTGGCTATCCCAGTCTGCATGGGGGACAAGGGGTTAAAGAGGTCTGGGAGGGGGGACCCCACGTCGTTTTTTTTTTAATATTTCCCACACTCAGAACGAAGTAAGTAAAACTCTTCCCACTTGGGGGAATCTATGAAAATAAAACACTATTGTTACCTGTGCAAAAAAAACTGACATTTTCCGCATTTAAAAGACATTTTTGCCCTTGAAACTTAAAAATCGATTTTCTCAAAAACTATAAGGTCTTTAAAAAAAAATTTTTTTTCCTCTTATTCCCACTGATCCCCTTAATATACCCTGTAAATTTGGTGTTTCTAAATTTTAAGCAGGCTTTGCTATTAACCGTTAAAGTCGGCGGGTTTTTAAATGTATCTATTTTTCCTTTGAAACTTTAACATCGATTTTCTCAAAAACTATAAGGTCTTTTTGAAAAAAAAAATTTCCCTCTTATTCCTTCTGATCTCCTTAATATATTCTCCAAATTTGAGGCTCTTAGCACTTAAGGGGGCTTTGCTATTAACCCTTAAAGTCGGCGGCTACCTAACATTGATCCATGCGTCAACTTTTCCGCTTGGCAGCATGACCTTACGCATTAATTGCTAGTAGGAAAAGCCCATAACGTAACAACTAGAATTACGGTATTCTTACGCGTAATTGCGTAAGGGCAATGCGTAATTACAGACATGTACCGGAATTGAATGTCTATGCCGTAAGTGTAATTTCGTAATGCGTAATAGCGTAAAATTACGCGTAATGATCCGTAAGCGTAGCTTTTTCCATTACGATCAGCACTGAAATATTTACATGTTTTTTTTATTATTATTGTAATGGTTTTTTTTATATTAACCACTTTACCCCCGCGCGTACGGATTTCTCCGCCCCTTTTTCCATCCTTTCACCCCCAGGGATGGAGAAATCCGTACTCTGCGCACTCCCGCCGCTGTCCGCGCTCCCGCTTGTAAACACGCCGCCCGCCGCTAGTAAACACGCCGCCGCCTGCTCACCCAGAGATCAACGAACGGGAAAATCCATTCCCGTTCGTTGATCTCAGCCCCGCAATGATCTGCTGCCGCTCGGCTGAGCAGCGCGATCATTGTGAAAAATAACAAAGTCCCAGCCTCTTTCTACTTCCTGCAAGCGTCCGGAAGGACGCTTGCAGGTCGCCTGAAACTAATTTGTAATGTTGCCATCTTGTGGCCAAATAGTAAAACTACACCCTAACCATTTTTTACACACAAATAAACTTGTTTTACACAAAAAATTAACTCCTTACCTCCCACACTCCCCAATTTTTTTTTTTTTGTAATTAAGAAAAAAAAAATTTACAATTTAAAAAAAATACATAAATAGTTACCTTAGGGACTGAACTTTTTAAATATTTATGTCAAGAGGGTATAACACTGTTACTTTATAAACTATGGGCTTGTAATTAGGGATGGACGCAAAACTGAAAAAAATGCACCTTTATTTCCAACTAAAATATTGGCGGCAAACATTGTGATAGGGACATAATTTAAACGGTTTTATAACCGGGATAAATAGGCATATACATTTAATGGGTTTTAATTACAGTAGCATGCATTATTTAAAAACTATAAAGGCCGAAAACTGAAAAATAATAAATTTTTTCCACATTTTTTCCTATTTTCCCATTAAAACACATTTAGAATAAAATTATTCTTGGCATAATGTCCCACCTAAAGAAAGCCTAATTGGTGGCGAAAAAAACAAGATATAGTTCATTTCATTGCGATAAGTAATGATAAAATTATAGACGAATGAATGGAAGGAGCGCTGAAAGGTGAAAATTGCTCTGGTGGTCAGGGGGTAAAACCCCTCAGTTTGGAAGTGGTTAAACATTTTATTTGGGTAGTTTTGGGAGGGTGGGATGTAAACAATAGGTTTATAATGTAAATGTGTGTTGATTTTTATTTTTTTTTTTACTTTTAGTTGTAGTATTACTTTTTGGCCACAAGAAGGCGGCCATGAGTTTGTTTACATGACGTCACTCTAAGCGTAGCTTACGCTTAGAGCGACGCATGAAGGAGGTAACAGCCAGAAAAGGCGCAGCTTCTGAGAGAAGCTGTCACTTTTTCAGCGGGGGAGAGGAATCAGTGATCGGGCACCATAGCCCGATTCACTGATTGTCTGGCTAACGAACCGCGGGCCGGGAGCACGCGTGCACGCGCGCGATCGGCCACGGGAGCGCGCATGGTTCCTGGACGTAGTTTCTACGTCCAGGAACCAAAATAGGTTAAGGTGGCCACACGAGATACAATAAAATGTAGATTTTACAGCAATTCAGTAAAAAAGATCTGATTTCTCGAAAAATCGAAAGCTTTTTTTTTTTTTTATTCGAGCAAGAAATCCAATTTTTATTCAATACAAGTCGATCAGGAATGGTGGAGTTTTCGGATCAATTTTTTTTATGAAAATTGAATGGTGTGCGGCAAATTGTCAATTTATAATAGAGGAAATTAATTGCCAAATCGTTTTTCTCATAATTGAGGAGAAATTGAACATATGTGTGTGGCACATTGGTCAGATTTTTTAAATGTTACAATCAGTCAGAAAAATTGGTTTCTATTCTTGAATTGATTAGATATTTAAACAATTGTATGGTCACCTTTAGGCATATTGACAAGAAAGTTAGTGTAGCCGTATTGGTAGAAAGGTTGGTGTTAGGCAAGTTGGTAAGCGGGTAGGAGGGTTAGTGTTCTGTATATCAGTAGAAATGTGCAAGAACTGTGTATTCTAATTATAGGTAACATTAACATTATTCTAACTAATGCCAATACTTAACCGCATGACCTGGTTAGTGGTGCCCGAGCGCCTCCTCTCCATGTATGCCTTACGTTCCCCCCTCATTGATGGAATCTACATAAGACTCTTTTGTTACTTACCGTGGAAACTTAATCAAAAAATATTCAAAAAAAAAAATTTTTTTTTATTCAAAGCAATTTCTGTTTAAGGTAAATTTAAAGGTTTGGCTAAAGTTGAATATGCAATACTTTCTCGCTGTGTTTTTCTTCCAGCTCTGACATGCCCAGTAAACAGCCACTACGAGCTTTGTACCAGAACCTGTGACAACAGCTGCTATGAGTTATCATCAGAAATAAGGTGCTCGGATACGTGTGTCGAGGGTTGCGCCAGTGACCCTGGCTTCCTATATGATGGAGAAACCTGTGTCTCTGCAGAGAAATGTGGCTGTGTTTTTGATGGAAGATACCTGTCTGTAAGTGTTTTATAAGTAGCACAAAGTTAACAGACACCAACCACGTTTCACAAATCAGCGCTGCTCCCACTTATTCACCAATAACTTTATTACTACTTATTGCACCTCAATGATCTATATAATGTTTTTTTTTTTGTTAGTTTGTTTTTTTCAGGACAAATTAGGCTTTTAAGGGGTGATATTTTTGTTTAGTAATAATTAAATAACCTTATTTTCTATGCATTTTAAAGGGAAAATAAGAGAAGGGAATTGAAAAAACACACTATTTCTCCATTTACATCAATTATAGCTTTACAATAAACAGTGCTAACTATAAGTTAAACCCGCAAATTGTATTTGCTTATCTGACCCATTGTAACAAATCATTTTTTTCCCCTGATTGCTTTCATACTGTCCCTAATCTTTTACAGCAGAGAGGAAGTTCTGAGCTCAGATCCACTTTAAAGGGACACTTAAGTCAAACAAAAAAAATGAGTTTTACTCACCTAGGGCTTCCAATAGCACCCTGCAGCTGTCCGGTGCCCTCGCCGTCTCCCTCCGATCCTCCTGGCCCCGCCGGCAGCCACTTCCTGTTTCGGTGACAGGAGCTGACAGGCTGGGGATGCGAGTGAAATCTTCGCGTTCCCAGACACATTAGCACCCTCTATGCTGCTATATGGTATATGATATATGCTATAGCAGCATAGATGGCGCTATTGTGGCCAGGAACGCGAAGAATCACTCGCGTCCCCAGCCTGTCAGCTCCTGTCACCGAAACAGGAAGTGGCTGCCGGCGGGGCCAGGAGGATCGGGGGGACACGGCGAGGGCACCGGACAGCTGCAGGGTGCTATTGGAAGCCCCAGGTGAGTAAAACTCATTTTTTTTTTTTTACTTAAGTGTCCCTTTAAGTTTAATCATCACCAGTACAGCAAATATAATTGTAAACATCAGGACTAACCATTAGTGATGCTCAAATACCCCTTTTTAAAATTCGAGTTTGGTCGAATTCGAATAGTAAATTATTCGAGGTCAGTCGAATATTCGAGTCGAATAATTTTTACTATTCGATTCGACCTCGGACTTCGAGCTCACTATTCGAGTCGGTATTCGAGCTCACTATTCGAGCTGACTATTCGAATTGGCCTTAAATAGCTTCCAACACTTGTTTTGAGGGTGAATGATGCAAGAAACATCTTTTTTTCCAAGTAACAACAGCAAGTGATTATGTGGGGATGTTCCTTTAAAAAAAAATGTGGAAAGAGAAGTTGTGTCCTAAATTTTGTTCAGTAGTGTTACTGTATATACTTGTTCTTCTTCTTCTTTATCGTTCTTCTTCTTCTTCTAGATCTTCTTCTTCTATATCTTCTTCTTCTTCTTCTTCTTCTTCATCTTCTTCTTCTTCTTCTTCATCATCTTCTTCTTCTTCTTCTTCATCATCTTCTTCTTCTTCTTCTTCATCATCTTCTTCTTCTTCTTCATCATCTTCTTCTTCTTCTTCATCATCTTCTTCTTCTTCTTCTTCATCATCTTCTTCTTCATCTTCTTCATCTTCTTCTTCATCTTCATCTTCATCTTCTTCTTCTTCTTCATCTTCATCTTCTTCATCTTCTTCTTCTTCATCTTCTTCTTCTTCTTCATCTTCTTCTTCTTCTTCTTCTTCTTCTTCTTCATCTTCTTCTTCTTTTTCTTCATCTTCTTCTTCTTCTTCTTCTTCTTCATCTTCTTCTTCTTCATCTTCTTCTTCTTCATCTTCTTCATCTTCTTCTTCTTCTTCTTCATCTTCTTCTTCTTCATCTTCTTCTTCTTCATCTTCTTCATCTTCTTCTTCTTTTTCATCTTCTTCTTCATCATCTTCTTCATCTTCTTCTTCATCTTCTTCTTCTTCATCTTCTTCATCTTCTTCTTCTTTATCTTCTTCTTCTTTTTCATCTGCTTCTTCATCATCTTCACGTATTTCTCTTTTCAATTTTTTTTTAAAGAAATGCAGCTATTTTTGAGCGTAACAAATAGCTAGTGGGCGCACGCATGTTGGAAGCGCCATTGTATGTGCTCCCTGGCAGTGGAAACACAAAGACAGCAGGAGGTAAATTCAGCAGCAGGAGGAGGAGGATGAGTGTGTGGCAGCAGGCAGTCAATGAGGCAGGCAGCTCGCCGTGACATAATAGCCCTGGTACCTAGCGGTGATACCAGGGCTGTAAATAAACACAACAGGAGGTCCCAGACAGCGGTCGTGCAGCCCACATTGTGTCCAATACACAACTGGGACAACACAGTTTTCAACCCGGGCACCTCAGAAAAATTAAACCTTTTTTTTTTTTTTTTAATGGTTTGTTTGGTTTTGGTTTTGCAACCAATATAGCTATTGTTTGACGTAATAGCTGGTGGCAGAGTGGCAGCAGAAGGTAATTCTGTGTACCCTGGCAGTGGGAAACACAGACAGACAGCAACAGCAGCAGGAGGAATGGAGGAGTAATGTGAGCAGCTATTGTTTGACGTAATAGCTGGTGGCAGAGTGGCAGCAGAAGGTAAATCATCTGTGTAGTGTACCCTGGCAGTGGGAAACACAGACAGACAGCAGCAGCAGCAGCAGGAGGAGGTATGGAGGAGCAGTGTGAGTGTGGCAGCAGGTAGGCAGCGTGACATAATAGCCCTGGTACCTAGCGGTGATACCAGGGCTGTAAATAAACACAACAGGAGGTCCCAGACAGTGGTCGTGCAGCCCACATTGTGTCCAATACACAACTGGGACAACACAGTTTTCAACCCGGGCACCTCAGAAAAATTAAACCTTTTTTTTTTTTTTAATGGTTTTTTGGTTTTTGGTTTTACAACCAATATAGCTATTGTTTGACGTAATAGCTGGTGGCAGAGTGGCAGCAGAAGAAGGTAATTCTGTGTACCCTGGCAGTGGGAAACACAGACAGACAGCAGCAGCAGGAGGAGGAATGGAGGAGTAGGCGAGCAGCTATTGTTTGACGTAATAGCTGGTGGCAGAGTGGCAGCAGAAGGTAAATCATCTGTGTAGTGTACCCTGGCAGTGGGAAACACAGACAGACAGCAGCAGCAGCAGGAGGAGGTATGGAGGAGCAGTGTGAGTGTGGCAGCAGGTAGGCAGCGTGACATAATAGCCCTGGTACCTAGCGGTGATACCAGGGCTGTAAATAAACACAACAGGAGGTCCCAGACAGTGGTCGTGCAGCCCACATTGTGTCCAATACACAACTGGGACAACACAGTTTTCAACCCGGGCACCTCAGAAAAATTAAACCTTTTTTTTTTTTTTTAATGGTTTTTTGGTTTTTGGTTTTACAACCAATATAGCTATTGTTTGACGTAATAGCTGGTGGCAGAGTGGCAGCAGAAGAAGGTAATTCTGTGTACCCTGGCAGTGGGAAACACAGACAGACAGCAGCAGCAGGAGGAGGAATGGAGGAGTAGGCGAGCAGCTATTGTTTGACGTAATAGCTGGTGGCAGAGTGGCAGCAGAAGGTAAATCATCTGTGTACCCTGGCAGTGGGAAACACAGACAGACAGCAGCAGCAGCAGCAGGAGGAGGTATGGAGGAGCAGTGTGAGTGTGGCAGCAGGTAGGCAGCGTGACATAATAGCCCTGGTACCTAGCGGTGATACCAGGGCTGTAAATAAACACAACAGGAGGTCCCAGACAGCGGTCGTGCAGCCCACATTGTGTCCAATACACAACTGGGACAACACAGTTTTCAACCCGGGCACCTCAGAAAAATTAAACCTTTTTTTTTTTTTTTAATGGTTTTTTGGTTTTTGGTTTTACAACCAATATAGCTATTGTTTGACGTAATAGCTGGTGGCAGAGTGGCAGCAGAAGAAGGTAATTCTGTGTACCCTGGCAGTGGGAAACACAGACAGACAGCAGCAGCAGGAGGAGGAATGGAGGAGTAGGCGAGCAGCTATTGTTTGACGTAATAGCTGGTGGCAGAGTGGCAGCAGAAGGTAAATCATCTGTGTACCCTGGCAGTGGGAAACACAGACAGACAGCAGCAGCAGCAGCAGCAGGAGGAGGTATGGAGGAGCAGTGTGAGTGTGGCAGCAGGTAGGCAGCGTGACATAATAGCCCTGGTACCTAGCGGTGATACCAGGGCTGTAAATAAACACAACAGGAGGTCCCAGACAGCGGTCGTGCAGCCCACATTGTGTCCAATACACAACTGGGACAACACAGTTTTCAACCCGGGCACCTCAGAAAAATTAAACCTTTTTTTTTTTTTTTTAATGGTTTTTTGGTTTTTGGTTTTACAACCAATATAGCTATTGTTTGACGTAATAGCTGGTGGCAGAGTGGCAGCAGAAGAAGGTAATTCTGTGTACCCTGGCAGTGGGAAACACAGACAGACAGCAGAAGGGCAGTACACAGCAGCCCACTGTAGGTGTAAAATGTGTGGCTGCAGGCGACGTAATAGTCAAAGTGAACCAGGCTGGCTTAGTGAGCAGGAGCCAGGAGGTGGTAAAGGGTGGTAAGGCACATTAACGATGGTTCCGGCAGCCAGTTCATGTCCCCCTCTCGCCGACAACAGGGGCCAGGAACTCGCCTTCCACCCACGCCTGGTTCATCTTGAGAAACGTCAGTCTGTCCACAGACTTGTGAGACAGACGTGAGCGTTTCTCGGTGACCACGCCACCAGCTGCACTGAAGCAGCGCTCGGACAGCACGCTGGAAGGGGGGCAGGACAGCACTTCCAGGGCGTACTGCGCCAGCTCGCTCCAGATCTCCATGCGCTTGACCCAATACTCCATGGGATCAACAGGGGCATCGCTGTCAAGCCCGCTGTACGACCCCATGTAGTCAGCCACCATGCGGGTCAGGCGCTGGCTGTGACCGGAGGAGGATGCTGCTGCATGCATCTCCTCTCTAGTCACTGCTGCCGGAGCCTCTACAGTCCTGTAGAGCTCGTGGCTGAGAGACAGCAGGTCTGTGGGGCGCTTGCTGCTGCTGGATGCAGGCACCTGCTGCTGCCTCTGTGCTGGCTGCTGGACAGTGGGGGTGGAAGGCTGGGGGAAGGCTTCCTCCAAGCGCTCAACAAGGGCCTGCTGCAAGCTCCTTATTTGTTGCGCTGGGTCTCCTCCTGCAGGCGGCAGGAACTGGCTCAACTTCCCCTTGAGGCGTGGGTCCAACATCATGCTGATCCAGATCTCCTCCCTCTGCTTCATCTGGATCACCCTGGGGTCCCTGCGCAGGCACGTCAGCATGTGCGCTGCCATTGGGAAGAGGCGGGCCACGTCTGCTGGCACATCGACGTCAGTGCTGTCCTCATCCTCCTCCTCTGCCGCCTCATCCTCTCTCCACCCCCGCACCAACTCAGCTGCGCTGTGCTGATCCCCCTCATCAGCAGCCAGGTCAGGGACCTCCACCAAGTCCTCCTCCTCCTCCCCCTCAGAGGTGGACTGCGCAGCTGGTTGCCGCTCCTGCTGGTCCAAGGCTGCCGCTCCCTGTTCCAGCAAAGCATCGAGGGCCCTGTTCAGCAGAGAAACCAGGGGCACCCACTCGCAGACCATAGCATGGTCCCTGCTCACCATGTTTGTGGCCTGCAGGAAGGGAGCCAGCACAAAGCACACCTGCTGCATGTGCCTCCAGTCATCATCGGGGACGATGGACGGGATGTTGCTGGTCTTGTCCCTTCTCTGAGCTGCGGAAACAGTGGCCAGGGCAAGGTACTGTTTGACAGCGTGCCTCTGTTCAACCAGACGCTCCAACATCGCCAGGGTGGAGTTCCAGCGAGTCGGAACGTCAAGGATCAGCCGATGGCGTGGCAGATCCAGCTCCTTTTGCACGTCTTCCAGGCTCGCACAGGCTGCAGCCGAGCGCCGGAAGTGACGCACAACATTCCTTGCCGTTTCCAGCAGTTCTCCCATCCCCTGGTAGGTGCGCAGGAACTTCTGCACCACCAGGTTCAGCACGTGGGCAAGACAGGGGATGTGGGTCAGGTTTCCCCTGTCTATTGCGGCAACCAGATTGGCCCCATTGTCGGCCACCACCTCTCCGACTCTGAGGCCTCTGGGGGTCAGCCAAATCCTCTCCTGCTCCTGGAGTTTGGCCAACACATGGGTTGCCGTCAGCTTGGTCTTCCCAAGGCTGGCCAAGTGCAGCAGCGCTTGGCAGTGGCGGGCCTTCACGCTGCTGCTGAGGCGGGGGGTTTGGCCAGGTGTGCCGGAGGATGGCAGAGGATCGGAGGAACCTGCTGCAGTTCCCCTGACCCTGCGGGGTGGCACCACCCACTGTGTTGCTGCTGCTGCTGTGCCCGCTGCTGCTCTCCCATCCTCACCCCCTTCCACCAAGCTGACCCAGTGGACAGTGAAGGACAGGTAGCGGCCTGTCCCGAAGCGGCTGCTCCAGGAGTCCATGGTGACGTGGACCCTTTCACCAACCGCGTGCTCCAGCCCTCGCTCCACATTGGCCATCACAAAGCGGTGCAGTGCAGGAATGGCCTTGCGGGCAAAGAAGTGTCTGCTGGGGAGCTGCCAGTCTGGGGCTGCGCAAGCAAGCAGCGCACGAATGTCGCTCCCCTCCTGCACGAGCGTGTACGGCAGGAGTTGGGAGCACATGGCCCGTGCCAGCAAGCCGTTCAGCTGCCGCACGCGACGGCTGCTGGGAGGCAGAGCCCTAACCACCCCCTGGAAGGACTCGCTCAAAAGGCTCTGGCGTGGCCTTTTGCTGACACGGGAATCAGCAGACACAGCAGAGGAGGCCACTGAGGACTGGCTGCCAGAACAGGCCTCAGTGTCGGCGGCAGGAGTTGCAGAGGGGGGAGGAGCAGTGCGTTTCCGCACTCCTGCTGGTGCTGCTGGAGGAGCAGGAGGGCGGGTGGCTGCTGTTGCTGCTGCTGCTGCTGAAGGCTGTGCAGTGATGGGTGTGGTGCCACTGCCAGCACCAGATGCCTTCAGCCTCTGGAACTCCTCATGCTGGTGGAAATGTTTAGCCGCAAGGTGGTTGATGAGCGAGCTGGTGCAGAACTTTAAGGGGTCTGCACCTCTGCTCAACTTCCGCTGACAGTGGTTGCAAGTGGCGTACTTGCTGTACACAGTGGGCATGGTGAAATATCGCCAGATTGGTGACTTAAACATCCCCCTACGGCATGGAAGCGCTGCTGCCTGTCTCCCTGTGGTGGTTGGGGGGGGGCTTGGGGGGCTTGGGTGCGGCTGGTGGTGGTACTGGCAGATGCTGCTGCTGCTGCTGCTGAGCCTGAGACACCAGCAGGCTGTGGGACCTGCCTACTGCTGCTGCCAATGCTTGCAATGATGCGCCTCCTTGCAAGGCCCACAAGAGCATCCTCCTCCTCCTCCTCAGAGCTGCTGAGGACGACATCCCCTGGAGGTGGTGGCACCCAGTCTCTGTCTGTCACCGGGTCATCATCATCCTCCCCCTCCTGAAACATGTCCTGCTGGGATGAGGACCCCCCAAACTCCTCTCCTGATGCATGGATGGGCTGCTTGACTGTCGCCACAGTCTTGCTGTCCAATCCCTCATCCCCCAAAGTGCCCATCAGCATCTCCTCCTCAAGATCGCCAACAACAGCAGACAATTTACTCATGATGCCTGGGGTCAAAAGACTGCTGAATGACAGGTCGGCGAGTGACGGTGAACTGGCCTCCTCCCCAGACCCTGCTGGGCGGCTGCTGCGAACAGGGGTGGTGGTGGTGGTGGTGGTGAGGGTGGAGGCCTCGGATGCAGAGCTGATGGCGGGCTGCTCATCCTCCGTCATGAGTTGCACCACAGTGTCTGCATCCTTTTCCTCAATGGGACGTTTCCGACCCGGCTGGAGGAAAATGGGAGCAGGTGCTACACGCTGCTGCTGCTGTGTCTCTGCAGCGTGAGTTGCAGATGCTCCTGCTGGGCGGCGCCCAAGGCGTCCACGGCCAGTAGCTGTGGGAGGAATGTTAGCCACTGACGCTGCTGCTGCTGCTGCGGAACTGTGCATGGTGGCGCGCCCGCGGCCGCGGCTTGCCACAATGCTGCTCCCTCTCCTCCTGATTCCCTTGCTGCCCTTCCCCTTGCCCAAACCGCGCTGGCTGCCACTTCCAGACATCTTCAATGTTTTGGGCGTATAGAGAAAAGTTTTTTAAAAGGGCGGCTGAAAAGTGGGGTACTTTAATGGAGTGGGTTGGTTGGTGAGGTGACTGAGTGAGTGTCCCCTAGTACAGTAAGTAAGTAGTAACAGTCAGGAAGTACAACTAGCAGTTACAATAATCAGTAGTAATCACAAGTAAATTTAGTGTGTGTACACTCAGACAGTGAGTGCACGCACGCAGGAGCTAGTAGCCTATGAACACAGTGACTGAGTGTCCTAGACTCCTAGTACAGTAAGAGTAAGTAGTAACAGTAAGTAGAACTAACTAATTACAATAATCAATCAGCGATCAGAAGGAAATAGAGTGTGGGTGGTGTGTGTACACTCAGACAGTGAGTGCACGCACGCAGGAGCTAGTAGCCTATGGACAGTGACTGAGTGTCCTAGACTCCTAGTACAGTAAGAGTAAGTAGTAACAGTAAGTAGAACTAACTAATTACGATAATCAAATAGAGTTAGCTGTGGCGCTCCACCTGTAACTAAGGCTGCAAAGAGAAATTATGGGGTTGCTCCGTCCCCACCGATTGTACAAATAGAGTTAGTTAATTCTCTGCGCCTGCTATTTAATTGAATTGCCACTAATTGAAGTAGTAAAAGTAAGCACTTTTAATAAATAATCACAATATTAGGGATCAAAAAAATATATAATCAGAATCAAAATAAAATCAATAAAATCAATAAAATAACAGAAGGAATATAGTAGCTGAGTGCATAAATTAGCAAATCTCTTCACAGTCTTTCATTCTCTACATATGCAGTGCCTATTGTGACACAATAGGCACTGCATATGTAGAGAATGAAAGACTGTGAAGAGATTTGCTAATTTATGCACTCAGCTACTATATTCCTTCTGTTATTTTATTGATTTTATTGATTTTATTTTGATTCTGATTATATATTTTTTTGATCCCTAATATTGTGATTATTTATTAAAAGTGCTCACTTTTACTACTTCAATTAGTGGCAATTCAATTAAATAGCAGGCGCAGAGAATTAACTAACTCTATAATTACGATAATCAATCAGCGATCAGAAGGAAATAGAGTGTGTGTTGTGTGTGTACACTCAGACAGTGAGTGCACGCACGCAGGAGCTAGTAGCCTATGAACACAGTGACTGAGTGTCCTAGACTCCTAGTACAGTAAGAGTAAGTAGTAACACCAGTAAGTAGAACTAACTAATTACAATAATCAATCAGCGATCAGAAGGAAATGGAGTGTGGGTGTGTGTACACTCAGACAATGAGTGACCGCACGCAGGAGCTAGTAGCCTATGGACAGTGACTGAGTGTCCTAGACTCCTAGTACAGTAAGAGTAAGTAGTAACAGTAAGTAGAACTAACTAATTACAATAATCAATCAGCGATCAGAAGGAAATGGAGTGTGGGTGTGTGTACACTCAGACAGTGAGTGCACGCACGCAGGAGCTAGTAGCCTATGAACACAGTGACTGAGTGTCCTAGACTCCTAGTACAGTAAGAGTAAGTAGTAACAGTAAGTAGAACTAACTAATTACAATAATCAATCAGCGATCAGAAGGAAATGGAGTGTGGGTGTGTGTACACTCAGACAGTGAGTGCACGCACGCAGGAGCTAGTAGCCTATGAACACAGTGACTGAGTGTCCTAGACTCCTAGTACAGTAAGAGTAAGTAGTAACAGTAAGTAGAACTAACTAATTACAATAATCAATCAGCGATCAGAAGGAAATGGAGTGTGGGTGTGTGTACACTCAGACAGTGAGTGCACGCACGCAGGAGCTAGTAGCCTATGAACACAGTGACTGAGTGTCCTAGACTCCTAGTACAGTAAGAGTAAGTAGTAACAGTAAGTAGAACTAACTAATTACAATAATCAATCAGCGATCAGAAGGAAATGGAGTGTGGGTGTGTGTACACTCAGACAGTGAGTGACCGCACGCAGGAGCTAGTAGCCTATGGACAGTGACTGAGTGTCCTAGACTCCTAGTACAGTAAGAGTAAGTAGTAACAGTAAGTAGAACTAACTAATTACAATAATCAATCAGCGATCAGAAGGAAATGGAGTGTGGGTGTGTGTACACTCAGACAGTGAGTGCACGCACGCAGGAGCTAGTAGCCTATGAACACAGTGACTGAGTGTCCTAGACTCCTAGTACAGTAAGAGTAAGTAGTAACAGTAAGTAGAACTAACTAATTACAATAATCAATCAGCGATCAGAAGGAAATGGAGTGTGGGTGTGTGTACACTCAGACAGTGAGTGCACGCACGCAGGAGCTAGTAGCCTATGAACACAGTGACTGAGTGTCCTAGACTCCTAGTACAGTAAGAGTAAGTAGTAACAGTAAGTAGAACTAACTAATTACAATAATCAATCAGCGATCAGAAGGAAATGGAGTGTGGGTGTGTGTACACTCAGACAGTGAGTGCACGCACGCAGGAGCTAGTAGCCTATGAACACAGTGACTGAGTGTCCTAGACTCCTAGTACAGTAAGAGTAAGTAGTAACAGTAAGTAGAACTAACTAATTACAATAATCAATCAGCGATCAGAAGGAAATGGAGTGTGGGTGTGTGTACACTCAGACAGTGAGTGCACGCACGCAGGAGCTAGTAGCCTATGAACACAGTGACTGAGTGTCCTAGACTCCTAGTACAGTAAGAGTAAGTAGTAACACCAGTAAGTAGAACTAACTAATTACAATAATCAATCAGCGATCAGAAGGAAATGGAGTGTGGGTGTGTGTACACTCAGACAGTGAGTGACCGCACGCAGGAGCTAGTAGCCTATGGACAGTGACTGAGTGTCCTAGACTCCTAGTACAGTAAGAGTAAGTAGTAACAGTAAGTAGAACTAACTAATTACAATAATCAATCAGCGATCAGAAGGAAATGGAGTGTGGGTGTGTGTACACTCAGACAGTGAGTGCACGCACGCAGGAGCTAGTAGCCTATGAACACAGTGACTGAGTGTCCTAGACTCCTAGTACAGTAAGAGTAAGTAGTAACAGTAAGTAGAACTAACTAATTACAATAATCAATCAGCGATCAGAAGGAAATGGAGTGTGGGTGTGTGTACACTCAGACAGTGAGTGCACGCACGCAGGAGCTAGTAGCCTATGAACACAGTGACTGAGTGTCCTAGACTCCTAGTACAGTAAGAGTAAGTAGTAACAGTAAGTAGAACTAACTAATTACAATAATCAATCAGCGATCAGAAGGAAATGGAGTGTGGGTGTGTGTACACTCAGACAGTGAGTGCACGCACGCAGGAGCTAGTAGCCTATGAACACAGTGACTGAGTGTCCTAGACTCCTAGTACAGTAAGAGTAAGTAGTAACACCAGTAAGTAGAACTAACTAATTACAATAATCAATCAGCGATCAGAAGGAAATGGAGTGTGGGTGTGTGTACACTCAGACAGTGAGTGACCGCACGCAGGAGCTAGTAGCCTATGGACAGTGACTGAGTGTCCTAGACTCCTAGTACAGTAAGAGTAAGTAGTAACAGTAAGTAGAACTAACTAATTACAATAATCAATCAGCGATCAGAAGGAAATGGAGTGTGGGTGTGTGTACACTCAGACAGTGAGTGCACGCACGCAGGAGCTAGTAGCCTATGAACACAGTGACTGAGTGTCCTAGACTCCTAGTACAGTAAGAGTAAGTAGTAACAGTAAGTAGAACTAACTAATTACAATAATCAATCAGCGATCAGAAGGAAATGGAGTGTGGGTGTGTGTACACTCAGACAGTGAGTGCACGCACGCAGGAGCTAGTAGCCTATGAACACAGTGACTGAGTGTCCTAGACTCCTAGTACAGTAAGAGTAAGTAGTAACAGTAAGTAGAACTAACTAATTACAATAATCAATCAGCGATCAGAAGGAAATGGAGTGTGGGTGTGTGTACACTCAGACAGTGAGTGCACGCACGCAGGAGCTAGTAGCCTATGAACACAGTGACTGAGTGTCCTAGACTCCTAGTACAGTAAGAGTAAGTAGTAACAGTAAGTAGAACTAACTAATTACAATAATCAATCAGCGATCAGAAGGAAATGGAGTGTGGGTGTGTGTACACTCAGACAGTGAGTGCACGCACGCAGGAGCTAGTAGCCTATGAACACAGTGACTGAGTGTCCTAGACTCCTAGTACAGTAAGAGTAAGTAGTAACAGTAAGTAGAACTAACTAATTACAATAATCAATCAGCGATCAGAAGGAAATGGAGTGTGGGTGTGTGTACACTCAGACAGTGAGTGCACGCACGCAGGAGCTAGTAGCCTATGAACACAGTGACTGAGTGTCCTAGACTCCTAGTACAGTAAGAGTAAGTAGTAACAGTAAGTAGAACTAACTAATTACAATAATCAATCAGCGATCAGAAGGAAATAGAGTGTGGGTGGTGTGTGTACACTCAGACAGTGAGTGACCGCACGCAGGAGCTAGTAGCCTATGGACAGTGACTGAGTGTCCTAGACTCCTAGTACAGTAAGAGTAAGTAGTAACAGTAAGTAGAACTAACTAATTACAATAATCAATCAGCGATCAGAAGGAAATGGAGTGTGGGTGTGTGTACACTCAGACAGTGAGTGCACGCACGCAGGAGCTAGTAGCCTATGAACACAGTGACTGAGTGTCCTAGACTCCTAGTACAGTAAGAGTAAGTAGTAACAGTAAGTAGAACTAACTAATTACAATAATCAATCAGCGATCAGAAGGAAATGGAGTGTGGGTGTGTGTACACTCAGACAGTGAGTGCACGCACGCAGGAGCTAGTAGCCTATGAACACAGTGACTGAGTGTCCTAGACTCCTAGTACAGTAAGAGTAAGTAGTAACAGTAAGTAGAACTAACTAATTACAATAATCAATCAGCGATCAGAAGGAAATGGAGTGTGGGTGTGTGTACACTCAGACAGTGAGTGCACGCACGCAGGAGCTAGAAGCCTATGAACACAGTGACTGAGTGTCCTAGACTCCTAGTACAGTAAGAGTAAGTAGTAACAGTAAGTAGAACTAACTAATTACAATAATCAATCAGCGATCAGAAGGAAATAGAGTGTGGGTGGTGTGTGTACACTCAGACAGTGAGTGACCGCACGCAGGAGCTAGTAGCCTATGGACAGTGACTGAGTGTCCTAGACTCCTAGTACAGTAAGAGTAAGTAGTAACAGTAAGTAGAACTAACTAATTACAATAATCAATCAGCGATCAGAAGGAAATGGAGTGTGGGTGTGTGTACACTCAGACAGTGAGTGCACGCACGCAGGAGCTAGTAGCCTATGAACACAGTGACTGAGTGTCCTAGACTCCTAGTACAGTAAGAGTAAGTAGTAACAGTAAGTAGAACTAACTAATTACAATAATCAATCAGCGATCAGAAGGAAATAGAGTGTGGGTGGTGTGTGTACACTCAGACAGTGAGTGACCGCACGCAGGAGCTAGTAGCCTATGGACAGTGACTGAGTGTCCTAGACTCCTAGTACAGTAAGAGTAAGTATTAACAGTAAGTACAACTAACTAATTACGATAATCAATCAGCGATCAGAAGGAAATGGAGTGTGGGTGTGTGTACACTCAGACAGTGAGTGCACGCACGCAGGAGCTAGTAGCCTATGAACACAGTGACTGAGTGTCCTAGACTCCTAGTACAGTAAGAGTAAGTAGTAACAGTAAGTAGAACTAACTAATTACGATAATCAATCAGCGATCAGAAGGAAATGGAGTGTGGGTGTGTGTACACTCAGACAGTGAGTGCACGCACGCAGGAGCTAGTAGCCTATGGACAGTGACTGAGTGTCCTAGACTCCTAGTACAGTAAGAGTAAGTAGTAACAGTAAGTACAACTAACTAATTACGATAATCAATCAGCGATCAGAAGGAAATAGAGTGTGTGTTGTGTGTGTACACTCAGACAGTGAGTGCAGTGCGCACACGCAGGAGCTAGTAGCCTATATGAACAGTGACAGTGAGTGTCCCTACGGGTACAGTAAGAGTAAGTAGTAAGTAAGTACAACTAAATAACAATAATCTATCAGTAATCAGAAGGAAATAGAGTGTGTGTACACACAGACAGTGAGTGAGTGCACACACGCAGGAGCTAGCTAGTAGCCTATAAACAGTGACAGTCAGTGAGTGTCCTACTCCTAGTACAGTATAACTACAATACTATTAGTAAAGGACAGCAGAAATACTGGTATAGATGAGAGAAATAAACAGAGGACAGCTGCCCACAGAGGCAAGGCCCCCCTGAGGCCTAAATCTGTAAGCTTGCAGCAGCTGCCTGTCTCTAATGTAACACACAAGCTACTAACTAAAATACAATGTCTATCTAACTAACAACAATATAGGTGTATATGGCAGGTGTAGGTGAGCAAAAACGCTAGGTAAATGATCACAATAGAGCACTTGCTAAGCCAAAGCACAAAGGAGCAACTCTCTCTCTGTACAAGTCTCAGGCAAGCATGGAGAAACGGAACATGGCGGCCGCTATTTATAGGGTAGGGGCTGGCCAGGGTCCCCCTCTGTGATTGGCTGCCGTCAGAGGGCCTGGGAGCCCTCTGATTGGCTCTAAGGACATCAATCTGGGCTATGACGCTATTCGAGCTCGGTACCGAGCTCGAATAGCGCCGGGTTGCTCGAATAGCTCGAATAGTGAATGGGCTATTCGAGTGTACTCGGATAGCCCATTCGAATAGCTCCAGCTATTCGGAGCTCGAATACCGAGCTCGAATAGCTGAAAAAGAGCTCGAATATTCGAGCTACTCGAATATTCGAGCTCTGCTGAGCACCACTGCTAACCATCTCACAAAATATATAACCGAACGTGGGCCCAAAAAACAACAACAAACAACAACAAATAACATTTGTAAAATGCTTTTCTCCCATAAGACCCAAAGCGCATAAGCATGGCTCAGACCTATAATTGGTTGATTGGTAAATTGTGGTACAGAGGAAGAATTCTGTAAGTCCAGAAATGCCAGGCTAAACAGTTGGCTTTTCAGTCTGGAAGCCACGGAGGGGGCTTTCTTTACTGGGTGTGGTAGGGAGTTCCAAAGGATACAGTATGACAGAAAGCTTTGGCTCCGAAAGGTTTTGAGGTGCACTCTGGGAGTGAGCAAGTTTATAGAACATGCTGATGTGAGGCTGTGAGAGTTGTGGTGCAGCTTCAGCAAGTCCTTCATGTATCCAGTGCAGGGGTGTAGCAATAGGGGTTGCAGAGGTAGTGACCGCATCGGGCCCTTGGGGCAGAGGGGCCGAGAAGGGCCCTCCCCCTAGCAGGAGATGCACGTCCAGCCTGATCTCCTGCAAACTGCAGCACCAGAATTTGATGCCTGTTAGGCGGTTCTGGGGCTGCCGCTGCGGCCACGCCCATTGGCATGGGGTCGCCAACTAGTTAAACACCAAGACACATGTCTTTCTTAACCCTCCAGAGCTGCTGCTCGGGCAGGAAAGTCCTCGTTGTGGGAGATGTTCGGAGCTCCTCAGCGTGTGTCGGCACTCGGCAGTGTATCCCATCAGACCCAGTCAGCTGGCTCTGTGCGTCGTGTCAGCATGTGGTTCCCTCCAATGCTCCCTCTCACTTCTGCTTATGTCTGCACTAAGCTGTACAGAATAAACTATACAGCTTAGTGCAGACTGCACTAAAAGTTAACCACGCATGCTCCAAGGTTATGCTCACAACATAAGTTCTTGTTTATTAGCCTATTTTTATATGCTAATCAGTGGCATCACTACAATTCATAGGGGTCCCCTGCAACCCCCCCCCAATTTTCACACCCCTTCCCTTCCCTCCCCTGGTGCCCCTCCCAGCCTGGGGCCCCACCTCACACGGTTTATAAAACAAGTGTGGCCATCATGATCTTCACACCCATAACAAGCGTAGCCACAAGAACACCCTGTATCGGAGGGAGGGAAGGAGTGTAGCTGGGGCCCCCCGCAGCTCTTGCACCCCTGCAGTCGCAGATGCTGCTCCTCTCTAGGTACGCCCCTGATGCTAACATGTGCTGCACTGACATCAGACCTCAGATTAGAATAATGCTGTTGTCTAGGGGAACATGACTACTTAACTTAGGTATATAGGGCTATTTGTTTTATATTGATGCACCTGACCATTTAAAGAGAACCAGAGATGAAGCACCCTCATGTATTTTATTACATTTATCAGTGGGAACATGACAGTAAACACCTACCCTGCTTTTAGTTTCATTGTTATCTGCTTAATTAGTCTATTAGCATCTGTGATAAGAATCCATCGACTATTCAGTCGAGGTTTGACCTGGAATCATTATAGCTGAGTCACTCTTCTGTGGAGTCCTTTCAAGCCCAAGCCTTCCCCCTCCTGGCTTAGATCTTCTGCTTTGCATACTGAGAGCTGTGATGACATGGGAGGGGCTGCTGCTCCTGAGAGAGAAGCCCTGTGGCTGTAATATGATCCCTGTGTGCTCTGTGTGCACTAGATTCTCATAGGAATGAAACTGCAGTTATTATCAGTGACACTTCCTACAGGCAGTTCATACCAAAATGAAAGCACATAGATGAAAGGCTGCATAAGCCTAGATAGCAGCATAGTCTCATATAGCCTAGACAGCACATCCAGAACAACTCATAACCCGGAAGCAGAAGGGATATGAGCCGGCGGCCATATTTGATTTTTCCTGGAGCAATAATGGATTAAAAACACTAAAAAAGGCACACCAGAGCGGCAAAATTATCAGGTAGAGCATTTATTCTTTACAAGCTATCAACTAATATGTTTATTTTGTGTGAAACGTTCATCTCTGGTTCCCTTTAACCACTCCAGGGCCGTAGGCTTACACACCCCTAGTCAAGCTATTTTTCACTTATTAGGCCACTGCAGCTTTAAAGTCTCACTGCAGGGCCGTACAAATCAGCACACAACTGATTCCCCCCCCCCCCAACACACACCTTTTCTACCCACCAACAGAGCTCTCTGTTGGTGGGCTCTGATCCCTGCTCCTCTGTTTGTTTATTTATTTTTAAATACATTTTACTATTTTTAATTATTTTTATATTAACCCTGCCTTCCATCTCCCCGCTCAGCCTAAGACAGTCGTGTGACGGCTGCTGTCCCCCAGGACTTGTCGCCAATCGGCCTTAGGCAGTCCTGGGGAGCCACTGTGTTCGCGCCCATCTGCGTGATGTGGTCGTTTTGAGATTAATTTGTTTATCATGAGGCACCTAGCTACTTGATTATTTTTTATTTTTTTTTCATACACAATATTTTATACACTATATTACCCAGATATGCCCCTGCACCTGGGCAGTAGGGTTGTGCATGTTCGTGAACAGGAGCGCACTTCCAGCGGTGGTCTGGAGGAGAATGTATATATCATCTATACAGTATCTAACATTTGTTGTTAACAGGTTTGCTTTCATTATTTTCTGTGTGTATTTATTCATTCAGCAGCACGATGGCGTAGTGGTTAGCACTCTCACCTTGCTGGGTCCCCACTTTGGCACCATTTACACAGAGTTTGTATGTTCTCCCTGTGTCTGTGTTGGTTTCCTCTAGGCATTCTGGTTTCCTCCCAAATCCCAAAAACATACAGATAACTTATTTAGCTTCCCCCCTTTAACCACCCTGGCGTTCTATTAAAGGCGCCAGGGTGGATGCGCAGCACTATTTTTTTGTTATATCATGTAGCTAGCCTAGCGCTAGCTACATGATTCCCCCCTCCCTGCGGCGTCCACCCAGCCCCTCCGATCGCCGCCGCACCGTCTTCCCATAAGGAAATACCGTTCTGAACGGGATTTCCTTTAGGGCTTCCCCCGTCGCCATGGCGACGATCGTCATGACGTCATCGGGAGTACCGATCCACCCCTCAGTGCTGCCTGGCACTTATTGGCCAGGCTGCGCACGGGGTCTGGGGAGGGGGCTCTAATGCGGCGGGTAGCGGCGCATCGGCGTCGGGTGGCGGCGATCAAGGTAGGCACGCAGCTAGCAAAGTGCTAACTGCATGTATGAAAAATATGAAAATCGGCCCACCAGGGCCTAAACGGCGCCCTCCGGCGGTAATGGGCGAGCTGAGCTCATCCATACCGCTAAGGAGGTTAAATTAGACCTAGACTAAGGTACATACACTACACGATACACACATAGACATATGACTATGATAGGGATTAGATTGTGAGCCCCTCTGAGGGACAGTTAGTGACATGACTATGTACTCTGAACAGCGCAGTGGTAGAAGTTGGTGCTATATATATCATAAATGCAAAAAAAAAAAGTAATAATAATTAATTTATCTATTTCATTATTTATTTTCAGGATGGCAGCAGCTTTGTGAACTTTGACTGCACCCAGAAATGCACATGCCAGTCTGGAGTGGTGACCTGCCAACCCATGGCATGCAAGAGCACTGAGCGCTGTCAAGTCCGATATGGAGTGCGCAATTGCTACAGCATACAAGCAGATTGCCTGATTACGTCGGCAACCTTCTCCACTTTTGATGGAGCATCAGGAGGTCCGGTTCCTCTGGGAGCTTTTGTGGTGATCTCCATATGCAACTACTGCCGCAGCTGGTTCCGAGTCGTGGCGGATGTTCAAACATGTGCCCCTAATGCCCAAGCAGTCACCAGGATCCATGTATTTTCCCTTAACAGCTATATAACAATATCAAAGGACAAAGACGCATGGGTAGGTCATCACGTCAACACCTGTTTGTTGTAAGGTTATTTTTTTTTAAAGCCCAATGCAGACTAGTATTGAGACTTAAAGAGGAACTCCAGGGAAAATAATGTAATAAAAAAGTGCATAATTTTTACAATAATTACGTATAAATGATTTAGTCAGTGTTTGCCCATTGTAAAATCTTCCTCTCCCTGATTTACATTCTGACATTTATCACATGGTGACATTTTTACTGCTGGCTGGGGATGTCACTGGAAGTATCTGCTGCTTGCTCTTTTGGCAGTTGTAAACAGCTGTTATTTCCCACAATGCAACAAGGCTCTCACAGTGTGATATCAGGACCTCAGAGCTGGGAGGTGCTGACATCATTTATGGGAGGGGTTTCACCACAAAATCAGCCATACAGAGCCCCCTGATGATCCGTTTGATAAAAGAAATAGATTTCTCACAGGAAAGGAGGTAATAGCTGATTGGGATGAAGTTCAATTCTTGGTCATGTTTTCTCTTTAAAGCCAGTGGTTACCTATTTAAAAATAAAAAAGTCAGATACTCACCTAAGGAGAGGGTAGGCTCGGTCCTAATGAGCCTTCCCTCTCCTCTCCCGGTGCCCTCGGTGCTGCACTGGCTCCCCCGTTCGCGTCCGCCGCCGCAGGGACTTCGGAGGTCTTCGGAAGCACTCGGGCTTCCGAAGACGGGCCGCTCCATACTACGCACGCGCGAGTGCGTCATAGAGGGCGCTCGCACATGCGTAGTATGGAGCGGCCCGTCTTCGGGACCCCCAGTGCTCCCGAAGGCTTCCGAAAGCTCTCTTCGGCATGCGGAAGTGGCAGTATTTGACCGAACTGGTCGAATACTGTCACGGGGGATCCTGCGCGGGACCGGGGACCGGGAGAGGAGAGAGAAGGCTCATTAGGACCGAGCCTTCCCTCTCCTTAGGTGAGTATCTGACTTTTCGATTTTTTAAATAGGTAAACATTCACTTTAAGGACTCTTTCACACCGGCGCGGTGCAGTGCAGCATTTTACTGCAGCCTTCCACTATGGCAATTTAAGTCTATGGGATAGTTCACATTGCCTGTGGTGTGGTGTGCTGTGCCGAAAGTATCCTAAGTAATACGAATGCATAACTGTGTTACCGTGTGACTCCTGCGGTGCCGGCGAGCTGCAGCAGATCAGAAATGATGTAAGTCTATGGAAAAGTGTGTGCTTTTAAAATGACCACCACAGTTTTACACTTCATGCATGTGCGGAAGCATATTTTTGAATACGCTTCCATATGTGTCATCGATTGGCCAACAGGAAGTGAACGTCACTTCCTGCTTGGTCTGCTGCCAGACAACGATTACTGGGTGCTAGTAATCCCCGAAAGCTTCTTATTGGCGCTGCGGTGCAGCCCCCAGGCCGCACCGCTACCGCCAATATTCAGTGTGAAACTGGCCTAAAGGGTCCCCTAGATGACATGTGACAAGATGAGGTAGACATGTGTAGGCACAGTTCCAAGCACACAAATAACCATGCTGTGTTCTTTTTCTGTCTGAAAGCGTTAAACATCAGGCATGCAAGTGACAGTTTTTCTCAAGTAAGGACCAAGTCGGCCTATATAGTAACCCTCCCTGATAAGGAATTAGAATAAAATTAAAGGATACCCGAAGGGACATGTGATATGATGAGATAGACATGTGTATGTACAGTGCCTAGCACACAAATAACTCTGCTGTGTTCCTTTTTTTCTTTCTCTGCCTGAAAGAGTTGAATATCAGGTATGTAAGTGGCTGACTCAGTCCTGACTCAGACAGAAGTGACTACAGTGTGACCCTCACTGATAAGAAATTACCCTTTTTATGTCTTTCTTGCTCTCAGAAGCCATTTTCTGCTAGGAAAGTGTTTTATAGTTGGAATTCTTATCAGTGAGGGTCACTCTGTCAGTCAGGACTGAGTCAGCCACTTACATACCTGATATTTAACTCTTTCAGGCAGAGAAAGGAAAAAAGGAACACCGCATAGTTATTTGTGTGCTAGGCACTGTACATAGATATGTCTATCTCATCATGTCGCATGTCACTTTCTAGTATCCTTTAATGAAGAACTGTTATTGAGTGCAGGGGGTAGATAAAAAAAAAAGGTCAATCGTGCAAATATTTTGGCTCAGACTGTGAGGACTATATTAATCAGTTGGGACATTATTACTTGTTAAACTGATACACAGTGACTAATGGCGCCTGCTAGTGATGGGCGAACATCATGATTTTGTGTTTGTGAAAGCAATCACAAATTTGACCGCAAAAAAAATTGCAATACGATCTTTCGCTGCAAGCTCCATTTACTTAAATGGCAGGCAAACTTATAAGATCTTTAGGACAACTCTACAGCCACAATTTCTTAAAAATAGGTGTACAAAGTGTACAAAAATCCAGACAGTGGCATGGCGAAGGGGGATCGATGGAAAAATAGTCGGCAAAAATATGTACTTTACGCAAATGCTTTTTTGTGTTTAGTTTTTCTAAGAAATGTCAATGACTGCCAATTTTAGCGGTTAATAGCAAACCCCCCATGTATGCTAGAATCAACACATTTGCAGGGTATGTGAAAGAGAACAGTAAGAGTAGAGTTGTCTCGAACCTGCGGTTTGGTAAGGGAACCGCGAACGCGAACTTGCGAAAAAGATCGCGTACCAGTGAATCAACGTGAGCCGCAATAGACTTCAATGGGCAGGCAAACTTTCCAAACTATAAACACTAATTCTGGCCACAAAAGTGATGGAAAAGATGTTTCAAGGGGTCTAACACCTGGAAGGTATATAAATAAAAAAAAAATAATAATACTAATAATAATGGCGGAGTGGGATACACGCCAAAAGTCCCAGGGAAAAATCCGGATTTAACGCACAGCAGGGTTATAATCCCTAAAGGGCAGAAATAACATTGCATTCCTAAATTGGAGGCCTAAAGTGCTTGAAAACTAGAGATGTAGTGAACGGTTCGCCGGCGAACGGTTCCAGGCGAACTTTGGTGGTTCGCGTTCGCCTAGACCAGGCGAACTTTTGCGTAAGTTCGAATCGCCCCATAATGCACTATGAGGGTCAACTTTGACCCTCTGCATCACAGTCAGCAGGCACATTGTAGCCATTCAGGCTACAGTAAGCCCTGGAGCCCCCCATTGCAGTCACTCGTCTGCCTGCTGCAAATAGACAGACTAGGGAGAGCTGCTGCAGATTTTTTTCTCCTAGGGACAGATTAGTTAGGCTCTTGGCTTGCTCCTGGCTGATTGTTATTGATAAAATAGCACCCCTCAACAGCTCTTTTGAGAGTTAATGTTTTTCTGATGTGTTTTTTTTTATTGTGTGTTGCTCACTGACATTATACAGCCCTATCTGTTGCAGCTGGACCTTGGTAATTGTTATTACTGTGCCAGCCAGGCCCTGCCTAACTATCTATACTGGGACACCTACCTATGCCTACCTAACTACTGGGGCACCTACTTACCTATGCGGGGACACCTACCTATACTAGGGGACCTACCTATGCCTACCTACCTATACTGGGACTCCTACCTATGCCTAGCTAACTACTGGGGCACCTACTTACCTATACGGGGACACCTATCTACCTACCTATACTAAGGGACCTACCTATGCCTACCTACCTATACTGGGTCTCCTAACTATGCTTAGCTAACTACTGAGGCACCTACCTATGCCTACCTACCTATACTGGGACTCCTACCTATGCCTACCTACCTATACTGGGACTCCTACCTATGCCTAGCTAACTACTGAGGTACCTACCTATGCCTACCTACCTATACTGGGACTTCTACCTATGCCTAGCTAACTACTGAGGCACCTACCTATGCCTACCTACCTATACTGGGACTCCTACCTATGCCTACCTACATACAAGAAGATAATAAGGTTGTTGCTTCACTGTGGACAGACCAAATTTGATCAGCTGGACAGTCACTGTTGTTCTATCATTGAGCTACCACAACCCGGCGACCATATGGGCTGGAAAACTGCCACGGCCTGCACTCTGGCCATGTTGCGCACCAGTCCAGCACGGCCGTCACTACGCAAACAGCTGTTTGCGGTGCGTTACACAGTTAATTTGGTGTGTCAGTGTGAAGCAGTACTCTAATTACACTCCCTAATTGATGTATACACATGCAAGATGTTTTAAAGCACTTTAGGCCTGCAATTTAGCATTCAATGTGATTTCTGCCCTTAAAACGCTGCTTCGCGTCAAATCCAGATTTTTCCCCAGGACTTTTGGTGTCTATCCCACTCCGCCATGCCCCCTCCAGGTGTTAGACCCCTTGAAACATGTTTTCCATCACTTTTCTGGCCAGCATCATTTTTTTCTATTTTTCAAAGTTCGCCTCCTTATTGAAGTCTATTGCGGTTCGCGAACTTTTACGCAAATCGAACCTTCCGCGGAAGTTCACGAACGTGGTTCGCGAACCTGAAAATTGGAGGCTCGCGACATCTCTTGGATCAGGTAGTGTAAGTAGTGTACTGCTTCACACTGACAGACCAAACTCACTGTGTAACACACCGCAAACACATGGCTGAGATGGTGCGCACGTTGGCCAGAGTGCAGGTGATGGCGGCTTTCAAGCCCATATGGTCGGGCTGAGGTAGCTCAATGACAGAACAACAGTGACTGTCCATCTGATCGAATTTGGTCTGTACACAATGAAGCAACGACCTTATTTTCTTGGGTGTTTCCCCCAAAGCACTCATATAGGTCATTGCTTCATTGTGATACGCAAGCACCTTCACCACAGCAAGGTAATGATCACGAAGGGGAATTGACACATGTACATGCCTTTTGTTTTGTTGGTGCAGCCGCAGTGCAGCCAGAAAAATTAGGCAGGCATGTACACGCACCAGAAAAATGTTATTATAGTGGCCGCTGCTAGTAGCGGCCTTAAAAATTCAGGAAACCACCTGGAGTCCTGGACCCTGTTGGTGGTGGCGGAGAAGGCAGTCGAGGTGTTGGTGGAGGGTGGATCCGGAAGGGCTAAGGCGAGGCGTTGGACTAAAGAATGTTTGCATGTCCGACATCACCATGAGATTGCTAGAGCGTCCTGTCCTTGCCTGCATGGACATGGGAGGGGGAGGAATATTGCTGGCAGTGGCACCTTTATTCCTGTGACATCACCCTTAAACGCACTGTAAAGCATACTTCCCAAATTGTGTTGCAAGTGCTGCATCCTTTAAAGGGACTCCAAGCAGTGCAGTAACTATGGAAAGATACATACCATTTTGAAGCTCTCTTTCCAACAACATATAAACTGCCTCCCTACGCCTTTTAGTTTTCACTATTTTTGCAATTAGAAATCGTGGCAAATGCGATTTCGATTGCAAAAATAACAAAAACTAAAAGGCGTAGGGCGGCGGTTTATGTGTCGTTAGAAAGAGGAGAAAGAGAGCATCAAAATGGTATGCATCTTTCCATAGTTTCTGCACTGCTCGGAGTCCCTTTAAGCCTTTTGGTTACTTGGTAACATCTCTGCCACTTTGTGCTTATACCGAGGGTCTAGTAGTGTTGCCACCCAGTATAGGTCATTCCCCTTGAGTTTTTTT
Organism: Hyperolius riggenbachi; assembly: GCF_040937935.1. Classification (NCBI taxonomy): domain Eukaryota; kingdom Metazoa; phylum Chordata; class Amphibia; order Anura; family Hyperoliidae; genus Hyperolius; species Hyperolius riggenbachi. The sequence continues at coordinate 365,643,750 of NC_090651.1, forward strand.
ATACGGGGTCCCTAAACAGGCTGGACAGCATGAAAGACGGATGCCGACGTACTAGCCATCTCCTCTTGCTCTTCCTCAGTGATGTCAGGTAAGTTCTCCTCCTCCCCTCAGCCACGCCCATGAACAATACCATGGGAAAGGTGACCAGCACAAACCTCCTGCGATGCCTGATGTGGTCATTCTTCCGCCTCCTACTCAAAAAAAACACCTTCCTCATCTGACTCCTCTTCCCCAGACAACTCCTCCTTCCCCCCTCCTCTGTGATGCCACAGGTGTTGATGATGCCGCAGGTGATGTTTCCAACCACTCTTCCTCCTCCTGTTCCTGGTCACACTCCTCTACAGCTTGATCTCAGTATGGACGTAAGCTCACACCTTACGTCCATTCTGACGCCTAACTCAGACATACAGTATGAGGTGGTAGTGTAACATGCTTAGCGCCGTCATCTTGCAACAATAATGGCTGTGAATCAGTTAATTCCCCACCAAATAACTCCTACGAAATGTCAAATGGTGTGGATGTGGTGCTAGTAGTAGCATTGGTGGCTGCCAGCTGAGGATTAAATGAGGTTTGTATACTGAGCACGCCCAGACTGGTGCTGCTGCTCTCTAAGACTGCTCCAGACATTACATCTCATTTCTGCTACTTTAAGCCTCTTAATGGAAAGACTGGACCGAAATTTCAGTGGATTATGATGTATCACTTCTCCAGCAACACCTATAACCTTTCAGAACACCTGGATTACTTGGGATGGCAAAGATTTAAGTTGGATTGGATCTTCCTCGGAATCACCCACTGCTGTGCACTGCACACCTTCCTTGGAATTGACCTGAGACCTTAAAGACTTTCGGTCTAGTTGTGCCCGCCCTCTTCCCATCCTGTGAGTAACTTTCATCGATTATCTACAACATCTATGCTCAATAGACTATATTTTCTACATATGTTATATATAATATCTTCAAACTCCTAAACAAAGGACTGTGTTTTCAAATCCATGCTGCCCATCCATACATCACTGTGTAAGGACAATTCAGTCTACACAGACCCTATGATCTCTGCAGGATACCAGCTGGAGCTGAGAAAGTTCACACCTTGACTCTAAATAGGGCCTTTCTCAGCAGGAGCCCTAAGTTGTCTCTTGTCCATTCTAATGTGTAAACATCAATATTCAGCAGAGACACTTCTCACTGTATACCAACCAAGAAATGTTTATCCAATTGACAAATCAACAATAATTCTACTTAAAGAGAACCCGAGGTGTGTTTGAAGAATGTTATCTGCATACAGAGGCTGGATCTGCCTATACAGCCCAGCCTATGTTGCTATTCCAAACTTCCCTAATGTGTCCCTGCACTCTTCAATCCTTCATAAATCACAGCCGCACTGTGCGGGGCTGTGTTTACATCTGTAGTGTCAGTCTCGACTGCTCCGCTGCTCCCCAGCCTCCTGCATAGCTCCAGTCCCTGCCCCCATCCCTTCCCTCAAATCAGCGGGGAGGGAAGGGAAGCAGGCAGGGACCGGAGTTCTGCAGGAGGTGGGGAGAGCAGCAAACTGACACTATAGAGAAAAACACAGCACGCTGCGATATGCTGTGTGTCAACAGCGGGGCTGTGATTTAACCTCCCTGGCGGTTTATTTATTTTGCCAGGGAGGCTGCAATGGGGTTTTTTTTTAATTAAAAAAAAAATATTTCATGCAGCCAACTGAAAGTTGGCTGCATGAAAGCCCACTAGAGGGCGCTCCTGAAGCGTACTTTCGATCGCCTCCGGCAATCGAAAGTAACAAGATAGGCCGCAATGAGCGGCCTATCTTGTTTCGCTTTCCTCGTCGCCATGGCGATGAGCGGAGTGACGTCATGGACGTCAGTCGACGTCCTGACGTCAGAGCTGCCCGATCCAGCCCCTAGCGCCGGCCGGAACTGTTTGTTCCGGCTGCGCTGGGCTCGGGCGGCTGGGGGGACCCTATCGGGCAGCACACGCGGCTGGCAAAGTGCCAGCTGCGTGTGCTGCTTTTTTCAGAATCAAAATCGGCCCAGCAGGGCCTGAGCGGCGACCTCCGGCGGCATACCCCGAGCTCAGCTCGGGATTACCGCCAAGGAGGTTAAAAGGGATTGCAGAGTGCAGGGGGTCAGGGGGACCATAGGGGGGTTTGGGATAGCGACGGAGGCTGGGCTTTATAGACAGATCCAGCCTCTGTATGCAGAGAACATTCTTCAAACCCACCTCAGGTTTTCTTTAAGTCTGTTGGAATCTTCAGAAAGACAAAAAGAGTATTCAGAGGAAGTGGGAAAAGACATTCTTCACTGCAGAACCAAAATAACTCTGGGACAAAATCTACAGAGTACACCCAAGCAACAACCCTAATAGCCCCAGCACAATCCAGCAGAGATGACAGCCACACATCTGGAGACAGTTCTGTCCTGGAGTCCTCAATCTCAGACCCTAGCTCCCAGGGTAGCCCCATCAAGGCTGTCCTCTGTAACGTCAGATCGATAAACAACAAAACAGCAATCATACATGATCTAATAGAGTCTTCTGATCTGGCCTGCCTGACTGAAACCTGGCTTTCTGAACCAGTTTGCCCCACCCTGGAGGCCGCCGTGCCAACAAACTATTACATGATATACTGCAACAGGAAATAATGCAGGGTTGGAGGGGTTGCACTTTGCTTTAGATCAGCTTTGAAAATCAGACCACTTACTGTAGGACCTACCAACTTGTTTAAATGCTTGGGAGTGCAACTTTCAGCTGAGAAAAAACATTAACATATTGCTGATCTACTACCCACCAGAAAAGTACTCGGACTTCCTTAAGGAACTTGTAGATCTCCTATGCAACCTAACACTGGAACACCCCAGATGGATTGTTCTTGAAGATTTCAATACATGGGTGGATGACTCCTCTTCACAATTTGGAATAGAGCTACCTCGTGCCTTATATGAACTGGGCTTCTTCCAATCAATCAGCTCTGCTACTCACAGGAAAGATCACACTCTGGACCTTATATTCCATACTGGGCTGTCAATAGCCAATGTGGAAATTAATCCTGTTGCCTGGTCAGACCATCACACTATCCACTTCTCCCTCTCAATACCAGCTGTCAAACACCAGTTCAAGAATTAAATAAAATATCACCACTTAAAAGGGCTAACACCTCAACATATCCGAGATAACCTTAGCTTTGATGAATTGACTGACTCCAGCTTGGACCCTGATGTTTAAATACAACAAATGTGTGTCCTCCACCTTTGAGACCATTGCTCCTCTGTGCACCAAATATCTTACTCCACACCATCATGCACAATGGTTTAAACATTGCTTATGGAGTGTGCTACCCTTTCCCAAATGTTCAATTTATACAAACAGTTCTCTTTAAGCGCATCCTCCACTGTCCACCATCCAAATCCAGAAGCTCCAAGGAATCCTCCCGTTATTGGCACAGTTCACCTTGCTGCAAGGCTGCCCAGCCCTACAGACAGCAACTGCACTTAAGGGGGTTGACCAACCTGTTGTTTTGTCTATATTGGGGGGGGGGGGAGAGTAAAGTGAATCTGCAGTCACACAGATGAAGTGAAAGGTATACACCGACTGCTGGTATAATACAATGTGTAGCCACACAGGTGCAGAGAAAGGTATGCAGTGACTGCTGGTATAACAATGTGCAGTCACACAGGTGCAGTGAAAAGGTTACAGTGACTGCTGGTATAACAATGTGCAGTCACACAGGTTCAGTGAAAGATATGCAGTGACTGCTGCTATAACAATGTGCAGTCACACAGGTGCAGTGAAAATGGATGCACTGACTGGTATATAAACCAGGTGCAGTCACACAGGTGCAGTGAACAGGTATGCAGTGACTGTTATATAAAACTGTGTGCTGTCACACAAGTGCAGTGAATAGGTATACAGTGACTGGTATTACAATACAATGTGCAGCTGTGACGCAGCTGCAGTTAACAGGTATGCACGGACGGATATATAAAACAGCGTGCGGTCCCGCAGGTGCAGTGAAAGGTATACAGTGACTGGTATTAAAATACAATGTGCATCTGTCACACACACAAATGCAGTTAAAAGGTAGGCACTGAATGTGCTGGGCCTGGCACAGTATAGCAATTACCAAGAACCAGCTGCGACAGACAGGGCTGTATATGCAGTGTCAGTGGGCCACACAAAAAAAAACACATCACAAGAACATTAGCTCTCAAAAGAGCTGTTTTGGTGGTGCTTTTCAGCAACACATATTAGCAAGGAGCAAGCTAACAAACCTCCTAACTATCGCTTTCCCTATCTCTCCAATGTCTCTCCCTTCTCTCACTAATATTACAGCACACAGAGGGAGAACATGGCCGACGCTGCTGCCTTATATAAGGGGGGAGGGGGGCTCAAGGAGGGATTGCCGCCTGATTGGCTGCCCTGTGTCTGCTGACTGTGATGTAGAAGGTCAAAGTTTAACCCAATGATGTAGTATACGGGGCGGGTCGAACCGCCAAAAAGTTTGCGTTTCATCGCGAATCCGCGATGTTCGCGTGAATGAGTTTGCGTGTGAACCATTCGGGACAACTCTAAGTGTTAGGAAAAGATGGGCAAACAATACAGTCCTTGTAGTTTTGGAGAAAATTGATTTTAAAGTTACGATAGGAAAAGTTTTCTTTTTGTTTTAATACGGTTACATAGTTACTTGGGTTGAAAAAAGACATACATCTTTCAAGTTCAACCAATAAATAAGGGACAACACTAGCTCGCACCTTTACATATCCCTGTTCATCCAGAGGTTGAATGATAGATAATGCATCAGCCTAATGGTAGTATAAATTTACATATATCAAAAGTGAAAGCAGTGAAGTTCCTGCCAGGGTTTCCAGGGGGTCCGTATGCAGTGCGTAACGACCACCTGGAAACCCAGTGGAAATGGCAACCCTTTGGCCAGGGATCACTATGCAGCAGATATATGGCTGTATCCCTGACAATTTTAGCGGCGATTTGGCCGTTACAAAAGTTTAATTAAAAAGAATGTCAGAAAGATACAGTGGTGTGAAAAACTATTTGCCCCCTTCCTGATTTCTTATTCTTTTGCATGTTTGTCACACTTAAATGTTTCTGCTTATCAAAAAGCGTTAACTATTAGTCAAAGATAACATAATTGAACACAAAATGCAGTTTTAAATGATGGTTTTTATTATTTAGTGAGAAAAAAAACTCCAAATCTACATGGCCCTGTGTGAAAAAGTGATTGCCCCCCCTTGTTAAAAAAATAACTTAACAGTGGTTTATCACACCTGAGTTCAATTTCTGTAGTCATCCCCAGGCCTGATTACTGCCACATCTGTTTCAATCAAGTAATCACTTCAATAGGAGCTATCTGACACAGAGAAGTAGACCAAAAGCACCTCAAAAGCTAGACATCATGCCAAGATCCAAAGAAATTCAGGAACAAATGAGAACAAAAGTACTGTAATTGAGATCTATCAGTCTGGTAAAGGTTATAAAGCCATTTTTAAAGCTTTGGGACTCCAGTGAACCACGGTGAGAGCCATTATCCACAAATGGCAAAAACATGGAACAGTGATGAACCTTCCCAGGAGTGGCCGGCCGACCAAAATTACCCCAAGAGCGCAGAGAAAACTCATCCGAGAGGCCACAAAAGACCCCAGGACAACATCTAAAGAACTGCAGGCCTCACTTGCCTCAATTAAGGTCAGTGTTCACGACTCCACCATAAGAAAGAGACTGGGCAAAAACGGCCTGCATGGCAGATATCCAAGGCGCAAACCACTTTTAAGCAAAAAGAACATTAAGGCTCATCTCAATTTTGCTAAAAAAACATCTCGATGATTGCCAAGACTTTTGGGAAAATACCTTGTGGACCGACGAGACAAAAGTTGAACGTTTTGGAAAGTGCATGTCCTGTTACATCTGGCGTAGAAGTAACACAGCATTTCAGCAGAAGAACATCATACCAACAGTAAAATATGGTGGTGGTAGTGTGATGGTCTGGGGTTGTTTTGCTGCTTCAGGACCTGGAAGGCTTGCTGTGATAGATGGAACCATGAATTCTACTGTCTACTAGTGTTGGGCGAACAGTGTTCGCCACTGTTCGGGTTCTGCAGAACATCACCCTGTTCGGGTGATGTTCGAGTTCGGCCGAACACCTGGTGGTGTTCGGCCAAACTGTTCGGGTTCGCCCGAACGGCTCAATGCCCGGCCGAACAGGGCCCCTGTTCAGCCGAACAGGGCCCCCCTATGGGGTCGCAGGCATAAGGGGGGCGCATGCCCCGATCGCGGGGGGGGGGGGGGGGTCAGAAATTCCCCCCACCTCCTCCGCTAGCGCTCCCCCCTCTGCCCGCTTCCCCATACAAATGTTTAAGGATAGTAAAACAGTACCGGTGGTAGTGGCTGGCAGTGGGCGGCACTGTGAAGTGAGTGAGGAGGAGGAGTCCGGAGAGTGACGCATTGAGGGAGGCCGGGCAGCGGGCGGTTCAGCGGTAGTACCCTTGTGGTACTTCCGCCCTTTCTCTGACCTCACACCCGCTGCCCGGCCTCCCTCAACGCGTCACTCTCCGGACTCCTCCTCCTCACTCACTTCACAGTGCCGCCCACTGCCAGCCACTACTACCGGTACTGTTTTACTTTCCTTAAACTTTTATATGGGGAAGCGGGCAGAGGGGGGAGCGCTAGCGGAGGGGGTGGGGGGAATTTCCGACCCCCCCCGCGATCGGGGCATGCTCCCCCCTTATGCCCATAGGGCCCCCAAAAGCGGGATGTTCGGGGAGTTCGGGGTTCGACCCGAACATGCCGAACATCTCGGCCATGTTCGGCGAACTTTCCCGAACCCGAACATCCAGGTGTTCGCCCAACACTACTGTCTACCAAAAAATCCTGAAGGAGAATGTCCGGCCATCTGTTCGTCAACTCAAGCTGAAGCGATCTTGGGTGCTGCAGCAGGACAATGACCCAAAACACACCAGCAAATCCACCTCTGAATGGCTGAAGAAAAACAAAATGAAGACTTTGGAGTGGCCTAGTCAAAGTCCTGACCTGAATCCTATTATGTTGTGGCATGACCTTAAAAAGGCGGTTCATGCTAGAAAACCCTCAAATAAAGCTGAATTACAACAATTCTGCAAAGATGAGTGGGCCAAAATTCCTCCAGAGCGCTGTAAAAGACTCGTTGCAAGTTATCGTAAACGCTTGATTTCAGTTATTGCTGCTAAGGGTGGCCCAACCAGTTATTAGGTTCAGGGGCAATTTCTTTTTCACACAGGGCCATGTAGGTTTTGAGGGTTTTCTCACTAAATAATAAAAAACATCATTTAAAACTGCATTTTGTGTTCAATTATGTTATCTTTGACTAATAGTTAACGGTTTTTGATGAGCAGAAACATTTAAGTGTGGCAAACATGCAAAAGAATAAGAAATCAGGAAGGGGGCAAATAGTTTTTCACACCACTGTACATAGAGTGTGCACTTCCTCTTGCGCAGACTGGCCACGACTGGAGGAAGTTATGGGACCCGGTACCGGAGCTGCAGACAGCGGAGGGAGCGTTCCATGTGCATGGGGCTGGAGAAAGCCTCAGGTATGTACAACACTTTTTTTCCCAATCTCTGGTACACTTTAGATGGTGTCAAACTTTATTAAAACCTCTGCTCGATACGTGTGTTACCCAATGTCAGCTCCTGTGCCAATTCAGCTATGGCTGTAGGGAGTTCTACTTTACGCATGGCCTCTCAACACAATGTCACTAATGTGCCCCTTTTGAAAGCCATTTTGACTTTTTATTATTTGTGTATAAACATGCTTTAAAGGGCAAATGAAGCGAGAGTGATAGGAAGGCTGCCATATTTATTAACTTATATATACTGTATGTAGATAAATACTTGCTCTACTTACATAACATATGCATTGTGCTGTCCACATTTAGATTTAAGTGATTTTTCTATAGTAAAAAAAGAGAACATTTTCTATTTTGACTGTGACTATCTTGAAGCCAATCCTGACAAAATTTCCTCCCTTACTCTGTCTGTGTATCATTGTCCGTCCTCCTCCCAAAATGTAAATTTTATCTTTTAATATTTTAGTTGAATGGTGTGCCTGTTCCACTTCCATTTAATATGTTAAATGTGGCATCGGTCAGCAGCACAGACACATCTATCAGTATCCAGATCGGTCAGTATGTGACCGTAGTACTAAGCTCTAACGGAGAGCTGAAAGTAACCGTCAGAGATGGAATATCAGACAATCTGTGTGGTGCTTGTGGAAAGTTTAATGGGGTGATGGCAGATGATCTCCAGACTCCAAATGGAACCACCGTGTCTGGCATCCAGCAGCTCATCGCCTCCTGGACAGCCAAAGACATAACAAGCTGGTAAGTCCACAGTAGCCCACGTTGGAGCTGATTGACAAAATTCAGCTCATGAATAATTTATCATTACTTATTTCTCACCTAGTCATAATCTATAGAATAATAGTTTTAAGTTTCTAAAGGATTCTGAGCCAATTTTTCATAAAATATATAAAACAATCCCTCCCCCCCCCCCCCAGAGAGGTCAGTATGGTATGGGCCAATGGAGGTGTGGCAAAAATGATTAACCTTTAGGTACTGCTTTATAGTTGCCTAGCTGTATGCCCTCCGACTTTACCTTGAACCAAAGCTACAGATGCTACCATTTGAAGGGCCCTGGTGGTTGCACATATCCCTGGCCATCTCAGTGCTTGCCATGAGATGTAGTCCTTGAATGTTAGTACATCTTCAGGCCAGAGAAGATGGCAGAACCCATACCGTGGGGATTAGTGTACTTTCCCCCAAAGATAAGTGAAGCCTGCCACCCCTCTAACAGCCCACACCATTTACAAACCTCCCTCAGGATGAGGTCTGTCTATATATTTAAAAAAAATGCTCACATTTCTTTAACTCTCCTGCTTTGCTTAAAATTGTAACATTAAAGGGATATAAGCAGCTCCTGGCTTCAAATAGCTGAAAGGGCTGCCATGTTTGAGAAGTTCAACTCCATGCTACTTTTCCACTGCCATTATCCAGTTTGTTTGTGGTCAATTAAGTCTAATGAGGTAATTTCTTATCTGCCTTCTATCATCTGTTGCATTTGTGTCCTTAAGTCCTTTCATGGACGGAAGAGGTTTATATTTTAACCCTTAAATGTAAACAAATGAGGTAAAATGAAAGTGGTTTTTTTTTATAATAAACCACATTTTTAGAATTATTTTTAGTTTGCTATAGAGCTGCCCTGGGTGTTGTTTTCTTTAACCAGCCAGAGCTTTCTGGCCCACTACAAGCTGTGATTGGTGATTCAACGACAATCTGATGCAGAAAAGGAAATGCCACAATTTCACTTTTTATTTTGTTTCTAATGATGGTGCAAGAAAAATGTATGAAAGGGCTCTGCTTCTCATCCGGTGAATTTTCCAATTTACTTTAATTTATCCTCACAGTGAAAAAATAAATAAATAATAATATCCGTTATGAGTGGAATTGTATATAACGATCAGCAGCGCCAATCTAAACCTATGGCCTCAATTCACTAAGCTTATCTCCTGTCTTTAATAACGTTTCTAGAGTGATCACCATGGTGACGAGGCATGTCGTATTCAGGAAACATTTTACCTCAGGCAAACCTAAAGTTAACTCTTCTGTCTTTAAGTTATCTCTTCTATCTTTAAAATAACTCCACAGTTAAAGACAGGCTGTTAATTAACTGTGTGTGAAAATAACTACAGAGGAGGTAACGTAACTACAGAGGAGGTAAATTAACTACAGAGGAGGTAACTTAAGGAATGAAGAGATAATATTACTCTCTCACTGGGTGGTGGTAAGTTTTCTCTTGCCTTATTATCTCCAGCATGATCTTAGTGAATTGAGGCCAATGGCCTCAATTCACTAAGATCATGCTGGGGATAATAAGGCAAGAGAAAACTTACCTCCACACAGTGAGAGTTATTTTATCTCTTCATTCCTTAATTTACCTCCTCTGTACTTAATTTACCTCCTCTGTAGTTAAGTTACCTCCTCTGTAGTTAATTTCACATGCAGTTAATTAACAGCCTGTCTTTAACTCTGGAGTTATTTTAAGGATTGGAGAGTTAACTTAAAGACAGAAGAGTTAACTTTAGGCTTGCCTGAGGTAAAATGTTTCCTGAATACTACATGCCTTATCACCATGGTAACAACTCTAGAAGAGTTATTAAAGACAGGAGATAAGCTTAGTGAATTGAGGCCAATGTCTCTCTATACCATACAGGGCAATAGTTCAAATGAGTTTGCTGTGGGGGCATCCAGTAGGGGGAAATTCAAGCAAAACAATTCCACTGCGCTCTCATTCCAGTGACCACGATCTAAAATTAAAGAAACAAGCTACACATCTCGTGATACTGTATTCAACTAGTTCAACAATTCAAAACCCATGCAGGTGTGAATAAACAGTGCTTTCACTCGTGACTCCACCCGGAGCCAGTACGCCTGACGCAGACACACTCTCAAGGAAGCGGTGGGTAGTGAGCGGGAGCCCGGAGTAGCGTGGGGATTCCGGACAGCGAGACGCCACATGGACGCCAGGAATACACCTACAAGGGCCTTAGGAGCACCGCTCTGACATGCTTTATACCTTCACTGTGGAGCTGAGTAATTAGGAGGCGCGAGAAGCGCGGCTGTTTGTTCACTTTGATAACATACCGCGCAATGAGATTTTATTGTGTTTTTAGTGAAGTTTTATGAAGAAAATAAATGCCTGATATCAACATATGGGTATGCTTCACTGATGTGCTGAGTGAAACATAATTATAAAGCGAGAGATCCACCTGCAGAACGAGGTGGTTTAAATCCGGTGAGCCTCTCCATTTACGGGTGGTGGAGGCACGAGTGAAAGCACTGTTCATTCACACCTGCACGGGTTTTGAATTGTTGAACTAGTTGAATACAGTATCTCGCGATGTGTAGCTTGCTTCTTTAATCTTAGATCGTGGCCACTGGGATGAGAGCGCAGTGGAATTGTTTTGCTTGAATTATGAGCGGAATTGTCAAAATACTTCAAAAATAAATAAATAATTGTGAGTCTTCATAGCTAGTGGTATGTCTCAAACTAGCGACCACCAATGATGATGTCATGCACATCCCTTGATGAAAAGTTGGCCTGACTCAGGAGGCAGTCTGCAAGTTTACAGTGTCAGGAAGACAGTGTGAGATATATATATATGTAATGGAGCAAGCTCATTGGCTTACACTGCACAGCCTTCCTTCCCCATCCAGCCTGGGACTATTGTCAAAGCAAACCTGAAAATAAACTTATGAGATAATGAACTGTATGTGTAGAACATCTAAGAAATAGAACATTATTAGCAAATAAAAGTGTCTCATATTGTTTCTAGGACAGGAAGAGTTAATAAACTTCAGCTGTTATCTAGCGTCTGTAAGCTATTTGACCCAATAATATAGTCCTGTTTTCTGAAGCACTTGAGAAGCCAAGAAACAGTGCGAGACAGCTTGAGATGAAGGATTACTGCAGGAAAGTTCAAAGGGTTATTAGCTCTGCTCTGTTTTGTAGCTAAACATATGGAGTGTGGTTTGTATTCTGCAAATATGACAGAATGATATTGCATTGATATTAAAAAAAGGTACATAACTGAAAATAAAAATAAGACCTTTTTTTCCCCCTTTGCTATTCATGTTCTATTCATTATCCGTACTACACATACAATTCATTATATTCATTATATCATATATTTATTTTAGTTTTTTTACTTCAGGTTTGCTTTAACTGCATGCCGACTACGTCACACCGATGGGCGTGGCCGGGCGGCAGCCCCAGGACTGTCTAACGCCGATTGGGGCTTCGTTTTGCAGGAGATCGTGCGCATGCTGCTAGGAGACTGTTAGATGGCGAAACCGCCGTCTATAAACATAGTACAGGGCTGCGATCGACAGCACCGCTGTACTGGGGGACACGGTTGTCCCCCTGGGTGGCAAGACAGAGATTTGCTGTCATAGGCTGGAGCCTATGACAGCCGCGCACTATGATTGGCTGGCTCTGGGATGGAGGGAGGGGGGAGTAAAAAAAAATAGTAACATTTATTAAAAAAAAAAAAATAACATAAATATTTGTAAAAAAAATAAATAAACATCTGGGGGGCGATCAGACCCAACCAACAGAGAGCTCTGTTGGTGGGGAGAAAAGGGTGTGTGTGAACCACTTGTGTGCTGAGTTGTGCGGCCCTGCAGCGAGGCCTTAAAGAGACTCTGTAACTTTAAAAAGATCCCCTGGGGGGTACTCACCTCAGGTGGGGGAAGCCTCCGGATCCTAATGAGGCTTCCCACGCCGTCCTGCGGCCCACGGGGGTCTCGCTGCAGCCCTCTGAACAGCCAGCGACAGGCCCGACTGTAATTTCAATATTTACCTTTGCTGGCTCCAGCGGGGGCGCTGTGGCTGCATTCGGCTCGGAAATAGACGGAAATACCCGATCTCCGTCGGGTCCGCTCTACTGCGCAGGCGCCGGAGACTTGCGCCTGCGCAGTAGAGCGGACCCGACGGCGATCGGGTATTTCCGCCTACTTCGGAGCCGACAGCCATCAGAGCACCTGCGCAGGAGCCAGGAAGGTAAATATTACATCACGGTTGTACGGAGGGCTGCAGCGAGACCCTCGAGGGACGCAGGACGGCGTGGGAAGCCTCATTAGGATCCGGAGGCTTCCCCCACTCAAAGTGAGTACCCCCCAGGGGACGTTTTGCCGTTACAGTTCCTCTTTAAAACTGCAGTGGCCAATTTAACAAAACATGGCTTGATCTTTAGGTGGGTTTAACACTGCAGTCCTCAAGTGGTTAAGCACAATTTATTTGAAGTTAATATCAAAGCAACACTTATTACCTTTTCTGACTATGCATTAAAGTAGCATCCCGCATTGAGTGCATTGGTAAATTAAGACATGTTTCTTATATGGGCTATTATTTTTTTCTTTATTTTCTTTACAGTGGGCCCATATATACCTAAAAGAAAACAAAAACAAGACTACTTTCATTTGGCAGCCTGGCCAAGATTTTTTTGGGGGAGATGAGACACTGATTTGTCGATTCTACAGAAAATGATGTTGAAGTTGTCTGAAGAAATGTATTTGAGCTACATCCAGTAATCCATGGCCATGTCACACATCTCTTATCCAGCCAAGATACAGATAAATCTATTTTCAGGACAATCGTAGAGTGACGTCGGCTGAAAATCCATCTAAAATATAACCGCTGGAGTTTCACTATACAATGGAGGAATTCTGATTTTAAGTTAGATATCAGCGTCCGCAAATCTCTCATTACTGGTTTGCTTTAAAATAAATCTGCTTTCTTATATTCTCTAAATTTAAATATCTGTATGTCTCAATATACTGGATAAATGAAATGTAACTTTTCAAAAATAACTCTTGTATAAATTATCTGGCAATTGTCTTCTGTAAACTGGAGAAACTGGTAAAAAAAAAAAAAACACACAAAAAAAAAACCGACGGTATATGTTGATGCTAAATAAAAAAAAAATTGGTGAGCAATGTTGATGTTTTTCTGACTATGTATTCACGTAATTGCATAACTCCACAATAATTGGCCAGAGATGGGAAAGGCCTACCTACCCAAATTCTGTTATCTTTTAGTCTCTACCCAGGAGTGGCTGGATGGTGTACTGGTTAAGGGCTCTGCCTCTGACACAGGAGACCTGGGTTTGAACCTCGGCTCTGCCTGTTCAGTAATTCAGTAAGGAACTCTTTGGGCAAGACTCCCTAACACTGCTACTGCCTACTGAGTGCGCTCTAGTGGCTGCCTCACAAGCGCTTTGAGTCTGACAGGAGAAAAGCGTTATACAAAAAAAGGTATTATTATTATTTTCCTTACAGCCACTCCCAGGTAAGTGCCTTTCAATCCTCGTGGCTCTGTTCCCTGTCTCTCCCTTAAAGAGACTTAAAGAGAGTCTGAAGCCTATAAAATTACCTGTTTTTACTCTCCACTGCTGTTCAGCAGTATGACTAAAGATGATATGCTGCATCCCCACGGCTGAACGATGTGTTAATGCCCCTGAAATCCTGGGGCAAAATTCTACAATTTTCCAAGTCGTACATTGTTCTGCCCAGAGGAGGCAGAGCTTTGCACTGTAGCTCTGCCTCCAGTTTAGTCAATCGGCGCTGTTCACAGCATCTCCTTGCCCCTCTCAGTGAAAGAAGACTGAGAGGGGCGGGGAGAGGCAGCAATCAGTGCTGATTGACTGGACTGGAGGCGGAGCTACTGCACAAAGCTCTGCCTCCTCCAGGAAGTAACGGAAGGATTCTGCCCATTTCGGTGGGATTAAAAACATTGTTCAGCCACGGGGATTCATCTTTGGTCATACTGCTGAACAGCACTGGGGAATAAAATGAGGTAATTTTACAGGCTTCAGACTCACTTTAAAAGAGCATAGTAGAAGCAGTAGAGGCCTCCTCCTTAGTCAGCACTGCAGCCCAGTATCTTTCCCATGACCTTTCATGTTAATTGTTGTGGCCGACTTTCGAAATTGTGTTTTCTTGGCATTTCCTTTATAAGAAAGTTTCACTTACCAATGGATAAATTGGTGCAAATGGGAATAGTACTAATAGTACATACATTACTCAATGTGCTCAGTGTTGCAGCCATTGTTTGGCAAAAATGTCCATGTCCCGCAGTCAATGGAGGCCTCTAAAACTTTCTCCAATCAAAAGTAACCACAAGAGGTTTTGAATCATGATGATTGTGAGGGACCGGAACCAACCGGGGAGACGTCGAGGGACGAGCCGCCTTAAGAGTGCTTAAAGGGAACCTGAACTGACAATTAAAAGTCAAAATAAATATACACAATCCATACTTACCTCCCGTGTAGTTTACTCCTCCAATCTCTTTCTCCTCTCCTGCTTCCTGTTGGTCCACTGCGATCAATGAAATTCTCTGTCCTCCATTTTGAAAATGGCCACTACCCCATAACAGCTTACTGGTCAGCACATGGTTAAACTGTAATATCACTCACTTGAGCCATAGGGAAACATGGAAATCTTGTCAGAGCTGGAAAGAATCATTGAAAATTGTGAGCTACTGAGAGGAACTGATGGTGAGGTAAGTATGTACTATTTATTTGCATGTACATCATGTGGTATTTTAAACACTTCTCTACCACAGGTTTTTCAAAAGCTCTTCCCATTAATTTGGTAATAACGTTATCGCTAATTATCAGTCTAAAATGATTTATAATGTATAAATCATTTTAGACTGATAATTAGGTAATAATAATTTTGCGGGACCAACTAGGCTTTCTTTACTTTATGCTAAGAATTATATTATTTTATATGCATTTGACTGGTAAGAAGAAAAAAAATGAAAAAAAATCACTATTTCTCAGCTTTCGGCTATTGTAGTTTAAAAATAAAATCTGCTATTGTAGATAACATTTTAACAGAAACAGAAACATTTTATTTGCTCATTTGGCCCAGTTTTGACAATGTTTAAATTGTGTCTCTAGTATAATGTATGGCAAGAATATTTTATTTTAGGTTAGGGGTGAAGGAGTTAAAAAAATAATGAAAATGTATTTAATTTTTCTATGGTAAGTGTATAATGGTGTATTTGGAAGTACTTTTACTTTTTGGCCACAAGATAGTGCTATACTAACTTAGTTTTCTAAAAATAGACAACAGAACCAAGCGTTTACATGTGTTTGCAGGTGTTTATAAACAAGGACGTAGAAAAGCGTGGCAGAAGTTGCTAAGTGGTGAAATAAATGTACTCAGTTCAGGTTCTCTTTAAAAAAGCCCCAGGTAAGTTTAGTTCCTGTGATACCCATAGTCTTAGGTACATTTTTTTAGGTACATAACCACCCAGTGTGAAACTAACCTAAGGCCCCTTCCACACTCCAAACCATGCGTTGTGGTGTCATTCTTCTGCATCCGCACTGCAATGGTCCCGAATTGGTCACACCATCCTTTACTGCTGCTTTTGTGGCCATACGGTAAGGTATACTTTCCAATGAAAGAATGTCTCACTTATGGGTGATTCAAAAGCTTTTACTGATGGCTAACACGATATAACACTCTACTGCTTCTACTATTCTATCAAAAGTAAGCAATTCAAAGCAGTGCTTTTCCACGCAAAAGGTGAGGGGGGTTATAAATCACACTGGTCATTGCGGCCCACTCCGCAGAGGTTGAGAGGGCTATGGGTCAGAAGTTTAGGGCCAAATCATGTGCAAGCCATCCCATATAATTTATTTTAGTGAGTCTGACCT
Organism: Hyperolius riggenbachi; assembly: GCF_040937935.1. Lineage (NCBI taxonomy): Eukaryota > Metazoa > Chordata > Amphibia > Anura > Hyperoliidae > Hyperolius > Hyperolius riggenbachi. The sequence goes on from NC_090651.1 coordinate 365,660,016, forward strand.
AAATTTCTAGACTTATTGTGTATAATACAATACCTTATATGTAGGCTTATAGCGTATATGCTATTATTATTATTTAGTATTTATATAGCGCCGACATCTTCCGCAGCGCTGTACAGAGTATATTGTCTTGTCACTTGACTGTTCCTCTGAGGGGCTCACAATCTAATCCCTACTATAGTCCTATGTCTATGCATGTATTGTCTAGTGTATATATTGTAGTATAGGGTCAATTTAGGGGAAAGCCAATTAACTTATCTGTATGTTTTTTGGGATGTGGGAGGAAACCGGAGTACTTGAGGAAACCCACACAGACACGGGGAGAACATACAAACTCCTTGCAGATGTTGACCTGGCTGGAAATCGAACCGGGGACCCACCGTTGCAAGGCGAGAGCGCTAACCACTACGTTAGATGTGCATAGGACATTTGACATATTTAAAGGGTGTGTTTTAAGACACTCTAAAAAACAAAGTTTATTGATGAAAAGGTTGTTTGGGCATGTTGGAAAATTTCCACTGAGCAGGAGGGGAGAGAGCTCTGCTCTGCATCAATAGTACATCAATGACAGCTCAACTGATTCTCAAGTAAGATACATACTCATCCCTTGATGGTTTCCCTTTTCAGCAATAGCTACACCTTCACAAACCCATCTGTCAGGCTACTTTCATAGCGACACATTGGCCTCAATTCACTAAGCGTATCTCCTGTCTTTAATAACCATTCTGAGATGGTGATGAGGCATGTAGTTTTCACCAAACAATTTACCTCAGGTAAACCTAAACTTAACTCTTCTGTCTTAAAGTTAAAGATCTCTAAAGTTAATGTTTCAATCCGTCAAATAACTCCAGAATTCTAAAGTTAAAGACATGCTGTTAATTAACTGCATGTGAAAATAACTACAGAGGAGGTAACTTAAGGACTGAAGTGATAAGATAACTCTCTCACTGTGAAAACGTATCTCTACACCCTAACCTCTTGCCGACCGCTCCACGACAATTGGCGTGAACGCGGTGGCAGCCCCAGGACCACTCCTCGACGACTGGAGTGAATGGCTCTGGGCGGTGATTGCAAAGGATCGCGCCAATGCGCGTGCATCCCCGCTGGAATGACGGAGCTCCGCTCCGCCATCGGTCTCACAGCGGCAATCGCCATCTATTTACTATGTACAGCGCTGTGATCTACAGCAGCACTGTACTGGGGACAGCCATGTGACACGGCTGCCCCCTGGGGGAGACAGGAGCGATCCGCTGTGATAGGCTGACGGAGGGAGGGTTATTAAATTTGACAAAAATAGCTAAATTTAATTTAAAAATGTTTAATAAATATTTATAATAAATAAATAGTCCTGGCGGGGGCGATCTGACTCCACCAACAGAAAGCTCTGTTGGTGGAGAGAAAGGGGGGTAGGGAAATCACTTGTGTGCTGAGTTGTACGGCCCTGCAACAATGTCTTAAAGCTGCAGTGGCCTATTTGGGGAAAAATGGCCTGGTCACTGGGGGGGGGGGAGGGTGTTTAACACCGCTGCCCTAAGGCATCGATGTGTGGTGGCAAGTTTTCTCTTGCCTTATTATCGCTAGCATGATCTTAGTGAATTGAGGCCATTGTGTTTCATCAGATAATACAATTGCACAGCTAACATGATGCAATTGTATTGTGATGGGAAGCTTACATTGTTGCTTTAGCAGTGTGGTGGGCAGTGTTGCTCGGATACCCCTTAAGCACGGATCCGAATGCGGCCATTTTTATTGGTGCCGCATCCGGATCATCCGTGATTGCAACCCATATTTTTGTTATGCATAACCGGCCCATCCCGTCTTTTCTGCGGCTACGCACGGCTACCATACACGACCGTGATCCGGATACTTTTATGCGTACATGTATGCCCGCATGCGTATAAATGTACGTATTGAAAGAGTGAAGATACTTTATGCGTACATACATGTCAGCATGCGTAAAAATGTATGTGTCTAAAGAGATAGTGTATGCGTCCTTATTTTCCCGTATGCGTAACAATGCGCTTGGATGTGATCCGGATACTGTATGCGTGCATATATACACGTATGCCTCCCCTCCTGTGATTGGTTGCTCTAGCCTGCATCAGGGCCGGGCCTCTGATTGGCCCAGTGACATCTTTTGAAAAAATCCGCAATCATGGCCGCATCACGGCCGCATCACAGCCGTGATTACGGGCCGTGAGCCGCATTTTTTTACGCATGCCGTGATCCGGATTTGACGCGATGCCGTGATCCATGCGGATCACAGCATGCGGATCACGGCCTTCGTGTTGCGTACAAATGGCCGTTAATCACGCGTACCCGTGATCACGACCATCCGTGATAGCAACACTGGCGGTGGGATGAAATCTATCCAAAGAACGAGAGGTACTCTGTGCATCATCGGACAATGTGCATGCTCACAGTTGCAGTGAAGCATGCTTTTTATGTACTGTATGCTGCTTTCACCATATCCATCACATCACGTGTGTACTGCAGATGCAACTTTGCCTTTCCATTGCATTGCAACCCTATTATTACAGCGTACACAGCACAACCACCCAGTGTGAAACTAGGCTAAGGCCCCTTCTACACTTCAAACTATCCTTTTTGTGTGTGTGATTCTTCTGCAACCACAGGGAACCCGGGTTGAGTGGGATATGGAGGCTGCCATGTTTATTTCCTGTTAAACAATACCAGTTGCCTGGCAGTGCTGCTGATCTTTCTGGTCAGTAGGGTCTAAATCACACACCTGAGACAAGCATGCAGCTAATCTTGTCAGATCTGTCATAGATATCTGATCTGCTGCATGCTTGTTCAGGTGCTAAAGCTTAAAGAGGAACTGTAACGACAAAACGGCCCCTGGGGGGTACTCACCTCGGGTGGGGGAAGCCTCCGGATCCTAATGAGGCTCCCCACGCCGTCCTCCATCCGTCAGGGGTCTCGCTGCAGCCCTCTGTGCAGCGGTGACGTAATATTTACCTTCCTGGCTCCTGCGCAGGCGCTCTGACGGCTGTCGGCGCCGAAGTAGGCGGAAATATCCGATCGCCGTCGGGTCTGCTCTACTGCGCAGGCGCAAGTTTCCGGCGCCTGCGCAGTAGAGCGGACCCGACGGAGATCGGGTATTTCCGTCTATTTCCGTGCCGAAAGTCGCCACAGCACCCCCGCTGGAGCCAGCAAAGGTAGATTTTGAACTGACAGTCGGCACAGTCGCCAGCTGTTCGGAGGGCTGCAGCGAGACCCCCGTGGGACAGAGGATGGCGTGGGAAGCCTCATTAGGATCCGGAGGCTTCCCCCACCCGAGGTGAGTACCCCCCAGGGGATGTTTTTAATGTTACAGAGTCTCTTTAAAGTATTATAGGCAGACGATCAGCAGGGCAGCCAGGCAATCTGCATTATTTAAAAGAAAATAAACATAATTCCCATATCTCTTTTACCTTGGGTTCCCTTTCATATAATCTATTGCAGTGGTAATGCTTCTGCAGCTGAAGTTATTTATATAAATGAGTTTCTTATGTCATCCTTGAAAGTGACACTGAAGCAAAAATAATAATAATAATAATAATAATAATAATAATAATGATATAATGATTTGTATGTGTAGTCACAGGCACACTATTAATGATACCAAATCTGAACTCCCAGTTGCTACACACTTTCGTTTCAACAGACACAGCATGTATGATCTTCGTGTCACTGCCATGAAGGGTGGCTTCAAAACGTCAAATGATCGATTAATAGCAGAAACAAAATTCAAAGCTGTGGACAAGGGCTTGAATAAGGGCAAAAACTGTTTATATTGGTATGAGGCTGATGATATTTGAACTCTTTCTCAGCCTATATAGCTAAACTTGTGAACTCTGAATTTACTATACCTCTGTGTCAGTCCAACTCCCAGGTCTGTGAGTATGGAGTAAACAAGGATCCTTATCTCAGCTAACAACCTCTCACCCCATTTAAATGTTCTGTTTCAATTAAGGCATCTTAAAGAGGATCTGTAATGTCAAAACGTCCCCTGGGGGTACTCACCTCGGGTGGGGGAAGCCTCCGGATCCTAATGAGGCTTCTCACGCCGTCCTCCATCCCTCAGGGGTCTCGCTGCAGCCCTCCGTGCAAAATGACGTCATTATTTACCTTCCCGGCTCCTGCCCAGGCGCTCTGACGGCTGTCGGCTCCGAAGTAGGCGGAAATACCCGATCGCCGTTGGGTCTGCTCTACTGCGCAGGCGCAAGTTTCCGGCGCCTGCGCAGTAGAGCAGACCCGACTGAGATCGGGTATTTCCGTCTACTTCGGAGCTGGGAGCAGCCACAGCGCCCCCGCTGGAGCCAGCAAAGGTAAATATTGAATTTACAGTCGGGTCTGTCGCCGGCTGTTCGGAGGGCTGCAGCAAGACCCCGTGGGACGGAGGACGGCGTGGGAAGCCTCATTAGGATCCGGAGGCTTCCCTTACCCGAGGTGAGTACCCCCCAGGGGATGTTTCTGATGTTACAGAGTCTCTTTAACCTCCTGAGCGGTATGGACGAGCTCAGCTCGTCCATCACCGCCGGAGGCTGCCGCTCAGGCCCTGCTGGGCCGATTTTCTTCAAATAAAGTGCAGCACACGCAGCCGGCACTTTGCCAGCCGCGTGTGCTGCCTGATCGCCGCCGCTCTGCGGCGATTCGCCGCGAGCAGCGGCGAAAGAGGGCCCCCCTAGCCGCCTGAGCCCTGCGCAGCCGGAACAAAAAGTTCCGGCCAGCGCTAAGGGCTGGATCGGAGGCGGCTGACGTCAGGACGTCGGCTGACGTCCATGACGTCACTCCGCTCGTCGCCATGGCGACGATCTAAGCAAAACAAGGAAGGCCGCTCATTGCGGCCTTCCTTGTTTATTATGGGCGCCGGGAGGCGATCGGAAGAACGCCTCCGGAGCGCCCTCTAGTGGGCTTTCATGCAGCCAACTTTCAGTTGGCTGCATGAAATAGTTTTTTTTTAATTAAAAAAAAACCCTCCCGCAGCCTCCCTGGCGATCTCAATAGAACGCCGGGGAGGTTAATGACATGTCTTTATGCTTGAAAAAAATCTCTGTTTTCCCTTTTGATGTTGCTTGTAGTATATAGCTGTCTGTACCACCAGCCTGCAAACTAACAGGATGTAAGCCCGACGAAGGCTGCAAGACCGAAAGCTTGCTTATTCTTATTCATTTTTAGTTAGCCAATAAATGGTATCATCCTGATTTAAAACTTCTTAGTCAGGATAATTAATAGAACATGAGGAGCAAAGAAATTAGTCTCATATTTTTAATTTCAATTATATAGCTTTTTTTTTTTTTATATAACACTGCATCATTATGGCGCTGTCCTAGACCTAGCAGCCACGGCACACAGAAGCTCCTGACAGTTTTTCTTTTGTTTTTTGGTGCTTAGTGTATAGTATTAGTTTAGTTTAATTGTATAGCTCCAGTATAGCAGTAGTTAGAGTTAGCGTTAGTTAGTGTTTAGTGTTCTTAACTTAATGCAGGCTCCTACCCTTTGAGCCGCCATATTCGGCCGCCCTCTGCAGGACCCCGAGGCAGCCAGGATCCCAGGCCCCATCAGCCGTACGGCTCCGGACACTCACTGCCGCACCTCTTGCAGTGGCTCCCGCCGCCTGGGCTCTGTCAGCGGCTACCAAATCACAGCTGAATCACAGCTGCAGCCAAGTCCCGCCACCAGCGCTCCATCGGAAGTCCCTGGACAGACTGGGACTCTCTTGCTGCTGCCGCCTCAAGCCTACGGGGACCCCCACGCTGCCACCGCTAAGGGCCACCTGCCCAGCTCGGCTCTCTGCTCCGGGAAGGATCGCTGCTGCAGCCGGAGGATCTCCAGGGGCCTTTGCCGCAGGCCACTGTTCACTGCCACATCGGCCGCAGCCCACGTGGCCCCCACATGCTCTCTCCGCCGCTGCTGTGCCCAACCACCTCAGCCTGCAGCTCTCCACTGCCACAGCCCACGTGGCCCCTTGTGCTCTCCTCTGCCGCTGCTGCGCCATCCAAGGTTTCCCGCACAGGATTTCGCCCCCGCACTGCCTCAGCCTGCTGATCACCACCGCCGCAGCCACGTGGTCTCCGCCGCTGTGCGTGAGTTCAGGTCTACCTTAATAGAGGGGTACTAGGGGTATATGCTGTAATGGTGCTCACCATGCTGTGTGACTGTATAGAGCGCTCCACCCTTAAACCTGGGAGAGCTATAGACCTGCTGCTGGTGATGCCTCATGCTGCAATACACGAATTCTTCCCTGTAATCCTACATGTAATTTTGCCTTCTTAAAACAGACGAGAACTCAGCTTTAAAGGGCACCTGAAGTGAGACGATCACCGCCGCAGCCACGTGGTCTCCGCCGCTGTGCCCCCCACACACCCGCACGGATATCGCCTCCACCACTGCCTGAGCCTGCTACCCTCTCCACCATGAGGTAAGGGAGACCACCCCAAGGGATTTAAACACACAACACACTGCTACGTGGCCACACACGTTGATGCAACCTCCTCAGACGGTCTGCCACCAGCACACAGAGCCCCACTAGAGCACCATCAGATGAGACACTACTGCTGACTCCCTTCTTGATTCACACACTGCCTATAACACGGCCTCCCTGCGTCAAACCTGAGGGGTGCCTGCTGCCCGCTGCAGTGTGCATCGTGGCACTGCCCACACAATGATCTTCCCCCTGCTCAAGTGTTGCATTGCTCATGAGATGGGTTGTGCTGCATTGCTCACGTGAGGGACAGTGTTGCATTGCTCATATGAGGGACTGTGTTGCATTGCTCATTTGATGGACTGTATCGCACTGCTCATTTGATGGTCTGTGTTGCATTGCTCATATGAGGGACTGTGTTGCATTGCTCATGTGATGGAGTGTGTTGCTGTGCTCATGTGATGGTCTGTGTTGCATTGCTCATGTGATGGACTGCGTTGCATTGCTCATGTGATGGACTGCGTTGCATTGCTCATGTGATGGTCTGTGTTGCATTGCTCATGTGATGGACTGCGTTGCATTGCTCATGTGACGGACTGTGTTGCATTGCTCATGTGACGGACTATGCCGCGTCGCTCATGTGATGGACTGTGCTGCATTGCTCATGTGATGGATTGAGTTGCATTGCTCATGTGATGGCCTGTGTCGCACTGCTCATGTGATGAACTAAACAGTGCTGCCCTTGTGATGGTCTGTGTGGCATTGTTCTGGCGATGGTCTGTGCCACACTGCTCATATGATGGACTGTGGTGCATTGCTCATGAGATGAACTGTGGTGCATTGCTCATGAGATGAACTGTGGTGAATTGCCCATATGATGGACTGTGTTAAATTGCAGAGCCACCACCTCTGCAGATGAAATGGGTACCCCTATACAACTATCCCCAGTCCCCGCACGCTCCACACTTCCTAACACCCCTGTCATCACACTCAGCAAGTCTCAGCTTATCGCCTGGGAAGCAGATTCTACCTCCACCCCAAAGACTGGCACCTGTACAACTCTGTGTGGAGCCATGCTCTAATGATCGCAGGCCCTACCCACAGCCCTGGGGTAAGACAGCGCAGGAGAGGTTGTCGAGCAGGTGCTCGAGTCAGACTTCAAAGGAAAGGTCTGAGGTCTTCCATCCCCTCTGTCCTCCTTGCGAACGTCCGCTCCCTCCCAAACAAACTAGTCAAACTCAGTCTTCTCAGTGACAAGAGAGAGCTCAGCAGTCACACACCAATCCTCTGCTTCATGGAAATGTGGCTGCACGACTGCATCCCGGACAATGCCCTCCAACTTCCGGGCTTCAATCTTATCCGGGCTGACCGCGACACCGCTCCCTTGGGAAAAAAGAAGGGAGGCGGCATCTGGTTCTACATCAGCTCACTATGGTGTCCCTCCAGCTCTGTGCTCGCCAGGAAATGCTCGCCAGATCTCGAACTACTGTTGGTCAACTGCAGACCCTCATACTCGCCTAGGGAGTTCTCCTCCCTCGTCCTCGCAGGTGTATATATACCACCCGACGCTGACATCATTCAAGCCCTGAGCGACCTCAGCGATACCATCATGCAGTGGGAGGCGCCACTCCCAGATGCGCTGTTCATTGTCCTGGGGGATTTCAACAAGGCCAACCTCCGCCAAGAGCTACCGCGCTATCAGCAGCATGTGGACTGTCCTACTAGGAATCTGAACACCCTGGACCACTGCTACACAGTCCTGAAAAATGCATACAAGGTGGTCCCGCTCGCAGCACTTGGCTCCTCGGACCACAGCCTCATCCACCTTATCCCAACCTACAAACGAAAACTGGAGACAGCAAAACCAGCTCTGAGGTCAACCAAAGTGTGGTCAAGCGAGGCAAAGCTCCAACTTCAGGCCTGCTTCGACAGCACCGACTGGAGAGCTCTGGAAGCACCAGACCTAGATGAGTGGCCTGACAACGTCGCCTCATATATCGCATTCTGCGAGGACTCCTGCATTCCAACCAAGACTTTCAAGGTCTACCCGAGCAATAAACCGTGGTTCTCCAACAAACTACGGCAACTGCGGAGATGAAAAGAAACAGCGCACAAATCGGGCAACCTGGACGAGTATAGAGCAGCGAGGAACAACCTTAACAGGGAACTCAAGGCAACGAAGAAGGAATACTCTGAGAAGCTTAGACACAATCTTAGCTCAAATGATCCATGAACCGTTTGGAAGGGACTCAAGTCAGCCACCAATTACAAGCCCCCCCCCCCAGCACGCTACACCCAGCATCAAGCTAGCCGAGGAGCTCAGTGACTTCTACTGCCGGTTTGAAAACCAGCCAGGAACAGCAGGGCCCCCAATACCTCGCGCCCATCCATCCCCCACAGATGTGGAGACAGGATCGAGCCCACCTCTGCCGAGGGCAAGCGAGGAAAAGGAAAAGCCCCGGGCCCGGATGGTGTGACACCAGCATTCCTTAAATCTTGCTCGCAGCAGTTGGCTCCTGTCCTCTCCTCCATCTATGCCAAGTCCATACAGGAGGGCAAAGTCCCCAAATGCTTCAAGAGGTCCACGATCATCCCTGTCCCCAAAAAGCAAGGCAAATCTGACCTAAATAACTACAGGCCTGTGGCCCTCACCTCAGTCATCATGATGACCTTAGAAAAGGCAGTCCTATCTGAACTCAAGAACTCCACGCTACCTCGACTAGACCCGTTCCAGTTCGCGTACAGAGCAAACAGGTCCACTGACGATGCCATCAACATCTGACTCATATGCCAGAATCCTCCTTCTCAACTTCAGCTCGGCGTTTAATACAATCTGCCCTCGCATCCTCCTGAACAACCTGGAGGCACTTGAATGCCACTCGACCCTACGTCACTGGATCACAGACTTCTTGACCAACAGATCAGTCAAGTCGTCAAGCTGGGCAAGATCTCTTCCCAAGCAAGGGATACCATCACAGGTGCCCCACAGGGCTGCGTCCTGTCCCCAATTCTGTTTTCCCTCTACACCAACAACTGCAGATCCACAGCAGACTCAGTCAAGGTCATCAAATTCGCTGATGACACCACCATCATAGTCTTGTGACCAAAAATGATGAGCACGACTATCGTCAACAAGTCGATAGCGTTTGCCGTTGGTGCAAGGAAAACAAGCTGGTCCTCAACACAACCAAAACCGTTGAGCAGTGTTGCCAACTCATCCCTTTAATTACTGACACATCTAAGTTATACAGGTTCTGGGGCTATTTGCACATAATCAGTGCCTTAACTGCATCTACCTAGCCACAAAACCTGTATAATTCATATGTGTCAGTAATTAAAGGGATGAGTTGGCAACACTGCCGTTGAGATGTGTTATAATTTAAGTAGGCCTCAGTTACTTGGCCTGAGTTTTATGTAAAAGGCTTGTCCGCAGTGTATGCCTTTAAAATAAATAGAGGTTTTGTGATGCAGGCAGAGGCATCTCAGGGTCTGCGTGTAGCAGAGGATACACGCAGATACTGAGAACATGTTCCTAAAAGAAGGCCATCGGACTACTCTGACCTCAACCACAGGAACAGAAAACATTGGCCATATTTACTAAACATCCACGGTCCTGCATATAGGCCAAATGCCTCATTGATTATTAATCAAGTAGGTGTGTATGATGACACCACAAGTGGGTCCACCAATAGACTAATCTAGGGGGTGGCGAAGATGATGTCATATTTAACTCTTTCCTAGTCGGTATTAAAGGCTGAGGGAGCTATGAGAGCTCACTTCTGCTTCTTCCTTCCGCACTAGCTCGCAAGGCCGACTGGGACCTCTAAGCATGTTCTTCCTTTCTGTAATCTGATATAATGTATGCTGTACATAGGTAGTTTAGTGTAACGTAGTTAGGAAGAAGGTACCTGATAGACTTCAGCAGGGAGTCTCATCACGAGCTTGTAACGCAACATGAAGATTGGCATAGCTAGGATATGATGACTGTATCTATCTGTCTTTCTGTGACTTGAATAAATAACGTAAACATTGAAGAAGCCTGAGAAAGTCTATCTCCTGTTTGCTGTGTGGAGAGTCAAGTGATCTCACAGTCTGTGAGACGATGGTGTCGAAGCAAGGTGATAAGAACAGTTTATAACAAGATGGTTATTGACTTCAGGAAGCAGGCCCCCACCCCACCCCCAATCTTCATTGACGGCACGGAGGTTGGAAAGGTATCTAGTGTCCGCCTCCTGGGAACTCAGATCTCCAGCAACCTGGGCTGGAAGACTCACACGAGCACCACACAGAGGAAGGCCCAACAAAGACTCTTCTTCCTTCGTCAACTGAGGAAGTTCGGGATGGAACAGGAGCTTATGTCAAACTTCTACTCTGCCACTATAGAATCCGTCATCTGCACCTCCATTCTGTTGTGGTATGCTGATTCCTCAAACAGAGACAAATACAATCTTCAGAGGGTCATCAGGTCGGCCGCGAGAATAATTGGGAAACCACTCCCCTCTCTTGACCTCCTCTACAACTCCAGACTGCATTCCAGAGCACAAAGGATCGCAAATGACCGTTTACACCCAGGCCACCGCTACTTTAACGTGCTCCCATCCGGCAGAAGGCTATGGTCCATTTCCTCCAAGACAGCTAGGCACATGAACTCCTTCTTCCCTACTGGCGTTAAACTCTTGAATTCCATTCACTGGCTCCCCCCCCGCAGGCCGGTAGTCAGACCATATGTGTCCACTGTGTCCTGCTTTCTGGCCACCTTTGCCCCAAATCAGCGCCTCCCTTGCTTAAGCTACACCTACCATGTACTATTGCTTCTGTACTGTAACTGGTTGTTGCTGCTGTTGTGTTGTAGAATGTCGCGGTCAGATGTCAGATGCCATGGTTAGATGTGTATTTGTTGTTGCCTTCTCATTGTTGTTTTGTTTTTTTGCTGCTGAGCTCTCTGTCTGTGCCCAACCCAATTCCGGGCATGACCCAGTCATGCTTGGCGAAATAAACTTGATTCTGATTCTAAATCTGATTCTGATCATTCTCTAATGCAGTTTACACAATACACTCAGCATTCTAAATGATTTCACAGAGCAGGCTAATGAACTTTTGAACTCACCTCTGCAGAGAAAAAACAAAATACCGTGACAGACATTTGAGATAATAAGCTTCAAAAGACAGAGCTCTCTGCAACTTTGAAAGTCGTGGAGCTCAATGAAGCTCTTTTACATAGATAATAACTGGAGTTTCTTAACTCTTACTGTACTGGAAACATTATTAGACTTATGTCTCTGCTCCTAATATTTTATTTCTTAGCTGTACTACACATACAAATCACTATATCATAAGTTTATTTTCACTTCAGATTCCCTTTAATACTCTTATAATGTATACTTATTTAATATTTCAGATCTACTTGCTTAAAAAAATAACATTATTTCCATTGTAAAATCCATTGTTTTAAGTGTGTTTCTTGCATCCAAAAAATCACAATACTATAAACAGAACAAAAGCATTGCTTAGAAATGGAAAATTATAGATAAGTGATGATTCAGACATTCTGTAATCTATTGATCTGTTAAAGGAGTCCCATGTAGACCATTCTAAGAAGGCGGAGACAGAGCAGTCCTGGTGCACATAGCATAGCAGCGGGTTTTAACCAATCAGATTGCACCTTATCAGAGAGGAGACTGTGATCATTCCTTCACATTAACTCACTGCTGCTTGCCCTGATTTATAAAGATGCTTGATTGAGCGCCAGTCTTCCATTTAAGGGGACCACCTCCTGCTTGCCCCCCTATCACACACAAAAGATCCATCCGTCTTCTTAGAACATTCACCCAGGCAGATGAAGCTTCTGCAGAGCAAGGCTCCACCCACACGGCACGTGCACATCTGCTTGCACTTATCAGTCAAAAAGTTTTGGTTGAACTGTGAAAATATAAAAAAGCAAATAATGTACAAAAAAAAAAGGAAAGAGAAGATTAAACTGGAACTTTTCTTTTCCCTCTGTTAAGCTGGGAAACAATAGCATTCTGCCGGCAAATAATTATGTTATTATGTAACATCCTCGCCCTATTTATTCCATATTACGTCGGCAGTTATTCTTTAAACCTCACCTGCAATACATATTTAGGATTTTAGGACCTTCCTATTTAGCCATTAGCTAAATAAGGAGGTACTGAAGAATGTCTGTAATCTATATATTTAAAAGTGTGTGTGTGTGTGTGTGTGTGTGTGTGTGTGTGTGTGTGTGTGTGTGTGTGTGTGTGTGTGTGTGTGTGTGTGTGTGTGTGTGTGTGTGTGTGTGTGTGTGTGTGTGTGTGTGTGTGTGTGGCTGTATGTGTGTGTGTGTGTGTGTGTGTGTGTGTGTGTGTGTGTGTGTGTGTGTGTGTGTGTGTGTGTGTGTGTGTGTGTGTGTGTGTGTGTGTGTGTGTGTGTGTGTGTGTGTGTGTGTGTGTGTGTGTGTGTGTGTGTGTGTGTGTGTGTGTGTGTGTGTGTGTGTGTGTGTCGCAATCACTCGAAAACGGCTGGACCGATTTGTACGAAACTTGGTATACAGATCCCTTACTACCTGGGATGATATGTTCTGGGGGTCTCGTGGCCCCCCTGCACACCTGGGCGGAGCTACAAACAGCAAATCAGATTTCACCCATTCAAGTCAATGGAAAAAATGTAAAAGGCTGCCATTCTCACAGTAATCAAGCCCCCACACTTGACACAGTTGGTCACTTGGTGACCGAGGTTACAAATACAGGAAGAGTGGGCGGAGCATAAAACAGCCAATCAAAATGCAGCCATTCATTTTAAATGGGAAAATGTAAACTGCAGCCATTCTTACACTGTTAATCGCAGGGTTCTCAAACTTGCCACACTTGGTCACTGGGTGAATAAGATTACGATTTAGGAAAGTGGGTGGAGCCTACAACAGCCAATCAAAATTCACTGTTCACACTATTGCGTTTAAAGGGGAATATTTAAACTGCTGCCATTCTTACACTGTTTATGGCAGAGGCTTCAGACTTGCTGCAGTCAGTCATTGGGTGACTGGGGTCAAAATTCACTAAAGGGGCGGGGCCAAAAACAGCCAATCAGATTTCTTTGCTGGATAAACTGCTTCCATGCACACATTTTTGATGCCAGGAACCTGAAAGCTCACAAAATTGGTCATTGAGTGACTGTGTGACAAGGTTACACAAAGTGGGTGGAGCCAAAAACAAATTTTACTGGGAAAATATAAACTGCAGCCATTCTTACACTGTTAATGGCAGGGTTGTCAAACTTTGCACAGTTGGTCATTGGGTGAATGAGATTAAGATTTTGGAAAGTGGGTGGAGCCTAGAACAGCCAATAAAAATTCAACTTTTGATTTTCAAAGGGAATATTTAAACTGCTACCATTCTTATACTGTTAATAGCAGGCGCCTCAACCCTGGTACAGTTGGTTACTGGGTGACTGGGGTTCAAATTCAGGAAGGGGTGGAGCCACAAATAGCCAATCAGATATACAAAGTATTGATACCAAGGACCCCAAAGCTGATAAACTTGGTAATTGACTGACTATATGTCAAGGTTACAAAAAGTGGGCGGTGCCAGAAACTTAATTTTTTACATGGCAGGGTTCCCAAACTTGACACAATTGGCCACTGAGTGCCTGGGATTATTATTCAGAAATGTGGGTGGAGCCTACAACAGCCAATCAAAATTCACCTATTTATTTTCATGGGGAATATTTACATTGCTACCATTCTTACACTGTTAATGGCAGAGGCCTTAAACCTGATACAGTCAGTAATTGGGTGACTGGGGACCAAATTCACTAAAGGGGGTGGAGGCACAAACAGCCAATCATATTTGTTAGATTAATTTCAGCCATTCTGTTATTGGCAGGGTTCTCAAACTTGACACAGTTGGCCACTGGGTGACTAGGATTAATATTCAGGAAAGTGGGTGGAGCATACAGCAGCCAATCAAAATTCATCTTTTGATTTTCAAGGGGAATATTTACATTGCTGCCATTCTTGCACTGTTAATGGCACAGATTATTATACAGATAAGTGGGTGGAGCCTAAAAAAGCCAATCAGAATTCACCAGTTGATTTTTAAGGGGAGTATTAAAATTGCTGCCATTCTTGCACTGTTAATGGCACAAGCATCAAACATGATACAGTTGGTCATTGGGTCACTGGGGTTCAAATTCAGAAAAGGGGATAGAGCAGGCATGAGCAAACTTGGCCCTCCAGCTGTTTAGGAACTACAAGGCCCACAATGCATTGCAGGAGTCTGACAGCCACAGTCATGACTCATAAAGACAAATGCATTGTGGCATTTGTAGTTCCTTAACAGCTGGAGGGCCAAGTTTGCCCATGCCTGGGATGATACAGTTGGTCATTGGGCCACTGGGGTTAAAATTCAGAAAAGGGGATAGAGCAGGCATGGGCAAACTTGGCCCTCCAGCTGTTGAGGAACTACAAGGCCCACAATGCATTGCAGGAGTCTGACAGCCACAGTCATGACTCATAAAGGCAAATGCATTGTGGCATTTGTAGTTCCTTAACAGCTATAGGGCCAAGTTTGCCCATGCCTGGGATAGAGCCACAAACCGCCAATCAGATGTGTTTCATTTCACTGGGAAAATACAAATTATTGATGCCAAGGACCCAAAGATCACAAACATGGTCATTGAGTGACTGTGTGTCCAGGTTACAAAAAGTGGGCGGAGCCAAAAACAAATTTCACTGGGAAAATGTAAACTGCAGCCCTTCTTCACTGTTAATGGCAGGGTTCTCAAACTTTGCCAAGATGGTCACTGAGTGACTGAGATAAATATTCAGGGAAGTGGGTGGAGCCTATCATAGCCAATCAAAATTCACCTGTTTATTTTCAAGGGGAATATTTCAATTGCTGCCATTTTTACACTGGTAATAGCAGATGCCTCAAACTTGCTATAGTTGGTCATTGGGTGACTGGGATTCAAATGTTGGAGAGGGGCGCAGCCACAAACAGCCAATCTGATTTGTTTAATTTCTATGGGAATATAGAAATTATTGATGCCAAAGACCCCAAAGCTCACAAACTTGGTCATTGAGTGTTCGTGCATTAGGGTAAGAAAAAGTGGGCGGAGCCAAAACCGGTCAAATACATACACGGGCAGGCAGTTCCAGGTCATTAGTGGGCGGAGACAAATACAAATTTCACTGGGAAAATGTATACTGCAGCCATTCTTACACTGTTAATAGCAGGGTTCTCAAACTTTGCACAGTTGGTCACTGGGTGTCTGGGTTTAATATTCAGAAAAGTGGGAGGAGCCTACAAAAGTGAATCAAACTTCACCTATTGCTTCTCAAGGGGAATATTTAATTGCTGCCATTCTTGCACTGTTAATGGTACAGACCTCAAACATGCTACAGTTGGTCATTGGGTGACTGGGGTTCAAATTCAGAAAAGGAGGTGGAGCCACAAACAGCCAATCAGATTTTTTTCATTTCAATGCAAATTATTGATTCCAAAGACCGCAAAACTCACAAACTTGTCATTGAGTAATTGTGTGTTAGGGTTAGAAAAAGTGGGCGGAGCCAACACTAGACAAATACATTCCCGGCAACGCTGGGCAATCAGCTAGTATATATATATATACACAGAGAAGAAGAGAGCCAAGTATTGTGTAGTGTGTCAGGTAGGGATGATCATTGATATGCAAATTTTGTGTAAATTTATGTAATTTGTATGTAAATAGTTGCAGCTTGAAAATTGACCAGTCAAGTCCCACCCAGGTTTAGGCCTCTTGCACACTGCAAGCAATTCAGATTCAGATTCCGCTTTTTAATCAGTTTTTACATCCGATTCAGATTCCGATTTGCAGTGTGCAGGGAGCAAACTGCAAATCTGAATCTGAATCGGATGTAAAAACTGATTAAAAATCGGAATCGGAATCGGAATCACTTGCAGTGTGCAAGAGGCCTTAAACTGATTGGACCGTTTTCAAGTTGCATATATTTGTATAAAAATGTTCTTACATTTGCATAAACTTAGAAATATTTGCATATCATTGATCATCCCTAATGTCAGACAGCATGCTGGTGTAGTGGATAGCACTCTCACCTTGCAGCGCTGGGCCCGCGGTTTGAATACCAACCAGGGCACTGTCTGCACAGAGTTTGTAAGTTGTATGTGTGGGTTTCCTCCAGACACTCCAGTTTCCTCTCACATCTCAAAAAACATGCAGATAAGTTGTTTGGCTTCCCCCTAAATTGGCCCTAGGCTAAAATGGGCATATGCCTATGGTAGGGATTAGATAGTGAGCTTCTCTGAGGGACAGTTAGTAGTGACATGACCATATACTCTGTACAGTGCTGTGGAAGATGTCAGTACTGACAAATGCAACCACAGTGAGCAAATGTGAAGAAACCCATCATCAACCAAATGTTGTTACATTGCAGTCGCTCTCCAGGAAAAGAAATGTGTAGGGAAGTGTGCAAGAGAGAACTACTCTAACTGTTGGTACTCATGTAATGAGGGCCGTATGGAACTAAATGGGATGGTGGCGGCACCCCTATTAATAATAATAATAATAATAATAATAATAATAATCATCATCATCATCCTATATAGGCCTCAATTCACTAAGCAGTATAGACTAGTCTACTGATGGTTTTTAGTCTACTGATGGTTTGGTCAGTTGCATCAAAGGGGAATTCACTATTACTAAATGTTTTAGATTTGTTTTTAGACCTGGTCTAAACCATTTGGTAATTAGGTGGGTAAAGCAGGGGAAATAATCAAAAGATGCAATTCACAAACAAGTAGCTATGACTGACATCCTTCTCCTCTGATGAACTCTCCTCTGCATACAATTAAACTCCTGCATAATTCATTCAAAAGGTCCCATCCTCACATCTAAAATACCTCACAGAATTACTTTACCTACAAGAAATCAGCTGATCTAATTTCTGTGAGAAAAAGTGGGCGTGGTTACTCCTTGTTTGCCTTTGTGAATTGTGTAATTACTAGATGTTAGACCAAGTCTAAAAACAGGTCTAAAACAATAAACGACACCATCAGTAGACTAAAAACCCTCTAAAGACTAGTCTAAACTGCTTAGTGAATTGAAGCGATAATAATTTGCAAGTGTCTCTGCGATCCATGTCCCTGAGTATGTGTGTCCCTGCTTCCAGACCTGATAGTTTGCTGTCTGTGAACCTCATTGCATTGTGGGAAATTACAGCTTTTTCCAACTACCAAGCAAGCAACATCGCCCTGTGTGCATATACTTTGGACAGCGATGGAGGATGGGCAATCGGGGCGCGCCTGTGCACGCATTGCGGGGGGGGGGGGATTGCGGCCTTGGCCTAGAGTACGTTTTTTAATGGGCGGGCCTTTTTACTAGTAATAATAATAATAATCTTATTAAAACAAACCTCTCAAAAACAATTAAATGTGAGGAAATAAGCTTTTTCTCAAGGTAGCACTAAAAAATATTTATAAGATACAAAAAAAAACAAAAACGTGTTTTACAGGCTGCACCCACTTCATTGGGTCAATATTGTATTATTAGAAGTTCTAAGCAATGGCTCAGGAGCATCTATAACGATTCCCAGCCTCTGTAGAAGCGCATCCATAGCGCAAAACGGCCGTAAAGGCTCATCTATGCCCAGCACCCACCACCCCCACACAGCCTTAGCCTATGGTATGTCTACCTCTTTCATATTGCTTATGGGTAGCAGTAGGGTACTGTACCGTGTTAGCCATCAGTAAAAGCAATAGGTTTTAAATCAGGATGATACCATTTATTGGCTAACTACAAAACCTGACGAAGGCTGCAAGGCCGAAAGCTTGTTTATTCTTATTCATTTGTAGTTAGCCAATAAATGTTATCATCCTGATTTAAAACTTCTTGATATTGCTTATGGTGTGATGTGTTACCACCCTCTGGAATAAATTACAGTTCACAGCAAGTGCTGACTTATCTAGTCTGTTCTACATGATGCATCTATTACGATGCCTACAAGTGCTCCCAAACCATTGTTTAGCACTCTTAATGAGACAGTATTTACCTGATGAAGTTAGTATAGCCCGGGAAACACGTCGTTTGTATATTTAATGTACTGTATATATAAATATCTTTTTGCTACGGATGCTCATTTGGATTACGCAAAAATTAAAATTTTCACATTTACAATCGGAAATCTGCTTTACTGCAACTCAGTAGTTTTAGCCAAATTACAAAACCCGGAAGCATTGGATCAATCAGAGAATGCAGAAATTTGACCGAAAGTTGGATTACTGCGGTCATTTACACCACTCAAAAGCCTTGGATACTAGCAAGTATTCCGCAGTCTTGTGAGTGGCCTAATATTTCTGTGGTATTCCGATTATTGTGGTAAAATTCTGCGTTCTCTGATTGGTGTAATACTTCAAGATCAACTCAGAAGTATTTAGTCAGTCAGAGAATACAGAAAATGACAAGAAAAAAAGACCCCATAGAAATTTTAAAATCGGAAATAGACATTGGCGGAAATTGGAATTTCGGCGGAATCAGAAATTGGCATTTCTGTCCATCCCTACTATTTAGTGCTACCTTGAGGTAATCTTGTTTTCTCACCTTTTTAATGTTTTTAAGTATTTTATGTTAGGGAATCTCAGGCCTTTCATTAGGTAAATATAACCCCTGGTGCCTGGTCTCTTGTCCTATGAGTTAAACCATCATGTAGAGGTGCTATTTCACATGTGTGGGTTCAGTGTAGAGTACCATAGCTTACAGAGGGAACTAGGTCTACATTGAGCCAATGTATGCACAGGAGTCAGGAATGGGGTGGGCCATGGTAATAATGTTTACCAAATGGCACATCCTAGTTAGAGAATCATAATTTTATTTCTTAAAGCAAACCGGATAGCCTAGAGCCTTCCCATTTTTGAGGTGTAGCTATTCCGGATCAGTTCATTTCGGCGCCCGGTGTTGAGCACCGAAGCTGGGTGCCGTCATAGTAGCAATGCTATGCTGTGAGTTCCACGTAACAGTAATTCAGGGCTCTGGTGGTTACCAGACTCCAAATTACATCTCCCTCTGAGTTGCTACAACTTGGAGGGGGAATAGTATTCAACACCACCGGGTAGTTTAGCGGCAGCAGGGAGAGCTGTCATTAGGCTCGCCCTGTGCCGAACTGCCCGGCACCGTAATAAAATTCTCCCAGCTATTCACGCTACTGGCTCTTTGGAACGGCTTGCATCTCCGAGTCCCTGACTCACACATCCCCAGTTGGGATGCCCTCCTTTTTTAAAACTCAATGATGCAAGTTGCTCCAAAGTGCAAGGGGGTTGTATAGTTACACTGGAAGACAGGGCTGGAATAACAGCCCAGATGGAGAAACATTCTTCTCTATCAAACCTGAAGTTAATTTTATCACTTTTAGAACAACCATAATCCACTCTGAAAAATAACTAGTATCTTAGTTGTCATGGATCAAGTATACCTTAAAAATAAACATCTTAATGATACTGAAACTCATTCTTCACCTACCTGAAGGTTAACATTTTATGATTTTATTTTTACCAACATTATTCTTGATACATACCATATAATATCGTCCTTTGATGTAGCAACCGCATTTGGCAAGTGAGACACATTTATCTTTGTCTTGATAATAGCCCGGATTACACTGGCAACCTTCGGAGCACATGTTGGGGCAAGGCATTGGCTCTACAAGCCTGGCACAGGAATTTATGCAGGTATTAGAGCAGTTCTCATAATGACTGTATCGTGCACAGTCCTTAGCTGAGAAAGAAGAATAAACAATATGTAATTTAAAACCCAAAAACTGAATCAAGTGGAACTTCTGATAATTGTTCTGGAAAGCACTGGTAAAAAAGAAGCTTATATAATACTTTTATTGTCCTTTGTGTTTTCCAAAGGGGAGATTTTCCTTCCGTTCGAGCATCTGACTAGTGAAACTGGTACATAAATCAAGATCATTGTCAAAATTTTGCAGCTGTCAACAGAAAAGATGTGGAAGATAGACCTCCCTAAGAGATAATTGCTGTGGTGGTTTGAGACAGAGATGGACTTACTGAGGAAGATGCTCCTACAGCTGGAAGGAGTGGGTCAAGGCCACGGAAGTCCCCACATTTTTATCTTCCTGCAAATATAACAATTGCCCCGAGGGCCCCAGAGCCTGTACGGGCCCCCAAGGTGTGTGTCTCCTACCCTCCAGCCATGGGGATCCCATACATGCCTGCAGGGAATGAGGAAGAGAGGTGTTCTGTGGAGAAGTCTAGAGTGTAGAGCATGATGCTGCCTCCTCTGTCCTGCATGGATTAGGTTAGACCCCAATGGGTGTACACTCTGGATTTGTAAGGTAAAGGAGGAGTGGAATAATAGGGTCCCCAACAATGCTTTTGGCGACATATGATGGACACCTAACGATTTTGTGTGGCTGAGAGTGTGGTGGGATGGGTCTTGGGTGTTGACTTATAAACTGTGTGGGGGCGTTACTAGGGGGCCCACAAGTTACTTTTGCCCCAGGGCACCATTGTAGCTAGAACCAGACCTGGGAGCAAACATTTGGCCCAGGCCTGTGAGGGGCATCAACTACTGTTGTTGGAAAGAGGGAGACATCTGTCTCAGTGTCTCAGCAGAGCTGATAAACTACCCCTGTGGATTTCCACAAAACGTGCACATGAGGAGGAGGTCTCCCAGCATCAGGTGGAATTCCCTCGCTTGATATATGCACTCTTATTTGTCTTTCAGGGCCAATGTCCGGGATACATTCTGTTGTTGCAAAACATGTCAGAAGGAGAAGATCCTCTCATTTTGATGGTTTCCACTTATAAGTCCATCAGGACAGATGTTCAGGATTAAAGCAATTTATTGCTAAATGAGTCAGGATGAGGAAGTCTCCCATTACCTGGTGGAATCTCTACCCCTTTGATCTTTGCCTTCTTTTGTGTCTTTAAAGTAGTCATCAGGGAAAATGTAATAAAATAGGTGCTACTTACCAGGGGCTTCCTCCAGCCCCAAGCTCCCAGCATGTCCCTCGCCGCAGCTCTCCCCGCATCCACTCCGCAGTCCCCGGCGATGACGTCAGGGCGACCTCCAGGTCGGCCTGTACTGCGCCTGCGCGAGCGGCGTTGTCAATCACCGCCACGTGGGCCGGAGCGGACTGCTCAGGCACAGTAGTTCTGCACCTGTGCAGTCCGCTCCGGCCCACGTGGCGGTGATTGACAGCACCGCTCGCGTAGGCGCAGTACAGGCCGACCTGGAGGTCACCCTGACGTCATCGCCGGGGACCGGGACGGAGTTGTGGCGAACAGCTGAAGGGAGAGCTGCGGCGAAGGACATGCTGGGAGCTTGGGGCTGGAGAAAGCCCCCGGTAAGTAGCACTTATTTTATTAATTTTGCCCTGATGACTCCTTTAAGTGATAATTTATATGGGAGCTTTTTATGTACATGTCAGTTGGAGATCAGTTTCATATGAAGTAAAAGTTGTCTGCAGGTCTGCTGCTGTTGCCACTGTACTTCAAGCAAACCTGAAGCAAAATAAACAAATACATAAATTACAATATAATGCATTGTAAGCATAGTACAAATAATGACTAAAACATTAGTAGCAAAGAAAAGTCTCATACTTTCATTTTCAGCGATATAGTTTTTTTTTTTTTATAACATTGCATCATTCTGTGATATTTGCAGTTTGAAAAATACACTCTGTATTTTAAGCTATAAAACAAGGAGAAATAATGACCCTTTGAACTTTCCTGCAGTAAAACCGTATCTCAAGCTGTCTCTTGCTATTTCTCGGCTGTTTAAGTGCCTCAGAAAACAGGACTGTATTTGTCCCAGTGGGTGGAATAGCTCAGAGAAGCTCTTTTGCATAGCTAACAACTGAAGTTTTTTGTTGAACTCTTCCTGTACTGGAAAACAATATGAGATTCTTTTCTTTGCAACTTGTGTTCTATTTCTTAGCCATACTACACATACAAGTCATTGGCCTCAATTCACTAAGCTTATCTCCTGTCTTGAATAACTCTTCTAGAGTTGTTACCATGGTGATGAGGCATGTCGTATTCAGGAAACATTTTACCTCAGGCAAACCTAAAGTTAACTCTTCTGTCTTTAAGTTAACTCTTTAATCCTTAAAATAACTCCAGAGTTAAAGACAGGCTGTTAATTAGCTGCATGTGAAAATAACTACAGAGGAGGTCACTTAACTACAGAGGAGGTAACGCAAGGAATGAAGAGATAAGATAACTCTCTCACTGTGTGGAGGTAAGTTTTCTCTTGCCTTATTATCTCCAGCATGATCTTAGTGAATTGAGTCCAATGTCTCATACATTTACTTTTGCTTTAGATTTGCTTTAACTTGCTCATAAACTGAAAGTGAAAGTCCATGTATACTAGTTCTTAATGTAATGTACGACTTAATTTACCACCAGGGAAGCTCGAGAGACCACTTTTATTTACCATCACTTCCACTTACATCTACTCTAAATCTCATCTATTCCAAACCTGTAGCGAGAAAGAGAATGAAATATAATACTTACCTTAACCACTTAAGGACCACAGGCTTTACCCCCCTCTTCCAGTGACCAGGCTATTTTGTACAAATTAGGCCACTGCAGCTTTAAGGGCTTGCTGCAGGGCCGTACAACTCAGCGCACAAGTGATTCCCCCCCCCCCCTTCTGCCCACCAACAGATCTTTCTGTTGGTGGGCTCTGATCCCTGCCAGCATGTTTGTTTATTTTTTTGTATTTATTAGTTTTTTTTATAATACATTTTACTATTTTATCTATTTTTTAATTCCCATCCCTCCCTCCCCCACCAGCCAATCACCATAATCGGCTGTCATAGGCATCAGCCTATGACAGCCGTTCGCTCTTCTGCCTCCCAGAGGGACAGCCGTGTCACACAGCTGTCCCCAGTACATTGCTGCCGTAGATTGCATCACTGTACAGTGTAAATAGACGGCAAATTCGCCGCTGAGAGACTGATGACGGAGCGCCATTCAAGCGAGGATGCGCGCGCATCGGCGCTTGCGATCTCCTGCAAAACCCCTCCCCAGGACTTCACGACAATTGCCGTGGAGCAGTCGTAAAGAAGTTAATAGTAGTAGAAAGCCTCTGGATAGTCCTTTCCTGAGCCTTTTACACCTCACTGATGCAGCATAGAGACCTTCTTCTTGTGGCCACACTCTCATCGGAGTACGAGCTCCTCTGCACCAGGCACACACTTTGTGCACACCCAGGAGAATGAAGCACTCATGCACAGGGGAAACACAGCCATGCACAAGCAGCTTCATTCTAATGGACATGGACCTACATGGACCTACTTATGCATGTCCGGTATGGTGAAGCTCATACATGGACCGGAGAATGGCCATAAGAAACATACAGTATTCTACAGTTTGGTCAAATATGTTTAGCAGGACCCATAACTGGAATGGTGGACTGCAGGAGATTCAATGGTCTATCCAGAGGCTTCCTACTACGTAGATACATATCTAGTTTGTATTTTTTTTATGACTTCAGCTTTACTTTAGTAGACACTCTAGTTCTCACTGTAGGTAACCACAGGTTACTTAGTTTAACAATATAGGATCTGATTAATTTGACAAACTTTAATTTGGGGTTATGTTATGGTGCGCTTCCTATATCATAAAGTCAGTACAGTGAAACTTACAGCAAAAGCCATCACTTCTCCACTTGATGCCAGTAACACCCAGGCTTTGGCACATGGTGGCATAACTCTGAAGGCTGTTGCATAGCACACTAGTCTTTCCTTGTCCTCTGCAAAGGTCAAGAACACAAGTACTGAAATATCCCGAGGGGTCGACATGACCATGACAAGCACTGAAAGCACCATCTGGAAGAGTCAGCATGCCGCACTGGTTTTTCCCTTCATAAATGTTATTTTGTTTGCATGGAGGACAAGTATTTTCTTGACATTTACTGTAACATGGTAAAGCTGGACTGCTATCTTTCCAGGCTGTGGCAAATGCAGTGACATTTTTCTCCAGTGATCCATCAGGTAGCTGAAATTCATCATTCTTGTCTCCGTTGTAGTTGCCGCAAAGGCCACAAACCTGTCCGTGGAAACTACTGGGCATGGTCACCATAATCTGAGAGGCCATATTGTATGTCACTTCAAGTCCTAAATCAGTGCTCAACACAACACTTATGCCTTGCTGACAGACCCAGAAGCCTTTGTCCTTCTGATTAAGTGGGAGATTGTAGGTAATATCATTCACCTGAAAGACAGAATTAGGCTAATATTATGAGATATACTAAAGGAACCCAGGTAAGTTCCTACAAGGCAAAATAATTGTAGATACCTCAGCTGCAACTTCCACCAAGACTACAAAGATTATTTGTCAGTAAAATAAATGTAAAACAATGATACCAATCACATTTCTACAAATATATGGGAATGTGTAAAGCCTGTTCAATTCTATCTTACTGCCCTCATGTTCTGCAGTGAAACTATTCAAAATTATGATCGGTCGTAGACTGCTCTCTTCCACTTTGATAGGCTTCAGAAGTCTTTGGATGCACTTGGGCTTCCGAAGACTGGCAACTCTGTACTGCACTGCACGGGCACTCTCTCTTGCGCACTTGCGCATGCGCAGTACAGAGCCGCATGTTTTGGGAGGATTGGGGCTCTACTTTATGACTGAGCCTAATGCCCCTATAAACATGACCCATTCCTGATGACAAATCTCCCATCTACCTGATGCTAATGCTAACCTTATTCTAACACTTACATCTAACGCTAACCACAGTTGCTCTATGTTCTAACACTAACCCTCCAAAAGGATGCAAAACCTAACCACTAACTTTAACCATTTATGCCGCCTGGACATGATTGTCACATCCAGGCGGCTGCTGCGCTCCCGTGCGCAATCGCGTGCAAGCACGCGTGTGCACATGTTGCCCCCCATTAGCCCAGAGATCAATGAATGGGAACACGGTTCCCATTCATTGATCTAAGTCCCTGGTAGGAAGACTGATGGCTACTTATCAAAAAAACGCCGTCTTTGTAATAAAAAAAAAGTTTTCCACCCTCTTTACGCTTCCTGGAACCGAGAGCGTTCGCTTCCAGGATTAAAAAAAAAAAATGTTTTGACTGCGGCCATCTTGTAGCCAAATAGTAAAACTACATCTACATGCATTTTACATTAAATAGACATTATTACATTTAAAATTAACTGTTTATGTACCACACCAAAAATTACATAATATACAATTTTTAATGAAAAAAATAAAAAATTACAATTAAAAAAACAAACAAAAATAAAACCTAAATAGTTACCTAATGGTCTGAACATTTTAATATGCATGTGAAGAGGGTATATTACGAACATTTTTTTAAAATTATAAGCTTGTAAATTGTGATGAACTCAAAACTGAAAAAAAAATACCCCTTTATTTCCAAATAAAATATTGGCGCCATACATTGTGATAGCTAGGGACATAATTAAATGGTGTAATAACCGGGGCAAATGGGCAAATAAAATAAATAGGTTTAATTATGGTAGCATGTATTATTTTAATATTCCTGTTAAAATGCATTTAGAAAAAACGAATTCTTAGCAAAATGTACCACCCAAAGAAAGCCTAATTGGTGGCGGAAAAAAACAAGATATAGATCAATTCATTGTGATAAATAGTGATAACGTTATTGGCGAATGAATGGGAGGTGATAATTGCTCTGATGCATAAGGTGAAAAATACCCGTGGGCTGAAATGGTTAACAGCCTCCCACTTTTTATTATGTTGATGAACATTGGTATTGACTAACCAGTGTTGGACTATAGTGGAGAACTAAACAGATTCATTAAGGCTGGACATGATTGTACTTAATGGCAAACATTTACAAATCTTACTTGAGTCAAATCTGACCATCAAACAATTTTTAATGAACCTAAGCCTGGTTTACTAGGTACGTTTTCTGCTTTTCCAAGTGCCCTTAACCCTTCATGAATCAGGTTCTATAAGTCAATAATACCAATGTAAATATTTCCATTACCTTAATTGCACCACGTGTTTCTTGATTTATTGTTATGTCAATGTCGTTCAGGAATACTGTAATTTTCTGAGGTGTGATCATTGAAACAATGAAGAAGAAACTGTTGGAAGAATTGTTTTTGAAGCAACTTTTTGTGAGCAGATAGCTGCAGTTGCTTTGGAATTCATAGTCTAGTCCATCAAAAGTATGATAGTGGAACCCACCAGTTACAGTGCATTGGGCCTCTTCAGTTTGGTAGCACCTTCGAACACCGTTCTCTACCTGGCAAACCTCAAAAGGACTGCACGTATTGGGTTGACACTTGACCAGTCCCCCCGGTTCACAGACACATTTCTCAGTACAGTCTTTGGTGGGGTAGAAGACCTCATTGGCTTTGTAGTAGACACCATTTAGCACACATCCACAATCAGAAACTGGGACGCATCGGTCAACATCGAACAGATAACCCTCTTCACAAACACAGCTCTCTCTGCAGAGAGCAATGCATCCAGAAGGGGGGCTTAGCCCACTGCAGGTCTTGGGATAACCATCAGAGCACAAAGAATAGTAACTGTTTTCTGGGCACCAGATTTCTGAAAAAAATGCATAAGAAAATACAACATATTTTATGAATAATATCAGTAGTGGTTACATAGTTACATAGGTACTTGGGTTGAAAAAAGACATACGTCCATCGAGTTCAAACAGAAAACAAAGTACACCAGCCTGCTCCCTCACATATCCCTGTTGATCCAGAGAAAGGCAAAAAACCCTTCCAAGGCATGGTCCAATTAGCCCCAAAAGGGAAAAAATCCTTCCCGACTCCAGATGGCAATCAGATAAAATCCCTGGAACAACATCATTGGGCATTCCTAGTAATTGTACCCATGGTTGTCTTTCAATGCAAGGAAAGCATCTAAGCCCCCTTTAAATGCAGGTATAGAATTCGCCATAACGACTTCCTGTGGCAATGCATTCCACATCTTAATCACTCTTACTGTAAAGAACCCTTTCCTAAATAAATGGCTAAAACGTTTTTCCTCCATGCGCAGATCATGTCCTCTAGTCCTTTGAGAAGGCCTAGGGACAAAAAGCTCATCCGCCAAGCTTTTATATTGCCCTCTGACGTATTTATACATGTTAATTAGATCGCCTCTAAGGTGTCTTTTCTCTAGACTAAATAAACCCAGTTTATCTAGCCTTTCTTGATAATTGAGACCTTCCATCCCACGTATTAATTTTGTTGCTCGTCTCTGCACCTGCTCTAAAACTGCAATATCTTTGCTGTAATGTGGTGCCCACTGCCCAGAACTGAATTCCATATTCCAGATGTGGCCTTACTAGAGAGTTAAACTGGGGCAATATTATGCTAGCATCTCAAGTTTTTATTTCCCTTTTACTGCATCCCAAAATTTTGTTAGCTTTAGCTGCAGCGGCTTGGCATTGAGTACGATTATTTAACTTGTTGTCGATGAGTACTCCTAAGTCCTTCTCCAAGTTTGATGTCCCCAACTGTATCCCATTCATTTTGTATGGTGCTAGACCAGGCATGGGCAAACTCGGCCCTACAGCTGTTATTGAACTACAAGTCCCACAATGCATTTGCCTTTATGAGTCATAACTGTGGCTGTCAGACTACTGCAATGCATTGTGGGACTTGTAGTTCCATAACAGCTGGAGGGCTGAGTTTGCCCATGCCTGTGCTAGACCACTGGTACGACCAAAATGCATGACTTTACATTTTTCAACATTGAATTTCACCTGCCATTTATGTGCCCATATAGCCATCCTATCCAGATCCTGTTGCAATATGACACTATCTTCCTGAGAGTTGATGATTCTGCACAATTTTGTGTCATCTGCAAAAATAGCAACATTGCTTACTACTGCATCTACTAGGTCATTAATAAATAAAATGAAAAGCACTGGAGCCAGTACAGACCCCTGTGGGAACCCCTCAAATAGTTTGTATACAACTGATGTTAAGGTTACAGGTCTATAATTTCCTGGATCTGTTTTTTTGCCCTTTTTAAATAATGGGAAAACTTGAGCTGCATGCCAATCCACTGGCACTCTGCCATTTGAAAGAGAGTCACAAAAGATAAGATAAAGGGGTTTATCTATAACTGAACTTAATTCCCTTAGGACCCGAGGATGCATGCCATCCGGGCCAGGTACCTTGTCTATTTTTAATTTATTTAGTCTTGCCTTCACTTCTTCCTGTGTAAAGTATTTAATATATTACAGTTGGAAGATTAAGACTCTTCTGCATCTGTAAAATTTTCCGCATACGGCATAAGCATCCGCATACACTACGCTTCGCACTACGCGTAATTGCGTATTTTAACACCCAGTCTACAAACTGCATATGCAGTGAATTTTTAATTTCGAAGCCATAGTTTGGCGAAGCGTAGTTGCGTAAAACTACGTGTAGTTCCAGCGTAGCAAAGTTGGCTGAATACGACCATCCCTGCCAATAACTTTATTACTACTTATCACAACAAAATGATCCACTGTATATCTTTTTTTTTATGCCAACAATTAGGCTTTCTTTGGGTGGCACATTGTGCTAAAAAATATTCTATAAAATACGTTTTAATGGGAATAATAGGGGGAACAAATGAAAAAAAAAATCATTATTTCTCAGTTCTCAGCCATTATAGTTTTAATACAATACATGCTACTGTGATTAAAATGCACAAATTGTATTTGTTCCAGTTATTACACCATTTAAATGATGTCCTTATTACAATCCTTTAAAACAATATTTTATTTCGAAATAAAGGTGTATTTTTTCTTAGTTTTGCTTCTGTCACTCATTACAAGCCTTTATTTGCAAAAATAACAGTAATGTACCCTCATGAGAATTAAAAAGTTGAGTCCCTAAAGTAACTATCTGGGTAATTTTTATTTTAAATATCCCTTTTTTTTTTTTTTTTTTTTTTATAAAAGTGTTTTATTTTGCTAACTATGGGAGGGTAGGTATGAAATTAATGAATGGGGTATTTTATGTATTTTTATTTATTGGGGTGTATTTAGATGTAATTTTACAGTTTGGCCACTAGATGCTGCACACACACACACACACACACATACCCACACACATATCACACACACACGCACACACACGCGCGCACACACACACACACACACACACACACACACACACACACACACACACACACACACACACACACACACACACACACACACACACACACACACACACACACACACACACACACACACACACACACACACACACACACACACACAGGTGGTAATAAACACCTCTACGATATATGTGCATTGAATAGTAGTAATCCTTAACAAACTGTTTCCCTAGTCTGATTACACCTCTTTGAACCCGCAGCTGTCCTTAGTAGGTTTGGAACTCCATATTTATACAGTGGTGGGGGCCCTCATGTAACATTCACCAAGGGGGCCCAAGCTCCTTTGTTATGCCACTAAGAACACCCTTGTTCAAGGTTACAGTCAAGGGCTCATCCTCATCTCTGGTGCCCAGTAGGAGGTGGGGCTAAGTCCCAGAGTAAAGCTTATGGTGCAATCTGATCTGAAAGCCTACCTTAACATCAAGGGGGCTTTAAAGGGATACTGTAGGGGGGTCGGGGGAAAATGAGTTGAACTTACCCGTGGCTTCTAATGGTCCCCCGCAGACATCCTGTGCCCGCGCAGCCACTCACCGATGCTCTGGCCCCGCCTTCGGGTCACCTCTGGAATTTCAGACTTTAAAGTCGGAAAACTACTGCGCTTGCATTGCCATGTCCTCACCCCCACTGATGTCATCAGGAGCGTACTGCTAAGGCACAGACCATACTGGGTTAAATCATAAAAGTAGGGTCGCACAAGCTTTCAAGGTATACCAAAACATTTTCTTTATTTATAAATACCTACAACATTACCCCAAAATACATCAAATATCATAGAAAAATCCCAATTGATTTAAAAACCACCATCTGCAGAGCAATTTAGTGCAGTATGCACGTGAACTATGAAAAAGCTCAATATATGTACGCTATAGCTTGTCCTGGCCAGGATATAATACTATGTCAGCATCACATACATCCGCGCATGCTCACTCCTTTCATCCTTGTGCCATATAGAACAACGTTGGGGGGGGCTCCCTGTATCATAAAAATTGATTGCGGAAAGCTTTTAATAAGCAGGATCAAGTTCCATCAAGTTCCATCAATTAGGTATAGAGAGCATCTGCCGCTGCATAGAGCCTAGCGGTATAAGTTAGATCTCACCCATCTCATTGTTCTAAAGCCACCTTCGGTATAAGCCTGGGTCAGTTTGTATAATCCTTGAGTCCTGTTCGGGGTGCGCTGGGATCAGTTGTCCGCCACCTCATCGCACTATACCCGGCAAAGAGAAGGACGCCAGCCCGGGATCCTACAGGCAATATGTCAGGAGGGATGCTACGTCACACGCATCCGCTTTAGCTCCGCCCACCAACGCGTTTCACGCCCTCATTGGGCGTTTCATCAGGGTGTGTTCAAACTTGCTGACATCCCCATCTTTGTATCCTCTTAAGCTCCGCCTCCCAACTCTGTCATCCTGTCACTCACTTTAGTCTGGTAAGCAATTCACTCTATTGGGAGGAGGGCTGTAATGCAGATTTTTCCTCTGTCTGGTGGGTGTTGCTTAGCACAGCTTTCTAATGGACAATGTCTTTAGAGATACATATAATTTGTACCACCTTTCGTAGGGTAAAGGATAGTTCATTTATATATCATAGTTGCCAGCTGAAACAGTAACTTTAGATCACTGCAGTTCATAGGAAAGAGTAATATTTTGCTGAGGGCATCATTCCTATCTTTCAAGAACATGATATGTCCCCTATATCTTTAGGTCATGCCTGCCCCGCAGATCCACAGGTCATTAGCTATCCAGTGATCCACAAAAATACATGGTCACTGTTCAGTCATTGCTATACATTTCATCACAGCCATTTAAAGGCACAGTCCATGTCCATGACACATCACAGTTGCTGCGGATCCATGCACACCTCATGCTTTACCCAAGTCCTCAAGACTCCCTTTTAATAAATCAGGGCATAGCAAGTCCCAAATTACCAGCAATAGGGAATATTCTCAGCCATACTTGTTAATTTTCAGGAAGGGGGATAAATCCAACTCTGCCTTGAGTCCACCCGGGGTTACACTCCCAAGTTTAAAAATCCACATGGCCTCCTTGCAGTACAAGACTTCATCAAAGTCACCCCTTCTCCCCGAAATGTTTAAACTGTAAATTTCCTTTTAGACTATTCTGGTGGCAGTCCCTGTAATGATCATAGATAATGCCTGTTGCCTTCCCCCCCAGTGATCTTCCCAAAATGCTCCAGTACCCTCTCTTTTAGTGCCCTCTTGGTCTTACCAATGTATTTCAGACCACACGGGCATTGTATCATGTATATTACTTTCTTCGTATCACAATTAATAAACGACCGAATGGTATATTCTTTTTCTCCCCTACAGTCATAAAACACATTGGTACGGTCCACATGAGAGCACATCTTGCATTTAGAGCATCTGTACATTCCTGTGGGTTTTCTCTGGTCTAGTCATGTAGAGGGGTGAGGGGTTTCTTTATAATTCACTATGAACTAAACGGTCCCTAAGGTTTGGTGCCCTTCTTGCTGTTAAAAGGGGTCTTGGTCCCACAACTTTCACAACCTCTTTGTCTGAGGTCAAAATTGGCCAAAATTTGTGCAATAAGTCACGCAAATTTCCCCAATGTGCTCCAAAGCCGGTTACAAGGCGCATATGTCCCTCCCCCTCCGCTCTTCGCGGCATCCCCCCGGGGGCCAGCAATTCTTGCCGGTCCAGGTTCCATGCCTTTTTTAACGCCCTGCGTAATACCGTATGCGTATGCCCGCGTTCACGAAATCGTTGATACATGTCTCGGGCCTCTTTCCTAAAATCTTCATCTCTGCCGCAGTTCCTCCTTAGCCAAAGGAACTGTCCATAGGGGATTCCCTTTTTAAAGGATTGCGGGTGGTGACTGCTTGCATGCAGTACTGTATTCCCTGCCGTCGGTTTGCGAAAGGATCTTGTGACCACCCTCTGTCCCTCTATTCTCAACAAGAGATCCAAGAATGGGATCTCCATACCAAATGAGAACATCAAATGGATATTTTTTCCGTTAACATTGAGTTAACACATCGTCAATAAATCTGATCCAGAGGGCGACGTGTGCACCATACTCCAGGCTAGGGAACACTTGCTCCCTCTCCCAGAGTCCCAAATGCAAACATGCATAGGCTGGTGCACACGACGCCCCCATCAACGTTCCCCGCAGTTGTTGGTAATAGTTCCCATTGAAAACGAAACAATTTCGTGTCAAAATCAATCTCATCGCCTCAACTATAAAGGCATTATGAGCCGAAGCGGAGGGATGCCGCTCGCGGAGGAAGAAGGACATTGTCCAGAGTCCCTCCTCATGTGGGATTGACGTGTAGAGAGACTCCACATCGATCCCGACAAGGAGGGAGCCCGGGGGCACCTCGAAACCGGCCAGGACACCCAGAACATCGCGTGTGTCCTGCACATAGGACGGTAAGGCTTCGACCAATGGATACGTTTTCCTATCGATAAACTGGCCCAATCGTTGGGTCAGACTGCCGATTGCAGACACAATCGGTCGTCCGGGTGGATTGGATATAGATTTATGAACCTTCGCAATCACATAAATAGTTGGTATGTTATAAGCAGTCACAGTGAGGAACTTATATTCTTTGATAGTAAGGATTTCCTCATGTAATCCCTCATCTATCAGGCTATTAACCTGTTCTTTAATCATGGGGAATGGGTTTTCATGAAGCTCTCGATACGTATTATCATCGTCCAATTGTCTTTTAATTTCCTTAATATATTTATCCTCATCCATGAGAACAACGTTTCCCCCTTTGTCACTAGGTTTAATAACTAGTTTGGGGGAATTTTGTAGCTCTTCCATGGCTATTTTTTCTTGTGGCGTTAAGTTATTGTCACCTTTAGGAGGAAAAAGATTTAATTTCCATAATTCCTGCTCGATTGTATTTAGAAATACATGCACATTTTTATTCTGGGATAAAGGGGGCATAAATGTTGATTTAGTCCATAGTGGTAGGTGGGGGGGGGGGTAGGGAAAACATTGTTCTCATTGTTGTGCAGGCCAGATGCATAATCATTTTGTTCATCCAAAAGTGATTCAAGGGCTACCATAGCTTCTCTTTCATTTGCCAATAGGCATTCATATTTGTTTTGAAGGTCAACGCCAGATTGTTGATTATCACCAAAAGTTAATTTCAGCGTTACTTTCCTCAAAAACAAATAGATGTCCTTAAATATCTCAAAAACGTCACCTGATACAGTAGGAGAAAAAGATAAACCCTTTTCAAGCAATGAGATACGTGTTTCGTTCAATTCAAATTTTGATAGATTAATAACATTCCTGCTGGTTTCATCACCAACCCCTTGTTCCGCGGATATTATTTTTTCTGGCTCTCACTGTGTGTTACTCTGCCTGGAACTTCTTCCTTTTCTTGTTCGTTTGTTATTACTTCTTCCCTTCTGTTCCTCCCCCTGCCTCTGCCTCGATCTCTTCCCCGAAACCTTCTAAATCTGCCTCTCCCTCTGTTGGGGGCATTCTCCTCTAAAAAAGTAACGGATTTACGACTACTGATGGATACATCCGTATCTATGCTGGAGGGTTCTAGACTGTCTAGTCCTGATGAGCCCCTCCTCCCTTTCTTTTTTGCTTTCTTTTGCTCAATACGATTAATGGGATTGAGGGCCTCATCCGAATCCCATCTAGCTAAATCTTTTTGAAACTTCTGCTGTTTTTGTTTTTTAATTGTAGCCTGAATCCTTTCAACTTGTTTTTTAAGATTGTCATTAAACAAATTAAATTCAGCCATTTAGCCTGTGCATTACGCTCCTGGTGACATCAGCGGGAGCGAGGACACGGCAACGCAGGCGCAGTGGTTTTCAGACTTTAAAGTCTGAAATTCCAGAAGTGAACTGGAGGCGGGGCCGTAGCATCGGTGAGTGGCTGTGTGGGCACAGGATGTCTGCGGGGGGCCATTAGAAGCCCCGGGTAAGTTCAACTAATTTTCCCCCAACCCCCCTACAGTATCCCTTTAAGAAGGCACAAAAGTCATGCTGAAACACACAGGGAACTGAAAAAAAAATTGCAATCACAACACAGTGGTCATAGCAGTTTTATGGAAAAGGGCCTTTTAGACTTACGTTTCATCCTTGAGGAAAAAAAGACACCTGGCTTCCCAGAGTGCACTAGGAGGAGGAGGCTTCCTGGCATAACCAAAGCTAAACATCACTGGTTTGGCAGAGTTATGGCCCGTACTCACGGGCTGCAAATGTTGCCTGTCGCCAGCACACGTGAGCGTGTGGGCGACAGGCCGGCGACAGCTCCTCACAAGGTCCCTCCGTGTACACACGCGGAAGAGGGACCAGCGGCGAGGCGGAAGCTGTCGCTGACGTTCCTCCTCCCTCCGCCGGAAGCTCCATATACTTTAATGGAGGTTGCTGTCGCTAGTCCGCGTACTCACGCAGACTAGTGACAGTTGCGGCAGAGGTGCGGCGGCGACTGTCGCCATGCGATTGAAACTTTCAATCGCATGGCGACATGAGCGACGGGCGACAGTTCGGGGTGCGCGCGCGTGCAACGGCCCATACTCATGGGCGACCTGTCGCCGCAACACACGCGCGCTGCGTGTTGAGGCGACAAAAGTCCCTCGTGAGTATGGGCCATTACATACCAATATACAGCATTATATTCATATTAGGAGTGTTTCTGATGGTGAGACCAGGATATTTAATGTAAAAGTGAGTGTTTTGAATAATGTATTACATTCTACTATATGTCCGTACAGTGCCTCTTTAATAAATATACTTACTGCAAAAACTGCTTTGTCTCCAGCCCTCAAGAGTCGCATTCAAGGCTTGACATGCTGCAGCATAAGCTTCAACTATCTTACAGTAGATAGCTTGCCTTGTTGAATAGGTGCAATAGGCATTGAAACAATCTTGGAAATATTTTTCGGGATCCACCAGCCTATGACAACCCCTGAAAGGTCCCTCCTCATGTACGATAATTCCACATTCCGACTGTTTCTCTCTTTGAAGTTCTTCCAAGCTTTGTAAGTGAGGGAATATCTTGTATTCGGTTTCTTGGCACTGTTCTGAACTGTCTGTTGTTCTCCAGCTTTGGGCAAACACCACGGCACTCGGTGACAAATCTCCACTTTTCATCATCTTTTCATCTTGTTTGTTGCCATTGAAATTTCCACACAACCCACAAACAGCACCAGAATAAGATGCTGGAAGTGTAACTGTGACTTGGCTGTCCCAGTTGAATGCTACTTTCAAGCCAAACCTGGTTAAGATGACTCCGTCCCGACCATACGTAAATATCTGAATGTGGCCATCATAAAGGTTTATTGGGAGGTTGTATAATATACCATTTAACTACAATAACAAACATGAGAATGGGAAAAGATTAATTGCAACACAAAAATGACACGCGTTAAAACATTAAATTATTAATGTTGCCATATTATACACTAGTAGATTTAAAAAACAAAACACAAAAAAACTGTTCAACACAGCTTACCACTAGGAATGGTCATTGAGATACTAATGGTTCTGA
The DNA here is from genome assembly GCF_040937935.1 of Hyperolius riggenbachi. Classification (NCBI taxonomy): domain Eukaryota; kingdom Metazoa; phylum Chordata; class Amphibia; order Anura; family Hyperoliidae; genus Hyperolius; species Hyperolius riggenbachi. The sequence continues at coordinate 365,696,099 of NC_090651.1, forward strand.
GTTTATGCAAATTAAATGCTAATTCTGTGCAACTTAATGCAGTCTGGACCAATCAAAGCCAGGGAAACGTAGTATAAACTTTACATTAACTGTGAATTATTAGTATGTCAATGGCCACTCCTACTTAACATATATACAGTGCATTTGATAATACAATTTTTTTAATCTATTTTAGCCACAGCCCTATTCCACATAAAAAGGAAACATTTAAGAACTCTGACTAAACTATTAGCTAGTAAGGAAACCATTCCAGTTAGCAATAACTTTTCACCTCTGTGCTTCATCTGTTTGGTATGTGATCAGACGGGACTCTAAGTGGAACTGCAGAACTCTGGTTCATAAGGAACCACCTACTTTTTCACACATAGTTCCCATCATGCTTTTCAATATAACAGGAAACCAGATGTCACCATAGCAAATTCTGCCACCTTTTTATAAAGGTTTGGAAAGTCTGGACTAGGTAACAGTTGGGACTAGAGATGAGATAGAACACCTCTGGTAGTCTCACAATAATTTTCTCAAACTTCGGGTGGTTCAGAGAATTTTTGCCAAAACAGTTTTGTGAATTGCATTGAAGTAAATGGTGCTGACTTCAGCAGTAAATAGCAAAGCCTCTGTACATGCTAGAATCATCAAATATGCTAGGTATGCTATGGAAAACAGTGGGAACAAAGATGGTGGGAGATACTTTCATAAAGACCTTGCAGTTTAAAAAAAAATGATTTTAAAATTATGATATGAAAAAATGTTTTTTAAATGCATTTAAATGACAGATATAACTTCCCACTGATAGTGAAAATGTGCATACATCAACAGAAAAAGCATGCTGAGGTTTCCTGGTGGTGATTACTAGAGATGGCTCGAAGCTCAGATTTTGGGTCAGCGCACCACGGACGCGAACTTCCGCAAAAGTCTGCGGACCGGTGTTCTCTGCAAACCGCAATTGACTTCAATGGGCAGGCGAACTTTAAAACTACAAACACTCTTTCTGTCCACAAAAGTGATGGAAAAGATGTTTTAAGGGGTCTAACACCTGGAGGTGGGCATGGCGGAGTGGGATAAACGCCAAAAGTCCCAGGGAAAATTACGGATTTGACACAGAGCAGGGTTATAATCCCTAAAGGGCAGAAATCACATTGCATTCCTAAATTGGAGGCATAAAGTGCTTTAAAACATCTTGCGTGTGTATACATGGATTAGGTAGTGTAAGTAGTGTACTGCTTCACACTGACACACCAAACTCACTGTGTAACACACCGACACAAAGGGTTGTCATTAGTTGACACTCCCAGGACATACACTGTCAGTCCTCTCAGTGGTAATGTTTGTGTAGTGATGGCCGTCCAGAAGTACTACAAGGTAAATCATGCGCTGTTCCCATTCAGTGACAGGCTTTGTTGTGTGGGGCCAACAAATTCATTCTGACCCACTGCTACTTAGAAGCCTTTTAACTTCCACACCAGGAGATTATGGATGGATGGAATCTGTACCTTATGACATCTCTCTCCACTAGTTACACTAGGTACCCACTGCTACATAGTTAGTAGCCTTTCAGCTTCTTCCTCACCAGGAGATTATGGATGGATGAAATCTGAACCTTATTGCATCTCTTTCCACTAGTTCTATTAGGTACCCGCTGCTACTTAGTAGTAGCCCTTCAGCTTCCTCCTCACCAAGAGATTATGGATGGATGGAAGCTGTACCTTGTGGCTCCACTAGTTCCACTAAGTACCCACTGCTACTTAGTAGTGCTGCCAGAGAAGATTGTGGTGTACAGAGATCATAGAGTGTTAAATGGACAGCTCAGCACAGTGCAGAATTATGAGATCCCGCAGTTACAGACCTGCTTTAGTACTTTTGAAAATGATTCCCCTCGCATAATTGTCATAGAAGTGCAGAGAAGGATCAGCACCAATCTGTACTGCTCCACGTCCCGAGCATTTGTCACAGGTCAGAAATGGCATTGCATTCCTAAACCAGGGGCATAAAGTGCTTTAAAACATCTTGCATGAGTATACATGGATCAGGTAGTGTACTGCTTCACACTGACAGACCAAACTCACTGTTTAATGCACCTCCGCAAACAGCTGTCTGTGTAGTGATGGCCGTGCTGTTGCGCACATTGGCGAGAGTTGCGCACATTGGTGAGAGTGCAGAGGAATGGACACATGTACATGCCTTTTGTTTTGTTGTTGCAGCTGCAGTGCAGCCAGAAAAATTAGGCATGTACACACACTAAAAAAGCAGCAGCTAGCAGCAGCCTTAAAAATTATAGAATCCACCTGGAGTCCTGGACCCTGCTGGTGGTGGCAAAGAAGGCAGTCAATCGGCCAGCAGGTAGAGATGCTGTGTGGGGACAATGTCATTTACAAAAAATAATAAATTAAGTTAGTGCATTATGCTCAAGTAAACAGACCAACATAGCGTCATGATCTCACATGTACCAGAGGCCTATATGGGATGGGAAGTTAATTATAGAACTTTATGATGGTAGCAAGTTGTCACTAGTTGGGTGTTGGGCTTCCCATTACTCATTTTCTTTTGGCAGAAGTTGCAGATGGCATTGCTGGTATCAGAGGCACACAAACAAAAAAAATGCCACACTGATGATCTTTGGAATGTCGGCATTCGGGTGGTGGCAACAGCAGGCCTTGAAGGGCATGTTGGCTGGATGACCCCAAGTGTACCACTAAATGCATTATGTGTGAATAACTCCTCTGACACATCAAGTGGAGCAGCTGTTTTGCTAGTGGTACTTTTACGTTTTTGTGGGAAACCAGAAGCAGAGCAGGAGGAGGACGGTGCGTCTGTGAGCTCTATGTATGCAGTGTCACCCACAAAGACAGCTATGCTTTAGTAAGTTAAATCACACATGCAGTGAAAAGATATGCAATGGTATGGTAATACATAGATATCCAAGGAAGTCCAGCTACACCAAGAGGTAGGGTGAAGTAGACATTTTTTTTATTATAAATCCATCTTAATCCATCATCAGTGTACAAATATATGTATGGTAATACAGTGTGGGACTACAAATCCCAGCTAGCCTGGCTGGCAATAATCTGTGGGCTCTACATATATTCAGTGTCACCCACAAAGACAGCTATGCTAAGTAAGTTAAATCACGATTGCAGTGAAAAGATATGCAATGGTAATACAGAGTGTTGGCCTGGCTTGCACACTACAGCAAGTCCCAGCTGTGACAGGGCTGTATCTATGCCATGCCTGTCTGCGGTCACACACACAAAAAAAACAAAAAAACAAACAAAAAAAAAACAGATCAGAAGAATATTAGCTCTCAAAAGAACTTTTTGTGGGGTGATTTCAGCAACAAGATTGAGCGAGGAGCAAGCTAACAACAGCCTAACTAACGCTTTCTTTATCTCTCCAACAAGCTCTCCCTGCTCTCACTATAGCAAGATCAGCAGACTGAGAACATGGCCGACGCTGCAGCGTTTTCATAGAAGGGGCGGGGGTCCATGGGTGAGTGCAGCCTGATTGGCTGCCATGTGTCTGCTGACTGTAATGCAGAGGGTCAAAGTTTAGCCCAATGATGAGGTATAGGAGGCGGGTCGAAAGCGCAGGTTTGGGTAGCTGATATCCACATGGACTGCCCGCCGGGCGAACCGTTCGGGCCATCTCTAGTCATTACAAAGTGTTTAATGGCCACCTGAAAACCATCCACTTTCCTCTCAGTTAAGGTTCCCTTTAAAGTGGACCTGAACTCAGAACTTCCTCTCTGCTTTAAAAGCTAAGCAACAGGCAGCATGATAACCTTCAGGCTGCATTTCCACTTGTGCGGTGCGGAATCGCCGGGAAATCACCGCAGACAAAATCGCATTCGGGTGCGATTTTGCATGCGTTTTCACATAGGGTAGTAGGTGGGCGATTTTAACCATGTCACTGCCTGTGTAAAGTAACATTACCTCCTATGCGAAATCACATGCGAAATTGCGGGGAAAACGCATGCCAAAACCGCATGCGATTTCCCTATTAGATACATTGTATGCGATTTGCTTAGCGGTGTGCGGGGAGCGAATTCTGACGGCTCTGCCGTGCAGATTTTCCCTGCACACAAAAACGCTCTACACAACGCACAAGTTGAAACAGGCCCATCCACTTGTATTGGCTGTGCGAATCCGCATGCGGACAACGCATGCGGATTCGCTATAGTGGAAATGAGCCCTTAAAGAAAAACATTTCCTGCAATAAATCTTCAGTGTGTCTACTTCCTTCTTTCATGGAAGCAGACATAGGGTTTTTATCCTGTGTTTTACAAATTGGCTGCTCTGCAGAGGCGGCAAGCTTCAGTTCTTTAGTAAAAATGGTAAATGTGCAAGGCACACAACTTTATGTTGAGTAAATTATTCCACTGCGCTCTGACACAGGATTCAGGCTAAAAAACAAAATCAGAAACTCCACATCGCGTGATTCTGTCTAATATATGGCTTTATCACACCCGTGCTAGTGTAAAGCGTGATTTCATTCAAAATCCACCACCAACATCAATGGGGCTCACCAGATGAAGGCCACCTCGTTTTTCAGGTGGGTCTCAAACTCAATCTGTGTCTCACTCTGCTCATCAGTGAAGTACACCATCCGGTCTCAGTAAAACGTTTAATCTTGATAAAAAACTTTAAAACAAAATACAAAACCTCCTCATTGCATAGTATGTCTGCACATTGAGCAATACATCCGCGCTTCTCGCGCCAATTGCCTACTTACAGACTAGTAGATTGATATAGGCACGTCTCAATGGTGAAGCTAGAGCTCCTTTGCAGCTACCCAGCGGTTTTCCGGCGGCGTCCCGCACTCTGAACGATCCCCGCTACTGCCACGGACATCCCCTAGCTAACCACCGCGAGTTTCCGGACGTGAGTTTCCGGACGAATTCTTTTCCAGCAACGTCTCCTCTCTGGTGGATTTTGAATGAAATCACGCTTTACACTAGCACGGGTGTGATAAAGCCATATATTAGACAGAATCACGCGATGTGGAGTTTCTGATTTTGTTTTTTAGCCTGAATCCTGTGTCAGAGCCCAGTGGAATAATTTACTCATCATCTGTATCTAAGGACATTTCCAAGCGAACTCACAGATTCTCAGGACATTCATACTAGGACGTTGGTATAATTTCTAGTAGCGCTGCCAGTAATAATATAACACAACTTTATGTGCTGCATATCATGGTACACAGGGGCGTATCTGGGCAATATAGCGCCTATGGCAAATACTGGAATCGCGCCCTCCCAGCATAGGTAATGAGACGAGTATCCCCCCCTTCCCGTATAAATAACCCCCTCCAGTATAGGTTGCTAGAGTTAGCCTCCCCAAGTATAAGTAACCAGAGGTAGCACCCTAGTATAGGTAGCCCCCAGTTTAGGATGCCCTCCCAGTATATGGGATTAGGTGTCTCCCGAGTATAAGTAGCCTTCTTTAGCATAAGTGGTGAGAGGTGTCCCCTGGTACAAGCAGCCCCCCAATATACTGTAGGTAATGATAGGTAGTGAAAGGCGCCCCCCAGTACAATTAGCTTCCCTCCCCCCCAGTATAGGTAGTGAGAGATGTCCTCCAGTATAAGAGCAGGTACAAATACCCGAGAGGCTCAGTATGGTGGTGGAGCACGAGGGAGGAGGGGGCAGCTATGATGCTGTGGCGCCCATGGCACGAGTCATGCCTGCACCCCTCTAGATACGCCTCTGATGGTACATGTCACACAATAAACTTAAAATGGGTCTTAACTATTGAAATATTTCTAAACCGGTACTGCACTCATTGTATAAATCAAATAAATCAAATATTTGAATTAGATTCTTATGTAAGACTGGTTAACCCTTTGGCTTCTTACCTTCACTCTCCCTTTGTTTTCTCTGCTGAAAGTGATCTCAATTCCATACAAGCTCACCAAGATAGATCTGCTGAAGGAGATATCTTGAACACCTCGGTTTCTATTGAAAATCTCAATATAGAATTCTGCAAGGCCTCGACCCTTATCACACAATCTGGACAACTGATATTTGCATGTTCCAAGAAAGTCAAAATGGACCCCATCAAAAGTCACATAGTGCGCATCTCCAAAGGCAGTACATTGGCTGTAGCTTGTAGGATAGCAGTCTCTAATGCCATCTCTCACGGCACAAACCTCCCCTGCTTGGCAGGTGGTATTTAAACACTTTATAGTATTCTTCTCACACCAGCACTTCTGAGTGCAGCCATTATTTGCCCAGATTGTGTCTTCTTCAGTATAGTAATAGTGACCATTGCAGAAGGAGCCACATTTGTTCTTGGGGATACAACCTCCTTCATGTAATACAAATCCAGCGTTACACTCACATGATTCCATACAAGACCTCTTATCCATACAAGGAGAGTTTTCCCCTGCACAGGTTTCAGGACATGGATCTCCACAAGGATGATACTTACTGTTGTCTGGGCACTCAAGTTCTGTAAAATATATAAAAACAAAAAAATGATGGCTGAAGTTATAATAAGCACTCATAAAAAGTTGGGAATGTTCCTAAGCTTCCCTGGTCCTCCCATGGATATTATCATCTTTCTATCTTCTGGCCAGTTAAAGTGTACATGAGATGGGGGAACAAGTGTTATTGTACTTACTTGCAGAGGCGTATCTATAGGGGTGCAGGACAGGTATGGTGTGTGCCATGGGTGCCTCTTACTGGAGGTCGCTGCTCTATAGCATCCTTGGTGTTCTCCGTACAGATATTCATTTTTATTTGGGGGACATTCTGCTGCCTAGTTGCATCTTTTCGGGGAACAAGCTGCTTAATTGTAATTTGGGGGATATGTACAGGCTGGGCTATTGTGATACTCCATTGTTACGGGCCATGCTTTACTTCAACTTGTACACAACCAATTAAACCAAGACTACATATTAAGATATTTGGAGGATTTGCCCAAGCCCCCCCCCCCCCCCCCCCTGTGTTTGCCATGGGCACATTCTTCCCCAGATATGCCACTGCTTACTTGGTGGTTTTCCAGGTCCCTTGGATTCTTACAGGTCCCTTGGTTTCCTACGTGCCCTCTCATTTTTGCTGCTGTGCTTCTCCAAAAGCCTGCTGAGTGGACCAGTCATGGGCTACTGGGCATTTTCAGCCTTAACCACACACTTCTTAGATCAAACTCAGTGGCATAGCAATAGGGGGTGCAGAGATTGCATCTGTACTGGGGCCCTTGGGCCAGAGGGGCCCTGAAGGGTCCTCCCTCAACCACAGTATTACCTCTTTATTGGTCCTGTGCTGGTAATAATTACTTCTACAGATGCTTTAAATAGTAGTAATCATTAACAAACTGTTCTCTGCCCCTTCTTGCACCTCTGACACATGTGGTTGTCCTTGGCAGGTCTTGGTCTGCTGTATCAATTGTTATGTGTAGCGTGCTTCGGATGGAACTCCACTGATCAAACTCCCATTGCTGGGCACATTCTCTGTATGCTGCTGCCAATTTTCAAAGGGGCACAGTGGCACAACAAAGAAGACTGTGAGAAAACTAAAGTACCTGTAACACTACTGGAAGTAGCCTCAGGTAAGTCAAATAGAACTCCTTCTGCATTGCTCTCAATGATAAAAGAAAGTTTCCAAAAATTAATAAAATAATTTCAAAAATTCTTTACTGGAAGCTAAAGGCTGGAAGCTTGGCAATTTACCGTTTTATCACAAGGTCTGTACAAAGGATAAGAAGGCATGAACTGTATATGGAGAAATGGAGATTTTATTAAAAAGTTATCAAAATAAGCCTTATAATACTACGGGTAGTGTTGAGCCGAAATTTTCATAATTTTGTGAGTCCTTAATTACGGACACGGATTTTGCCACTACGACATGAATTCATAATTTCGTAATTGGCATACAGACCGTAATTCAGAATTCCGTAAGCAGAATTTCAGTTTTGTAATTTCACGTTCCGGCACAAATTTGTGTTTAATGCGAAATTTTATAAACTAATGTTTTCTGTAGAAACAAAGATATTTTAGTTACGTTATGGACATAATTTCATTTCTAATAGTAATTATGCACATTTAGGTAATGACTAAACTCAGAAAAGTCACTCATTGATTGCAATTACTGATTGCAATTACGGATAATGCAAAGGCCCCTGCACATGCTGTCACTTTAAATGTATCAAGCGGCTCTATCTGCAGCCACTTCTAAGACAGGTGATCTTTGTCAAGGTGTACTTAGTGGCCATGCATGCTGAGACACTTGGTTTTGAGCCTTGCAATATCTGATAATGCAAAAGTCCCTGCACGTGCTGTCACTTTAAATGAATCAGGAGGCTCTACCTGCAGCCACTTCTAAGACAGACAGGGCCGGTTTTAGTAACAATGGGGCCCCAGGGCAAAATAAACATGAGGGGCCCCCCAACAGATACCCCGGAACAAAAATCAGCATTAAGGGACCTTTTTTGCAGCTGGTATAGTCAGGGTGTGAAGCCCCAATCGGTCGGAGCTCCACATTCTGGCTATGCCAGCCTGCATGGGGGACAAGGGGTTAAAAAGTTTCAGGAGGGAGGACCCCACATAATTAAAAGAAAATTTCCACACTCTAAACATAAAAAGAAAAAAAATTGGGAAAATAGGGAAAAATGCCAGGGATCTTCATGCAGCCATATTGCGGCTGTATAGCGATCCCTGGCCAAAGCGCTGCGGCTGCGGAGGGGTTTCCAGGAGGTCCATACGTACTGTATATTGACCCCCTGGAAACCCCATCAGGAAATTCATTGCTCTTTCTTTTGATGCATGTAAAATACACTACCGTTAGGTTTGCTACTAAAAGTGACATTTAAAAGTATACTTTTTTCCTTCGAAACATTAAAATCGATTTTCTCAAAAACTATAAGGTCTTTTTGAAAAATTGTTTTTTTCCTCTTATTCCCAACGATCTCCTTAACATATCCTGCACATTTAAGGTTTCTAGCATTTAAGGTGGATTTGCTATTAACCATTAAAGTCGTCTAGTTTTTAAATGTGTATTTTTTTTCCTTTGAAACTTTAAAATCGATTTTCTCAAAAGCTATAAGGTCTTTTTGAAAATTTGTTTTTACTCTTGTAGCCACTGGGGGCCCCAAAAGGCTCTGGGGCCCTGGGACAACTGCCTCCTTTGCCTCTATGGTAGCGCCGGCCCTGAAGACAGGTGCTCTTTGTCAAGGTGCACTTAGTAGTCATGCATGCTGAGACACTTGGTTTTGGGCAATATGTTATAATGCAAAGGTACCTGCAAGTGCTGTCACTTTAAATGTATCAGATGGCTCTGGACTGGAACACAATTTCGAGAATGGACGAATTTCCGTGTTCAACACGAAATTCTGATTTGCTTGTGTTACGTAAACTATCGTAATTACGAAAAACAATCGTAATTACAAACTTCCGTAAAATTTGCGAAATTTTGATTACGGCCATAATTGTAATTTTGCGAATTAAATGAAATTTCACGTAATCGTAATTAGGTAATTACGCTCATCACTATCTATGGAAATTTCTATACTGGCATTTAGATGCTTTCCTCATATTGAAGGGCATCCACAGCTGTAACTACCAGGATGGTGAGATTTTTACCCAGTCAGGGACACTTCTTTCATATGGACTAAGGTACAGAGAGGACCGAGAGGGTGAATTAAGATGGCACTGTCTTTTTTCATCTAAATATGAAACTGTGGGGTACTGTCAGGATTTCACCTGTTTTGGACGTCTGCAGGGAATCTTGCTGTTAGGAATTATGCATTGCCTTCTCCTGCCTGCTGGTGGCAGTATTTACTGGGACTACCCTGGACTTTCACTGTGCCACCAGCAAAGGGCTTTGTGGACATGTGGTAGCCCTGGAGTTCAGCCTTCCACCAGCAGGGGGCTGCATACTGCCTGTACTAAGGACTTGCTGTTCTTTGTCTGGCCTGCAGTGGCCTCTAATGGGACTTTGGTCAATTACCACCAGCTGCTTCCTGTTTCATGGACTATATAAGTCTGCCTTTTCCTCCAAGTAATTGCCAGAACTTTGTTCATTATAGGTCTAAGTTCCTGGACACTCCTGATACCTGATTCTGCTCATTACTCTGTACCTTGTTATATCTGATTTACCACTGCCAGCGGCATAGCTACAAACCTTGGGGCCCCGATGCGGAAATTGGACCTGGGCCCCCCCTCATTCTACATTAAATAGCCTGGAGTAGGTGCCTCCAGTCACAGGGGGAGCTCTTACCGATGCGACGTGCACCGGGAGAGGCTGAAGATAGAAGCTGTATGCTGGATCCAGGCAGGTAAGTGGAAACTTCTCTCACCCAGCTCCCCCTGCCACTGCACACATCCTCCTGGCTATACTGGGGGCATCTACCAATCTAATCTATACTGGGGGCATATACCTACTGTGTCTAACCTATACTGTGGACATATCTAACCTATACTGGGGGCATATACCTATGCAACCTATATTGGGGGCATATACATATCTAACTTATACTGGGGGCATATACATATCTAACTTATACTGGGGGCATATACCTATGTAACCTATATTGGGGGCATATACATATCTAACTTATACTGGGGGCATATACCTATGTAACCTATATTGGGGGCATATACATATCTAACCTATACTGGGGGCATATACCTATGTAACCTATATTGGGGGCATATACATATCTAACTTATACTGGGGGCATATACCTATGTAACCTATATTGGGGGCATATACATATCTAACTTATACTGGGGGCATATACCTATGTAACCTATATTGGGGGCATATACATATCTAACCTATACTGGGGGCATATACCTATGTAAACTATATTGGGGGCATATACCTATCTAACCTATACTGGAGCCACCTACCTATCTAACCTATATGGGGGCACCTATCTATCTAACCTATACTGGGGCAAATATACTGGCTACCTATATTGGAGGCAACTACCTATCTAACCTATATGGGGGCACCTACCTATCTAACCTATACTGGGGGAACCTACCTATCTAACCTATACTGGGGGAACCTACCTATCTAACCTATACTGGGGGCAATTATATGGGCTACCTATACTGGGGGGGACCTATAGCTGGCTACCTATACTGCGGGAACTTTTACCTGTCTCGACATTGGGGGCACATTTTTCACCCTGGGTGCAATTTAGCCTAGAAACTGCCCGTATTTGGCTCCACCCACATCATATTTTGACCAGTTCATATTTTGCCGCTTTGTTTTGAGGTGTGGTTATCCATTTTTCGCCAAAGCGCGCTTCACACGCCGCTTCTTTCATGGATGGGAGCCTCAAGTTATGGAGTGACAATAAAACTCGGCGCTCACAGATATCAAAAGCCCCCTTAGGTCTCCCTCATTCCCCATCGCCTGGTAAAAGGAAGCATCGCTGAGGCTTTCGCCTGAGTAATGCTCCCTAATGATCGGCCATCAAGCAAAGGATATGGGCAATAGGATTTGCCGGTAATCCTCGCGCGATGGCAAGGTGATAGGTAGCTCGCATCTGCAAGCTACTTATCACCTTTAAGGCTGCTTTCACAGTGGGACGTTACAGGCGCACGTTAGTGCAGCCTGTAACACAGCCCACCGCACAGCAATGAAAAATCAATGGGCTGTTCACAGTGCCCACGTTGCGTTACAGTGTAACGCTGCACATTCTATGAAAGTGCTGCATGCTGTGCGTTATACGAGGTTTTAGATGCGTTGGACTGTTTGCACATGCTCAGTAATGTTTTTTTATTGTTTTTTGTGTGCAGGAGAGGAGGAGGGGAGAGTCCGCTATTTTGCCTAGCTACATGGCTAATTAATATTCACTGCACTGCAAAGCCGGTTCTCTTCCTGCTAGCAATGATTCATATGAATCATTCTCTTCCTGCTAGCAATGATTCATATGAATCATTCTCTGCCTGCTAGCAATGATTCATATGAATCATTCTCGGTTCTCTGCCTGCTAGCAATGATTCATATGAATAATTCTCTTCCTGCTAGCAATGATTCATATGAATCATTCTCTGCCTGCTAGCAATGATTCATATGAATCATTCTCGGTTCTCTGCCTGCTAGCAATGATTCATATGAATCATTCTCTTCCTGCTAGCAATGATTCATATGAATCATTCTCTGCCTGCTAGCAATGATTCATATGAATCATTCTCTGTCTGCTAGCAATGATTCATATGAATCATTCTATTCCTGCTAGCAATGATTCATATGAATCATTCTCTGCCTGCTAGCAATGATTCATATGAATCATTCTCTTGCTGCTAGCAATGATTCATATGAATCATTGCCGGTTCTATCGAACGAAAACGGCGCACCAAGAGCCGCATAACGCGGCTCTATGTAGCGTCCACCTTTAGCACAACCGTGCGTTGCATTAGGGGAATGTTATGCGATCTTAACGTCCCCTGCAACGCAACATCACACTGTGTAAGCGCCCTAATAGGATATGGCCCTTAGAACTCTGCAATAGAACAATTATTAAAAAGTACTCTCTTAATTATTATGAGTATTATCTTGTTTGCTAGTGGCTTAAAAGACATTGGGCTTGATTCACAAACCTCTGATAACTCTTACCACAGTCGCGCTAGCGTTATAGCACATGTAATGTTTCTCGCGTGTAAGTGCAAATTTGCGCTTGAAATTGAAGCCGTTTTCGCACGAAAATGCTAATTTTGGCATGAAAAAGGTCACGATTCTGCACGTAAATTTGCGTTTGCGTGTGAAAAACATTACGCGCGTTATAGCGCGACCGTGATACGCGTTATCAGGGCTTTGTGAATCAAACCCATTCTATTGAAAAAGTGTGAAAATATCACCTGGGAGAAAAATTTGGAGAAAAACTGAATTGAATAAGGTCCTATGGTCCTGATGCAGTAAATTTCAGTAAAGTTGCTCTGCGCAGGGAGCGTGTGGAAGTTTTACCATTTGACCCCCACTAGACCCCAAGCACCTGCTTAGGTTGTCCGGTGAATAATCCTGCTCTGCCCCCCCTCCCCCTTACCTTACTGCATTAGCAACTGTGAAATTGCTGTTTGCTCCCTGTACGAGACACCTTTACCGGAGTTTACTGCATCAGGCGCCATGCGTGATAACCTCTAGTCACTGTTGTGCATCTGCACATTTTATTTAATATTTAGTATTTATATAGCGCCAACATAGCGCCAACTACTTCCACAGCGATGTACAGAGTACATAGTCATGTCACTTCTGTCCCTCAGAGGAGCTCACAAACTAGTCCTACCATAGTCCTATGTCTATGTATGTGTTATGCTGGGCATACACAGGTCGTTTTTGCGGCTCGATTAGCCGCTGGATCGACTCCCGCGGGCACTTCCTTATCTTCCACTCGTTTTCCGCTATTGTCCGCCCGCGGGGATCGAGCGCGGAATCGATCCGCCGGGTCATCGGACATGTCGGATATTATCAATCGAGCCATCAGCGGCTTGATTGATAAAAAAAAGACCCATGTATGCCCAGCATTAGTATATGTATTGTTGTTTAGGGCCAATTTTAGGAGGAAGCCAATTAACTTAGCTGTATGTTTTTGGGCTATGGGAGGAAACCAGAGTGTTCGGAGGAAACCCATACAGACACGGAGAGAACATACAAACTCCTTGCAGATGTTGATCTGGCTGGGATTCAAAATGGGGACCCAGCGCTGCAAGATGCGAGCGCTGACCGATACGCCACCGTACTGCGTGAAGATGCGTGAAGATGCGTGAAGACATGTGAAGATACAATATAATTACTGTGTATCCTTGGAATATGCACAGATCATGATGGGCTAGTGCACTTTTCTATAAAACGATGAATAAAGTGTAATCAAATACTCACCACACCCAACTTGTGCCCTCCATTCCTTCACTTGGACCGCTTGCATGTGACACGCCACTAAGTACACGGAAATGGCTTCGCAAAGAACTTTCCTAAAACCGTTATTTCTCACCATGTCCTTGAGGCAATTCTTGAAGTAGATTTGGGGGCTTACAGCTTGGTGACACTGATGAAAGGGCCCATCCGCCTGGCTGTGCAATAGTAAAAAGTTCAGTGAGAGTTAAAACGCCAATACATTTACATTTTTTTAATCTACCAGCAGGTAATCCACAGCATGCGGGGGCCAAACTTTGCTCAACTCTAACCCTGGCAATACATTGAGAGATTTTACAGCCCAATCAACCATTCGATTTGATAAATCTATTTAAATCAGTACCACAACAAGCACAACTAAAATTGGTTGATTGTATGAATCGAGCATGTTGCAGAATATCGGGCAAATGTGATTGATCACAGGTGCATGGCAGTAACGACATGTAAAATTGTGACGACCAATGAACATGATGGAACCCCGACCACTGTCCCACCAAATATTAATGTGCCTGTTCCAGCTGCCTTGTCTGTCCAGTTGCTCCCAGGTCTCGTCCACTGCTTCTGCGTTAGCAACTTAGGTGGTTGTCCCATATAGCACAAGCACATCTGTGTGATGTAACACGCGTGCCACGTGTTACAGGACCAGATTTACAGCTCAGGAGCCTATAGGCACAGAAGTCCTGGTGCCCTAAACCCATATATATCAGTGAGAACATGACAGTAAACACCTACCCTGCTCTCTGTTTCATTCTTCTCTGCTAAATCTGCCTGTTATCAGCCCTGATAAGAATCCCCGACTGAGCATTCAGTGTAGCTTTTCCCGGAATGATTATAGATGAATCAGTCTTCTGTATTGTCTTTTCAAGCCCAAGTCTGCCCCCTTGTGGCTCTGATTTGCTGTTATTTATCCTCGAAGGAGCAAAGCAGAGCCACCAGGGGGCAGGTTTGGGCTTGAAAAGACATCACAGAAGACTCAGCTATAATCATTCCGGGAAAAGCTAGACTGAATGCTCAGTCGGGGATTCTTATCAGGGCTGATAACAGACAGATTTAGCAGAGAAGAATGAAACAGAGAGCAGGGTAGGTGTTTACTGTCATGTTCCCATTAATATATGGTAAAATACATGAGGGTGCTTCATCTCTGGTTCTCTTTAGAGTTGGGCCGAACCTCCGTTTTTAGGTTCGCGAACCGGGTTCGCGAACTTTCGCGGAACGTTCGGTTCGCGTTAAAGTTCGCGAACCGCAATAGACTTCAATGGGGATGCGAACTTTGAAAAAAAAAAAATTATGCTGGCAACAAAAGTGATGGAAAAGATGTTTCAAGGGGTCTAACACCTGGAGGGGGGCATGGCGGAGTGGGATATACGCCAAAAGTCCCCGGGAAAAATCTGGATTTGACGCAAAGCAGCGTTTTAAGGACAGAAATCACATTGAATGCTAAATGACAGGCCTAAAGTGCTTTAAACATCTTGCATGTGTATACATCAATCAGGTAGTGTAATTAAGGTACTGCTTAACACTGACACACCAAACTCACCGTGTAACGCACCGCAAACAGCTGTTTGTGTAGTGACGGCCGTGCTGGACTGGTGCGCACCATGGCGAGAGTGCAGGTTTTGGTGGCGTTACAGCCCATATGGTCGCCTGGCTGATGTAGCTGAATGACAGAACAGTGACTGTCCAGCTGATCAAATTTGGTCTGACCACAATGAAGCAACGACCTTATTATCTTTTGTGTGCCCCCCGAGACACTCATCTAGGCGCCGATCATTGCTTCATTGTGATAAGCAAGCCCCTTCACCACGGCAAGGTAATGATCACGAAGGGGAATGGGCGCATGTACATGCCTTTTCTTTGTTGTTGCAGCTGCCCGCAGTGCAGCCAGAAAAATTAGGCAGTCATGTACATGCACCAGAAAAATTATTACAGCGGCCGCTGCTAGCAGCGGCCTAAAAAATTCAGCAATCCGCCTGGAGTCCCAGACCCTGTTGGTGGTGGCGGAGAAGGTAGTCAAACGGCCTGCAGGCAGACATACTGTGTGGAGGGACAGCCCAGGCAGCCAGTCACACGGCGTGCAGGCAGAGATGCTGTGTGTGCGGGGACTGACTTAGTCTTGGGGCGAGCAGCAGCCCTCCGGGATCCATGCCTCATTCATTTTGATAAAGGTGAGGTACTTAACACTTTTGTGACTTAGGCGACTTCTCTTCTCAGTGACAATGCCTCCAGCTGCGCTGAAGGTCCTTTCTGACAGGACGCTTGCGGCAGGGCAGGAGAGAAGTTGGATGGCAAATTGGGACAGCTCTGGCCACAGGTCAAGCCTGCGCACCCAGTAGTTCAAGGGTTCCTCATCGCTGTTCACAGCAGTGTCTACATCCACACTTAAGGCCAGGTAGTCGGCTACCTGCCGTTCCAGGCGTTGGTGGAGGATGGATCCGGAAGGGCTACGGCGAGGCATTGGACTAAAGAACGTCCGCATGTCCAACATCACCATGAGATCGCTGGAGCGTCCTGTCTTTGACTGCATGGACACGGGAGGAGGATTAGTGGCAGTGGTACCTTGCTGGCGTTGTGCTGTCACATCACCCTTAAAGGCATTGTAAAGCATAGTTGACAGCTGGTTCTGCATGTGCTGCATCCTTTCCACCTTCAGGTGAGTTGGTAACAGGTCCGCCACTTTGTGCCTGTACCGAGGGTCTAGTAGTGTGGCCACCCAGTACAGCTCATTCCCCTTGAGGTTTTTTATACGGGGGTCCCTCAACAGGCAGGACAGCATAAAAGACGACATCTGCACAAAGTCGGATCCAGTACCCTCCATCTCCTCTTGCTCTTCCTCAGTGACGTCACGTAAGTCAACCTCCTCCCCCCAGCCGCGAACAATACCACGGGAAGGTTGAGCAGCACAAGCCCCCTGCAACGCCTGCTGCGGGTGTTCTCCTGCCGCCGTCCCCTCCTCCTCCTCCTCCCCCAAAGAAACACCTTGCTCATCATCCTCTGAGTCTGACTCATCTTCTGCACACGACTTCTCTTCTTCCTCCTCCTCCCCCCTCTGTGCTGCCGCAGGTGTTGAGGAAACAGCTGGGTCTGATGAAAATTGGTCCCATGCCTGTTCCTGCCGTAACGGTTCCTGGTCACGCTCATTCGCAGCTTCATCCGCCACTCTACGCACAGCACGCTCCAAGAAGTAAGCATAGGGAATTAAGTCGCTGATGGTGCCCTCACTGCGGCTCACCAGGTTGGTCACCTCCTCAAACGGCCGCATGAGCCTGCATGCAGTTGTCGGGCCAGTTGTCGGGCCAGAACATCCCCATCTTCCCAGACTGTTTCATTCTACTGTAGTTGTAGAGGTACTGGGTGACGGCTTTCTTCTGTTCTAGCAGGCGGGAGAACATGAGCAGGGTCGAATTCCAGCGAGTCGGGCTATCGCAAATGAGGCGTCTCACCGGCATGTTGTTTTTCCGCTGAATTTCCGCAAAGCGTGCCATGGCTGTGTAAGACCGCCTCAAATGCCCACAGAACTTCCTGGCCTGCTTCAGGACATCCGCTAAGCCAGGGTACTTTGCCACAAATCTTTGAACAACTAGATTCATGACATGTGCCATGCAGGGTATGTGTGTCAGCTTCCCCATATGCAAAGCGGCAAGCAGATTGCTGCCGTTGTCGCACACCACGTTGCCTATCTCCAGGTGGTGCGGGGTCAGCCACTCATCCACCTGTTTCTTAAGAGCAGCCAGGAGAGCTGCTCCAGTGTGACTCTTCGCTTTGAGACAAGACATGTCTAAGATGGCGTGACACCGTCGTACCTGGCATGCAGCATAGGCCCTGCGGAGCTGGGGCTGTGTAGCTGGAGAGGAGAACTGCCACTCAGCCAAGGAGGAGGAGGACAGCGAAGAGCATGTAGCAGGAGGAGAGGAGGTGGCAGGAGGTCTGCCTGCAAGCCGTGGAGGTGTCACAATTTGGTCCGCTGCGCCCTGCTTGCCATCGTTCACCACCAGGTTGACCCAATGGGCTGTGTACGTAATGTAGCGGCCCTGCCCGTGCTTGGCAGACCAGGCATCCGTGGTCAGGTGGACCCTTGACCCAACGCTCTTCGCAAGAGATGACACCACTTGCCTCTCAACTTCACGGTGCAGTTGGGGTATGGCCTTTCTCGAAAAATAAGTGCGGCCTGGCATCTTCCACTGCGGTGTTCCGATGGCCACAAATTTACGGAAGGCCTCAGAGTCCACCAGCCGGTACGGTAACAGCTGGCGAGCTAACAGTTCCGCCACGCCAGCTGTCAGACGCCGGGCAAGGGGGTGACTGGCCGAAATTGGCTTCTTCCGCTCAAACATTTCCTTCACGGACACCTGACTGCTGCTGTGGGCAGAGGAGCAGGAAGCACTCAAGGGCAGAGGCGGAGTGGAGGAGGGTGCCTGTGAAGGTGGAAGGGAGAAAGCGGCAGAAGCAGATGATGCACCTGAAGGAGGAAGAGGAGAAGGAGGGTGACTTTTCTTTTGTGTGCTGCTGCTGCTTTTGCTCAGGTGGCCATCCCATTGCTGTTTGTGCCTTTTCTTCAGGTGCCTTCGTAAGGCACTTGTCCCTACGTGAGTGTTGGCCTTTCCACGGCTCAATTTTTGTTGGCAGAGCGAACAGATGGCTTTGGTCCGATCTGAGGCACACACATTAAAAAATTTCCACACCGCTGAGCCACCCTGGGATGTGGGCACTATGGGGACCTCAGCAGCTGATGCTGAAGAGCAAGTTGGCTGGCTGTACATAGGTGGCGATACATGGTGCTGGACACTGCCACCAGCTCTTTCTGACAAAGAGCTGCCCCAGCTTCTTTCAGCAACTTCTCTCCTCCTACTACTCTCTGACTCCCCCTCTGAACTGTCCCCCTCTTCATCTCCTCTATTGGGAACATACAGAGGATCCCTATCATCGTAATCATCCTGCCCAGCTTCGCTTGCCTCAGACAAATCCAAACATGCACCATCAGTAGGTCCTTCATCCTCCTTACACGTTACATCCATAGTGTTGCCGCGTAACTCAGACATATGAGCTGGTGAAAATTCATCTGGCTGTAACAACAATGGCTGTGCATCAGTGATTTCAACACTAAATAATTCTTGCGAAGTGTCAAATGCAGCGGAAGTGGTGCTAGTAGTAGCGCTGGTGGCTGAGCAAGATGAGGTGTTCTGTGTCGCTAAATACTCAACCACGTCCTGACAATCTTGGGAGGTGAAGGGACGTGCCTTCTTCCGAGCACTGTACTGTGGGCCAGGTCCACACGAAATTACATTTACACGACCTCGCGCAGACCTGCCGGGTGGCCTTCCTCTGGCTCTGGCACTACCTCTTCCTCTACCTGTTTTGTCCATATCGGGTATGCACGGAGTGGTATATCACACTGCGTGCACTCACGTAGGTAGGTGGGTTCACTTAACTGCACCGGTATGCGCACTGATGCGGTGGGTTCACTGAACAGAACAGGTATACAGTGGCGGGTTCACAGAACAGGTATGCAGTGGCAGGTTCACTGAACAGAACAGGTATGCAGTGGCGGGTTCACTGAACAGTACAGGTATACAGTGGCGGGTTCACTGAGCACAACAGGTATGCAGTGGCGGGTTCACTGAACAGAACAGGTATACAGTAGAGAGTCCACTGAACAGAACAGGTATGCAGTGGCGGGTTCACTGAACAGAACAGGTATACAGTGGCGGGTTCACTGAACAGAACAGGTATGCAGTGGCGGGTTCACTGAACAGTACAGGTATACAGTGGCGGGTTCACTGAACAGAACAGGTATACAGTAGCGGGTCCACTGAACAGAACAGGTATGCAGTGGCGGGTTCACTGAACAGTACAGGTATACAGTGGCGGGTTCACAGAACAGGTATGCAGTGGCAGGTTCACTGAACAGAACAGGTATGCAGTGGCAGGTTCACTGAACAGAACAGGTATGCAGTGGCGGGTTCACTGAACAGAACAGGTATACAGTAGCGGGTCCACTGAACAGAACAGGTATGCAGTGGCGGGTTCACTGAACAGTACAGGTATACAGTGGCGGGTTCACTGAACAGAACAGGTATACAGTAGCGGGTCCACTGAACAGAACAGGTATGCAGTGGCGGGTTCACTGAACAGTACAGGTATACAGTGGCGGGTTCACAGAACAGGTATGCAGTGGCAGGTTCACTGAACAGAACAGGTATGCAGTGGCGGGTTCACTGAACAGGTATACAGTGGCGGGTTCACTGAACAGAACAGGTATACAGTGGCAGGTTCACTGAACAGAACAGGTATGCAGTGGCGGGTTCACTGAACAGAACAGGTATAAAGTAGCGGGTCCACTGAACAGAACAGGTATGCAGTGGCGGGTTCACTGAACAGTACAGGTATACAGTGGCGGGTTCACTGAACAGAACAGGTATACAGTAGCGGGTCCACTGAACAGAACAGGTATGCAGTGGCGGGTTCACTGAACAGTACAGGTATACAGTGGCGGGTTCACAGAACAGGTATGCAGTGGCAGGTTCACTGAACAGAACAGGTATGCAGTGGCGGGTTCACTGAACAGGTATACAGTGGCGGGTTCACTGAACAGAACAGGTATACAGTGGCGGGTCCACTGAACAGAACAGGTATGCAGTGGCAGGTTCACTGAACACAACAGGTATGCAGTGGTGGGTTCACTGAACAGGTATGCAGTGGTGGGTTCACAGAACACGTATGCAGTGGCGGGTTCACTGAACAGGTATGCAGTGGCAGGTTCACTGAACAGGTATGCAGTGGTGGGTTCACTGAACAGGTATGCAGTGGTGGGTTCACTGAACAGGTATGCAGTGGTGGGTTCACAGTACAGGTATGCAGTGGTGGGTTCACAGAACAGGTATGCAGTGTTGGGTTCACTGAACAGGTATGCAGTGGTGGGTTCACAGTACAGGTATGCAGTGGTGGGTTCACAGAACAGGTATGCAGCCAGGAACAAGCTAAGCCTAACTAATCTTTCCCTATGAGAGAGAGTGTGCAGCAGCTCGCCCTACTCTCACTAATGCAGGCACACGAGTGACCGTAATGGCCGCCGCTGCCTGCCTTATATAAGGGGGGTGGGGCTCCAGGGGCTAGTGTAGCCTAATTGGCTACACTGGGCCTGCTGACTGTGATGTAGAGGGTCAAAGTTGACCCTCCATGTGCATTATGGGGCAAACCGAACTTCCGCAAAGGTTCGCCTGCGGGACGCGAACGCGAACCACGGAAGTTCGCATGGAACCGTTCGCAGGCGAACCGTTCGGCCCAACTCTAGTTCTCTTTAAACTATTTTTTTTATTTCACTTAGGCTCCCCTTTAAGCTAAGTACTGACCCAAGGATGGAACGGGGATCCATAGCAACAGCAATGCAACGTATGAGTCGATTCCCGATCACGTACTGCGGGAACAAGCGACTGGTGCGAATGAGACTATATGTTTTTGCGGTAATTAGTGCAGGAGTCAACGGGGATTGGAGCGATGGTACGCAATGACATTAACGGGATCCATCATGATGGTTACGATTGCCACAAATCGTTAAAGGTAGTTCAGTTACATGATCATCATTAATAGTTGCCAGTCACTGAGAAAAAAAAGGATTGCTGCAAAAGTTGTTCCGTGGGTATGGACTTAACATTACAAGCCCAAACCACCAACACATAGACCCCCCCTCCAATAAACCCACACCAATAACACATACAGACCCTCCCCCCTTCCAATAAACCCACACCAACAACACATAGAGACCCTTCCCCCCCTCCAATAAACCCACACCAACAACACATAGAAACCCTTCCCCCCCTCCAATAAACCCACAGCAACAACACATACAGACCCTCCCCCCCTTCCAATAAACCCTAGCAAAAACAATAAACCTCACCCCTTTCCAATAAACCCACAGCAAAAACACATACAGACCCTCCCCCCCCAATAACCCCAAACCAACAACACCCCCCTTCAATACAACCAAACCACCTACCAACGCAACCCCCCCCCCCAATAAACCCACTCCACTAACACACACCGATTATTCCTCTCTCCCCCTCCCCACAATGAAGCCACACCACCAAGACACACACCTGAAAACAAGAAAGTTGCCATAATGTGTATATAGAATACATATAGAACCAAGCAGACTCCTTCAAGATGATATACAAATGATACAAAATGTATTGATTAATTACTGCTGAGAAAAAGAAAATAAAAACAAGTAAAAACTGGATAAAACAATGCTCCCAAAGCCAGTTATAATCAGGCAACCTGCAGCTGATGCTAAGATATGTCACAAAGTCAAAATATATATCCTCTGAGGTAAGATTATAAAAGAGTACAATCAACAAGAAATATGGCTTCCCACTAAAATAAGTACAGAAAAGTGTGCAAATATAAAAGTATTCACAATATAGACAAAGCTCAAAACTGTTTGTGCAAATAAGCAAGAAAAAGACACAGTGAATCAGTGCAAACCGTATGCAAAAAAAGTATAAATAAATAAATATCTGCTCAGTAAGGCAAAAACCCTTCACTGTAATAGAAAAGTGCTAGTGCAAGAAAGTAAGTGCTAGTGCAAGTACAGTAAGTGAGAAGGAAAAAAGCAGTGAAAATGGGCTTACCAAGGAGAGATCGGCTGGCAGGGGTGCAAAGGGACGCCTTACACACTCGCAGCACAGCTGCTTCAATGAAGGCTCCATGGGTGCCTCCTCTGTCCCTCCGTTCAATTGCTGGGACACCTGACGAGCGGTAATGTAAATATTTACCCACCATAATTCTGTGCAGGAGCACAAGCGGCTCTCCATTTGGGTTAAGGCTGAAATAGCCGAAACCTGATCGGATCTGCTCTACTGCGCAAGGCATGTGTCCTTTGCGTCTGTGCAGTGTGCAATTGGGTTTTTCCGCTTTACCTTAACCGACGCTAGTGTGTGCCTGTGCTGGATCCTGGTAAGGTAAATAAATCATCGCTTGGCAAGCTTATCAGGGGAGGTTTTGTGGGAGCCAGCGCTGGATTCCACTAAACTTTAGAGGTCGGGGAAGCTTCATTGGGACTCTGAGGCTTCCCTCTCCCAAGATAAGTATTCCCCAGAGGTGTTTTTTTATGTTACAGAGTCTCTAATATTTAAAAAAAACTGGCTTAGCCGAATGCAAAATTGCATTAAAAAAATTATCAGTTTCATTTTAACCAGCCTGGCGGTATGGACGAGCTCAGCTCATCCATTACAGCCAGAGGCTGCCGCTCAGGCCCTGCTGGGACGATTTTTATCAAATAAAAAGGTGCACACGCAGCCGGCACTTTGCCAGCCGCGCGTGCTACCTGATCGCCGCCGCAGCGCAGTGATCCGCAGCATGGTGTTCCGCCGCGTGCAGCGGCGAAAGAGGGTGCCCCCAGCCGCCCGAGCCCAGTGCAGCCGGACCAAACAGTTCTGGCCAGCGCTAAGGGCTGGATCGGAGGCGGCTGACGTCAGGACGTTGGCTGACGTCCATGACGTCACTTCGCTCGTCGCCATGGTGAAGAGGAAAGCAAAACAAGAAAGGCCACTCAAAGCTAACCTTGATACTGGAATCCAAAACTCAGGGCTGCTTCTTTGTACAGAGCATCTTAAAATGTACCTGAGGCAACGATAAAGAAAGATTTGGTACTTACCCGGGGCTTCCTTCAGCCCCATAAGCACCGCTGAGTACCTCTGCTCTCAAGCTATCGGTCCCGGTAATCTTGCTCAGTCGTGTAAGTCGGGGTCTTCTGCGCATGCACGGCCCCTCCACGCATGCCCAGAAGAGCCATCTGGGGTGGCTGAGCCAGTTACTGGGACCAATAGCTGAAGAATGGAGGCACCAAGTAGGACGGTGAGAGACTCATCGGTGCTTATGGGGCTGGAGGAAGCCCCGAGTAAGTATCAAATCTTTCTTTATTGTAGTCTCAGGATTACTTTAAAAGTGAACTGCCAGCTCTAGTGGGAAGCTAATTTACTCATGCACAATATTCTCATGTCCAATGCATGACAGCACTTCAGGACAAAAAAAATGCTTGCCATTTCAACTATAAAGGAAAAGAAAGAAAAACAAAAGAAAAATAATTAAAAAAATAAAAGTATTTCCATAAAACTAAATAACTTTTTGCCAGTAAACAACCAGTTAAAATATTTTGTTTTTCTTGCACATTACTTGTTAGTCATTACCTTATTATTCCACATGAATCAGGACCTTTATATAACTCTTCGAGTTTTGGTGATATCGGTGGGCATAGACCATCACAGTCATCCCAACATTTGGAACAATCTTCATTCACTTTCCAACTCTTACCGAATTCTACTACGTCAGAAACTTGGACTCCCTTAGGGGTTTCAAAGTCATCTTCTTTGTTGCCATTGTAGTTGCCACACAATCCACAGACATTTTCAAAGAAGCTGCTGGGTATAGTGATAAATAAGAAAACATCCCAGTCGTATCTGATTCGAATAAAGTCCGTCTCCAGTAATGCATGAAAACCAGTGGTGGTGATTTGCATTCTTCCATCATCTTCAGATATAGGAAGAGCCCACTTAATATTGTTTACCTTTAAAAAAAAAACACAAAGCCTGTAAAAAAGTAAGGAAGCTTATTTATTCACAGGCAAGATAATTGCCAAAATTTACCAAAATTTTAATTTTTTTGTTTGAAAGCTGCTGGTGCATTCTAAACCTCTGTCGGAATATCTGGGTGGCAGGGAGCAGTTATTTTACCTGTTCTGGATAGCTTCTTCTCTTCCTCCATTGGTAGTCTTCTGGGTCCCGATCACATGATATGACATGTGATCGGGGTCCAGGAGACCATGTCAGCGTTCCAGCACCACCCAGTGATGGAAGAGGTTTACTTTATTTGGCTGCTAAAGGTTTAAAAACAATAATGCATTTCTACCAACAGTGTGACAGGGCACTTACCCTTGCAAAACCAAATTCCGACTTAACCATAGTAATATTGTACCCATCAAGTTGAATGGTTACTGAGGCAAGGTAAGAACTTGACCTTGTTCCTTGATTGTTATATTTTGCCACAATAGTAAATACTGGGAGGGTAACATCACCTCCACTCTTAAGATCCATGCAAGTTTTGGCTACAGTATAAGCACATGTTCCTTGAAAATCATAACTGTGTCCATCAAAGGTTAGGTAGTGAGGGTCACCCCAAATTTGGCAAAGAGCTTCACCATCTGGTAGGCATGCAGGGTCACCATTGACGATGTGGCATGATTCCTTTTTTCTACACTGCAATTGGGTACATGGGTCATTTCCTACAAAATATAATGCACAGCTTGTAATGCTACAAATGCAACACAATTATAACATATATATTTTTGGCAGAAATTTTGTGGTGTGAAAATAACCCCTTCCTCAAACATTCACCCTTAAAGGGGAACTTCAGCCTAAACAAACATATTGTTATTAAGTTACATTAGTTATATTAATTAAAATAGATAGGTAATACAATTTCTTACCCACCCTGTTTTACAATAACAGGCAAATGTTTGTGATTGCATGGGGGCAGCCATCTTTTTGGTTGAAAGGAGGTGACAGGGAGCATGAGACACAGTTTCAACTGTCCTGTGTCACCCCTCCCAGCTGCGCTTGCTAGGCGTCAAATCTCAAATTTGAAATAAAAAAAATTGTGCCAAAACAGCAGAAGGAGAACAACAACATCAGAAATCCCATCATGCTTTGCATAGCATCAGGGGAAAATGCCTGGGCAGTTTTCTTTTGTGCAGCTAAAAAAGAGACTTGGGTAAGAAAAACAAAGTTCAGATGCTGTGAAACTGTTAAAGAAACACCAGGCCTTTTCAGTTCTGCTGAGTAGATTTTTAGTCTGGAGGTTCACTTTAAAGGGAACCTGAACCCAGAAATAAACACATGATAAACCTGAAAATGAATATTACATACCTACCTCGCCATCAATTTCTCTCAGAAGTTCACCCTTTGCTTCTAACAATGATTCCTTCCAGTTCTGACAAGATTTTGTCAAGTAAAATATATCAGTTTCTGTCAGTTATATATCAGTTGCTGTCAGATACAACTGAAAGGACAACTGATGTGCAAGGTAATGTCCATGTTTCCCTATGCCTCCTGTGGGTGGTATTACAGTTTAACAGTGTGCTAAACCGGAAGCTGTTACAGGGCCATCACCATTTTTAAAATTGAGGACAGAGAATGTTATCGATCACCGTGAGCAAAAAGGACCCGGAGGAGAAAAGAGATTGATAATTAGACTGCACAATAAGTATGCATGACATATGTATGTTTTGACTTTTAATTTTCAGTTCAGGTTTGCTTTAATGTTAACCTGTTTCTGAAACCTATCCTGAAGCATTTACCGTAATGTTAGACCCTTCCTCACATCTAAAGTCTGGTACACATATCTAATTTTGATTGGCCAATGACTATCTAATTTCACCACTTCCATGCAGTATGAGAACTTACCTACACAATGGGCTCGATTCACAAAGCGGTGCTAACCTAGTTAGAGACTTTAGGCGTGATAACCATTGCACCACGCTGGTGAAAAGCCAGTTTAGGTGTGATAAGTTTAGGTGTGATAAGTTTAGGCGTGATAAGTTTAGGCATGATAAGTTTAGGCATGATAAGTTTAGGCATGATAAGTTTAGATAAGTGTAGATAGCGTGCAAAGGGCCTGATTCACAAAGCGGTGCTAACAGTTAGCACCCTGGTGAAAAGCCCTTTATCATGCCTAAACTCAGTTTAGGCATGATAAGTTTAGGTGTGATAAGTTTAGGTGTGATAAGTTTAGGCATGATAAGTTTAGGTGTGATAAGTTTAGGCATGATAAGTTTAAGCACCAACTGCGTTAGCACCGCAGTGCACAGCTGATCAAAAGTTTTACGCTAGCAAAGACTGGTGCACTTCGTATAAAGTTTAATGGCGCTGCTTTGCGTGCGGGACTTTGCAAGCGATCTAAACTTATCTAAACTTAGCATGCCTAAACTTATCACACCTAAACTTATCATGCCTAAACTTATCACACCTAAACTGGCTTTTCACCAGAGTGGTGCAATGGTTATCATGCCTAAAGTCTCTAACTGGGTTAGCACCGCTTTGTGAATCGAGCCCAAAGTCCCGCATGCAAAGCAGTGCCATTAAACTCTATGCAAAGTGTACCAGACTTTGCTAGCGCAAAACTTTTGATCAGCTGTGCACTGCGGTGCTAACCCAGTTGGTGCTTAAACTTATCATGCCTAAACTTATCACACCTAAACTTATCATGCCTAAACTTATCACACCTAAACTTATCACACCTAAACTTATCATACCTAAACTGAGTTTAGGCGTGATAAAGGGCTTTTCACCAGCGTGCTAACTGTTAGCACCGCTTTGTGAATCAGGCCCATTGTGTTCATAGTATTCAAAATCTTCAAAATCTGTTGACCCTCATACTACATGGAGGTAGTAAAATTGGTCAGTCATTGGCCAATCAAAATTTGATGTGTGTCCCAGGCTTAAAGTGAACCTCCAGACTAAAAATCTACTCAGCAGAACTGAAAAGGCTTGGTGTTTCTTTAACAGTTTCACAGCATCAGAACTTTGTTTTTCTTACCAAAGCATCATTTTTAACTGCATTTTTATCTAAGCTCCACCCATCAAAGAAGAAAAGCCCAGGCATTTTTTCCCTGATGCTGTGCAGAGCATGATGGGATTTCCTATGTTGTTATTCATGTTGCCTAGCAACTGGGAGGGGTGATCAGCACACAGGACAGTTGGAACTGTGTCTCTTTTAAAACAGGGTGGGTAAGAGATTATATTACCTATCTATTTTAATTAACATAACTAATGTAACTTAATAACAGTATGTTTGTTTAGGCTGGAGTTCCTCTTTAACTTTAACCTCCCTGCACTTACTTCCTTTACTGTCCTTGGGTTTATTCTGGGTTTATTCTAACCCTAACTTTCCTACTCAAAAACCAAACTCTGTCTTCAGTGCCTGCAATTTGACAAAAGCCAAATGATGATGTAAAATTTAGAACCAAGCACTTGATACCCCAATGAATGGTGATATAAATCAAACAAACAACAAACATACACCGAACATTTATATCATGCTTTTCTCCTGGCGGACTCAAAGCGCCAGAGCTGCAGCCACTAGGACGCGCTCTATGGGCAGTAGCAGTGTTAGGGAGTCTTGCCCAAGTTCTCCTACTGAATAGGTGCTGGCTTACTGAACAGGCAGAGCCGAGATTCGAACCCTGGTCTCCTGTGTCAGAGGCAGAGCCCTTTACCATTACACTATCCAGCCACCACTATAAATAACTGATGCAAGACAGTTGCTAATTTTATAAAGCTAGATATGAAGTTATTGATATTTATGCACTTTTAAAATGTGACTTACTTGAAAGGCAAACACCAGGAAGTCCATAGCTGCTCTGAGGGGAAAAGCCAACACTCAACAGTGCAAATGGTGATGATGGATGGCTAATAATGTTAGTTTTCTTTTGGCGACCATAGCGAGAAAGGCCGAAGGAGTAAGCTGTCCCAGGAATGTCTTTCCATGGGACACGCTGAAGACTTTGTTTGTTGAATATGAATCCGGAAATACTGGAAGTCTTGGTTGTAATCAGCATTGCATTCGTCATGTCTTGAAAACTTTGAACCTGGTATTTGGTACAAAATTTGGAAGTATCTTGTAGTTCCACAAAAAAAGGGTCAAAAAGAGCTTTGTCAGTAATTCCACCAGTACAGTAATACAAAACTTGTATTGATGCATTGGCAAAGATTGCCAATGGGGCCTTGTACCGAACCTGAACCCTTAATACATCCCCATCACGAATTACAACAATCTCAGATTTATCGCTGGATGTATAATTTATTTTTGTGTACTGTGAAGCTGTTACATATATAATGTCATAACGATACTGGTAAGGTATAGGAGCCACATAATACTGTTTACCCCAGTTTGACACTGGATACAGTTGTTCGTAGATATGGCCACAGTGCCCGTTTTTTGAAGAGCAGGTGACTCCGCTGAGAACTGCTACTAGATTATTTGACAAAACTCTTGTTCCAGATAGATCTTTTGGACTTTGTAACTGTAAAACCTGAAAAGGTCTGAGATCCACGATAAGAGGATTATTAGATGTGAAATTGGTGCCATTAAACAAAACCCACCCTTTGATATAGATATAAACTTTTGAAGGCACATTATAGTTGACAACGGCAAACTCTTTTAAATTTTGGATAGGTTCTTCACCTGGAGTTACAATGTAGTATTCTCTGTTTAGTTGAGTAACTGGAAGCACCAAACAGCGATCAGAGGAATTTGTCTTTGAGCTTACCATTGTGACGGAGATATCGTGGTTGGCATTGATCAAGACAGAGGAGTCATGGATATCAGAACCATGTAATTCAATATCTTTTGGCAATGGTATAGTTTTTGATTCACCATTGCTAAGTTTTAAAGACTTGATGAGACGTCCATTCTTCCATGAGACTTTGACCGTTGTCAAGGCACTGAATGTAGATATAGTGAGCTCAAACTTAGTATCAGCTGGGGATGTATTGGAATTCTGAAGGAAGGCAGTGATGAATTCTTGTCCTGTGTGTAGGGAACAATTACAACCTGAGGAAGAAGTTAATGTGCATTATAATAGTTATCATCTGTACATTTATGTTGAAAATGAATATTAATATCTTATACCCAAAATAGTTAGCTAAACATAGATAACAATCTAGATCAATACTCTATCTTATGATTGGAAAATGTGTAACAAATAAGTTATGTATGCCGAACTAAAAAAAAAAAAACTACTAATAAAAAAAATTCTATTATCGCAAAGAGATCAAGTTTTTGAGATACATGGTGAATTAAACTTTCTCATAAGCAGCAGTCTGGGATCTTCATCTCTTGGCATTATTATGGTGAGTGGGGTAACAGATTGTTACACACTTGTAGAGTTGAGCTGAAATTTTCGTAATTTCGCATTACTATAATTACGCATGCGAAATTTGCGATTACGATGCGAAATTAGCGTAGCGAAATTGCCATTAAAATCGTAATTGAAAATACCGTAAGCATAATTTTCAATGCGAAATTTCGCATTTCGTTCATGCCGTAATTTCGCATTAAACGCTACCGTAATTTCGCGTTAAACCGTAACGCTCCGTATAATATAAAAAAGCCGCCGACTTTAAGGGTTAATAGCAAAGCCCCCTTAAATGCTAAGAGCCTCAAATTTGGAGAATATATTAAGGAGATCAGGAGGAATAAGAGGAAAAAAATTTTTTTCAAAAAGACCTTATAGTTTTTGAGAAAATCGATGTTAAAGTTTCAAAGTAAAAATGTATACATTTAAAAACCCGCCGACTTTAACGGTTAATAGCAAAGCCTGCTTAAAGTTTAGGAACACCAAATTCCTAGGGTATATTAAGGGGATCAGTGGGAATAAGAGGAAAATTTTTTTTTTCAAAAACACCTTATAGTTTTTGAGAAAATCGATTTTTAAGTTTCAAGGGCAAAAATGTCTTTTAAATGCGGAAAATGTCAGTTTTTTTTGCACAGGTAACAATAGTGTATTATTTTCATAGATTCCCCCAAGTGGGAAGAGTTTTACTTACTTCGTTCTGAGTGTGGGAAATATAAAAAAAAAACGACGTGGGGTCCCCCCTCCCAGACCTCTTTAACCCCTTGTCCCCCATGCAGGCTGGGATAGCCAGAATGCGGAGCACCGGCCGCGTGGGGCTCCGCACCCTGACTATACCAGCCCGCATGGTCCATGGATTGGGGGGTCTTGGAAGGGGAGGGGCAGCCAAGCTTTCCCCTCCCCCTCCGAGCCCTTGTCCAATCCAAGGACAAGGGGCTCTTCTCCACCTCCGATGGGCGGTGGAGGTGGAGGCCGCGATTTCCTGGGTGGGGGGTTCATGGTGGAATCTGGGAGCCCCCTTTAAAAAGGGGTCCCCCAGATGCCCACCCCCCTCCCAGGAGAAATGAGTATAGAGGTACTTGTAGTACCCCTTACCCATTTCCTTTAAGAGTTAAAAGTAAATAAACACACAAACACATAGAAAAAGTATTTTAATTGAACAAAAAACATAACCACGAAAAAAGTCCTTTAATATTCTTAATTAACCATTAATACTTACCTGTCCCTTTAAATAAATGATCCCATCCCCTGGGAGGGGGGTGGGCATCTGGGGGACCCCTTTTTAAAGGGGACTCCCAGATTCCACCATGAACCCCCCACCCAGGAAATCGCGGCCTCCACCTCCACCGCCCATCGGAGGTGGAGAAGAGCCCCCTGTCCTTGGATTGGACAAGGGCTCGGAGGGGGAGGGGAAAGCTTGGCTGCCCCTCCCCTTCCGAGACCCCCCAATCCATGGACCATGCGGGCTGGTATAGTCAGGGTGCGGAGCCCCACGCGGCCGGTGCTCCGCATTCTGGCTATCCCAGCCTGCATGGGGGACAAGGGGTTAAAGAGGTCTGGGAGGGGGGACCCCACGTCGTTTTTTTTTTTATATTTCCCACACTCAGAACGAAGTAAGTAAAACTCTTCCCACTTGGGGGAATCTATGAAAATAATACACTATTGTTACCTGTGCAAAAAAAACTGACATTTTCCGCATTTAAAAGACATTTTCGCCCTTGAAATTTAAAAATCGATTTTCTCAAAAACTATAAGGTCTTTTTGAAAAAAAATTTTTTCCTCTTATTCCCACTGATCCCCTTAATATACCCTGGGAATTTGGTGTTCCTAAACTTTAAGCAGGCTTTGCTATTAACCGTTAAAGTCGGCGGGTTTTTAAATGTTTACATTTTTCCTTTGAAACTTTAACATCGATTTTCTCAAAAACTATAAGGTCTTTTTGAAAAAAAAATTTTTCCTCTTATTCCTCCTGATCTCCTTAATATATTCTCCAAATTTGAGGCTCTTAGCATTTAAGGGGGCTTTGCTATTAACCCTTAAAGTCGGCGGCTTTTTTATATTATACGGAGCGTTACGGTTTAACGCGAAATTACGGTAGCGTTTAATGCGAAATTACGGCATGATACGACTGTAATGCGAAAATTACGCGAAAATTACGCTTACGCAAAATTTCGCGAAAACCTTCTTCATTACGATTATGTACTTACGGCCATAATCGTAATTACACTAATTACGCGAAATTTCGCAAAATCGTAATTAGGTCATTACGCTCATCTCTACACACTTGCATAAATAGATTTGTTTTTGGTTATACAAATTTGGTTCATTCCCAGTAGTGTTTGTTTTAGTCTCTGTAATAATTCAGTTAATACATCTTTTAGGCATTTGCTAGAGAACAGAGGTGCCAACAGGATAAGAAAGTGATAAAAACTTTAAAATTGCTAGGGAGGCAGTGGTGGACTTACCTCCGGAAAGCAGACACGCCTCGTGCTATTCGTATTTCTACCGAGCTACTGTTTTTTGTCCCCTATTCTATTGCTGTAATGATCAGTGATATCCTACTAATATAATAAATGGGAAAGTTCAGATGTTTGGATGTTTGTTACTCGATCACGTAAAAATGGCTGAACGGATTTGAATGAAATTTGGCACACACATAGTACATTACCTGGAATAAAGTATAGGATACGTTTTATTCCCATAACCAAAAAGGGGGCGGAGACAAATACACATTTTACTGGAAATGTAAACTGCAGCCATTCTTACACTGTTAATGGCAGGGTTCTCAAACTTTGCACAGTTGGTCATTGGGTGACCGGGATTAATATTCAGGAAAGTGGGTGGAGCCTACAAAAGCCAATCAAAATGCACCTATTGATTTTTTAGGTGAATATTTACATTGCTGCCATTCTTGGACCGCTGATAGGAGGGAAGTGACGCGGGTGGGTAGCGCCGATGCGGAGGAGGCGGGGGAGCGGCGCTGACTGACAGCGCATAGGTAAACATTGCGGCGCGCAGGGGGTCCCTGGAGGCACACCATGGGGCAACTGAGGCTGGTCCTAGTGTGCACAACCAGCCTCTGTGCCCCAGTAACATAATTAAATCCCACCTTGGGTTCTCTTTAAGTAATTGATTAATTGTGTGTTAGGGTTAGGAAAAGTGGACGCAGCCAACACCAGCCAAATACATAATCGGGCAATGCCGGGTCATCAGTAGGCAGATACACATACAAATTTCACTGAGAAAATGTAAACTGCAGCAATCCTTACACTGTTAATGGTAGGGTTTTCAAACTGTGCACAATTGGCCACTGGGTGACTGGGATTAATATTCAGAAAAGTGGGTGGAGCCTACAAAAGCCAATCAAAATTTACCTATCGATTTTTAAGGGGAATATTTAATTGCTGCCATTCTTGCACTGTTAATGGCACAAGCCTCTTGCACTGTTAATCACCTGTACCTGATACAGTTGGCCATTGGGTGATTGGGGTTCAAAATTTAGAAAAAGGGGTGGAGCCACATCCAATCAGATTTATTTTATTTTAATGCAAATTATTGATGTCAAAGACCGCAAAGCTCACAAACTTGGTCATTAAGTAATTGAGTAATTGTGTGTTAGGGTTAGGAAAAGTGGGCAGAGCCAACACCAGCCAAATACATACCCAGGCAACGCCGGGCGTCCAGCTAGTATCTGATAAACAGAACGAGCTCTACCAGCACACTTTATTAAAGTGTGATCACACGTGATTGGGTGCACAGTAGTATTCCAGAATACGTATAAGTGATAGCCCTTAGTGACAGGGGCTATCACTAACTGAGAGTTTTGTCGTACAGGCAGTGTCGTAACCAGATCGGTCAGTATAGGTACAAAGTCGAGAGGCAAAATCCAAGTAAGTAATCAGGCAATAGTCAGCAACAGATCAAATTGGCAGAAGTACAGAATCGTGAGACAAGATCAAGGTAAGTATTCAGACAGAAGTCGGCAACAGATCAGATTGGCAGAGGTACAGAATCGTAGAGCAAAGAATAGTCAGAAGAAAGGTCATACACAGTAATAATCAATAACAATATAATATATTTTCCTGAGCTAAGTGTGAATCCCCGGGGTCCTGCCGGATCAAGCACACATGGATATGACTAAGGTCTGAGAGCTTTCACTGTGAAGTTTCAGCAACAACAGACGAAGAGCAAATGACCCACACATCCTTAAATACGAATAGCAATTCACAGAGCCGCCCAGAAGACCAAGCCAATCAGAAGGTAGGCTGACGTCAGCCGACCTCCGGGTCAGCTGACACGTCTCCGCGTTCCATAAAGATGCTGGAGCTGTGCACGTGCGAGCCAGCCGCCCTCTATGAGCCATTGATAGAACAGACCTCCCAGAGACCGTCGGGAGGCCCGGGGATGCCGCAGCGGTGACAACCGTGACGTCAGACGCGGAAGCGGCGGTCGCGCCGCTATCCGCATTGGAGGTAATTTCACTATTCCTGACAGTTGCCTGATGAAGCGAGCTGTGCCTGCAAAATGCGTTGCATTTCTTGAGGTACTCTTAATAAATTCAATTGTTTGATTCAGACAGTTGTTCGTGTCTGCTTTCCAGAGGTAAGTCCGCCACTGCCTCCCTAGCAATTTTAAAGTTTTTATCACTTTTTATCCTGTTGACGCCTCTGTTCTCTAGCAAATACACTGTGTCCACCCGTGGTGGAGGGGTGACCTACCCCTACCTTTCCGATCTACAGAGAGCGACATCTTAATCCTGAGTGAGGTCAGGTCTAATCTCCTCACCTGCATTTACAGTGGTTGCCTGAGTGGTAACCCTTGTTTGTGAGTATATATAGCTCACTGTTTATGATTTACACATTATCCTGTACATACTACACTATATTGGGCTCTCTGTGTCTCCCTTTTATCTTGTAGGCATTCTTCATAGTGTCGTGTAAAGGTTAAAGGTTAGGATTTGGGAAAGATTAGGCTAATATTGGTATTTGGGGAACTAAATTTCAGGGTACCAAATTCAAATCTGACTTGCGGGCTACATTGTTGCTATTTTTGTGTTACTGATATGATCTATGGATGCTATTTTATACCGACATATTAGATACAGTATTTCCTAGACTCTTCTGTCTAACTTTTTTATGGTTTCAAGGTACAGATAGTACAGAGTTCCTCCATTCAAAACACAACATGACCAACCATACAACAAGTTGTTTACCTGACAAGTATGTACACACATGCCAACCAACTAAACAACCAACTCACTTAAATACTATGCGTGTAAGTTAAGTGACAAACTGCACAACATGTCCCCATTCAAAAAGAACAAACTTGTTTAAAAGACTTGTACACACATTCTGACTTGCATGATAGTTGGGCAGATTGATCCACCAGTTAGATCTGGCAAACAACCTGTTATCAGTTGGTCATCTGGTTGTTTGCCAGCTTTACACACACCCAACTTATCTTCCAACAGACAAGTCTGGAAGATAGTTGGACAGATTGTTGGTAGGTGTGTACGAGCCTTAAAAGTATTAAAGGTAGAGGATCAGCAGGACAGCCAGGCAACTGCTATTGCTTAAAAATAAATAAATACGGGAGCTTCCATGTCCCTCTCACTTCAGTTGCCCTTTAATTAAATTAGGCTAAAAGGTGAGTAATTAAATGGAGAAAATCATAAAATGTTAATACTTACATGTCATACAAATCACAAAAATTAGGAGAAAATGTAAAAAGCTGAGTCCCATTTTGGAAGACCCCTAATATAAAAAAAATATTTATTAATAATAGTGCAAAGGTCAAGCATAACATATACTGTAATATTAAAACAACAACATTTCTGAGAGAAAATAGCATTTAAGATAATGATCAGATACCAGTTTGCTCGCCAATGATTTTCTTAATAAGAAAATGTGTAATAAAATCATAAGCTTGCCAAAAATAGCATGGAATGTTTATGCAAGTGATAGCTAATCTGATGCTTTTCGTTGCCATATGAATCTGTACAATTTTTTTTTTTTATTCTTTCGTTTTTTGACTTTATTTTCTTGTTGCATTGTCTTATAATTTCAGCTCTTAAAACGGGAACACACAATGCAATTTCCCATCTGACTGATGAGAATCGGGTGATTATTTCTAACATATCCGATCTGTCTCAGATCAAGAAAGGAATTGATTTTGCAAAGTTATCATCAGAAAATTGATTCCTTTATCGATCAGGAGCAGTTTGGACATACTTGGATGAACTACCCCTCCAATTACCCATCGATCAGATGGGAAATTGCATTGCATGTTCCCAGCATGGAATGTAGTTAATTGTGTTTACTTACTTCATTGGAATTTTGGAACTCATGTTGCATATTTCAAATAAAAACAATTGAATTATAAATGTTAATAATAACAGTAACAGCACTGGACCACACTATATTTTATTTTTAACCTTATATTTTTGTATTTTTTTTCCTCTTGCTGTAGAGAGTTTATCAATGAGTTGAATTGCTGTCTGTGTACATGCACCATCAGTATGAACCACTACAACCTATGACATTTCTAGGTTATTTTTCCCCTTGCTTTGGCAATACCTGAATGAATCTTGGTCATGCCAATAAAGCTATCTTTGATTTTATTTTATTTGATTTGATTAATTAGCGTGCACCTAATATCAATGAACAAACAAGCAATTACTGTCATGGTGTATATGAACTTTTAGAATTATATAAAAAAAATGTTAGCTAAAGTTGGAAGGTTCAGAATCTTTTTACTGTCTATACTTGTATTAGACCCAGTTTGAACTGTGTGAGAATCCTAAAGGTGGCCATACATGGTACAATTTTTCATTTTTTTTTCGATTAGATAATTTAGTTCAATTATTCTGTTCGATCGAATATAAAGATTTTTCCAGCATGTCCGATCTGATTTTTCTCGAAAAAACGGGATAATTGTTCAAATTTCTTGATAAAAAAAATAAAATATTTTCAACTTTCATTTGATTAGATCATTTAGATTGAATAAATGGGATAATCAAACGTTTTTATTGTACTGTGTATGGCCACCATAAGGTGGATGCAGGCATCCCCAACACGTAGACCACCTTAGTTTAAATCACTAATTCCACTTGTAGCTTAAATGATTTGGATAACTTTATTGCTCATGTGTCAGGTTGTAAAATGACTTCTTTTAATAAATGGTTCTCAAGCAACATCATTTTTTGCATTAAATGAATTCTATAAAAGGATTGACCCAGGAAAAAATGGCAGCCTTTATATCTTAACCTTACTTGTCCAAGAAGACAGAGTAACTAAATAGCAAAATGTATGTAAATTAAAAATAATGGTAATTTTATACAATTTACAATCAAACTTGATGGACTTTCTTATAATGGTGAAAATACAATATGAATGCTTCATTTAAAAGAAAGAAAACTTTGGAAATTATGGCCCATATGCAAATCACTTTTTCTTCTAGGTGATATTTTCATACCTTGTCATAAAATGCTTTTTAAACCAACTGTAAGCAAGAAAATACTAAACATAATGCTAATACTACTTTTCACCAACTTGTGGGTACCTTTTCAATTATAAAATGCTGAAAAGTTATGTTAAAGAGAGGATGAAACTCTAACTCAGGAGAAAAAAGTTAATTGCATATGGGCCTATGGTAGGAAGTAGCAAAAAGAAAAGGAAGGTTTATATGTCTTATTCCATCCTCATCAAGGTACTAGCTACAGATGATTAGAGATAGATAGATAGATAGATAGATAGATAGATAGATAGATAGATAGATAGATAGACTAAAAAAGTTCTAAAATGTAAATTAAAAATATATTTTAAAAACATACCCAATTAGGTGTTTCTCGCAAGTATCGCTAGTTCCGTGTGATATAAACTGGTATTATAGACTTCTTCTAGTAGGACTGAAATGTAGTTTTAGTTATCATTGAGAATAGCTTGCTGACATTTAAAGTTAATCATATACACCCTCATTGTTTCTGCATATACTTCCCTCTTTTTGATGTATAAACCGAGTAATTAATTTTTGATTAGCCAAATGATGGATGACACTATTGTTAATTGTTTTATGACCTTGGCTTCATCCAAGCTTGAAGCTAAACCGTTTTTAGAAAATTAAATGAACAGCTCAGCAAATGCTAAGGTTGCTGACAGAAGATACAGATTTCAGTCATAAATATCACCAAGGAAAATATGTTTGTACATTTCTCTTAATTAGAGTATATGAAAGGTCTTTAAATGCCACATTGTTATTCTATGTTCAACCCAAATGAATAATTACAAAGACAAGTTGACTTTTTTTTTATTAGGGATTTTAAAATCTTTCAATAAAATAGCATACATTTCTCAAGAATTGTGTACTTAAAAAAAAATACAAAAATGAAATAATCTGAATTAGTAACTGTATATTTGATTTTCCTGTGCATTTCTTCAATCTCATCTGTGTTATTTAATGAGTTCAGACTATTTTAATTGACATATAAATAAATAAAAAATGCTACAATTTAAAAGTACAAAAACATAATAAAAATGCTATATTATTTATTGAATTTAGACTATTTTCATTGACATATAATGAAAAAGAATATAAAGAAAAATGAAAAATAAGGGCAATAGAATATAAAAAAGATCACAAATAACTGATGCAGAAAGTGCTTTCTCCCAGAAGCAATTTAAAAAGATTGAGGGCTTGATTCACAAAGCGGTGCTAACCTACTTAGCACGTCTAAAGTCTTTAGACGTGCTAACCAGGGTGCCCGGTAGGCTAGCACCGGATTTCTCAATTGATTAACCTACTTAGCACCCTGGTTAGCACGTCTAAAGACTTTAGACGTGCTAAGTAGGTTTAGCACCGCTTTGTGAATCAAGCCCTAAATAGATCATTTTGGTGAAAAGTATAATGAAGCTTCTAGGCAACTAAAATAAATTATGCAAAAATATACGTCCATAGCTGACATTTTGTTTTATAAAAAGTGCCAGTGGCATATGTGCATGGTGGTGGTGGTGGTGCCGTGTGTGTGTATGTGTGTGTATGTGTGTGTGTGTGTGTGTGTGTGTGTGTGTGTGGGGGGGGGGGGGGGGGCAGAAGCATACACAGATGGAGCAACACTGTTCTTTGTGCAAAAAAATGGAGGATCAACACAAGGCAAAATGGTTAAAAGTAATGTGCAAGTAACCACTTGAGGTCCACAGTGCTAAACCCCCCTAAAGACTGGGCCATTTTTACTGAAATGGGCCACTGCAGCTTTAAGGCCAAGCTGCAGGGCTGCAAAGAACAACACACAAGTGATCCCCCCCCTTTTTCTCCCCACCAACAGAGCTTTCAGTTGGTGGGGTCTGATCGCCCCCTCCCCCATGTTTGTTCATTTTTTTACAAATATTTATGTTCTTTTTTTAATAAATAAAATATTTTCTTTTATTTTTACCACCCTCCCTCCCCCAGCCAGCCTATCACAACAATCGGCTGTGATAGGCTTCAGCCTATCACTTCCGTTTGCTCTCTTGTGCCCCAGGAGGACAGCAGTGTCACACGGCTGTCCCCAGTACAGCACTGCTGTAGATCCCAGCATTGTACCATGTTAAAAGACTGTGACTTTGCCATCTAACAGTCTCTGAGCGGGGATCGCCACTGGGAGACTGAAGGCAGAGCGGAGCTCCGGCTACCAAGCAGGAGATGCGTGCGAAGCCTGCGCGTGATCTCCTGCAGTAGCCGGCCCCTGGACTTGACGGCAATTGGCGTTAGGTGGTCCTGGGGCTGCCACCGCGGTCACGCTCGTTGGCGTGACGTGGTCTTGAGATAGTTAATCATATAACTATTTACTCCAACTCAATCAAAAGTGAATGGGAAGAATATCAGTAGCAAAATAGTTCACAGCATCCTTACATAGTTACATAGTTACTTTGGTTGAAAAAAGACATACGTCCATCGAGTTCAACCAGTACAAAGTACAACTCCAGCCCGTCCCCCACATACCCCTGTTGATCCAGAGGAAGGCGAAAAAACCCCCACAAGGCATGGTCCAATTAGCCCCAAAAGGGAAAAATTCCTTCTTGACTCCAGATGGCAATCAGATAAAATCCCTGGATCAACATCATTAGGCATAACCTAGTAATTGTAGCCATGGATGTCTTTCAACGCAAGGAAAGCATCTAAGCCCCCTTTAAATGCAGGTATAGAGTTTGCCATAACGACT
This sequence comes from Hyperolius riggenbachi, assembly GCF_040937935.1. Taxonomy (NCBI): domain Eukaryota; kingdom Metazoa; phylum Chordata; class Amphibia; order Anura; family Hyperoliidae; genus Hyperolius; species Hyperolius riggenbachi. The sequence continues at coordinate 365,736,050 of NC_090651.1, forward strand.
TCCTGTGGCAATGCATTCCACATCTTAATCACTCTTACTGTAAAGAACCCTTTCCTAAATAAATGGCTAAAACGTTTTTCCTCCATGCGCAGCTCATGTCCTCTAGTCCTTTGAGAAGGCCTAGGGACAAAAAGCTCATCCGCCAAGCTATTATATTGCCCTCTGATGTATTTATACATGTTAATTAGATCTCCTCTAAGGCGTCTTTTCTCTAGACTAAATAAACCAAGTTTATCTAACCTTTCTTGGTAAGCGAGACCTTCCATCCCATGTATCAATTTTGTAGCTCGTCTCTGCACCTGCTCTAAAACTGCAATATCTTTTTTGTAATGTGGTGCACAGAACTGAATTCCATATTCCAGATGTGGCCTTACTAGAGAGTTAAACAGGGGCAATATTATGCTAGCATCTCGAGTTTTTATTTCCCCTTTAATGCATCCCAAAATTTTGTTCGCTTTAGCTGCAGCGGCTTGGCATTGAGTACGATTATTTAACTTGTTGTCGATGAGTACTCCTAAGTCCTTCTCCAAGTTTGATGTTCCCAACTGTATCCCATTTATTTTGTATGGTGCTAGACCATTGGTACGACCAAAATGCATGACTTTACATTTGTCAACATTGAATTTCATCTGCCATGTATGTGCCCATATAGCCATCCTATCCAGATCCTGTTGCAATATGACACTATCTTCCTGAGAGTTGATGATTCTGCACAATTTTGTATCATCTGCAAAAATAGCAACATTGCTCACTACTGCATCTACTAGGTCATTAATAAATAAATTGAAGAGCACTGGACCCAGTACAGACCCCTGTGGGACCCCACTGCTAACAGTCTCCCATTTTGAGTACGATCCATTGACCACAACTCTTTGTTTTCTGTCCATTAGCCAGTTCCCTATCCATGCACACAAACTCTTCCCCAGTCCTTGCATCCTCAACTTTTGCACCAGACTTCTGTGGGAAACAGTGTCGAAGGCCTTTGCAAAGTCCAAGTATATCACATCTACAGCATTCCCAATATCCATATTAGCATTCACTACCTCATAAAAGCTGAGCATGTTAGTCAAACAGGACCTGTCTTTAGTAAACCCATGTTGATGCTGAGAAATAAGATTATTTTCTACTATGAAGTCATGTATAGTATCTCTTAGTAACCCCTCAAATAGTTTGCATAGAACTGGGCTGTACGCCAATCCACTGGGACTCTGCTAGTTGCAAGAGAGTCACAAAAGATAAGATAAAGGGGCTTAGCTATAACTGAACTTAATTCTCTTAGGACCCGAGGATGCATGCCATCCGGGCCAGGTGCCTTGTCTATTTTTAATTTATTTAGTCTTGCCTTTACTTCTTCCTGCGTTAAGTATTTAATATTACAGTTAGAAGATTGAGACTCTTCTGCCTCTGTAATTTGCAACAGTGCTGTTTCCTTTGTGAATACAGAAGCAAAGAAAGCATTTAATAACTCTGCCTTACCTTGGTCATCCACCATTGAGTTCCCACCCTCATCCTTTAGGATTCCTATAGTCAACCTTTCTTTTTTTAGAGTTGATGTACTTGTAAAACTTTTTTTGGGTTAGATTTGATATCCCTAGCGATTTGATTTTCAGCTTCGATCTTTGCAAGCCTAATTTCTTTTTTACAATTCTTATTGCACTCCTTATAATTGCTTAGTGCAGCCTCAGTCCCCTCCTGTTTTAGGACCTTATAGGCATTCTTTTTCCTCTTCATTTTATCCCTAACCTTTCTATTCATCCATAGAGGCCTTTTTTTATTCCTAGACATTTTGTTTCCATATGGGATATACATACTACAATATTGATTGAGAATACGTTTAAAAGCTTGCCATTTCCCTTCAGTGTCCTTCCCTTGTAGTACATTATCCCAGTTCACCAAACTTAGTGCCTGCCTAATTTGATTGAACTTTGCTTTTCTAAAATTCATAGTTTTAGTGGTCCCGCTGCCCCGTGGCCTATCAGTCACCAGATCAAACGTTATCATGTTGTGATCACTATTTCCCAAATGTTCTTGAACCTGCACATTTGATACATTATCTGGTCTATTAGAAATGATCAAATCCAGTAACGCATTCCCCCTTGTTGGTTCCGTTACCATTTGAGTCAAGTAATTGTCCTGTAGTGCTGCCAGAAATCTGCTGCTTTTACCAGAATGGGTAGCCTCAATACCCCAGTCAATGTCTGGAAAGTTGAAGTCGCCCATAATTATGACCTCATTTTTACTTGCAGCTTTTTCAATCTGCTGTAGTAATCACAGTTCTGCAGCTTCATTAATAAGAGGTGGTCTGTAGCATACCCCAATAAGCAATTGGCAACTTTTATTTCCACCATGAATATTTACCCAAACGGACTCCACATCTTAGCAATCTTCCTCCATCTCATCGTTGAGGACAGCTGTAAAAGAATTCTTAACAAAGAGACAAACCCCTCCACCTTTTTTCCCTGTTCTATCCCTCCTAAACACATTGTATCCTTTTAAATTAGCTATCCAGTCATGGCTTTCATCCATCCATGTCTCGGTTATTCCCACAATGTCATAGCCTTTGTCATTCAGAATGAACTCTAGTTCGTCTATTTTATTTGCAAGGCTCCGAGCATTGGTTACCATGCACTTTATATTTTTACCAACACATTTACCAATTTTGTTTACACGAAATGGGCTACTTGAAGTTTTACCAACCTCCTTAATCTTTACACTGTCCCCACCCGCCTCTCCACCCCCCATAATGTTAGGCTCCCACTGTCTTTTTACCTTATCTTGTCTACATATTGAGACTTTATCCTCCCGCCTCCCCCCAGATCCTAGTTTAAAATCTCCTCCAACCATTTAGCCATCTTCTCCCCCAATGCAGCTGCACCCTCCCCATTAAGGTGCAGCCCATCCCTGCTGTAGAACCTGTAGCCGACTGCAAAGTCTGCCCAGTTCTCCAGGAACCCAAACCCTTCCTTCCTACACCAATTTCTCAGCCACTTATTTAACTCCCTAAGCTCCCTCTGTCTCTCAGATGTAGCGCGTGGCACTGGCAGTATTTCAGAGAACACCACCTTGGAGGTCCTTGCTTTAAGTTTATCTCCAAGTACCTGAAAATCATTTTTGAGGACCTTCCATCTCCCACTAACTTTGTCATTGGTGCCAATGTGTACCATGACAGCCGGGTCTTCCCCAGCCCCACCCAATAATCTGTCAATTCTTTCCGCTACATGCCGAACCCGAGCACCCGGGAGGCAACAGACTGTACGGCATTCACGGTTTCTTCGACAGATTACCCTATCTGTGCGCCTAATAATTGAATCCCCTACCACCAGTACCTGTCTAGCCTTAGCTGCACTCCTATTCCCTTTCTCGTTACAGCAGTCTGCCCCTTGGTTGCTAAGGAGCACATCCTGCTGCAGCATTGCTACTCCTGAATCATCCTCCCCAATATTACGCAAACAAGCATACTTATTAGTGAGGGACAACTCGGGACTAGCCTCCCTGCCACTTTTTCCCCTACCCCTTCTAACTGTGACCCAACTAGTGGCTACCTCTGCTTCTTGCTCCGGCTTTACTCCACCCACCTCATCTTCACCGATTCCATCCAGTGTCTGGATCGTGAGATCCAAGCTCATCTCCATGTTGTGTATGCGTCTCAGTGTTGCGAGATGCTTATTTAGCTCTGCGACTTCCGCCTCTAACTGAGCAACACGCACACACCCAGGGCAACAGTAAACACCCTCAATCCGCTGATCAAGGCATGCATACATGTCACAGGATGTACACTGTACAGCATAGTCCAACATGATGACTATTGTGTGGGGAAATTTTATTTAAAGTAAACTGTGGCGGTAAAAGTTGAAACGGGAGAGGGAGTGAAGTTCGGGACTGAGTGCAGCTGGGGTGAAAGAGGGGGAGGGGTGGACGGGGAGTGAGTGAAGTTGGAGTGGAGGAGGGGAAGTGAGTAAGGTTGGGGTGGAGGAGGGGGAGTGAGTAAAGTTGGGGTGGAGGAGGGGGAGTGAGTGAAGTTGGAGTGGAGGAGGGGGAGTGAGTAAGGTTGGGGTGGAGGAGGGGGAGTGAGTGAAGCTGGGGTGGAGTCCTCAAAACTTAAATCCTGTAATGTATAATCCACAAAGAATAGGGCAAATAGAAGGCACATAGGCCTTATTAAATTCACTTTTTCTACTAAGTTTTCTCAAACAAAATAGACTAATCTTTTTTGGGCTAGACAAGCAAGGATTCCAATGGAAACACAATCTGTGGAGCAAATAGAATTGGAGCAAATAGAGCAAATCAAATGTATATGTAATCTCCCTATCGTTGGCAACCCCGAGTCTCAGGGTGGAAAAAAGAAGCTAGGAGTGGTAGTCCTGAGCATGACTTGGGGCAGGTGCCGGGAGGTATGCAGAGACAATACAGCACAGTGGGCATTTCAACTCACCTCCCCCAGGATCCAGATTCTGGCAGCCATTCTTCTTCTGGTCCTCAGAGGCTCTGTATCCCTCAGGTGAGATTGCCATTTTCTGTCATGGCGACAGACTGCAGATCTCACTGCTGTGATTTTTTCCCCCTGCTTTTAGCAGTGAAAACGAGTGAAAAAATTGCACCACTTTTAGACCCTAAAATCTGAAAATAATCATACTGCCAGTGAGGTTAATGCATTATATAAAATACATAAGATGAGTTTTGTGTGCAGAAATCATTGTCAGAATCCATTAGAGCAAAATATGACTGGAAATGTGTTGCTCCGAGAACAATTTTAAATGTCCCATTTAAAAAAAAAATACTGTTCACATATTTTTGACTTTTCTGCATTGATGTCTGGGGGTGGCTAACCATCTGTGTCCCCATTTTTTTTAGATAGTTGTCAAGCCAAAAGTCTTGTAAGCTAAAATGCTGTGGAAGTCTGAAAAACATACGTAAAATGTCACAAGTGATTAAAAATGAAAAAAAATAACAAAATGTACTTCTAACTTGTAAAGTTTGGGCAGTAAAGTGCATTTTAATGGGTGGCTTTTTTATAGTTCATTCTACACTTAAGATACAAGCATACAGATGAATTGAAATGGGCAATGTGAAACAAATAACCTGACTTGCATATATGTTTCATGCAAATTGTATATGACTTGAAAGTGAGCCAAACAAATTGATTAACTGTCCATTTTTAACTGCACAGAAGCTAAGCTCCACCCCATCAAATAAATCTGCCCAGGCATGTTTCCCCTGATGCTGTGCAAAGCATGATGGGATTACTGATGTTGTTGTTCTCATTGCCTAGCGTGCGCAGCTGGGAGGGGTGATCAGGACACAGTACAGTTGGAACTGTGTCTCATGCGCCCTGTCACCTCCTTTCAACCAAAAAGATGGCTGCCCCCATGAAATCACAAACATTTGCCTGTTCTTTTAAAACAGGGCGGGTAAGAGATTATATTACCTATCTATTTTAATTAACATAACTAATGTAACTTATAAGTATGTTTGTTTAGGCTGAATTTCCCCTTTAAGAGTGAATGTGAACCTGCAGACTAGAGGTAACAAAGTGAGCGCTTGGCCAGAGCAGCGATTAGCCAGACACTAGGCATGAGAAGAGACATTTAGGCACCCTTGACTTGGGTTAGGATATGGTAGTAATCAACTCTCCTTAAACACGGTTCAACTTAACTGTCAGTGTGGCTCATTGTTTGGCATGAGAACTAGTATTGGACGAAGATCGCAAGTGTTCCACAAAAGTTTGCAAACCAAATGTTCGAGGCATACCCCATTGACTTTAATGGCATGCACACTTTGGAAACTTTCAGAGCATATTTGCAATCAAAATATATTTTAAGAAGGTGACAAAACTATCCACAAACACAGGCAGTGGCATGATGGAGGTGGATCAATAGCAACATTTTACCCCCCCAAATAGGTATTTTAAACACAGGGGCCCATATGCAATTCACTTCGTTTCCTGAGTTTTCCCCAGGGTAATATTTTTTTAACGTATCAATAAAATGCCTTTCAAGCCACCAGAAAGCAAGGAAATACGCAGAATAATCTTGATAGTACTTTTTTTAGCTACTTTTTGTACTTTTTAGCTGAAAAGTGCTGAAATTTTATTTTAAATAGAAGATGAAAAATTATCTCCTAAGAGAAAGCTCAGGTGAAAAAGTAAATTGCATATGGGCCCAGGTTTTTTTTTACTGTGTAAATGTGAAAAATCGCTCCTGGACATAGACTTTAATACAAAGCCATCATACAGCAAGTTAGAATACCGCCATCAGTTACAATGCAGTACTGTGAACAGGCCTATAGAATTGTACTATAAACTGTCAGAAAGTGCGGAAGAGCCGCCGCCATGAGTCAGCGGCAGGCGGCTCTTTCCGCGCATAGAGTACCCGCACACGGAGAGGCAGCCGCCTCCTCTCAGTATGAGGCGGCTGTCTCCGTGCAGGATATTGCGGAGCGCGGAGAAACCGCTGCGTTGGACGCGGCGGTTAGCGCGCATGTCCCCGCTGCGGAGACACCGTAGAGCGGGGCTGCTGTGGCTGGGACTCGTAGTCCCTCGAGTCTTAGAGTGACGTGCGCACGCGCACTCAGGAAGTAATATATGACAGACTAAAGGGAGTCAGCTGACCTGGCTGGTCAGCTGACTCTGGTTCCACTTCCCATTGGTCCAGCACTTGGGGTGGAGCTGGAGAGTGGTCTGTGTATATATACTGCTGGCTGGTCATTCCTCCGGTGTCTGGCGTTGCGATCACACATGTGGGAGCACCCAGATCTGTAGTCAGATCCTTAAGTGTGCCGGGACCAGCTGGAGCTGTAATCCTACACTTAGCTAGATTCTGTTGATAGCTGAAGTACTAATTTGATTGTGATTATCTGTTATGACGTTTTGCGTGCCTGACTATCCTCCTGAACTCTGACCTTGTACCTCGATATTTCTGATACTCTGTTGCCGAACCTCGGCTCGTCCTTAGACTCTGTTTCTGCCTCCTGATCTTGTACCTCAATATTTCTGATACCCTGTTGCCGAACCCTGCCTGTACTTTAGACTCCGCCTCCGCCTACTGAAATTGTACCTTATCTGTCCGTGTGTTAACGACTTGGCTTGTCCGACCTCGAGAGCCGACCTCACTGTTGGAGGCGGTTCCCCGTCCTGTTAGTGACACTTCCTCCAGTGTGTCACTTTCAGACAATCCTTTCTACTGTCAGCCTGACTCCTCCCGCCTTGGAGAGTTCAGGTCCGCGGAAGGAATCTGTGCAGTACTCCTTGCTGCACTGAGGCCTAGTCCTCTAAGTGTTACTGTTACACCAAACACTACACTCTACTCTGGTGAACAGAGGTTAGCTAGTATATCGGATTATCGGTGATACTGCAGATCACTTATAATCTGGTATACATCTGTATTCCCCGTGATACTGCAGATCACCGGTAATCAGATCCTCTCTGTGCTTCACCGATCGTTACATAAACTAGTCCTGAAGCCTGAATATGTTAACTGCATGCTTGTTTCAGGTGTGTGATATGGACACTGCTGCAGCCAAAGATATTATCAGGATTGGCAGACAACTGGTATCCATTAAAAGGAAATAAATATGGCAGCCACTACCATTTGCAACTCACATTAGGTTCCCCTAAAATACTTTTTGTAACAATTGTGGAATTATCTCCGTGGTCAGCGCACAACATGTGCGCTGACACTGCGGAAACCCTCCACAAGCGTTTGGATAGAGGAACCCAGCTTTGGTGCAAATGCACCTGTAGAGAGGAATTCCAACCAGCAGATGGAGCTGTGGAGGACAGAGGAACTTGGTCTCTGTACTACCACAGATGCCAGATGGAGATTGTATGAAGTGAAGCAAAACAGGGCAAGATAGCCACTCGAGAGAGAGTGAGCACAGATACAGAATGTATGTATGTCCACCAATCTAGTCGCCACCCAGCGACGGTTGACATACAACAGCGAAGACCAAAGTGAGAAAGCAATCGCAAAAATGGACGATTGCTAGCAGAGACACAAGATGGAATAAAGACAGAACACAGAATGAATAAAGACGGAACCAATTAGCAAACTGCAATCCAACACAAAGGAACAGACAGGACTATCTAAACGCGATCACCACACGTTAAGCGCAATAGCGACAAAGCGCATTCACGTCATGGTCACCACACGTTAAGCGCAACAGTGACAAAATGTACCAACCCTGAATAACGAATGAAACACGGAAAATGAAAGTAAACAGAGAACGCGAACGCTTGCCAATCGGTTGCCTCACCCGGACAACAGCAAGCGTTCGCTCCAGACAAGACAGACAGAAGGAGTAACCAGTAGCAACCGCTGCTCTGGCTTACACTCCAAGACAGAGTACAGAAGGATCCACCGCCTCTGCCGCTAGGGTGAATGCAATCCAAAAAGACAAGACAGAACTAGGCAATACAGATAATAAGCAACCTGACTGCGCTAGAAGGAATGCTAGTGCACTCCCAAGGATAACTACTCTAAGACTATATTAGCAAACAATAACAGAGGGCTGAAACTCCAGGTAAGTCCAGCAGAACCAAACCTTTATGACCAGCAGGGAATTCTGGGAGGAAATGGCATTTATACTGCAAGCCTTCAAAGGAAGCAGATAAGCAATTTGCATGACAAGTGGATGCAAATCCCTCACCAGAACAGCAAGTCTGAAACTTGCAGAATGAAAACAGGTCTCCTTTCCTGGGACCCGCAGCATGCAGACCTGAAAAATGGTCAAAAAGCTGCCTGCTTGTGCAGACAGCCGAGCAGATCATTACACTTTTCTCAATGCTGTATATTATAAATAAATCCTTTTAAAGACTTCTTAAATAAATGTTCTTTAATGGTGGGGGCCAACATATTTCCACATTTCACCCTCTGCATTCCTTCTGTGTTGATTCATTTACTGGATTGTTTCACTTTATCCAACAATTCAGCTAAATTAAAAAGGCTATAAGTACTGGTCAAGGCAACTTGACACTTCTCTTAGCGGTTAATGTGATGTCCCAGGTTAATGGTTAATGTCCGGGGAAGTTATGATGCTTTTATCAGTGATAGCATGTGAAGAGAACATATTGAGGTAACAAATGTTTGAATCCCTTTATTCTTAATGCATGACAGGAGCACAAGATGGAAAATAAATCAGTTTGGGCCCATTAGTTGTTTGTATGCTGAAACATCTATTCATTCTTTTCCATTAATACATTTGTGGTTTCGGCAAAGACTAATTTATATTGCATGAGGACCATTGTTTGACTATTTGGTGCACTGAGAAACTATGTACTGTGCAGTCTAGGCATTCGTTTTTCATCATATATTATTTTCTTTCTTTTTTTTAATACAACATTATTTCTTAGATGTCATATTTAGTGTTTTGGTAAATAATTATTTAAAAATTCCTGTGAGTAGTCTTGAAATTGTTATCCCCATCTCACTTATTTTATTGTTTTCTTTTTCATGAAAAGCTGATAATATATTTCCAAGAAGAATTATTATTTCCATTTTTTTATTCATTTACTTACTGCATGTTTAGAAATGTTTTTGAATGCTAGAACTCATTATATTCTGTACGATGCTTTGTTTAATTTTTTTTTCTGACATTCTGTAATATGATAGCTATTATAGAGGAAATTGACCCGATCCAAATCACTTTTTCTCCCGTTTTCCCCTAGGAGATCATTTTTTATCTTCCGTTTAAAATAACTTTTCAGCATTCTGCAATTGAAAAAGTACCAAAAAGTAGATGTAAAAGTCATAAATATTCTGAATATGTGCTTGCTTGCTAGTAGCTTAAAAGCCATTTTATTAATAAGGTGTGAAACTATCACTTGAGAGAAAAAGTTAATTGGTTCATTCCCTAAGTGGATTGGATCGAGCCCATTTGCTTTAACCATATCAATGCCTGTGTGAATAAACTAATTGAATGATAATTTCAATGCATTGTTCACTAAAAAAAAACAAATACAACTCATTGTTATTTGACTGATGAATGCAGTTCAGAACCATCATTATGCTATCAGCGCAACTCAGATTTTTCATTATCGTTATGATACATGAAAGCTATAAAGTCAGTATTTGTCACAAAACATAATGGGCGTAATGCACATCACATTTTCTCCCAAGTTTTTTCCTTGGCGAATATTGACAGTACTGCTACACCTTATTTTTAGTACTTTTTGAATTGCAGAGCATTTAAACAGAAAATGAAAAATGATCTCCTTGGAGAAAAAGTGAATTGGATTGGGACCAATATATCGAAAGGTGGCCACACACCATACAATGTTTTAAATATCTGTTCAATTCAAGAATTGGAATACATTTTTCTGACATCAAAAATATGACCAACATACCACACACCTATGTTAAATTTTTCCCCAATTATGATAAAATGATTGGAAAATCTAAGAAAATTGCTAGGGTGTGTTTATTAATAAATTGATAATCCAATACACACCATACAATCTTTAGAAAAATGGAAGAAAACTTTCCAGCATTCCAGATCGATTAAAAGAAAAATGGAAATCTGATCTGATTTATCAGTCGATTGGAAGGAAGCTTTTGATTTTTTCAGGAGATCTGATCATATTTATCGAATTGCTGTAAAAACGAATAATTTTATTGTATTGTGTATGGTCACCTTTAAGCAGATTCCTGGCAAGCAAAACTAATCTCAAAAAATCTCAAGCAAAACTAATCATAGGCCCAGTGCACACCGAGCGGTTTTAGGAGCGATCCGCCAACCGCATCCGCCAGTGAAAACACTTGGCTAATGTATTTCAATGGGATGGTGCACACCAACGGTTTGAGGATTTTAGCACACCACAAAAGTGCCTCCTGCTGCACGTTTGTGGTTTGCAGAAGAGTTTCTGCCTTAATGTAAAGTATAGGAAAAACGCAAACCGCTCTGGAAAACACTACATCAGAGTGGTTTTCCAGGCGTTTTTGTTACAGAAGCTGTTCAGTAACAGCTTTTACTGTAACAGTATTTGTAATCTGCTACACAAAAATGCTCCCAAAAAGGCATGTTTAGAAAACCTCTCTAAACATGCCTAGAATCGCTCTGAAACCTGCTTCAAAAACCTCGAAGCGTTTTGAGGATCTGCTAGCAGTTTTGGTGTGCACTGGGCTTCTTGTATTATCTCATGTATAATCTAATATATTATCTCATGTATTTCAAATGTTTTTTTCAAAAGTGTGTTACAGCTTGAGTCATGTTTCATTATTTAGTAATTATTTTTTAAAGCAGCACAAATTAAATATTAATAACCAAATCAGCATATTAGCTGTAGAAACATGTACTTTGAGTAAGTTTATCAGAGTGAATTTTATGTTTTTGGAAATAAGAAAAAAAATTGCAAACATGCTATTTTTATGAAATTTATTTTTTGACTCAAGTATATACAACAAAGTGATGAATACGTTTGTAAGAAAAGCCGAATGTATGCACAAGCCGGAAAGGTTTTTTTTTTAAGTCTTAATACAGAAAAAGAAGAAAGACTGCATTGTAGTTTGTCCTTTGACAAATACAAACAATTGTATTTACTAATAAAATATGTATACAGTCACAGTGTATCTAAAGGGATACTGTAGGGGGGTCAGGGGAAAATGAGTTGAACTTACCCGGGGCTTCTAACGGTCCCCCGCAGACATCCTGTGTTGGCGCAGCCACTCACCGATGCTCCGGCCCCGCCTCCGGTTCACTTCTGGAATTTCAGACTTTAAAGTCTGAAAACCACTGCGCCTGCGTTGCCGTGTCCTCGATCCCGCTGATGTCATCAAGAGCGCACAGCGCAGGCCCAGTATGGTCTGTGTCTGCTCAGTACACTCCTGGTGACATCAGCAGGAGCGAGGACACAGCAATGCAGGCGCAGTGGTTTTCTGACTTTAAAGTCTGAAATTCCAGAAGTGAACCGGAGGCGGGGCCGGAGCATCGGTGAGTGGCTGCGCGGGCACAGGATGTCTGCGGGGGACCATCAGAAGCCCCGGGTAAGTTCAACTCATTTTCCCCCGACCCCCCTACTGTATCCCTTTAAATACATTCCGAAATAATATGTGCTCTAGTACATTTATCTTTTCTCATGCATTACCATTCTTAACAAATGATCTACAATAACTTTTTCAGAAGATAGCAGACACAAGTACAAATTTAAAATAAGTTGTTCCCTTTTTATTCATTTTTATATAATTATCCTATTATTTTCCTGACCTTATTTTAGATGTATGTTCTGCTTGTTAGATGTAGTTGTAAGATGAGAAAGTATTAAGAAATAATAAGTCCTGAAAAAAGTTTCATGTAGCAGAGCCATAAAGGTTTTTCACATTTTTACATATATACTGTATCTCTGACTGTTGCCAAGTTTTCTTTTTGCATACAAAGATCAGGTTGATGGCAATGTAAAATATCTTTCAGGCTTCTTTTTTAGTAGGTTTAGTGTCACTGTAGCAAGATATCGTACATTTAAATGTGACAGTAGTGCAACATGTTGATGGATGAGCCGGTTTTCCAAATCAAAGTTCTAACTGGCTTCAAATCTTGTCTTTTAAAAATTTTCATTCTCGAGGAAATATTATTATGAAGATGTGTTGAGTATGATGTCTGGAGAGCGATGCAAATTTGGTGCCCTTTCACGCTAAGCTAAAAGAGAAATAAAAAAATAAATAAATAAACCTATAAATTGTAAATACTCTAAATAAAGATGTAAAATTGTTAAACACTTTTGAAGATAGAGGCAATTCAAATACTTGTCTGAAAAGGATGGCTGCACTGGAGTGAAAATTTGTAGTTTAAGGCTACTTGCACACTAAGACGTTGCGTTAGGTGCCACGTTAAGGTCGCATAACGTGCACCTAACGCGACGCCTGGTGCTCTTCTATGTGGACGTCAGAGTGAGCCGCGTTGTGCAGCTCACTCTGGCGTCCGTGATGCCGTGATGCGTACTCTTGTGCGCATGCGGCATCACGTGGTCCCGCCGGCCAATCACCGCACAGAGCGGCCGCTCCAGGAAGTAAACACTGCACGTCACAACATGCAGTGAATATTAATTAGCCATGTGCCTGGCCGCTCTCCGCTCCTCCCCAACATGACTGCGCATGTGCAGACAGTCTAACGCCGTAGCATGCTGCACTTTCGGGAGAACGTGCAGCGTTACATGTAACGCAACGTGGGCTGTGTGAACAGCCCACTTGTGTTACATTGCTGTGCGTTCGGGGAGCGTTACAGGCGCACTAACGTGCGCCTGTAACGTTCCTGTGGGTAAGCAGCCTTAAAGATTTGTTATACTGAGTTAGAAGATTTTAGCCATGTTAGTTCACTTTTAGTATTTAATATTCTAACTTCTTACTAATACAACCTCACTCAGCATATTTGTTAAAATAAACATAAACTCAGTTTTTGTAGGTTTGGTTTAGTGGTCCAACCCTGGTCTTTTGGTTCATATTTGTTTATTATGTTTTCTTTTATTTCTTTGCTATGGTTGATTTCATTTCTTTTTTAGTGCTGTTTTATCGTATTGTTGTTTTTATGCCTATATTTTTACTCGCAGAGTAGCGAACCTACTGGCTTAACAGGGTAGACTGCTCAGTCTGTGCTTATCTATAATTGTGATGGGCAGCATGTCCCCTGTATGTTTTGCTTTCTTAACGAAAGACTTTCATCCAGTTTGCTCCCTCAATAATGCTTCTATTTTTTTATACTGTTATACATTGTTTTATTATGTATGATATCTTTTTTTGCTTTCAATAAAACGATAATTGATGAAAAAAAAATGAACATAAAACAAGACTTTGTATTTTGTCAAATTACCTGCATCTCTTGATCACACAATGAATTTGCATTTATTATGCAGACAAATGATTACAATTTGCCTATTCAGTAGTGATGCATGTTTGGAGACATTGGCCCATATACAATTCACTTTTTCTCCTAAGTTTTCTCCTAGGTGATATTTTTAAATTTGTTAATAAGATGCATTTTAAGCCCCAAGAAGGCAAGAACATGCTCAAAATAATTTTGATAGTACTTTTTAAGCAACTTTTTGGTACTTTTTTAGTTGAAAAGTACTGGAAAGTTATTTAAAATCAAAGATGAAAAATTATCTCCTAGGAGAGAACTCAGGTGAAAAAGAGAATTGCATATGGCCCATTATATGCTCACGCCAACCTGAATTATCGCAAATACCTTCTGTTTTAAGAAGGCACACTTTTGTTATGCTGACAAGGGATAGGTATTTGAGAAGGTCTTATAATGATGATTATAATGGTTTTTTTTTTAACGTATTTTACTATAGCTTGAAATTTCGATCCCTAGATTGCTGTACTCCAGCCCAATCTTTTCATGCTAGAATCCGGTTTTTGATCTTTTGCTTCCTCTGCATAGATAAAAATAAAAGCTACAACCAGGTCCATTTTTAAATTGTATTTTTTGTCTGAAAATGTGTTGGCTCCTCTTCTGTGTGTGTGTGTGGGGGGGGGGGGGAGAGGGGAAGAGAGGGGGGGGGGGTTACAGGAAATCTGAAATCTTGTGCATCTGAAACTTAAACCAGCAATGATTAAGTAGATATTTATCCTTATAGATCTACAAGAGAATAGAAGATTATTTTTAGGAGTGATTTATTCCCTCTTTTTTTTGTATTTTGATTGCTGGACAAAGGGGGGGGACCCAATCTTATGCTGTTAAGATTCATTAATTTATTTTTAGAGTGCTGAAGAGTTATTTTACACAGAAGATGAAATTCATCTCTTAGGAGAAAACTTAGGAGAAAATGTAAATTGTTTTAGCCAATTAACTTAATAATCAGCTTAAAAGTAATGATTTAGCACTTAATAGCAAATCCCCCAAACATGACCAAAATTGCTATGTATGTTAACGGGAATAGTGGGAGCACATCGAAAAGACCTGGTAGTTTTTGAGATAATCAATTTAAAAAAAAAATCAAAAATAAAATATTTTTTTCCAATTTAGCAAAATGTCATTTTATTGAGTTTGAAAATCGTTTCCTTTGCATTTTTTTTAAAAAAAACAAAGTATTTCTGAATTTTTTTTTACTTGTTTTGAATGTTCCCTGTGACAATAGCATGTTTTGAGGCTTTGCTAATAACTGCTAAAATCTCCACAAAATTATGCAAAAATTATGCAAAATTACACTTCCTGCTTATGATTATAAATTAAATGAATTTACATTTTTCCCAAAATGTTGCACATTATATTACATACATTTTATGTAAATATTGCATTGTAATTGCAAATTGCAATGCAAAATCACGATTTTGCTAAATTCATGCTCATCACTACAGTTTTAGTCCAAAACTGATCAAGGCAACCATGTCAAATGGTGTGAATCAGGGGCGTAGGGATCACTATAGCAACCATAGCAATTGCTATGGGGCCCGGATCCCTAAGCCCCAACTGGGGAACCCAAATGTACTGCTGCCTATTTTAATTTTGTGTGTGTGTGTTTTTTTTACATCATGATCCCAGGCAGGGCCCATCCAGGATTGCAAGAGTTACCACCCCCCCCCCCTCTCCATTGCAGAGAGGCTGGCAGGTGGTGTAGGACTATTTCTCCATCCGCTGCCTCTCTGCACATTCTCACTGACACTTACTTTATAGTTCCGGACTGGCCCAGAAGCCAAAACACAAAAAGCAGCGTTGGTTGTGACTCCGCCCCTGCTCCCAGCACTGCAGTTGGACCCGCCCATCCTGCACGTAGCTCTGCCCCTCCCACACAGCTGTGCATTTAGCTCCGCCCCTTTATGCCTGTCTTCCCGGTCACAGAATCACAAAAGGGGGCAGTGGGGCACACAGAGATGCAGCAGGGGATTTCAAGTGAGACTGAGAGTGGAGCTGGGGGACTGTGGGCATCTGCCAGAAGGACATTAATGCTCTGCAATGTGAGTTCTCAGTTGTACACTGTCACTGGTGGGGGGGTGAAGGCTCACTGGCCATCTATACTAATGGGAGGGGGAAGCACACTGGCTCCCCATACTAATGGGGGAGGGGGGAAGCACACTGGCTCCCCATACTAATGGGGGAGGGGGGGAAGTACACTGGCCACCTATACTAATGGGAGGGAGGGGGGAAGCAAACTGGCCACCTATACTAATGGTAGGGAGGGGGGAATCACACTGGCCACCTATACTAATGGGAGGGAGGGGCGAAGCACACTGGCCACCTATACTAATGGGGAGGGGAAGCACACTGGCCACCTATACTAATGGGGGGAGGGGAAAGCACACTGGCTTCCTATATGAACTGTGGGAGAGGGGGCAAAGCACATTGGCTACCTATATTAACTTGGGGGGCGGGGGGGGGGCAAGCATGCTGTCTACCTAATACTGGGGGGCCACCTAATACTTGGGCCACCTCTGGCTGGGCTGATTCTCTCATGAAGCAAGGTGAAACATTTGCATCAGGCGCAGAGATTACAGGGGCAGCATGTTTGTACTGTGTTCACACAAACAGCATGCAGTCAGAGTAGGAGGAGAAATGAGAGGAGAGCTAGCAGAGTAAAGAGGCCATCATTGGGGAAAAGCAGCTTGTTGTGCTGTGTGAGGCATCTGACAGTGAGGAGGGGGGAGACAGGAGAGCAGCAGTGTTTCATTTGACTTGCACAGCAGAAGAGAGGAGGTGGCACTGCTGTCCTGACTGAGGAGGAATGGAGTGGCTGAGGGTGAGCAGTTTGTTTGGCACAGACTCACAGCCAGCCAGTGTGTTATTGTGTGGAGCTGCAGCATGTCATGTGAGAACATTAAATGAAGCAGAGCAAATTGCCAGGTGATGTGCGATAATTTCTTCCAAACCGGTGGGGGGGGGGGGGCATCCTCACAAATTTGCCTCAGGCAGCAAAAAGTCTCGAACCGGCCCTGACCTTTGGCTACCTAACACTGGTGCAGGGGGAGGGTACACAGAGGTGCCCAATATTTTTTTTCTCTGGGGGGCCCCAATAAAAATTTTGCTATGGGGTCCCATGATTTCTAGCTACACCCCTGGTGTGAATTATAAGTCTTGCTTCTAAGTTTCAAAAATGTAGTGTCTAGTTCCGGGATGTGCAAACTTGGCCCTCCAGCTGTTGAGGAACTACAAGTCCTACAATGCATTGCAGGAGTCTTACAGCCACAGTCATGACTCATAAAAGCAAATGCATTGTGGGATTTGTAGTTCCTTAACAGCTGGAGGGCCAAGTTTGCCCATGCCTGGCCTAGTTGTACTTGCATGCAGCTGTGCACCTAACCATACAGGCTTAGAGTATCTAGTCCCTGGCAAGTCCCTTTTAGCCAACTAAAGTTTTACAGTTACTCCACCTACTTCCTATGAATAATAATTCCTACCTTCTCATATAGACACATGATTTCTAATGTAATTTATTTATTTATTTGTTTTTTGGAAAATGCAGTGTGGCATCTATCTTTTTTCTCAGCTGTCACATAGTCACAATTTACTGACCTACCAGCCAGCAAAAACCAAAGAGGACAGGAAGTAAAGTGTACAGCAAGTTCAAGCACAGCTGGTTATGCAACAGGTCTTTTTCACCATTTTGATTTTATATTCTGTTTATGTTCACTTATCTCATATTTGGAAATAAAGCTGGCCTTGTTCAATCTTAGGTTTACTTGCCTATTCTGTTAGGGCTGACTTATGAATTTAATTTTAAACAATGCAGATTACCTGGCAGTCCTGCCTCTAACCCTAATACTTTTAGCCATAGACTCTGAACAAGCATGCAGATCAGTTTTTTCTGACTGAAGTCTGACTGCATTATCTGGTTTAGCTGGATGTTTGCTTCAGGTGCATGATTTAGATACTAACTGCAGCCACAGGGATCAGCAGGACAGCCAGGCAACCCATATTGTTCAAAATTAAATAAATATGTAGCCTCCATATTCCTTTCAGTTCATTTAAAAATGCTCACTTTTTTTTTTCTTTTTTTGAGACATATGCAATCCCTCAGTGCAGCCAGCATTAATGACAAACATTATATCAATGTGTTTTATGCATACAAATGCACAGTATTTACACAATGATTTCAAGAAAGAACAGACAGAGACAGAGGCGCTCAGTGTGGTTTTGATGCTGATAAGCTGTATGCTCCTTTTTGATTGGCCTGATGAAGCGGGATTGAGCCCGTGAAACGCGTTGCCTATTTTTACCGTGGAGTATAAATAAAATTGTTGTTTGACTGTTGATGCCACAGTCCTTCCTTTGTTTGCTTTGTCTGCATGGATGGGATAGGCCCACCACTGCCCCATCGGTTTTAAGCTCGTTTAAGTGACTTTTATTCTATTGGCGCCTCTGGAAAGCTTCTACATATATCAAGAAAGAACGTTTGGTTTTGAGTGTCATAACTGCTATCAGTCACTAAATATGGGATAGATAAGTAAGAATTGCTTCTACTCAACAAACTACACACTTAAAAAAATGAAGTGTAATAGTCACTTTTAGAAATTAATATCTGGCTGCAACCGGAGTGGAATGGTATCTTAATGTCTGCAAGGGCTAGTGTACACACACTTTTGAATTAACTTCCCTGGCGGTATACCCAAGTCAAGCTCAAGGTTTGAAATTCGCAGCTCAGAGCGGTAACCCCAAGCTAGACTCGTGGTGACCGCCACGAGATCTATGCAGTTGAGATACAATAAACCTTCAGTAGATCGACATTGCATCTAATGTTACAGGTTTATTTACAAAACCCTAAAATTTTAAAAAATGGATTTTACAAGATTTATAGCAAGGTTTTTATTATTATTATTATTCACCCTAAATGTAACCCTACAAAATTCTAAGAGTTTATCTGGGTACAGGAACCGAGAAATACAAATCAAGGGTCTTACCATGTGGAATGATATTTTGCAGTCCAGGAAAGGATTGTAAATCTGATGTCCATTGATGGCTCACCATTCTTTAGACGAAGATCATCATTGGGATCCCCGTTGAAGTTCCCACAAGATCCACATACATCTCCAGCTATACTTTCCTTAGCAATTACCTTGATTTCACCATTTTTGCTCAAGGTCAAAGTCATTGTATTATGTAGCTCAATGGTTATAAGAGAACCTGAAACATGGACCTTCACCGCTCCATTGCCAAGCTGTGCTGGGGCTTGCCATTCCCATCCATTTAACTGCAAAGTCAATTAAAATATATCAGGTTCATATAAAGCAAGACAAACCAACAATACAACAATATTGGTATCAGATTTCACATTTACAAAAGTGGTAGAGGTTCTCACAATCAGGATTTTTCCCCTGCCCATCTTCCCAATAAAAATGAACCTGCTTTCCACATATCCACAAATTCACTAAATCCCCAGCGAATACCTTGTAATGATGTTACCATGTATCTTTTGACCTGGGTTACAGAGTCTTTGGACGGAAGCACACTTGTGACTTTCCTCGGTAACTTTGAGGGGACATGGTGCAAACTTACCTTTGTATGCATGGAGAGAGAGGTGTGTGACTACTAATGTTTAAATCTTTTTACGGAATTTATAGTCAAAGGAATGGCCACAATGTGTACAGCAGGGAGATGGCTGTTGGGAGAAGGGGTCATGTGGTTAGCTCCGAGAAGGGTCAAGTAGAAGCTCTGTCACATGATCACAGGAGATGCTTCTATGTCTTGTTAGTAAAATACATTTTCATTCCCAACAACACCAAAAAAAAAAAACACTACAAGTTAATTTCTTTAGAATCAGAATAATTCATTTTGCCAAGTACAAGAGGGGTGGTGCCTGAAATTATTTTTGGTGCATACAGGGTTGGTGATGGTAGCGTAAGAGATAAAAAAATAAAAATAAACAAACTATAAAAAACAATACATAGTACATAGAGCATAGTGAGGATGGTCCAAAGGGTTCATTATAGTGCTATGTCAGCAGAGCTGTCACATTCTCTGCGGTGTTCAGCTGCTCTGTAGCAATTTGATTGTGGTTAGAACGTTCTTAGGGTAGGGTGGTGCAGAGAGAGAACGATGGAGAGAGCAGGATAGAGAAAGAAAGAAAGAGAGAGAGAAGGAGGGAAAGAGAGAAAGATGGAGAGAGTGGGAGGGAGAGAAGAAGAGATATAGGCCCATATGCAATTCACTTTTTCACCTGAGTTTTCTCCTAGAAGATAATTTTTCATTTTCGATTTAAAATAACTTTCTAGCACTTCTTCAACTAAAAAAGTACCAACAAGTAGGTGAACAAGTACTAACAAAACTATTTTGAGTAACTTCCTGCTTTCTGCTGGCTTAAAAGGCATTTTATTGACAAGTTTAAAAATATCACCTAGGAGAAAACTTAGGAGAAAAAGTGAATTGCATATAGCCCATAGAGAATAAAGGAGAGAGGAGCGAAAGAGAGACAGAGGGGCCCTTATTCAATTCACTTTTTTCCCCTACGTTTTCTTGTAGGTGATATTTTCACAACTTGTTAGTAACATGCCTTTTGGGCCAACAGTGAACAAGAAAACATTCAGAATAATTTTGATAGTATTTTTTCACCTACTTTTTGGTATTTTTTCAATTGCAAAGTGCTAACATTTTATTTTAAAGAGAAGTAGAAAAAGTATATCTTAGGAGATAACTCTGGAGAAAAAGTTAATTGCATATGGGTCAGTGGGTGAGAGAGAGGTATCATATCCCTCAAAAGGAGGGAAGGAAGAGATAGGAAGGGAAAAGAGAGAAAGGCCCATGTGCGATCTACTTTTTTTCTGCTGAGTTGTTTCCCAGGAGATAATGTATACATTTTCTTTAAAAAAACTTTTCACCATTTTACAATTAAAAGTACCCAAAAAGTTGGTGAAAAAGTAATGTCAAAATAATTATTCTGAGTATTTTCTTTCATGCTGTTGGTTTAACCTCTTGAGGACCGTGGTGTTAAACTCCCCTAGTGACCAGGCTATTTTTACCTAATTGGGCCACTGCAGCTTTAACCCTCCTGGCGGTATAAAAAAATACGCCAGGAGGCAGCGCGGCAGTTTTTTTTTAATTTTTTTTTTCTATATCATGTAGCGAGCCCAGGGCTCGCTACATGATAGCCGCTGCTCAGCGGCATCCCCCCGCCCTCTTCGATCGCCTTCGGCGATCTCCGATCAGGAAATCCCGTTCAAAGAACGGGATTTCCTGGAGGGCTTCCCCCGTCGCCATGGCGACGGGGCGGAATGACGTCACCGACGTCACTGACGTCGGGTCGTCATTGGGAGTCCCGGGCCACCCCTCGGCGCTGCCTGGCACTGATTGGCCAGGCAGCGCACGGGGTCTGGGGGGGGGGGGCGCGCGCCGCACCGTATAGCGGCGATCGGGCACGCGGCGGCGGTGATCAGGGTGCTGGCGCAGCTAGCAAAGTGCTAGCTGCGTCCAGCAAAAAAAAAATTAAACAAATCGGCCCAGCAGGGCCTGAGCGGCACCCTCCGGTGGCTTACCCCGAACTACGTTCGGGGTTACCGCCAAGAAGGTTAAAGAGAACCTGTACTGAGTAAAATTATTTAAAATAAACACATGAAGTAACTTCAAATGAACATTACATAGTTACCTTGCCATCAGTTCCTCTCAGAAGCTCACCATTTTCTTCTGACAATAATCCCTTCCAGTTCTGACAACATTTTGTCAGATCTGAAATGTATCAGTTGCTGTCAGTTATATATCAGTTGCTGTCAGTTACAGCTGAAAGGAGAACTGATGTGTCCATGTTTCCCTATGGCTCAAGTGGGTGATGTTACAGTTTAACAATGTGCTGACCAGAAAGCTGTTAAGGGGGTAATGGCCATTTTCAAAATGGAGGACGGAGAATTCCATTGATCACAGTGGACAAACAGAACGCAGGAGAGGAAAAATAGATTGAAGAGTAGACTACACAGGAGGTAAGTATGACTTGTGTATGTTTATTTTGACTTTTAATTTTCAGTTAAGGTTTTCTTCAAGGCGTCGCTGCGGGGCCATCAACACACAAGGGATTCGCCCCCCCCCCCCCTTTTCTCCACACCAACAGAGCTTTCTGTTGATGGGGTCAGATCGTCCCCAGGAATGTTTATATAACATCAGCCTATCATAGCGATCAGCTGTGATAGGCTTCAGCCTATCACAGTGGATTGCTCCTGTGTCCCCCAGGGGGACCGCCTAGTCCCCAGTACAACACTGCCTTAGATCGCAGCACTGTGCAGTGGTTTCGCCATTTAACAGTCTCCGAGCAGTGATCACCACTGGGAAACTGATGGCAGAGTGGAGCTCAGTCATTCATGCAGAGATGTGCATCGGTGCGCGCGATCTTCTGCAATCTCCGCCTGCAGCCATTCACACCAATCACACCAAAAAATTAGCAAAGGCTTTTCTTTTTTACTGTGCACTTGTTTCAGTTGACTACTCTCAATCTCATGAAACATTTTCAGCATTCCTTGGTTGGGTCTTTGGAGTAAAGGCAGATCAAATAATATGTCTACCTTTTTCATGCTTGTTAAACCACTGAACCCTTTTCTATTTAGACATATACATTGTATCCCGCTTTGCTTCCAATTTACTATCTGGGTCTTTGATTGACATGTTGCAATAGCAAATCAGAAGCTGAGGTTAGCATGGCAAACACAATTTTACGTGCATTTATCTCTGGTTTTTAAAATATTTTCATTCACAAATCCTAATTACGTGTAGGCTTTGGGCACTGTACCTAAACGTTCTTTAAAGCAGATTTGACTCAGCTTCCTATACTATGAAAAAAGTAAAAAAAAGTTACTAATTGACTCCCTCCCCCACCCACCTTTTTTAATTGCAACCAACCAACAGAAAAATAGCCCTTCCCCAATACTCATCTCGAAGATTCTAATTTTCTGGGTGCTATTATCATCTTTGAGCACACAGTACTATACCTCTCTGTACCAGCCAGATTTCTGGTAGCCCAGATGCCACCCTAGTAACCGGAAGATGTTGCTTAGCAGGCTGACCCTGTCCCGACCAACTATGCCATGTGATGCCTTCAGCTATGTCCCCATTCATTCGATAGATGGAGTAGGCTGGCAAATGGCTTTGAAAAATGATTGGTAAGTGAATATTTGGCACCAAGTGGCAGCTTTCTCCATAAAACACAGTGGACCAAAAAGAAATGTACTACTGTACATGGTCAGTGGTGTTGGCATATGCAGTATACTATGCATGCATGCTACAGGGTATCACCTTTAATGTGTTTTGGCTCATGGATTGAAACATGGACAACAAAGATACTACTTTATGCCCATGCATGCTGTGTGAATTTTATGGGCACGTGCACAGAGATTGGTTCCCCCGGAAAATGTACAAGCATGTGTGCAAAAAAGGTACTACCTGGCAATCAAGCAGAATATTTCAGGGCAACTCTGATAGAAGGACACAACTGTAATGTCTGAAGCTTAGAGTGTGTTTTTGCTTCTGCTCCTTATGCTGATCCTTAGTTGTCTACCTGTTGTGACCCAAGCTTGCCATCTCAACCTCACCTGAACTCTTCCTGCCTTAACCTCAGCCTGACTTTCATATCTTAATAAACTCCAGGACACTTCACCTCCACCTGACCTCTGATTAACCCTACTTGCTGCCTTTCCTGACTATTGTCTTGTATGGCTTTGACTCTGAACAAAAGTCTGCACTCACCACAACGGCTGCATTTTGTTGTACTTCCTGGTCTCCTTGTCACCAGAGAGGGACAGTAGTTGATTGCCCACTTGGGGTAAGGGTCCCTCATTCCTTGCAAGGTGCTTTGCTCTTATTAGCCACATAGACTTAATTCCTTGGGGGCACCCACACCAACTACTGATGCTAGGGTCTACAGTATACCTAAAACCTAAAAAATGATAGATACCATGTGATTTAATTTTTGGCGTGTTGTGGATGATGCAATAAATATGTGGGTTTGCGGGAGGGGGGGGGGGGGCGGACAGTAGTGGTTTTACGGATTTCAGAAGAAGGCCTAAAAAATACAGCCAGGAAAAAATTATGGCCCTCAATATAGTCTAATTAGAGAATGGTCAACATGTCCACATATTATGTAATTTCATTCTGATCTTAATCGTTACGTCAGTTCATGGTTATTGGAGAAAAGATTACCCTTTTACATTTTTTTACTTTCATATACCACATAAACACAGTTTTTTTTCTTTAATATATTACCCAGATTTCCTGATATCTGTTGACTGAAATCAATCCTTCAGAAGTGAAGACTTGAAGGGAGATTCCACCTCCATTTTTCCCACATTTTTGGACATCAATGACTACCATATACTGGTTGTCTCTGCTGGCATTGCAAGAAGATGAAAACACGTAAGAGCCTTCCATTGGGAATTCTCCGGAGACCCCATCGAATGTAGTAAACTGATGGTCAGGGCTTAATGTACATTGTGACTCCTTTGGCTGACAACTGTGAATTCCATCCCTTAGCTGGCAAATTTCATTAGCTGCACAAGTTACATTGACGCAGGACATAATACCGGATTGGCAAGTACAACGATAAGAACAATCTTCTACGACCACCGTCTCACTGGCCTAGATAAAAAAATATATAATCATTTTACAAAACTAGATGAATTTTAAAGCATAACTTGAGTTTCAACAAATTAGCACTGCAAATAAATACCTCTCGTACAAGAACATTTATTAAAATACTACCTGATGCCCAGACGTTTCCTGGGTATGTATTTGGCTGGTGTTGGCTCCGCCCACTTTTTCTAACCCTAACACACAATTATTCAATTACCTAGTTTGTGAGCTTTACGGTCTTTGGCATCAATAATTTTCATTGAAATGAAACAGATCTGATTGGCTGTGGCTCCACCTCCTTTTCTGAATTTGAACCCTGGTAACCCAAGGACCAACTGTACCAGGCTTGAGGCATGTGCCATCAACAGTGCAAGAAAGGCAGCAAATTAAATATTCCCCTTGAAAATCAATAAGTGAATTTTGATTGTCTTTTGCAGTCTCCACCCACTTTTATGAAAATTAATCCCAGTCACCCAGTGACCACCTGGTCAAAGTTTGAGAACCCTACCATTAACAGTGTAAGAATAGCTGCAGTTTAAATTTTCCCAGTGAAATTTGTATTTGTCTCCGCCCTTTGATGACCCGGCACTGGCCGGGAATGTATTTGGCTGGTGTTGGCTGCGCACACTTTTTCTAAACCTAACACACAATTACTCAATGACCAAGTTTGTGAGCTTTGCAGTCTTTGGCATCAATAATTTGCATTGAAATGAAAAAAAAATCTGATTGGCTGTTTGTGGCTCCACTCCTTTTTTTCTGAATTTGAACCCCAGTCACCCAATGACCAACTGTGCCAGGTTTGAGGCAAGCCATTCTTGCACTGTTAATGGCAGCAATTAAATATTCCCCTTGAAAATCAATAGGTGACTTTTGATTGGCTTTTGTGTAGGCTCCACCCACTTTTCTGAATATGAATCCCAGTCACCAAGTGAGCAACTGTGCAAAGTTTGAGAACCCTACCATTAACAGTGTAAGAATGGCTGCAGTTAACATTTTCCCAGTGAAATTTGTATTTGTCTCCGGCCACTTTTTAGTTATGGGGATAAAAAGTATCCTATATGTTATTCCAGGTAATGTACTATGTGTGTGCCAAATTTCATTCAAATCCGTTCAGCCATTGTTGCGTGATCGAGTAACAAACATCCAAACATCCAAACTTTTGCATTTATAATATTAAAAAACACTATTTATGCTCATTGTAGAGAGCTATAGATCTATATAAAATGTAACTTTTAATAAAACATTCAAAACTTCAGGTATAGCCTGCATTGCCTATATGGTTTACTTAACATGTGACATACGAGGTGAATATATGTCGGAAAACCCTATTAGGATAAATATAGCCTCAGTATTTGCAGGATGTCTCCCCCTTTAAATTACATAAAAATGAATACATATTCATACACAACACCACCCTCCACCTAGCCTGACATGTTTCACTCCCATAACTACTGGAAGCTTCATCAGAGGACAATTACAGTGTAGTAGGGCAAAACGTGCAAAACATACAGTTAAAATACATTCATATTGTCACTAGTTTTCAATATAGCATGAGTCTTGACCTCACAGCCATATATACAAGCCACAGTTTAAATGTTTTAATAAAAGTTAGGTTTTATATAGCTCTATAGCTCTCTACAACAAGTATTTATAATATTAGTAAGATGTATCCTTCTGGTTTAAGTTGTTTTGCACAGAGTTAAAAAGTAGTGGCAGAAATCTATTCACTCAAAAACTACAAGGTCTTTTTGAAAAGAATAATTGCCTTGTTCCCGCAGAATCAAATTTCGTGTTTTTACATACAATAATTATGCATAATCATGAAATTACAAATCTTGATTACGATAATGTGCAAAATGAATTACAAAGTAAGGTTGGAAATCAGCACTTCTTCTCACCTCCATTTTTTTCCATTTTTCGTGGTCATTGGATTTTATTGTTTATTTTTTAAATATCTGCTGGCCAAATTAAGTCGGTACCCGCATTTGTTTTCCTCACTGCATGAGAGAATGACTGCCGGTTCCCCTGAAATGTTTTTCCTGCTTCCAACTGTCATTTTCAATAAATATGACCGGTAGCTATGGGCACAAATATTAACCACACATGCTTCTGGGAATCAGTTTTCTTTCTTTCTCTTTGGGCCCTATTCCACTAATAGTGATATTTTGGCCAAATCCACAGTTTCTCTATGGCCAAATGGAGAAACTCTGCCACAGGGGATAATGCTGCCACTGTCCAAATCGCTTGCCATAGCAATTTTCAGTGTGAGTGGCAGCGAATCCCAGAGCCATGCATGGCACAGTTCCGGGATTCAGCTAGGCACTCGCATAACAGGAAGTGCCACCGCGTTCCTTGTAGGATGCCTGGCGGCCTCTGTCTCTCAAAAAAAATTATGCTAAGATAACTGAAGACTGGTGCCCACTGCCCACTTACCTGTTATCAATGAGAAGTAAGAGCTAGCCAATGGGAAAAGTCAAATGAGGGAGGAAGAGGTGGTGATTAAATATTTAAGGCTCAATGGAAGTTCCAAACATATGTATTTAAAAAAAATTAAAACAAAGAAAAAGACTTGTGATGTCAATTACAACAATCTTCACTTACCCTTAGATATCTTCCATTGTAAACACATCCACATTTATCTACTGTGACGCATTTTTCACCATCAAACATGTAGCCGGCATCACACTGGCAGCCCTCAAAGCATTGCTCACTGCAAGTGCTGGGTATAAGGAGTCCACTACAACTGAAGTCACACGTCCGAGTACAAAGTTCATAGTGACCATTGCTGGGGCAAGCAAGAGCTGTACGGCATCAACAGAACGACATTATTATTATTTCAAAATGTTCTTGCTTAAATTCATTAGCAGTAAACTAAATATGTGAGTTCCAGTGCATCACAGTATATTCCCAAAGCACAGCTTTGTCTTCCATGTGCAGAATTTAAAATGTGTAAGAAATGTATTTATATTTAGACAGGTTAAAGAAGAACTTTAACCCAGGATTGAGCTTTATCCCTTCAGTAGCTGATACCCCCTTTCCCAGGAGAAATCTTTACATTTACATCTTTCCTCCAATAGTTTATCAGGGACATCTGTATGGCTGATATTGGTGAAATCCCTCCCACAGTGTGATGTCAGGACCATGGCCCTGACAGTTTCCTGTCTGTAAACCTCATTGCATTGTGGTAAATAATGGCTGTTTCCAACTGCCAAGAAAGCAGCATCTCCCTCTGTGCATGTCCATTTTTTTTCTGGTCTTATAATAGTAAAGATGATTCATGGTGGATCAAATGACATGAACGAACAACACAGCAAGACTCGATTATTTGTTGATCTATCTTCTATTTTGTAACTTCTCACTTGTATTGGTTTATTTATTTTTTCCCCCAACTCACCAATCTTTCGGTAAAGTTCTTTTTTAAACCTAAAACATTGTTTTGATGGTGAAAACCACATTTTCACCAGAGGAATTACTTTTCTCCTATACTGCAGTCACATACAGTAGGTAGTAAAACTAACAGGTTTTGGACTAGTTCATCTCTTTATATTCTCAGCAAGGCTTTTATTCTTTATAAAAACATTCCCTGAAAAGGATTTATATAATAATGCTGGCCAGCCTTCCTGCTTGCTGCACTTTTTTTGTCGCAGTTGAACTGAGCAACTGCAGTTCACTAAGTGGTTTTTAAAATAACCAAAACCACGAGAATGCCCCATGAGGAGATAGGCTATTCCAAAACCTGTTTATTTTTTCATGTTTCTACTACTACTGCAAGTGACAGCAGCATAGGAGACAAGTAATTTATGGCTCATTTTACTTTGGAATAAACAGAATTCTTATTTGTATGTGTTTGCATGTATTTTAAATTTTGTGATTTTATCCCCCTACCCCCAGTGACCAGGCTATTTATTTTACAATTTAGGCCACTGCAGCTTTAAGGCCTCGCTGCAGGGCCGTACAAATCAGCACACAAGTGACCCCCCCCCCTTTCTGCCCACCAACAGAGCTTTCTGTTGGTGGGCTCTGATCCCTGCCAGCATGTTAATTTATTTATTTATTTTTATTTATTTGTATATTTTTAAAAAATAACTATTACTCTTTTTTTTAAGTAAATGTTACTATTTTTTTTAATATACCAGGCCCTCCCTCCCTCTCCCTGCCAGCCAATCACAGTGATTGGCTGTCATAGGCATCGGCCTATGGCAGTGGATCACTTCTCTGCCTCCCAGGGGGACAACCGTGTCACACGGCTGTCCTCTGTGCAGCGCTGTTGTAGATCGCAGCATGTAAATAGTTGGCGATTTCGCCGTCTAACAGTCTCCTAGCTGCGATCACCGCTGAGAGACTGATGACGGAGCGGAGATGCGCGTGTATCAGCGTGTGCAATCTCCTGCAAAACCCGCCCCAGGACTTCATACCAATTGGCGTTGAGTGGTCCTGGGGCTGCCACTTCGTCCACTCCAATTGGCGTGAAATTGTCGGCAACGGGTTAATACAGGGGGAAAAAAATCTACCATGCTGTGCCACGTAATATTGTAATTATGCTGGCACACATGCAATTTTGCTGGCACAGGCTTGAGAGGCCTGGCTGCCACTTCCTAATTTTTCACTGGCTGACAGTAGTGAAAGGCTGAGTGATGGGATTGCTACATCAGATCCCAGAATGCTCTGTAGATTACGACATGAAATTTGCAATTACGACACAAAATCGTAATTCGTAATTATCAGAAAATGTTTAATTTTGTAATACATATTTTCCCGTTGTCATTTTGCATTAAATTACAATTTTGTTTTTCATTTGTAATTCCGTAATTTAGGATAGTTACGAAAAATTACATGAAAAAATGGGCAACATTTTTCCATTACATTTGTAATAGTAATTATGAAAATATAAAAAAAATTGCAAAATCGTAATTAGCACATTACGATCATCACTACATGCCAGACATCTTCCTACAGAGAACGGGGGGGGGGGGGGGGGGAATTGGTAGTTTAACCGCAGCTCCTTTTGAAGTCAATGCCGGCCACTGTCTTGAAACAGCTCCTAGCATTAGGAAGCAAAATGTGGATAGAACCATACTGGAAAACAGTTCACGTGACTGAAGAAAACCTGAAAAAAGTATTTTGCATATATTTTTAATCAGTCTTTTTTGTATTATACAGAGAGTGAGAGGAAAAAGGTAAACTCTCCCAAATATTTCCTGGACTCACTTTAAGCTTGTTAAATGGAAAATACTATGGGCTTGATTCAGAAAAGGGTGCTAAGTGTTAGCACGCCAGTGAAAAGCCACTTTGCATGTGCTAACATGCTTTGCACATGCTAAGTAGTTAGCACATGCAAACTACGTAGCACCGTAGTTAGCACATGTAAACTACTTAGCACCATAGTTACTTAGCACATGTAAACTACTTAGCACCGTAGTTAGCACATGTAAACTACTTAGCACCGTAGTCAGCACATGTAAACTACTTAGCACCCTAGTTTTTTTAAAAAAATCAGTGTTTATTCAACAAAGAAAAGGAATATATGACAGAATATGCAGTGTAGCAGTGCGCCTCCTAACTTTTCCAACAGTAGCTTCAGCATCAATTATCACTGTGGAAGATGAGAGGTATTGTTAACAATAATATAATGATCGTCACATAATATATAGAGCTCAGATTGAATAAATATCCAAATATTCTATCTTTTACAAGATCATAATTAGCAAGACCAGGGGTATCTAACCATGAAGCTTAGTACCCTAGTTAGCACGGTGCTAAGTAGTAGTTTGCATGTGCTAACTACGGTGCTAAGTTTGCATGTGCTAACTACAGTGCTAAGAAGTTTGTATGTGCTAACTACTTAGCACCTTAGTTAGCACGCCCAAAGCCTTTAGGCGTGCTAACTAGGTTAGCACCGTTTACTGAATCGAGCCCTATATTTGTCTGGATTTTGTTTCTTTGTTTGTTTTTTTTGTTTATTTGCCAGCGTAGAATACTATGCATGTTCAGCAGATCAAAGCATATAATAAGTGAAATGATCAAAACTGTAAATTGCAATCAAAGATTAACATTAGTCGCGCCAGTGGTCCATACACACTCAATTCAGATTGTGAGACCTTAAAGATAAAAGTACAGAAAAAACTGGACTCCTCATAGTGAGTATTGCCTCAATACAGTACACCCTTGTGCTATCACACTGCGTGAGGAAAAGACAATCACCATAGGACAGGGGATCACACGCCCCCTTTAACCAATACCCGTCCGCCGGCACCGGTCACCTCTCACATGCCCAGGCCACGTGTAGCTCAATGTTCGGTCTGCGAGCGTCCTCCAATCTCCGCCCCGCTACACGCGGCCTGGGCATGTGAGAGGTGACCGGTGCCGGCGGACGGGAATTGTGATATGCAAATACACAAGAGTGTTTTATGTACAGATGGAACTGAGTTTTTTGATATGCAAACATTGAAAGAAGCTATCTGGTGAGCGGGGACTTAAAGGGGGCGTGTGATCCCCTGTCCTATGGTGATAGTCTTTTCCTCACGCAGTGTGGTATAGCATAAGGGTGTACTGTATTGAGGCAATACTCACTACAAGGAGTCCCGGGGTTTCTTTTTGTACTTTTATCTTTAAGGTCTCACAATCTGAATTGAGTGTGTATGGACCACTGGCGCGACTAACTGATTGGAATTCCCTTGACTGGGACTTGTCTCTGTTTATAGTCAGCAGCCGGATAGGAGATTGGTGACTGAGCGCAACATCATGGTGAAAAAGATTAACATTAGACTAATATTTTTTTAAAAAAGCTAAATGACGTACGGCATTTGGCGGTGGTTCTCCAGGCTTTGATCACTGCTCCTTGTTCTTGGCACAAGGCTGCGTAGCCTTGGATACTTGCACACAAGGCCTCCTGATCTCTCGCACAGGCATCTGACACACAGCTCTTGACGTACTGCTCTGGGTTAACCACATGGTGGCAATCCTTGAATGGACCTTGGGGATCACTGATAATTCCACATTTGCTGGTTGAATTCAGTTCAGCTAACCTAGCTTTATTACACATTGGACACTGCTTCCCAGAACATCCTTTGCAATTCGATCCATCTCTTGCTACAGCCCAAGCTTCTCCAAAAATGTTGGCATCAGTCACAATAGAGCCATTAGGAAGGCGGAAATCATCCTTAGGATTCTTGTTGAAATTTCCACAGAGTCCTTCAGTGAGTCCAGAGAGTGAACTTGGTACTTTGACTGCAACCATAGACTGCTGGTCATACATAATAACAATTCCTAGGCTTGTATAAACCATCACATTATTTCCTTCATTGTTAATCCAGAAATCACGTTTCTGAGATCGACATGGGAGATTATACTTTTCTCGGTTCAGCTGAAAAATATTAATTAAATCGTAAGTAAAACATAAAATAAGTTCAACTACAACAGTTAAACCTTTACAAACATGCATTTATTTTCCTCAGTTGTCCAAAAATGAGTATAGACTTATTTGTGTGCATTCCCAATTGATCATTCGACTGTTTTGGTGCCAAAATTAGTTGAAAATGTCAAACGGACAGGATGGATCTCAGTCAAAAGTGCTCAATCGGGTCTTCAGTGGTAGCGGCATTTGTGATGACTGACGAATGCAACAGACCCCTGGCTGCTGTCCCTCCAAATGTAAATGTCCTCCCTGGTGCACATGCTGTGTAAAATCTCACCTGTCCCGATGCTGCGACTTCTGGCCTCATCTGTCATCATCTCAATCACTGCATTCCCTAAGCACACAGGAATAGGTCTCTATTGTACAACAAAGGTAATTTTGTACTGACTGAAACTCATACTAGGAGGCAGAAGAACTTCTAATGACTTGGTCTTCGGATGGTCGAGGGTATAGTGCACACTAAGAGACAGAACTTCTAATGATTTGGGCTTTAGATGGTTGGCAGAATAATGCATATTAGGAGGCAGAATTTCTCGTGATTTGGGCTTCAGATGGTTGACGTTGACGGTATAATACTGTGTATACTAGTGGTAATGGGTCTATAATGGCATGTTAGATTTCCAGCATTACAGCCAGACAACTGTGCTAGCGAAGGAACCCACACCTAACTGCAGCAACCCTACTTCTGACTGTAAAAACCCCACCTCATCCATGAAAGGGCACATTAAAGTAAACCTCCAGAGTAAAAATCTACTCAGCAGCACTGAAAAGGCTTGGTGTTTAACAGTTTCACAGCATCAGAACTTTGTTATTCTTACCCAAGCCTTATTTTTAGCTGCACAGAAGCTAAGCTCCGCCACATCTTAGAAATTTGCCCAGGCATTTTTCCCCTGATTCTGTGCAAAGCATGATGGGATTTCTGATGTTGTTGTCCTCATTCTGCTGTTTTGGCGTGAATTTGTTTGTTTTTTTCATTTTGAATTTGAGATTTGAACCTACGCACACAGCTGAGAGGAGTGATCAGGGCACAGGACAGTTGGAACTTAGGGCTCGATTCACAAAGCGGTGCTAACCCAGTTAGCATGCCTAAAAGACTTTAGGCATGATAACCATTGCACCATGCTGGTGAAAAGCCAGTTTAGGCGTGATAAGTTTAGGTGTGATAAGTTTAGGTGTGATAAGTTTAGGCATGATAAGTTTAGATAAGTTTAGATCGCTTGCAAAGTCCCGCACGCAAAGCAGCGCCATTAAACTTTATACAAAGTGCACCAGTCTTTGCTAGCGTAAAACTTTTGATCAGCTGTGCACTGCGGTGCTAACGCAGTTGGCGCTTAAACTTAGCATGCCTAAACTTATCACACCTAAACTTATCATGCCTAAACTTATCACACCTAAACTTATCACACCTAAACTTATCATGCCTAAACTGAGTTTAGGCATGATAAAGGGCTTTTCACCAGGGTGCTAACTGTTAGCACCGCTTTGTGAATCAGGCCCTTTGTCTCATACTCCCTGTCACCTCCTTTCAACCAAAAGCCAAAAAGATGGCTGCCCCTATAAAATCACAAACATGTGCCTGTTGTTTTAAAACAGGGTGGGTCAGAGATTATATTACCTATCTATTTTAAATAACATAACTAATGTAACTTAAAGACAGTGGGCCTGATTCACAAAGCGGTGCTAACAGTTAGCACGCTGGTGAAAAGCCCTTTATCATGCCTAAACTCAGTTTAGGCATGATAAGTTTAGGTGTGATAAGTTTAGGTGTGATAAGTTTAGGCATGATAAGTTTAGGTGTGATAAGTTTAGGCATGATAAGTTTAAGCACCAACTGCGTTAACACCGCAGTGCACAGCTGATCAAAAGTTTTGCGCTAACAAAGTCTGGTGCACTTTGCATAGAATTTAATGGCGCTGCTTTGCGTGCGGAACTTTGCACGCTATCTACACTTATCTAAACTTAGCATGCCTAAACTTATCACACCTAGGGCTCGATTCACCAAGCGGTGCTAACCCAGTTAGAGACTTTAGGCATGATAACCATTGCACCACGCTGGTGAAAAGCCAGTTTAGGCGTGATAAGTTTAGGTGTGATAAGTTTAGGTGTGATAAGTTTAGGCATGCTAAGTTTAGATAAGTTTAGATCGCTTGCAAAGTCCCGCACGCAAAGCAGCGCCATTAAACTTTATACGAAGTGCACCAGACTTTGCCAGCGTAAAACTTTTGATCAGCTGTGCACTGCGGTGCTAACGCAGTTGGCGCTTAAACTTATCATGCCTAAACTTATCACACCTAAACTTATCATGCCTGAACTTATCACACCTAAACTTATCACACCTAAACTTATCATGCCTAAACTGAGTTTAGGCATGATAAAGGGCTTTTCACCAGGGTGCTAACTGTTAGCACCGCTTTGTGAATCAGGCCCCTAAACTTATCACACCTAAACTTATCACGCCTAAACTGGCTTTTCACCAGCATGGTGCAATGGTTATCACGCCTAAAGGGCTCGATTCACAAAGCGGTGATAACCCAGTTATCACGTCTAAAAGACTTTAGGCGTGATAACCTTTGCACCACTGAGTTATTGTAACGATCCGCTCAGCTGCCTGCGCAGGCAGGCAGCCTTTTGATCATTATTCAGGTCTGCATGCTGCAGGACTCTGGAAAGAAGGCCTTCTGTCAGTTTTGCAGCTTGTGCTTGCTGAGGAATTTGCATACGTTGTCATGCAAATTGCCTGGCCACATTCATTGGAGGCGTGTACTATAAGTAGTATGTGTGTCCCACAATGCTTCGCTGCTCATAGAGGTTTGTTCCTGCTGGACTCACCTGGAGTGTCAGCCACTACTATCTTAGTATAGTTAATTCTTGGGGAGTGCTCCTTGCATTCCTAGTTAGTGCAGTCAGTTTGTGTATAATTTGTACTGCCTATTCTGTCTTGTCTGTCGCGATTGCGCTGTCACCAGCGGCGGTTGATAGCGAATCGCTCTGTCTTGTTTGGATCTCACTAGCCTCTAGCGGTAGCGGCTGTGGATCCTTCTGATCTGAGTTCCTGGAGTGTAAGCTGGAGCAGCGGTTGCTACCGGCTACCTCATCTGATCTGTCTTGTTTAGATCGCACTAGCCGCTAGCGTTAGCGGCTGTGGATCTTTCTGATCTGTGTTCCTGCTTGGATCGCACTTGCTCTGGCGGAAGAGCGGTGGATCCTTTCTGCCTAGTTCCTGTTTCTCGTTTGTCTGTCTTGTCTGATATGGGCGCTTGCTGTAGGCTCGGTGAGGTAACCGTTAAGCAAGCGTTCACGTTCTTTGTTTCGTGTTTGTCTGTTGATGGTTAGTTAGGCGTGTTTGTCTCTATTGTGCTTATCACGTGGAGACCGCGCATAACCGCGTGCACTGTTGCGAATGAGTGCGGTGTTCGCGGTTAGCTAGCGTTTATTATTTTCCGTATATTCTCATTGTATTATTTGCTGTGCCTTTGCTAACCTCGTATTCTGTTCTGATCTGCCTTGTGTCACGTCTGGCGATCGCACCTCTCGCGATCGCGTTCCTATTTCATATCTGCTGTTGTGTATGCGCGGTCGCGGGGTGGCGACTAGATTGGCGCACACACATACAATCTGTCCCTTTGCTCGTTCTCATTCGCAATCGCCTCTCTTGCGATTGCGTTCTGCGCTTCGTACAAATTCCTGTCTGGCATTTGTGGAGGTACAGAGGATTGGTTCCTCTGCACTCCCCAGCGCCATCTGCCGACAGGAATTTTCCCTCTACTGGTGCTTGCACCAAAAGCTGGGTTCTAGTATCTTGACACGCTTGTGGAGGACCTCCGCAGTGTCAGCGCACATCTTTGTGCGCTGAACACGGAGATATCCCACAATCGTTACATTATGAGCAGCCCAACCCAAAACCCCAGTGTAGAGGGAATTTCTGATTTGTACGATTTTGCTGAGTATGGTTCCTGTGTCTTTAAGAGTTTCAAAATATTAAATTCAGAGACGAAAGAGGATTTTCTCTCTGAATGCGTAAAATTTTGTCTGAATCCTACTTTTCAAATTACTGATCCGTCCACGTCTGCTCTCCAATTAGCTTATGTGCTTTTGAAAGATGATCTGTTTGTATGGGCTCATGAAATCTTGCAAGACAATTCTTGGAATGATAATCTATATCAGTTTCTTACATTTACATTCTCCTACTGGTTTGAGTTGCCTTGCTTGCCACCTGCCCTGTATGAGTGTGTAGTTGCTAATGAGTCAGCTGCTCTACCTACTTCATGCAAAACCATTCAGTTTGAAAATGAATGCAGTAACTATTCCCCTGTGTCTAAACAGCAGCCACCTAAAACAGCAAGGACTAAAAGCAGGAAAAAAAGGAAGACTTCTCAGCTGAAAAATCCGTTGCCCATAGCAACTACAAATAAAAAAATTGTTTCTGTAAAGTCTGAAATTTCTCAGTCTCAGGTTTCATTACCCCAAGAAAGGGCATTTGTGGATCCTTTGATAGGCAGAATTATTTTCTATATTAAAGGAGTGAGAAAGTCTTCGCATGTTCCTGACCCCAACCCTTATGAGGGTTTCTTGGAAACCGAGTTGTTTGAACCCCCATTTGCTCCATGGGATATTGGAGCATTAATTGAGGAGTTCGAGATTGATTGGAAGGCGTTTTGCGATTTTTACATCGCAAAAAGCGCAGAGATTCTTTATGCTTGTCTTGATTCGGTGTACGCTTTGATTGACTCTGATGAGTGTGATGAATGTTTTGTGAATCCGGTGACTTATGTGTGGCAGACGATTTTGGATGAATTGCACACACACCAATCAATTGACTTCAATAAAGAGAC
Source organism: Hyperolius riggenbachi (assembly GCF_040937935.1). Taxonomy (NCBI): domain Eukaryota; kingdom Metazoa; phylum Chordata; class Amphibia; order Anura; family Hyperoliidae; genus Hyperolius; species Hyperolius riggenbachi. The sequence goes on from NC_090651.1 coordinate 365,772,752, forward strand.
ATCGTTATCGGATGATTGTTCCTGCCTTTCTGGGGTAAAGCATGTGAGTCTAGATATTGTGCGACCTGACATGAATGGGTGCACTACTGTGGTTGATTCTTGTGCGAATCTTGAAAGATTCTCTCCTGATTGCGTGAAGTTTGAATCTATGCGATGTAATGCCTGTTTCTCAGATGTTCCTGCAGATTGTGATCAACATGAATGTGCCAGTTTTCTCAAAGATATGTGGGATCCCTTGCCATCTAAGAACAGATCTTTAAGATCTTCCATCTATGATCCTGCTATGGGAAAAATTCCTAAACTATGCAGCATCAAAAGTGAAATTAATATGCCTAATAAAGTTTATTCTGTTGATGTCGCTATTTCTTCTGCAGATGAGTCTCTGTCTCACCCTGTTCACACCTGTAAGGGCCCGTTGCCTGGGGACAATTGCTCCAGTGTTTCGACCCTAGATGCCTTGCAGTCTGCTCCGCAGATCGCGGAGATTTGCGCTATGGAAGCGTCAGTTTCACAACCTAAAGCGATCTTGGATTCGCAGGTTTTGCGTTCTGGCTCCTCGGATTTGACATTGTTAGCCGAATCTAAGAGTGAGACAGCGCTTCGGTTTTGCGAATCTGACTCTGAAACATCTCTGCTGGGTCCAGAGAAAGTTTCTCTGAGCCTGCCCTGTACCATGAATAACAATATGATGTCCAATCACACTGACATTTGTGAGTCCCTTTCTTGTTCTGAGGAAAGTGCTGATTCTGCACCCTGTACTCTGGATGAGTTAAGATGGCCTTGTTTAGAGTCTCCTGCAGTGTCCCTAGAGGCTCGTCTAGGTATTGCCACTATACTCACCTGTTTTTCTGCAGTTTTGGAGTTACAAGCTAGTTTGACTGCCACACAGAATTCTGGGTACAGTGAGAATGAATTTAGGGAGTCAGTGTGTGTTCCAGTAAATATACCTGCACATTCCCCTCATGATGATGAGATCCAGTCTCAGGTTATGGTGGAACCATTCCTGGGACATCTGCCCTGTCCACAAAATAAAGTTCCAGTTTTGCCCTGTAACATGGATAGTTCAGAATCCTTCCGAGAAAACTTGAAAAAAGATGTTCTGGAGGTCTCCGAGTTCCTCCCAAAGGGTGCAGAACTTGTAGGAGATGTCTCCTGCCCCCCAAGTCCTTCTGAGGTGTTACCCTCTTCCGTAGGCATTGCTGCCTTGCTGGCTACCTTTTCAGCTCTGATGGAGCTTCACTCATATGTAGTCAATGATGATATTATTGTCACAGAAATTTCTGAATTTGTATCCGAGTCTTCTTGTGAAAGTCCAGTGCCTGTGACCTCCACTCATGATGATTCTCTGTCCGGTACTGGTTTTGGTCTTGTCGTGCCGGACTCTGAGGCTGGCAGTTCCCCGACATGTACTGAGGTTTCTCCTGTGCTGGTGTACCCCAGTGTGCTCTGTGACCCAGAAAGCCCAAGTGTGCCTCGGTTACCAGCGTACTCAGATGCTTCCTCGGTGGAGACATGCTCTGATTTAGCCTGCCTGCTTGCATGCCCAGAAGTGGTCCCTCAAAGTCTTGATCTTGATGGGTGTCCTCGTAATTCTGAATCCGGAATTGTCATTGGTTCCATGGGGGTTCTTGGTAATTCTCCATGTGAGCCTGGTGATTGTTCTGCCCTCTTGGGATCTCTGTGGAGCTTCAAAAGGTTTTGGGAGATTCCGGGAGAGATTTTGCTTGGTCCCCTGGATAAGATCAATGGTGGCTTTTGTGTTGTAAGGGACACTTCGAACAGGTATTGTGGCAGGTTTGGTATTTTCGGACGCTCCTTGGAAGGTGGTGGGTATTGTCTGGAGGGGGTCGATGGCTTTTTCTCTGGTATCCACAGTCCTGATGGGTGTTACGCTAAGACTGGTAGTACTGATGGGCATGTTTCGGTGGCTTCTGTTTCCGATGAGGTCGGTTTCGGGTGGACTGACTCTGGAATTGGACCTTGTCGGGCTGCCCCGACCTTCATGAGTCTTCAGTTAGAGTTTTTTGGTAATGCCAGTTTTGAAAGACGTCTGGAATTCGTCCCTAGAGGGGGGGGGGGGTACTGTAACGATCCGCTCAGCTGCCTGCGCAGGCAGGCAGCCTTTTGATCATTATTCAGGTCTGCATGCTGCAGGACTCTGGAAAGAAGGCCTTCTGTCAGTTTTGCAGCTTGTGCTTGCTGAGGAATTTGCATACGTTGTCATGCAAATTGCCTGGCCACATTCATTGGAGGCGTGTACTATAAGTAGTATGTGTGTCCCACAATGCTTCGCTGCTCATAGAGGTTTGTTCCTGCTGGACTCACCTGGAGTGTCAGCCACTGCTATCTTAGTATAGTTAATTCTTGGGGAGTGCTCCTTGCATTCCTAGTTAGTGCAGTCAGTTTGTGTATAATTTGTACTGCCTATTCTGTCTTGTCTGTCGCGATTGCGCTGTCACCAGCGGCGGTTGATAGCGAATCGCTCTGTCTTGTTTGGATCTCACTAGCCCCTAGCGGTAGCGGCTGTGGATCCTTCTGATCTGAGTTCCTGGAGTGTAAGCTGGAGCAGCGGTTGCTACCGGCTACCTCATCTGATCTGTCTTGTTTAGATCGCACTAGCCGCTAGCGTTAGCGGCTGTGGATCTTTCTGATCTGTGTTCCTGCTTGGATCGCACTTGCTCTGGCGGAAGAGCGGTGGATCCTTTCTGCCTAGTTCCTGTTTCTCGTTTGTCTGTCTTGTCTGATATGGGCGCTTGCTGTAGGCTCGGTGAGGTAACCGTTAAGCAAGCGTTCACGTTCTTTGTTTCGTGTTTGTCTGTTGATGGTTAGTTAGGCGTGTTTGTCTCTATTGTGCTTATCACGTGGAGACCGCGCATAACCGCGTGCACTGTTGCGAATGAGTGCGGTGTTCGCGGTTAGCTAGCGTTTATTATTTTCCGTATATTCTCATTGTATTATTTGCTGTGCCTTTGCTAACCTCGTATTCTGTTCTGATCTGCCTTGTGTCACGTCTGGCGATCGCACCTCTCGCGATCGCGTTCCTATTTCATATCTGCTGTTGTGTATGCGCGGTCGCGGGGTGGCGACTAGATTGGCGCACACACATACAATCTGTCCCTTTGCTCGTTCTCATTCGCAATCGCCTCTCTTGCGATTGCGTTCTGCGCTTCGTACAAATTCCTGTCTGGCATTTGTGGAGGTACAGAGGATTGGTTCCTCTGCACTCCCCAGCGCCATCTGCCGACAGGAATTTTCCCTCTACTGGTGCTTGCACCAAAAGCTGGGTTCTAGTATCTTGACACGCTTGTGGAGGACCTCCGCAGTGTCAGCGCACATCTTTGTGCGCTGAACACGGAGATATCCCACAATCGTTACAGTTATCACCGATTTTTGCTCTAACTCGCGAGAAGTTTCCGCGCGTACGCGCGTAAGCGCGTACGTGCGCGCGCAAAGTCCCATAGGGCTTAATGGGAGCTTCGCGCGAAGCGGGGACGCTGCGCGCGCGCGTGCGCTGTTGCGCGGAAAATTCGCGCGAGTTGCTTCTTATCATGCCTAAAGTGAGTTTAGGCGTGATAAGGGGCTTTTCACTGGCGTGCAAACACTTTGCACCGCTTTGTGAATCAAGCCCAAAGTCTCTAACTGGGTTAGCACCGCTTTGTGAATCGAGCCCAGTATGTTTGTTTAGGCTGAAGTTCCTCTTTAAGAAACCTATTTAATCTATTGGATGTGACTGATCTCCAAAATTGTGTTATTTTTTTCACTATTGCAAATAAAGTATATTAAAAAAACAAATAAATTAAATATTTCAGTCATATTACTCACCAGGATGCTCCACGCTTTATTTTTTTCCAAATGTATGACTGTTTTGCCAATTCTCACATTCACAGATCTGGTGATTGCCACGGCGCCATATGGTTCATTTTCAACTGTTACTTCAACATTGTGTTTCTTAATTCCAATAAGTTTATAGGAGCAGGTACCTTGAAAATCAAAGTATTTACCATCAAGGGTGATGTAGTGGAGATTGCCAAATGCTTTACATAGCGTCAACTCTTTGGCATGGCAGCCCAGGACATCATAGGCCACTCGGCACTCTTCATCTGCTCCGCAGGCGGTGTTCTTGCAGCTCACTATACCATTTGTATCACACAAACATTTCCTCTGGCACACGCCATCGGGGTAGAACTCTTGCCCTTCTTTGTAGTAGATGTTCTCAAAGACACATCCACATTTTGAAAGAGGTACGCAGTCATCTCCACTCAACATGAAGCCATCATTGCAGTAGCACCCTTCAGTATAATACTTCTCGCAGGCCAGTGGAGCCATTTGACCAAAACAAGTAGCTGGGCAACCATCTCCAAGGAGGTCATAACGACTATTTGTAGGACAGCTCATTGCTGGAAAAAAATAAATGAATGAAATTAATTAAAAAATGTTCTTACAAGGTGGATGACTTACAAAGATAACACTGGAGAATAGAGATGGCCTGAACGGTTCGCCGGCGAAATTCTTCGTGCGAACAATGAGGGTTCGCATTCGCAGCAAGTTCGACCCGCCCCCTTTACCACCTCATTGGGCTAAACTTTGACCCTCTACATCACAGTCAGCAGACACATGGCAGTCAATCAGGCTGCACTCCCTCCTGGAGCCCCCCCCCTTATAAAAGGCAGCAGCATTGGCCATGTTCTCACTCTTTGTGTGCTGCTGTGTTAGTGAGAGAAGGGAGAGAGGTTGCTGCAGAGATAGGGAGAGCTTAGTTAGGCTCCTGTTAGCTTGCTCCTTGCTGATATTTGTTGCTGAAAAGCAGCACCAAAACAGCTCTTTTGAGAGCTAATGTTCTTGTGATGTGTTTTTTTTTGTGGTCCACTGACACTGCATATACAGCCCTGTCTGTCGCAGCTGGCCCTTGCTAATTGCTATACTGTGCCAGGCCCAGCACATTCAGCACACCATTTCACTGCACCTGTGTGACCGCATGCTGGTTTATATACCAACAGTCAGTGCATCAATTTGCACTTCACCTGTGTGACTGCACATTGTTCTACCAGCAGTCACTGCATACCTTTCACTGCACCTGTGTGACTGCACATTGTTATACCAGCAGTCACTGCATACCTATCACTGCGTCTGTGTGTCCGCACATTGTTTTATATACCAGCAGTCAGTGCATCAATTTTCACTGCACCTGTGTGACTGCACGCTGTTCTATATACCAGTCACTGCATACCTTTCACTGCATCTGTGTGTCTGTACATTGTTTTATATACCAGCAGTCCGTGCATCAATTTTCACTGCACCTGTATGACCGCACGCTGTTTTAAATACCAGTCACTGCATACCTTTCACTGCACCTGTGTGACTGCACATTGTTATACCAGCAGTCACTGCATACATTTCACTGCACCTGTGTGACTGCACATTGTTATACCAGCAGTCACTGCATACATTTCACTGCACCTGTGTGACTGCACATTGTTATACCAGCAGTCACTGCATACCTTTTCACTGCACCTGCGTGACTGCACATTGTTATACCAGCAGTCACTGCATACCTTTCACTGCTCCTGTGTGACTGCACATTGTTAAACCAGCAGTCACTGCATACCTTTCACTGCACCTGTGTGACTGCACATTGTTATACCAGCAGTCACTGCATACCTTTCACTGTACCTGTGTGACTGCACATTGTTATACCAGCAGTCACTGCATACCTTTCACTGCACCTGTATAACTGCACATTTTTATACTAGCAGTCACTGCATACCTTTTCACTGCATCTGTGCGACAGCATGCTGTTTTATATAACAGCAGTCAGCGCATACCTTTTCACTGCACCTGTGTGACTGCACATTGCATAATACCAGTCAGTGCATACCTTTCACCTGAATGGATGGCAGACTTGCCCTCCATAACAGATTCTCGTTATAGGATTTCAAGTGTATTCATCTCATCATTATACAGCAGTCAGTTTATACCTTTCACTGCATCTGTGTGACTGTGCATTTTATTATACAGCAGTCAGTTTATACCTTTCACTGCATCTGTGTGACTGTGCATTTTATTATACCAGCAGTCAGTGTATACTTTTCACTGCATCTGTGACTGCACATTGTATTAGTCAAGGCAGTGCATACCTTTTACTTCATACCACCCAATATGGACAAAACAAAAGGCAGAGGCAGAAGCAGGCCACCTGGCAGGTCTGTTCAAGGTCGTGCTGATGTGATTTTGTGCGGCCCGTGACCAACGTACAGTGTTCAGAAGGCACAAGCCATAAACTCCCAAGATTGTCAGGACGTAGTTGACTATTTAACACAGAACACCTCATCTTCCTCAACTTCCACACAGAAGCGTGACATATCTTCCTCCTCCTGCTCTGATTCTGGCACCCCACTTTACACTCAGTCAGCAGCCATCACCAAAGTGCCATCACCCCAGGGCTCAGCGGTGTGGACATTTTTTTGTGTGTCTGCCTCAAATGAGAGCGATGCCATCTGTACTCTCTGCCACCGTATATTGAGCCGTGCAAAGACCAAGACACGCGTAGGGACAACTGCCTTACAAAGGCACATGATGAAAAAGCACAAACTGCAATGGTATGACCACCTGAGGAAAAGCAGCACACAAAAGCAAAGCCACACACCGCAGTGAAAGATACCAGGCTGCAATTATTTTTCAAAAAAGCCGATACCTAAACTGTACCATGATGTTGAAAGGCAAGTGGTGTCATCTCAATCACACAGCGTTGGGTCAAGGGTTCATCTGCCAACGGATGCCTGGTCTGCAAAACACAGACAGGCCTGCTCGAAGACTAAGTCAGTCCCCACATACAGCATCTCTGCCTGCACACCATTTGACTGCCTGCCCAAAGACTAAGTCGCTCCCCACACTGCATCTATGCCTGCAGGCCGCATGACTGCCTTCTCCGCCACCACCAACAGGGTCCAGGACTCCAGGTGGATTCATGAATTTTTAAGGCCGCTGCTAGCAGGTGCTGCTATAATAATTTTTCTGGTGCGTGTACATGCCTGCCTCATTTTTCTGGCTGCTCTGCGGCTGCAACAACAAAACAAAAGGCATGTATACGTGTCAATTTCCCTTCTTGATCATTACTTTGCCGCGGTGAATGGGCTTGCGTATCACAATTAAGCAATGACCGGCTGTATGAGTGTGTTGGGGGGTTCCAAGATAATAAGGTCGTTGCTTCATTGTGGACAGACCAAATTCGATCAGCTGGACAGTCACTGTTGTTCTGTCATTGAGCTACCTCAGCCCGACCATATGGGCTGGAAAGCCGCCATCACCTGCACTCTCGTCAATGTGTGCACCAGCTCAGCCATCTGTTGGCGGTGCATTACACAGTGAGTTTGGTCAGTCAGTGTGAAGCAGTACATTACTTACACTACCTCATCTATGTCTAAACACGCAAGATGTTTTCAAGCACTTTAGGCCTCCAATTTAGGAATGCAATGTGATTTCTGCCCTTTAGGGATTATAACCCTGCTGTGCCTCAAATCCGTAATTTTCCTGGGGACTTTTGGTGTGTATCCCACTCCGCCATGCCCCCCTCCAGGTGTTAGACACCTTGAAACATCTTTTCCATGACTTTTGTTGCCAGTAACAGTGTTTGTAGTTTTTCAAATTCGCCTGCCCATTGAAGCACATTGCGGTTGACAATGTTCGCCAGTTCGCGAACTTTTTCGGAAGTTTGCGTTCGCGGTTCGCAAACCAAAAATCGGAGGTTCGAGCCATCTCTACTGAAGAACATTAGTTGGGCACACCAGTATTGTTTCGTGTTCCCTTCTGGATACTAGGTGGCAAATTTTGCAACTTTCACCTGGGGCTGCTAAAGGGTTAGGAAATGTACTAAACTTTGCTACTGTAAACATGTCCTTGCGAACTGGTCAAGTAGTGTGGCCAATATGATAATTTCCAAAAAGGAAAATGACAGGACCTAGCTGTCCAAATCCCAATGGATTAAAATTAAAGTTGAAAGGCAGACAGGTGTGAGAGGATATGGAATGGAGGACCAGTGAGGAGATCACACCAGAGATCAGGGGGAGGAAATTCCAGGGGTGATGTGAGCGAGATGCAGAATGGCTGTGAACACCAGAGAGTTGAAAGAACTTTGAGAGTGACAACATTACGGCTTGCAGGTGCAGCTACCACAGGCTTTTGTTGTGGGGTTGGGCTCTGACAAGTATATAGGTTAAAGAGGCACTATGGCGAAAAATTGTAAAATGTAAAATATGTGCAAACATGGACAAATAAGAAGTACATTTTTTTCCAGAGTAAAACGAGCCATAAATTACTTTTCTCCTATGTTGCTGTCACTTACAGTAGGTAGTAGAAATCTGACATTACCGACAGGTTTTGGACTAGTCCAATTTCTACATAGGGGATTCTCAGCAAGGCTTTTATTCTTTATAAAGATAGTCCCTAAAAAGGAATTAAACAATTATGCTGGCCAGCTTCCCTGCTCACTACACAGTTTTTTGGCAGTTGGACAGACCAACTGCCATTCACTAGGTGCTTTTGGAAATAAATAAATCCCTGAGAATGCCCTATGAAGAGATGGACTAGTCCAAAACCTGTCACTTCTGCTACTGTAAGTGACAGCAACATAGGAGAGAAGTAATTTATGGCTCATTTTACTCTTGAAAAATGTACTTCTTATTTGCATATGTTTGCACATATTTAAAATTTTACTATTTTTCGCCATAGTGCCTCTTTAAGTGCACTTATTAAAGTCTTCTTATTTAAACCTAATGTATTTATACTTTTTTGGGCTCCTCCTACTGTTCTTTTTACTGTTATCTTTGGGGAAATGATGTTGAGGTCTCTTTCACACTGGTGCGGTGTGGTGCGGCATTTTACCACAACCTACTGCTAGGGCATTGAAAGTTTATGGGGGAATTCACATTGCCTGCAGTGCGGTGCGCTAAGCCAGAAGTACCATCTAAAGTACACTACCTACGCTACTGTGCAGCTCCATGGAGGCACATATGTTTTTAAACCACCGCAGTTTTTTACGCAGCACATGGGGAGAAGTGTATTTTAGCAATACGCTTCTGCGCACGTCATCGATTTGCCAACAGGAAGTGAGTGTCACTTCCTGCTTGGATGGCTGCCAGACGGGGATTACTGCATACTAACGCGGTAATCCCCGAGGGCTGTTTTGGGCAGTGCAGGAAATTTACAATAAGTCCCTGGCAAAATGAACATGATAGAAACTGTAGTTTTTTTCTTAAGATTAATTTATAAGTTGGAACACTGCACCCCCTTTGCCTCCAGTGTCTCTCCCCTCCTTGTACCCCTGTGCCTCCCTGTACCCCTCTGTCCCTTGTGCCTCAACTGTGCCCCCTGTGCACCACCACTCTCCTCCTCTGTGACTCCTCCATCTACAACTGTCTCCCTCTGTGTTTACACTGTCGCCATTGTACCACCAAGGTCCACCTCTAAGTTTACTAACTGCCAAAAAATATCCCACACAACAAGCTATCTGCACTCTCTGTCTTCTTTTCCTTTAGTACGGAAGTGGCATCATCGCGACAAGCATGCAGTTTTTATCAGCGGGTGTATTCAACACCAAACTTAATTATCCCAGGGATTACCTCTACTATATAAAAATAGAAAAATATTTTTCCCAAAAAATTGCTTACCACAAAAAGATGGTGTCCTCCATGGTTTGATTGTAGAGCCATTTCTTTGGCAATCGTATACATAGTCTGCCAGGCTGGAACAAACAGCGGACTGATGCCCTTTATAAGCACATGCATCAAACAGACAGTTGCTGAAATAAGGAGCCGGGTCAATGGCTTTATGGCACTGGCTGAATGGTCCTTCAGCTTTTGTGAGAAGTCCACAGTATTTTTCTGCCTTATAGATGTCCTTGTCTTTCTCTGTACACTTTGGACAATCTGAACAACCACTTGTGTTCCCTTCTGTCTCTCTTACGCTCCAGAAACTGGCAAATTCATCCCCAGTTTTGGCAGTTACACCTTTTTCAGTGATAAAGTCATCTGAGGAGTTCCCATTGTAGTTCCCACACAATCCCTTTACGGCTCCTTTGTAGGTGTTCGGAATTGTCATATCCACATTGTTCCATCCATCATAAGTCATCTTTAAACCAAAATCTGTTAGGAGAACAACACGATCTCCAGAGATATAAGAAATGACCTTAGTGAGTTTTAAGTACCAGGGTAAGGCAACAAGAACTCCATCAACCTAGGAGACAGAAATCAAACAACGTGAATGTTCATAGGAGAAAAAAAATAATTCACTCAGAATACAATAAAACAATAATTTGAGCCTGACACTCACTGTTAAGAATGAATAGGTTTTTATTATAGAAAAAATGGAGTGATAAAAGAAAGTGGGGTATTTATGATTGTATTATGGTATTTGTTGTTTCAATGCTGTAAAAAGAAAAACCACCATAGGGGTCAAGAACAAAAATGCATAAAAACACTATTTAACCATTTAAGCCTTTTGGACGTAGAAGCTACGTCCAGAAGGCCATGTGCGCTCCTGCGCGCTCCTGGCTGCGGATCGTTAGCCCAGGAATCAATCAATTGGGTCATGGTGCCCGATGATTGATTACTCTCCCCGGCAGAAAAAGTGACTGCTTCTCTCGGAAGCCTTGCTTTTCCTGCATCTTATGTCCCCCTACGTCCCTCTAAGCATACATGTTACGCTTAGAGTGATGTCATGTAAACAAACTCAAGGTTGCCATCTTGTGGCCATCTTGTGGCCAAAGAGTAAAACTACATCTACATGTAAAAAAATAAATAATCACATATTTACATAAACAAATTACTATTTACATCCCACCCTCCCAAAAATACCCAAATAAAATGTTTAATCATAAAAAATTACAATAAAAAAAAAACGTAAATATTTACCTAGGGGTTTAACCACTTCACCACTGAGGGGTTTTACCCCCTGAGCACCAGAGCAATTTTCACCTTTCAGCGCTCCTTCCATTCATTCATCTATAACTTTATCATTACTTATCGCAATGAAATGAACTATATCTTGTTTTTTCCGCCACCAATTAGGCTTTCTTTAGGTGGGACATTATGCCAAGAATAATTTTTTTCTAAATGTGTTTTAATGGGAAAATAGGAAAAATGTGGGGAAAAAAATAATTATTTTTCAGTTTTCGGCCATTATAGTTTTTAAATAATGCATGCTACTGTAATTAAAACCCATGAAACGTATTTGCCCTTTTGTCCCGGTTATAAAACCATTTAAATTATGTCCCTATCACAATGTTTGGCGCCAATATTTTATTTGGAAATAAAGGTGCATTTTTTTCAGTTTTGCGTCCATTGCTAATTACAAGCCCATAGTTTATAAAGTAACAGTGTTATACCTTCTTGACATAAATATTTAAAAAGTTCAGTCCCTAAGGTAACTATTTATGTATTTTTTTTAATTGTAAATTTTTTAATTTTTTTTTAATTACAAAAAAAAAAAAAATGGGGAGTGTGGGAGGTAATGAGTTAATTTTATGTGTAAAAGTCATTTATTTGTATGTGAAAAATGTGTAGGGTGTAGTTTACTATTTGGCCACAAGATGGCCACAGTAACTTTTTGTTTTAATGCGACCTCCAAGCTTCCTTCCGGAAGCTTGGAGGAAGAATAAGGAGGCTGGACACGTGAGTTTTTTTCTCACAATGATCGCGCTGCCAATAGGAGAGCAGCTGATCATTGCGGGGCTTAGATCAACGAACGAGAATAGATTTTCCCGTTCATTGATCTCTGGGCGAGCGGGCGGCGGCGTGTTTACTAGCGGCGGGCGGCGTGTTTACGAGCGGGAGCGCGGGCAGCGTCGGGAACGCGGAAAGTACGTGTTTCTCCGTCCCTGGTTTTTAAAGGATGGAAAAAGGGGCGGAGAAATACGTACGCGCGGGGGTAAAGTGGTTAAACTTTTTAAATATCAATGTAAAGATGAAATGTTTCTATTTTTTTTTTAATTATAAGCTCGTAAATAGTGATGGATGCAAAACAGAAAAAAATGCAATTTTATTTCCAAATAAAATATTGTCGCGATACAGTGTGATAGGGATTTAATTTAAATTGTGTAATACCCGGGACTATTAGGCAAATACAATACATGGGTTTTAATTATGGAGGCATGTATTATTTTAAAACTATAATGGCCGAAAACTGAGAAATTATAATTTTTTTCCATTTTTTTCTTATTCTTCCTGTTAAAATGCATTTACAGTAAAGTGCCTCTTAGCAAAATGTACCACCCAAAGAAAGACTAATTGGTGGTGGAAAAAACAAGATATAGATTGGTTCATTGTGATAAGTAGTGATAAAGTTATAGGCTAATAAATGGGCAGTGATAATTGCTCGGATGCATAAAGTGAAAACGACTGAAGGCTGAAGTGGTTAATGACATAGCTGAAAACAAGACCTTACAGAGTTGTGACACATTCATAAGATTATGGTCCACATGCAATTAACTTTTGCTCCTCAGTTTTCTCCTAGGTGATATTTTAACAACTTGTCAAATACAAATTAAACCCTCACCAAGCAAGAAAATATTTAAATATAATATTTTGGCAGTACTTTTTCTCCTTCTTTTTAATACTTTTTCAATTGCACAGCGCTAAAAAGTTATTTTAAAAACAAGATGAAAAGTTATCTCCTAGGAGAAAACTCATTAGTAGTAGTTAATTGGGCCTCTGCTTTTGCTTAATATTTTGCAAAAGTAATTTTTGCATCAAAGTTAGCATTTTTGGTCTTTAGTCCATAACAGCTTCCTGGTCAGCACACTGTTGAACTGTAATACCACACACTTGAGCCATAGGGAAACATGGACATACCTTGCACATTCAGTTGTAACTGATAGTTGTTGATATACAGTATAACTGACAGAAACTGGTATATTTCACTTCTGACAAAATCTTGTCAGAACTGGAAGGGATCACTGTAAGAAGAAAATGGTGAGCATTCATTTGCAGCTACGTTATGTGTTAAATTTAAATAATTTTACTCGCTTCAGGTTTCCTTTAAGGACCAGATTCTTTTTTTTTTTCATTATGCCATTCAGTGATCACTGTAATTGGTTTACAATGATCAACTGGTAAAGAGCCAATGAAACTGGATCCTTACCCATAGGAGGAAGCTTGTCTGTCACATGACAGCCAAGACTGCAGCCACAGTGAGCAGTGAACAGCTCAGGACCACAGAAAGCTTTACCAGAGGTAGAGAGCAACAGGTACGGCATAAATTCTCACCGCCTCGGTCACAAGCCAGTTAATGGTACTCAAGCAAAGTTATTGTGGACTATTAACACTTTGGGCCATATTCTATTGCTGAACTTGCCAGCGCTAAGCACTGGCGAGTTCTTAACTTAGGCGATGGGGTCATCGCCTAATCTAATTAAACTTTAGACCCCCAGAGGTGGAAAAGAACTCGCTTGGGCGATATATTCGCCCAGCGAGTTCTTACCACGGAATCCAATTACCCTTATCATGTCTCCGGGAAGCGATGCTTCCCGGCAGACATGAACGTTAGCTTAGACCTGCAAAAAGCAGGTCTAAACTAGCTAACGCACGTCGTCGCTGCAGCATCTGGGGGTCTCCTTTAATAAGGAGACCCCCAGAGCTCCCCGTCAGGTCGCCGCACAGTTTAGAAGTCCCCGCGCAGCTCTGCAAAGGCTCCCCTGTCATATGTACCGCCGCCGATCCCCTGCCGCCTCTCGACGCAAAATCCGTCGTGTAATTACAGTGTATCTAACACTGTAATTACTGTCCGCATAGAAGGAGCCCGGGCAAAGCATCTTTGAATCTGCAGCCGGGCTCCCCATTGGTCCGCTGTCTGAGCCATTTTATTGGTTCAGACAGCGGACTAATGGGGAGCCCGGCTGCAGATTCAAAGATGCTTTGCCCGGGCTCCTTCCATGTGGACAGTAATTACAGTGTTACATACACTGTAATTACGAATTTACGTGATGGATTTTGCGGCGAGAGGCGGCGGGTGATCGGCGGCGGTACATATTACAGGGGAGCCTTTGCAGAACTGCGCGGGGACTTCTAAACTGTGCGGCGACCCGACGGGGAGCTCTGGGGGTCTCCTTATTAAAGGAGACCCCCAGATGCTGCGGCGGAAGATGGCGGCAATGTTCGGCGGGCGAGTGCACATGTGTGGGGAGTGAGGCCGTGGTGCTGATGGACAGCACCACAGCGTAAACCTCACTCCCCATCGCCCGGTAATAGGGAGCATCGCTCAGGCTTTCGCCTGAGTAATGCTCTCTAACGATCGGCCATCGCGCGAAGGATATGGGCAATAGGATTTGCCGGTAATCCTCGCGCGATGGCAAGGTGATAAGTAGCTTGCATCTGCAAGCTACTGATCACCTTGAATAGGATATGGCCCTTTGTGTACCATTTTCATTCTACTAAAACAATCCACTTCTTACTAATTAGAACATACTTGTGTTTTTGTTTTTTTGTCTTTTTTTATATTGCCAAAAGCTGTTTTAAGATAAATGCATTATTTACCTTTATCTGTTTTGGGTGGTCTTTACTCATGGTTATGGTCTTGTTGTAGACATATAGGGTCACATCCTTTGTGCCCCGGTGATCCTTTTGAATATTGGTCAAGAATGGGGTCAAGAATGAGTTGTTGTTAGATATTGTTTCAGCAAGTTTATATTCTCCAGTGCTTATGAATTGGTATCTATTATCATCAAACGTCTTGTAATGAGGATCATGGACCTTGCAAGTTGAATATTGGGTTGGGTAGCAGCCTCGTATTCCATTGACCAACGTACATTTTTCACTGTCTTTGCAGCTGGTGGATTGACAGTCTACAGTCCCTAAGACTGAATCACACCTACAGAGAACGCCACAGTTGTCATCATACCAGGACTGATCAGGCTGATAATACAGCCCGTTATACTGGCAGCCACAGGATGAAATGGGTATGCACTTGTCTCCACTGAGGACCATGGCGTTATTACACTGGCAGGTGTCCATGCATGGTTTTGAACATGTGACTGGAGCATTTCTGTTGAAGCAAGTTGCAGGACAAGCATTTCCACAGATGTTGTAATGGCTGTTTTGGTCCTCGCAAATCTTAGCTGAAAAATATTCCAGATTAAATTATTGTCATACAAATAAACTTTATTGAAGGCACTTAAAGTGGACCCAAATTAAAAATACAAGATTTCAGAAATAAAATGTATTTTCTAAATTATAACAATAAATAGCAGCCTTTTTTCAGCTGCATGATGACAAATTTTAAATATTTTACATTTATTGGAGAAACCCCTCCCTTCCTTTCAAATTGCCGGGACAGAATCTGGCAAAATGCTGGAGTAGGTAGTGTCCAGCAATGGAGGAATTGCTAATGGCTGCCCCCAGCATAACCCCCGTTATGAAAAAAGAAGGGTGAAAAGCATGCACTGAAATGCTCATAGGCTTGAAGGAGTGTTTATTTATCTTCGTATGTGTTAGAGTGTTGCAACTAAATATTTTGAATTAAAAAAATGTTTGGTTTGGGTCCACTTTAACATTATTTTCTGCTGAAAATTATACTATTCCGTTTTGCCTTATTTCCCTGATTAGGAGACCAACTCTCCATAAAACAGGAATTCTTGTGTAGCTCTCGGCAGTCACACAACCATTAATAAAATAATACTATCACTTGTATATTTTCTCACATCAGACTCAACGCATTTGAGAACTGCAGCCAGTAAGGACAGTAGGCCACACTGCGGAGTCTGGTTTAAGGATTCCTTAGTAAATAGTTACTGCTGTCAGATAAGATTTGAAAACTAGCCTCCTATGTCAAATGCAGAGACCTTAACCACTGTCTAGTCCAGGGATGTGCAAACTTTTGGAGTCAAGGGCCACATGGGATTCTCAAGAGCCAGCAGGGGAAGGGGGGAAGGAAGGAACAGAATAGGAATGCAGTGTGTGAAGTGAAATGGGTGTGGCCATAACAGGATGTGGGCAGAGCTAACTAGCATAATAGTGTACTGCGAAGACAGTGGGCCCAATTTTTCTCCCTAAACACAGGCACAGTGACCCTAAAGGTAATTAGACAACGTTCCCTCCACCCACAAACAGCAAATGGCTGCAGCCAGACTTCTTTGGCACCACACAGCAAAGGCCCAGGGACAACAGGCAGAACCCCCTCAGACAGCAAGAAACATCATTTGGCAGCGTTTGCCACAAAATATGCATAATGCTGTAGCATTTTGCCAGAAAATATATGTAATGCAGTATTGGAGTGAGAGGGAGGCAAAGAAAAGAGTCGGCACTACAGTTCACGCTGCATGCAGAGGAGTATTGGCGGGATGCACAGCCTCTTTTGACACGGCCAACGTGCTCTGGCTTGGTGGATACACGTTGGTAGGAGAGGAGTAAGAAGATGCGGAAGTTGGCACTGCTGGCAACTGTGTTTATTTTCAATAGGTGGTAACACGTCAGAAAGTACATGTGAAGCAAAAATTGCACGTACCGTGGTGTTGGAGGCTGTGAGCTGGTGGCGGGTGCTGGGCACAGAATAGCCTTACAGCCATTTTGCGCTGTCTGTACAGCCTCCGTAGAAGCGCACTGACAGCGCAAAATGGCCGTAAGGCTATTCTGTGCCCAGCACCCACCACCAGCTCACAGCCTCCAACACCACGGTACGTGCAATTTTTGCTTCACATGTACTTTCTGACGTGTTACCACTTATTGAAAATAAACACAGTTGCCAGCAGTGCCAACTTCCGCCTTTTCTTACTCCTCTCCTACCAAAATATATGTAATGCACCAACATTTCCCCAGAAAATACAGATAATACAGCAGCGTTTCCCCAGAAAATACAGATAACGCAGCAGCATTTCACCGGAAAATGCACATATTGGTGTAGTGTTTCACAAGAAAATACACATAATGGCACAGCATTTCCCTAGAAAATACAGATAATGTGGCAGCGTTTCACCAGAAAATACATATAATGGCCCAGCATTTCCCCAGAAAATACACATAATGATGCAGCATTTCACCAGAAAATACACATAATGGCACAGCGTTTACCTAGAAAATACAGATAATGTGGCAGCGTTTCACCAGAAAATACATATAATGGCCCAGCATTTCCCCAGAAAATACAGATAATGCCGCAGCGTTTCACCAGAAAATACGCTCTTTTATCCTCCTCTCATTAGTGCCCCCTAATAATCTGGTGCTAATCGTGCACCCGTAAAGAAAAAACATTTACTCGCCTGGCAGAAGACTCCTCTCCTCCAGCATAGCTCCCTGATCATCTTCCTGCAGCAGCTCCCAGATCATCTTACTGCAGCAGCTCCCAGATCATCTTACTGCAGCAAGTCCAGCTGCAAAACTCCCAAGCTGACAGGCAGAGTAGGACTACAAGAAAATGGTGCCCGAAGCCCTGCACTGGAGACACAAATAGTCTCTAGTGCTGACATTCGGATGCCATTTTGCCATAGCCCTGCTCTGCGTGCTGGATACCACAGACTCCCGGAGGTGAGCTGTAGGCTGCGGCCGGTGAACTGGCATGGTGTCCATTAATCACTGCAAGCCAGTTCACCACCTGGGGATACACATCATCCGGCTCTGCATCGGTGGGCCAAATGAAATTGTGGGCCATAGTTTGCCTACCCCTGGTCTAGCCACTAATATAAGCACCTCTGTCTAACCTTCAGTATGCTTTGATATGATCCAAGTGAGGCTGGCAAATTCTGACCTTTGGGCAACCTGTTCAGTTCAGCTCTGTTCTTGAGTGTGTATGGCAAACCTTGTATTGGCTCATTTTTAACAGAGATTGGATCTAATAACACTAGTGATGAGCACAAATTTCACATGGGCGTAATTTTGCATCGACAATTCAAAATTATGATGCAAAATCGTAATGCAAAATTTTGAGAAAAATCATAATTAATTTTGTCTGTAATTGTAATAATTCGTAATTTTGCATACTATTTTGTGTAAATTTGTGCCGAATTTAGCGGTTAATAGCAAAGCCCCCATACTTGCTATTGCCACCAAAATTGCTATGTATATTAAGGAGAATAGTGGGTACAAGTCAAAAAAAATAAGTTTTCAAAAATATTTTATATTTTTTGAGAAAATAGATTTTAAAAATGCAAAGGAAAAATGGTTTTTAAACTGTAATTTTTTTGAGTTTACAAAAAAAAATCTTTGCATTTTAAAATCGATTTTCTCAAAAACTAGGTCGTTTTAAAAATAAAAATATTTTAACTTGTACTCACTATTCTCCACAACATATGTAGCAATTGTGGTGACAATAGCATGTATGGGGGCTTTGCTATTTACTGCTTGGCACAAAATTACGTTAAAATTATTATGTGAAAATGTATGTGAAATTACAAATTATTATACAAAATCGATTGAATTTACAAATCGTATTTATGCATAGGCATAATTGCGAAAATGTATGCAAAATTTACACAACCTACTCAGTTCAGCTCTATTCTTGAAGGTGTATGGCAAACCTTATTTTGGATAATTTTTAAAGGACCACTGTCATGAAAATCTTAAAATATAAAATATACAATATGTAAACATATACAAATAAGAAGTATGTTTCTTCCAGAGTAAAATGAGCTAGAAATTACTTTTCTGCTATGTTGCTGTCACTTACAGTAAGTAGTAAAAAAACGACTAGCCCATCTCCTCATGGGGGGTTCAAAGGGTTTTCTTTATTTTCAAAAGCACTTAGAGAATGACAGTTGCTCTTTCCACGGTGAGCAGGGACGCTGGCCAGCATCTTTTAAATGTAAATATTTTTCAGAGAGTGTCTTTATAAAGAATAAAGGCCATGCTGAGAATCCCCTATGAAGAGATGGACTAACCCAAAACCCATCGAGAATATCAGATTTCTACTACTTACTGTAAGTGACAGCAACATCTGGAAGAAACATACTTCTTATTTGTATGAGTTTACATGTATTTTAAATTGAGATTTGATCTAATAACATCAGTGATGAGCACATACTGTATTTAGCATTGACACAATTTTGCATCGAAATTCCCTATTACAGTGCAAAATCGTATGGCAAAAGTTTGGGAAAAATTATAATTAGTTTTGTCTGTAATTGTAATCATTCGTAATTTCACATACATTTTTGCATAATTTTCGTGTAATTTTGTGCTGAATTTAGCGGTTAATAGCAACGGAAAATTGGATTATTAAAATTGTAACTACAAGGTCTTTTTGAAAACATTTTTTTTTACTTGTACCCACTCATTTCTTTAACATATGAAGCAGTTTTGGTAAACAATAGCATGTATGGGAGCTTTGCTATTCACCGCTAAAGTTGGCACAAAGTTATGCAAAAATTACGTGAAAATTTATGTGAAATTACGAATGATTATACCAAATTCATTTAATCTACAAATCTTAACTATGCATAGACGTAATTGCAAAAATGTACGCCAAATTTTGCGTAATTGTAATTACGACCATCACTAAATAACACTCACACGTCCTCAGGTGCTTGCTCTATTACAAAGTTGTGGAGCCACACTTTCTCTTTTAGCCTCTTTCAACTGCTCTCCCACCACATTGATAAAACACGGTTAAATAGGGACCTTACTTTTTTATAGACTTTTATAACATTTGATGTTTTTATTGACTCTAACTTCTAATCTAATAAAATTACTGAATATCGTATGCTTACCTTAAGGCTCCTTTCACACTGGCAGATAAATCATTCTGCTTAGCGGAGCACATTGGAATGGATCGTAATGGATGCAAAGAATCCTATGTTAAGCAATAGGATATGTTCACATCACTCCATGCATAGCAGATCCATTCAATGTGTTCCCACAAGTGGAATGCAAGGATGGGTCCTGCACAATTTTTCCGGATTGACCAGATGGCGACGGAGGCCATAAAGATCAATAGGGATGCTCATTTAGATTCTGGGGAAATGAAATTTCTGCATTTCTAATCGGAAATCCATGTTTCCATCGGAATGCGAAACGTGAAAATGCGCATGCGCTAAGTGGATTTTTGCAGAACCTGCGGTAATTTCCATGGAAAAACTGCTTACCGCTATGCTGCTATGCAGTAATTTTAAGCCAATCAGAAGACTTAAAATCAATAAACCAATCAGATAACGAGGATTTAGATGGAGAAAATCCGCATTAGCAATATAAGTTTAAGCCAGAGTCAGAAAGTAGGAATGAATAAGCCAATCAGAGAGAGCGTTTTTTCGCGGAACTCTGCTTACCAATTTTTGGTGATTTTAAGACAATCAGAAGACATAGAGAGTACCAGCCTATCAGAGAATGTGGAAATTGTAGCAAAAATTTTGGCGAAAGTCTGCATTGGAATGCGGAAATACGCAGAAAGTGGTACATGGGAAGCAGTTAGCAGTAATCAGCATTGGAGGTAAGCAAAAATTCAGCAAGATTGGAAATCGGCATTTCTAACCATCCCTAAGAATCAGTGCTAGCCTATGAGGATAGACCATGTCCATTGTCACTAGGATGCTCTTTGCATGCATTTGCAAGATATTCACCTGCCGTCAACCATTCGAGTCCCTGCGCACAGGAAACACCCATATGCCAATCTCAAGTCCATAGCAGAAGCACATCAGACTCCCACTAGTTGCAACAGACCAAAGAGAATCGTTCCTCTCCAGGGAGGATTCTCATTGGTTTACTGAGTCTGGGGCCAATGAAATTCCTCCCTATTGGTCTATTGCAACCAATGGGAGACTGTGATGCTTCTGCTGTGGCTCTGGGATCGCTATGCTGGCATTTTTAGCATGCATGAACATGAATGGATGGTGGCAGCAGCTACTGAAAGCCAGAATGGCAGCAGCCACAGGGAGAGAACATGGCAACAGCCGGCTCTAAGGGTAGCACATGGAACAGATTAGAAAACTGGATGAAAAACTATTGCACAAAATTAAGCTGAAAAGGCTCAGTTTTTCATCTAGTACAGTGTGAATCCAACACAGGACAACACATGTGGACCAGAGGGAACACAGGGGGGGACACAGGACCACACAGGGGGACAGGAGGATGCCACAGGGGAACAGAAGGGGCATGGGGGACCGGATGACCACTCAGGGGAAAAGGAGGGGACACTGGGACACACAGGAGGACACAGGGGGACAGAAGGTGACGCACAGGGCAAAGGAGGACACAAGGGGACACAACACTCCCCGAACATCCGCCGCCATCTTATGTCGCTGCGTCTGGGGGTCTACTTTAATAAGCAGATCCCCAGAGAACCCTGTCGGGCCGCCGCCCATCACTGAACACCCATCCGCAGCTGCACTGTCACCCCTGATTATTTAACCTACCGAGACAACGCTGTAATTACAGTTTATCTCTCACTGTAATTACTGTCTATCGGAGCCCTGGCAAAGCATCTTTGAAGCTCCTGCCAGAGCTCCCCATTGGTCCACTGCCTGGACTATTGTCATTGATCCAAACAGTGGGCCAATGGGGAGCCTCGGCGAGAGCCTCAAAGATGTTTTGCCGGGTCTCCCCATAGTCAGTAATTACAGTGAGAGATATACTGTAATTACAGCGTATTTGCTGCAAGAGGCAGCGATGACCCCCAGATGCAGCGGCAACAACGTGCGTTAGCTGGTTATGTCTGGCACCAGTATGAAAAGCACAATAAGATAGAGTGTAAAGAACTCGCTGTGTGATTATATTGCGTAAGCAAATTCTTTACCACCTGGGGAGGGGGGGGGGGGGGGTTGCTGCCAATTGGATTAGGCAATGCACCCATTGCCTAATTTAATGAGAAACCATAACCAAGAATTGAACGCCATTCCAATCAGTAGATGATACCCCCTATTGCATGAGAAATCTTTGTTATTTTCACAGGCGCATCATCAGAGGGCTCTGTATGGCTGATATTGTGGTGAAACCCCTCTCACACTGTGATGTCAGGACCATGGTTCTGGCATCACACTGTGGGAGCCTTGTTGCATTGTGGTAAATAACAGCTGTTTACAACTGCCAAAAAAGCAAGCAGCATCTCCTTCCACTGACATCACCTGCCAGCAGTAAAAATGTCACCATGTGATAAATGTCAGAATGTAAATCGGGGAGAGGAAAGATTTTACAGTGGGCAAACACTGACTAAATCATTTATACATAATTGTTGTAAAAATGAAGCACTTTTTTCATCAATTTAAGAAATCATCATCTTTGTTCAATATTTTATCTAAAGATTTGAACAAATGTATGCATTTTTTTTCTGCTGTTAGTCTCTCTTTCTGTGAAGTATAGCCACCATCCAGGACAGTAACCCAAAGATCATTTAAGCTTTGTCCATGGGAACAAAAGTGTGTAGGGACTGGGAGATTAGATTTGATATTGTTAATAGTATACCTGTGTTCATTCATATGTTTACACAGAGTTTATCCAGTTTCTCCCATGTACGTTCCCTTGGGGCATTTTGCACACAAACAAACAAACAAACAAACACAGAACATTTATATCGCGCTTTTCTCCTGGCGGACTCAAAGCGCCAGAGCTGCAGCCACTAGGACGCTCTCTATAGGCAGTAGCAGTGTTAGGAAGACTTGCCTAAGGTCTCCTACTGAATAGGTGCTGGCTTACTGAACAGCCAGAGCCGAGATTCGAACCCAGGTCTCCTGTGTCAGAGGCAGAGCCCTTAACCATTACACCATCCAGCCACCACCACACATGATCAGATATACCAGATTGGTAGAATCAAAAGAAAATGTGCCTTGTTCTCTGTATCCCTGTTGTGCACCTGGTATTGATATCCTGTCAGTGGATATGCCTGCAGGTCTTACACCTTCTTTGTTGTCAAGGTGATGTTCTATTCTGTTGTGGCCTATTCAGAGAACTCCTGACAATCATCTGTTTTAGATAATCAATTTCCCCCACACCTGGATTCAGAACAAATCTAGAACTTTACCTCTCCTCTGGAGCTTTCTTCCAAATGGTGTTTGCACTCACCATCCTTCAAGATCAAGCAAATCTTAAAAAAATAACTTTTCAGGCAAACATACAATATGACCTATGATGTGTTGCCCAGTTACTGATCCTGCTCTATCTCATACTCACCACCTAGTCAAGGCACCAACAGCTTAGCGAATATCTTTACCATGAATATCATTCCTCTATTCCTTTAGAACAGGGGTCCCCAAATGTTTTGGGTTGAGGGCCGGGTCAAAATACTTCAGACTACTGGGGGGCCGGAGTATACATAAAATGATGTAGAAGTCTTTGCGGGCCAGACAGTGAAGCATACCCAGGTGACAAGCTGCAGTCTAATTGGACAGCAGTGTCACCTGATGTGGAATTTGATTGGGAATCAGCAAATTACTGCTTTCTGGCTTCCATGTGGATGGGTGGTGCCAGCACTGCTATTGTATATGTGGACCACCAATATTTAAAGATGTAGCTGACCGCATCTATAAGTAATACATTTTGTGCATGGGGGCCAGTAAAAAAGCCTCAGGGGGCCACATTTGGCCTGCGGGCCTTAGTTTGAGGAGCACTGCTTTATAATGTAAGCTCTTTTAGTGGTTTTAAGGTACTTTATAGAGTAGGTTTGTTATATCTCTTGATTGAATTGGTTCTATTAGATGCACTTGACTTACCTATTTCTATGCTCTTCCTCTGTAATGTGTTTGATGATATATATGATTGTGATGATCCGCTCAGCTGGCTGCACAGGCAGACAGCTGTTTGTCCATTCCTCTAGTCTGTGGGCTGCAGGTCTCTGGAACAGAGACCTGTCTTTTCATTGCAAGTTTCTGTTGTGTTCTCTTGCTGGGGAATTTGCATACATTCGTTATGCAAATCCCCTACCTGCCTTCTTTGATGACTGGCACTATAAGAGCTTTATCTTTCCCAGAATGCTTTGCTGGTCATTTCCCTTCCATGCTCAGTTCCTGATGGACACTGCTGGAGTGTCAGCCATTGCTATCTAGTATAGTTAATTCCTGGGGGTTGCTTTAGGCTCCCCTTCTAGCCCAGTCAAGTTGTATTATCTGTATTGCCTGTTCTGTCTTGTCTTGCCTGTTTGCCATTGTCCTGTCCCTATGGTGGTTGACAGGAAATGGTTCTGATCTATGTTCTTGGAGTATAGCTGGTGCAGCGGTTGCTACCAGCTATCTCTTCTGTTCTGTTTCCTGGGATCGCGCTAGCTACTTTGTGCTAGCGCTGGGGATCCTTCTGTTCTGTTTCTTGGGATCGCGCTAGCTACTTTGTGCGAGCGCTGGGGATCCTTCTGTTCTGTCTTGTCGGGCGATTGCGCTGTCACCAACGGCGGTTGATAGCGAATCGTTCTGTCTTGCTGAGATCGCACTAGCCGCTAGCGTTAGCGGCTGTGGATCTTTCTGATCTGTGTTCCTGCTTGGATCACACTTGCTCTGGCGGAAGAGCGGTGGATCCTTCCTGCCTAGTTCTTGTTTTTCGTGTGTCTGTCTTGTCCGCTGCGCTTGCTACAGGCTCGGTGAGGTAACCGTTAAGCAAGCGCTCGCGTCTCCTGTTTCATGTTCGTCTGTTTATGGTTAGTTAGGCGTGCTTGTCTCTATTGTGCTTATCACGTGGAGATCGCGCATAACCGCGTGCACTGTTGCGAATGAGTGCGGTGTTCGCGGTTAGCTAGCGGTTGTTGTTTTCCGTATCTCCTTATTGTATTTGCTGTGCCTTTGCTACCCTCGTATTCTATTCTGTTCTGCCTTGTGTCACGTCTCGCGATCGCACCTCTCGCGATCGCGTTCCTATTTCGTATCTGCTGTTGTGTGTGCGCGGTCGCGGAGTGGCGACTGGATTGGCGCACACACATACAACCTATCCCTTTTGCTCCATCTCATTCGCAATCGCCTCTCTTGCGATTGCGTTCTGCGCTTCGTACAATTCCTGTCTGGCACTTGTGGAGGTACAGAGGATTGGTTCCTCTGCACTCCCCAGCGCCATCTGCCGACAGGAATTTCCCTCTACAGGTGCGTAGCACCTTTTGCTGGGTTCCTGCTAATTATACGCTTGTGGAGGATCTCCGCCGTGTCAGCGCACGCGTTGTGCGCTGATCACGGGGAAAGTTCCACAATCGTGACAATGATTATATATTATATTACGGATGTTTTTTATTGATCATAACCTGTTTTGTATTTTGTATTTTTGCATACTTCTTTATTATGTGATCATGAGAAAATGTTTTTTGGTGTAAAAAAAAAAAAAAAAAGAAAAGAAAATCAAAGAAAAAAAAAGTTAAAAGAAAAAGAAAAAAAAAGAATGTATTCTCTCATAAGCAGGGTCAAAGCTCTGAATGTGCCATGTAGTGCCGTTGTGCTGTATGGATTTCCATATACCTCCTGTATGTACTATTTTCTGTCACCCTGTTTACCCTTGTTTATATTTGCTATTGCTAAATTTTGCATATAGATGTTAACATTTGATAGCACTTTTCTCCTGTCAGATTCAAAGTGGATCCAAGATAAACTTTTACTCATTAAATAATTGTGTTCCTTTCCTATTGTTTATAGGGCATTCCTCAAGCCAGATAATTATTTTTTTTTTGTTTTAATACTCTAATTCCCTATAAACTAAACAAGCCTCGCCCACAGCTCAAAGTGCCTTGGCATTCCATGTAGCAAGGGCTTACGGGAGCTCAGTCTGGGCAGGAGGAGGAGGAGGTTACTAGCCAGAGATTTCAGAGGCAGAAGGGAGAAGAGAGGAGGAGAGGGGAGTGAAGTTTTCACAGGCTGAGGGCTGGAGATGCAGTTGCAGCTTGCCTATGTGTAATGTGACAAACAAAACATGGCCGCTGTCACAGGAATAAATAATCATCCAACTGTTGAAGCTGTTTGCAGCTAGATATGCTGTGTAAACTATCTAAACTTTAGATAAGATATATAGACCAGTTACTTGTCATAGTTAGTTTTGCATCTCGGAGCCACTTTAAGAGCTAGAGACACTTAGGATGCTCTTAATAGGCCACCTTGCAGTGTTAGGGAGCGTTGCCCAAGGACTCCTTACTGAATAGGTGCTGGTCTCATGGGTGGAGCCCTTGACAGTACACTATAATGCAATCATCTCTCTACTTTGCTAGTGTCACCATAAATGCAAAACACCACAAAATAAGATGTCACTATCCAAACAAACAAAAAAAATCTACTGTTATTTTGAAAAGCTGCTTTTTTAATATACAAGGTAGCTATCACTGTTATTCAACAGTTTTTGTACATAACAAAAAAATTAGAGTTTAAAGGGGCACTACGGCAAAAAATTGTCAAATTTAAAATATGTGCAAACTAAGAAGTACATTTTTTTCCAGAGTACAATGAGCCATAAATTACTTTTCTCCTATGTTGCTGTCACTTACAGTAGGCAGTAGAAATCTGACAAAAGCGACAGGTTTTGGACTAGTCCATCTCTGTATAGGGGATTATCAGGGATTTATTTATTTTCAAAAGCACTTAGTGAATGGCAGTTGCTCTGTACATGCCAAAAACTGTGTAGTGTGCAGGGAAGATGGCCAGCATCATTGTTTAAATCCTTTTTAGGGAATGTCCTTATAAATAATAAAAGCCTTGCTGAGAATCCTCTATGAAGAGATGGACTAGTCAAAAAACCTGTCGCTTCTGTCAGATTTCTACTACCTACTGTAAGTGACAGCAACATAGGAGAAAAGTAAATTATGGCTCATTTTACTCTGGAAAAAAACTACTTCTTATTTGTTTATGTTTGCACATATTTAAAATTTTACAATGTTTAGCCATATTGCCCCTTTAATTTTCAGGAAATCAAAATGAATTGTTAAAGAGGCACTGTAGTGACATACTGTATAGTAGGATGCAGTAAATTACCGTGTTTTTTGGACTGTAAGATGCAATGGACCATAGGATGCACCTAGATTAAGAGGACAAAAATCAGAGAAAACAAAATATACTAAACCTGGTGCGTCCATGGTGAAGGGGTGTCTTGTGGATCTTCTCCTCTCAATTATTATGCCCCCCTTTTATCTCATGTCCCCCTAGTGCCACTTGTGGCCATCCCACCCCCACCCCCCAGTGTTGTCCCCTCCCCCCTCTGTCCCCCTTCTATGTTCTCCTCCTGTTTATCTTCTGTCCTCCCGTTTCCTCCTCTATCCCCCTGTATCTTTTGCTGTCTCATGTGTCCTCCTTTGTACTCTTCTGCTCCTCTGTGTCCTCTTCTGTGCGCCTGTGTCATTCTCTGTCCCCATGTGTCCTCCTCCATCCCTTTGTGCCCTTCTCCTGTGTCCTCAGAAATGTAGAAGCACATTTCTGCAGCATCAGGCAGGCTGTGGATTATGCAGGAACAGACCCCATGGAGAGTGGGAGGAGAGAGGCTCCAGACATAGTTGCTGCTGAGTGGAGAGCAGCCCTGTCAATCACGGCTGCCCGCTTAGTTACTGGCGCCGATGGTCTCATGGGCAGGACCACATGACCATCATTGGACCAATCACTGAACTCTCTTAGTAACTACTGATTGACAGGGCTGCACACCACTCAGCAGCAATGCCAGAAGCCTCTCTCCTCTGGCTCTCCATGGAATCTCCATGGGATCTGCTTTTACACAGGCCACAGCCTGCCAGACGGCGCCCTCAACCTGGTCAGCTGCCAAGCCACAATAGCAGTGCCTGGTGGCAGCAGACCTCTGCAGGAATGCGCTTCTACATGTCTGGGGACACAGGAGGAGCAGAAATGGATGGTTCCAAATTTGCGGTATGTACGCCCGCAATCGCCATGTGTGGGGACAGTGGTCTGAATTGTATAATTCGGACTATAACACGCACTTTGGGGGAGAATAAGTGTCTTATGGTTCAAAAAAGAAAGTAGTTAGAATGCCCACTTTTGTGTGAAATATCCTGTTTTCAGTACCAGAAACACTTTCTATAGCTATTAGGAAACAGCTGAAAAAAGATTGGCTCTCGGGTGCATGATGTGATTAAGAAAAATAATTTTATTGTGTCAAATATACAGGCAGTAAAACATGCTGAATCAAATATTTAGCAAAATTCCCTCATATTCCTTAAAGGAAAACTGTAGTGAAAGGTATATGAAGGGTGCCATATTGCTTTCCCTTTAAGCAATACCAGTTGCCTGGTTATCCTGCGGATCCTCTGCCTCTAATACTTTTAGCCATAGACCCTGAACAATCATGCAGCATATCAGGTGTTTGACATTTTTGTCAGATCTGACAAGATTAGCTGCATGCTTGATTCTGGTGGGATTCACTCTACTGCAGGCAGATAGATTAGTAGGGCTGCCCGGCAACTAGTATTGCTTAAAAGGAAATCAATATGGCAGCCTCCATATCATGCTCACTACAGTTCTCCTTTAAAGAATAGGGGTGACAGAGGAAGTGGAACAAGCACTATATAAAACAGAATCGCACAAAAACTGCATTCCCCATGCGGTATAAACCCCCAGCAGATAATCAAATGTTCCAAAGGGAAACTAGGTTGATGACGTAACGTGTATTGATCACAACTGCAATGCATTTGAACACTCAATGAAAGCAGGATCAAAGTTCATCCAGTGTATATAAATCCTTTGTGAAGGCAGTATCTATAACTTCAGTTCCAGATCATATTAAAACATGAGCAGGGCATATGGTGCAAAAAGAGTGATCCAAGTCGCAGAACAGTCCCAGGTCTGGACCCTGTGGGCACTCAGCAAAGAAATACAGATCAATGGAACTTGTTTCCAGACACAAAAGAGTTCCAGGGCTGGATGCAGAGGGCCCTCAGCAAAGGAAAAAATCACACTGTCCATAAAACACCGGCTGACCTCAATCACAGATCAGACCGGGGCTGTATATCTAATGATATCCAGTGAGTGCTGCATGGTGATGGTAAAGTCCTCTGATCAGACTCCCAGCATAGGTCCAGTGAGACAGGGAGTTGTAGTATAGGTACTGAGGGCAGTACACATTTTATAGCTTAGTTGCTGTATATTGGTATGTAGCCCCACCACCAAGGTTCACCCTAAGCTTTTTATTATGTGGAATTCCACCACTTCTGGGCATTTTGTTAGACTAGAGATGTTTTATAATGGCTTCAGAACTCTCAGAAAATGAACATTAAGCAGACATCATCAGCCAGTACTAAAGAGATTGCTGTCTGTGATAGAGATGAGCACAAATTTCGCATGATCATATTTTTGCATCATAGTTTGCAATTACGATGCAAAATTGTAATGCAAAATTTCTGGAAAATGTATAATAAATTTTGCATGTAAACGTAATCCATCTGAAATGTTGTGTAATTTTGTGCCTACTTTGGCTTTTAAAATCAAAGCCCCCATACATGCTACCATTACCAAAATATTACGGAATATTGGGAACAAGAAAACATTTTTCAAAAAGACCTTGTAGTTTTTGAGAAAACCAATTTTAAACATTCAAAGAAAAAAAATGTTTTTTAAACTGTAATTTTTCTGAGTTTTAAAACTATTTTTCGTTGCATTTTCAAAATCGTTTTTCTTAAATTGAACCAGAGACGAAGCACCCTCATGTATTTTACCAAAGAAATCAGTGGGAACATTAGAGAAAACGTCTAACCTGCTCTTTGTTTCATCCTCACTGCTAAAAGTGTCTGTTATCAGCTGAGATAAGAATCCCGGACTGAGCATTCAGTCTGGCTTTGCTATAAATAATGACTCAGCTATAATGATTCCTGAGCAGAGCTACAAGGGGGCTGGTTTGGGCTTGAAAAGACACCAGAGAAGACAGTCTCAGCTATAATCATTCTGTAGCAAAGCTAGACTGATTGCTCAGTTGGAATTCTTATCAGAGGTGATAACAGGCAAATTAAACAGAGAATAATGAAACAAAGAGCAGATTAGGTGTTTACTGTCATGTTCCCACTGATTTATAAGGTAAAATACATGAGGGTGTTTCGTCTCTGGTTCTCTTTAAAAACTACAAGGTCTTTTTGAAAAAAAATGTTTGAACTATTTTCTTTAACATATACTGCAGTTAAAGGGTCAATAGCATGTATGGGGTCTACTCACTGCTAAAGTCAGCACGAAATTGCATGAAAATTACGCAAAAATGTTTGCAAAATGACAAATGATTATCCGAAATCAATTGAATTTACAAGTTGTAATTACGTATAGGCGTAATTGCACAAATTTACATGAAATTTGGCGTAATCATAATTAGCGTATTATTACGATCATCCCTAGTCTGTGATAAATTACAGGAAGTAAATAGAGAGAGGAAAGATTTTAGTAAATAATTTATATGTAAAAAATGAAGCAAATGTATTCATTATCTGACTACTATTTCTGTTTAAAGGAACACTATCAATTAAAACAACTTTTTTTAAATACTCTATAATAGGGTACACATTACTACTGGTGCTAGGGGCACTTTATTTATTCACCCAGTTCTCTCTCCCTGTCGCCATCCCTGCTTAAAAATCATCCTTCATTCCTCACACAGCTCACAAATATACTTCACTGTGTCACAGCACACAGGAGAAGTGAGCAGGAAGATGATCTGAAGAGGTAACAGGTAACTAGATGTGCTGTAATATTGCTTTAATATAACTAGCAGTTAGGGGTGATGATGTGTATACACTACTCCTGACTGATTGGCTTGCTTGTGATGATACACTCCAGTCTGCATGTACTTTATAGGCTGTTATGTGGTGTCCATGCTGAGGGAGAGACACTGTTTACAAAAGCATTATCAAGATCTTTATCAGTCAGAGAACAGAAGACAAGGAACACACATTGCTGGAATCTTTAACCTCTTACTGCCACCTGAATAAGATTCTTTCAGCTAGGTTGATAGCAACCCCTCTGTGCAGGAACATGGTCTAGCCCTGCAGAGCCGGACACTTTTGAATCTAAAACTGATGGATGGTTTTACAGCAGAGAGGCAGAGCTGTGTGAGGAAGGAAATTGCTAGTACTTGTGGTATTGTGTGCCCTAACATACAGCATTAAAAAAATGTGTTAATCGATAGTATTCTTTTACGTATGTGTACTTCTTCAGTTTCATTGAATTCACCCTGTTTTAAACAGTCCAATTACTTACGACATCTCGATGGTGTCCTCCAGTCATGAATGGTAAGACCTTGCCTCTGACACGTGATGGCATAGGTCTCCAGAGCTTTGCACAGGATACTCTTTGCTCCATCATTCATGCAGACGTCCATCAAGCAAGTGTCAAAAAATTCCCTTGGGCTGACCTTCTTTATGCACTCTCTGAAAGGACCGTCCTCTTTGAAGAGCATCCCACAATTATTGTCACCTCCAAACTCGTGCTTCTTAGCCTCATCACAAACCGGACATACAGATGGGCATTTATTAAAGCAGAAGGGATCTCTGTCGTACTTTGTCCATGTTGCTGCCCACTCTATAGTGGAGTTAATTATTGTTCCATTAGGTGCTCTTTGATCATCGTTCGGATCCCCATTGAAGTTTCCACAGAGACCAGATACTAAGCCATAATAGCTACTGGGTAGAGTATATTCAACAAGCCAGTTCCAATCAGCGATAAGATTGATGCCATTGGCTGTTTCCACTATGCAGTAAACTCCATTGAGAGTGACATTAAGCTTGCCATCACTGAGAATTGCTGGCAGATTTGTCAAGGTACCATTGACCTGCACAACGAAGATAAAGCTCAATCAACAGTTGGTAAAGAAATTCTGGCATCTGTGTACAATATTTAAGACTTTCGAGGGATATTAGCTTATCATCTTATCTAAATAAGCAATAAGCATATTTTAAGATTCCATCCTGCACTCAGTCTCAGCTCTACTAACAATAGTCTCATGTCTTCAGGGCCAGATTTACCAAAAGGCACTGTAGGCACCTGCCTACAGGCACCTGATGATGGAAAGGTGGCTCACTCCCCTCCCAGAACACCTCCCTCCCTCTTTCCCTATGCGGAGTCCCAGGCAGACTGTAAATAAGAGGTTACTCACCCAGTTTGCGCCATTCCACTGATGAGATCTCCCTTAATTTGGTGGCTACTACTAGCTAGGTTACCCACCCAGTTCTCTGCATTCCACTGAGGAGATCTCTTTTAATTTGGGGGCACCACTAGCAACTTAATACTGAGGGTATCTCTGGCTACCTAATGCTTAGAGACACTTGTAGCTATCTTTGATGTGCAAGGGAACTAAGGGAGTGAGCCAGCACACTTGGGGTGCAGTTGGGTGGGGGTTTGTAGGTTCATCGAGAGTGAGGTCTAGGGAGATAAGACATCTGTGCCTATAGGCTCCTGTGATGTAAGTACGGGCCTTCTTTTCTGGTTACCTCTTCTCACTCCCACCTACAAGACTTCTCTCATTTCTCTCGCCTCTTCTGGAACACCCTCCCTCAACACATCCGCCACTCACCCACACTTACCCTTTTTAGGAGCAACCTGAAAATTCACCTCTTCAGGCAAGCATACTATCTCTATTAGGGCACCCTGGTAACTGGCCCCCATTTTACCATCTCATTCACAGCTTACCTTCACCTGTTGTCCAGTACCTTAAATCTTTAGACTGTAATGCTAAGTACACACCATACAATCTTCTGTTATGCTTGGCACACATGATACCATTTTCTGTTAGATTTACCTGAAAGATCAATTTTTTTCAATATGTCTGATCTTAGTTTTGATCGATTTTCTGTAGAAATGAATGGAAATCAATTGAAAAATTGATCATAATTAACCACTTAACGACCGCCTAACGCCGATGGGTCGTTAGTAGTTTTTGCATGGAAACGGCCGCTCATGGGTGTCTCCGTGAACTGCCTGCGAGCCTCCGATCGTGGCTTGCAGGCAAAATGTAAACCCCCGCTGTTTGCATCATACGGCGCTGCTGCGCAGCAGCGCCATAAAGGAGATTGGCGATCCCCGACCTCTGATTGGCCGGGGATCGCCGGCATCTGATAGGCTGAAGCCTATCCTAGGCGGCGCAGGACGGATCTCCGTCCTGCGCATTCCACAGCGTGAGGGAGAGGAAGGGAAGGAGAGGAAGGGAGGGATAGCGCTGCGGAGGGGGGCTTTGAAGAGCCCCCCCCCCCCGCTAGGCCAAAACAGCCGGCGACGATCAGACCCCCCCAGCAGGACATCCCCCTAGTGGAGAAAAAAGGGGGGAAGTCTGGTCACCCTGGCTGTCTGCTGATCTGTGCTGTGGGCTGCAGAGCCCACGCTGCATAGATCAGCGCAAAATAGGCTGGTCCTTAAGTGGGTAAGGTCGGACATGTTGAAAAAAATCGATCTGGTAGGTAAATCTAACAGAAAATTGTATCGTGTGTACCTAGCATTAGGTTTACCTGCCAGAACTGTTTTTTCCAACAAGTCCAATCTTAATTTCGATCAATTTTCCGATCGATTTTCCAATTGATTTCTATAGAAGTGAACAGAAATTGATCGGAAAAACAATCGATCGGACATATTGGAAAGCTTCGATCCGGCAGGTAAATCTAATAGAAAATTGTATGGTGTGTACCTAGCATAAGGCTGATTGGACAGGGCTCTCTCCTGTTTGTCTCCTAATGCTTTGTAATGTGTTTGCATATCTTCCACCATAATGTATAAATCTGTAAATGATTTGTTCACTGCATAAGCTGTAATCCCTCATTGTCTTGTACTGTTAATTGTAACTGTATTGATTATATTGTACTGCCGTAACTTGTATTCTGTTGCACAGCACCACGGAAGATGATGGCGCTATATAAATAATAATAATAATTAAAAATATATATCCTATTGTAGTACTATTGACTGTACAGTATGTTGTCTGCAATTCTGCAGTAAGCTGTTTCACCTGCTGGTGTCAGTATAAGCATGGGCCATGATTAAATTCCATTGGCCATCAACAGGTCACTCTCTACTATCTTTGACAGTCTTTCTCAACCAGGGTTCCTTGGGTACTCTGTAGGGGTTCCTTGGCATTTCCCCCATCGTGGGCTATTATAATAGGGTACATTATAATAGGGGGTACTGTAAAAATAAGCACTAAATTGGGGGTCAGAATAATAATGAACACATTAAATAAAATCACTAGGATAAGGAGACAGTATAATGAGAAGCAGCGTAGTAGGGGGTAGTGAAATAAACAGCCACACCTACTTTTACAGCCTGCTTTTACATACTTCCACAGCCTGCCATCTGCAGAAATATCAGGCAGATAAGGACTGCTGTAATTAGCAGTAGCATTAAGCAAACAAAAGGTTTCATCAGCAGGGTTGGGGGAGGGATAAAACACAATTTTTCAAACAGTTTTGAGAAGTCACACTTGATTACCTTCACACCTTCCCTCTGGATAAGGACAGAGGGAAGGGGAGTGGGTAAAATGGCAGCTCCTACAGCTATTAGAAACCAGGACAAACTGCAGGAAAAAAAAGCTGCTTGGATCCCTTTAAGGCTCCCTGTACACTGCAAATACATTTTGCAATTCCGATTTGCAATTCCGATTTTCCCTGAATGTAATCAACAGAAAAACAGAGGAAAAAACGCAGCATGCACTAACGATTAAAAATCAGAATCGGATGTAAAAACCGATTAAAAATCGTAATCGCATGCAGTGTGCATGGAGCCTTACTCATGATTTATCTCTCTTATCTGCGTATCTCATGAATTAGCTCTCCTTACTTTTTTATCTCTCCTTTCAGTTAAAGTAAAACGAAGTAAGCTCTGCGAATCAACCCCCTAAGTGTCATCTGTGGAGAATACTTGTGCTTTCTGCCCATCCAGTTACATTTGCATACGAGCACTGACAATAGTTGTGTGCAGGACAAACTTTTCCAGGGAACCAACAGTTATGTCACATACAATGAGGAAGGTAAAAGCAGGGTACAGACTTCCTGTACGCATCAAATTCTTAAAACATAATTTGTAAGTCCTAAAAGAAAACGAGTTGCTTTAAAACATAAACTATGAAACTGTAGGCCATATTTGTACATGCATTGAACAAAAGCACATTGGGGTATGTTTGCTTTGAAGCCCTGTTAAAATGAAAAAAAAAAAGTAAATAAATAAATCAAAGGGCATGGCTAATGTAATTAGCGCCCTCCTCCTCATAGGTCTATCACTATCTTTTGAGCTAGGATCACAGGCAAAACCTAACCTAACTGGTTGGTTATGTTGTGCCTCCACGCTCCTACCTAACATTGCTAGACCACGTCCTAGCTTCAAAGATAGTGACAGAAAGGAGGAGACTGCTTGTCCCATTAAATGAAAAAACAAAATAAAAATGCACATGGAAACAGCTGAGCTGTGTGTGTGTTCATTTTAGGTAGTAGCAGGGGGTTTCATTTAGTTTCACAGTACATGAGCAGTGCTAATCTAGTCAGCACTATCTCAACTGTGTTTTTTTTTTTTTTCATTGTAAGTAGCAGAACTTTAATTTTAAATATAACACACTGTTGTGTACTGAATCTTATATCATCTAAGCAGGTCATGTTGTGAACTGCATCTTATATCATCGAAGCAGGACATGTCACTGCATGGCGCTCAGGTATGAGCATTGACGCTAGACGCCCCATAGCAGTAATGTTACGCTGTGCGGGGCGTGTAAGTTGTGACGTCTTGGAGTGGGAATAATATTTTAATTGGCTCTCCCTGCACCCAGCTCACCGGTGGCACATACGTATACTTACCTGTACAGGATCTTCTCAAAAAATTAGCATATTGGGATAAAGTTCATTATTTTCTGTAATGTACTGATAAACTTTAGACTTTCATATATTTTAGATTCATTACACACAACTGAAGTAGTTCAAAGCCTTTTATTGTTTTAATATTGATGATTGTGGCATACAGCTAGAGTTGAGCTGAAATTTTCGTAATTTCGCATTACTATAATTACGCATGCGAAATTTGCGATTACGATGCGAAATTAGCGTAGCGAAATTGCCATTAAAATCGTAATTGAAAATACCGTAAGCGTAATTTTCAACGCGAAATTTCGCGTTTCGTTCATGCCGTAATTTTGCATTAAACGCTACCGTAATTTCGCGTTAAACCGTAACGCTCCGTATAATATAAAAAAGCCGCCGACTTTAAGGGTTAATAGCAAAGCCCCCTTAAAGGCTAAGAGCCTCAAATTTGGAGAATATATTAAGGAGATCAGGAGGAATAAGAGGAAAATTTTTTTTTTCAAAAAGACCTTATAGTTTTTGAGAAAATCGATGTTAAAGTTTCAAAGGAAAAATGTAAACATTTAAAAACCCGCCGACTTTAACGGTTAATAGCAAAGCCTGCTTAAAGTTTAGGAACACCAAATTCCCAGGGTATATTAAGGGGATCAGTGGGAATAAGAGGAAAAAATTTTTTTTCAAAAAGACCTTATAGTTTTTGAGAAAATCGATTTTTAAGTTTCAAGGGCGAAAATGTCTTTTAAATGCGGAAAATGTCATTTTTTTTTGCACAGGTAACAATAGTGTATTATTTTCATAGATTCCCCCAAGTGGGAAGAGTTTTACTTACTTCGTTCTGAGTGTGGGAAATATAAAAAAAAAACGACGTGGGGTCCCCCCTCCCAGACCTCTTTAACCCCTTGTCTCCCATGCAGGCTGGGATAGCCAGAATGCGGAGCACCGGCCACGTGGGGCTCCGCACCCTGACTATACCAGCCCGCATGGTCCATGGATTGGGGGGTCTCGGAAGGGGAGGGGCAGCCAAGCTTTCCCCTCCCCCTCCGAGCCCTTGTCCAATCCAAGGACAAGGGGCTCTTCTCCACCTCCGATGGGCGGTGGAGGTGGAGGCCGCGATTTCCTGGGTGGGGGGTTCATGGTGGAATCTGGGAGTCCCCTTTAAAAAGGGGTCCCCCAGATGCCCACCCCCCTCCCAGGAGAAATGAGTATAGAGGTACTTGTAGTACCCCTTACCCATTTCCTTTAAGAGTTAAAAGTAAATAAACACACAAACACATAGAAAAAGTATTTTAATTGAACAAAAAACATAACCACGAAAAAAGTCCTTTAATATTCTTAATTAACCATTAATACTTACCTGTCCCTTTAAATAAATGATCCCACGCAATATCCTCGGAAATGTTCTATCAGTTACAATGTAACAAAGTTATTATGTAACAACTTTGTTACATTGTAACTACGCCGCACCCGACGCCACTCGCCGCTCAGCCGCCGCATACGCGTCCGTGCAGGACGCTAAGTCCCCGCAGCTCCCGCTGTCCACCCCGCCCACATCTGTCACCCACATGTCAGCCACATGTGGGTGACATGTGGGTGACATGTGGGAGAGGCGGGGAGGGCAGCGGAGCCGGCGGGGACTTAGCGTCCTGCACGGACCCGACAGAGCTCTGAGCTATATAGCTCAGAGCTCTGAGAAGCATCTTTGTATTTGGGCTCCAAGGAGCCCCATTGGTCCTTAGCAGACCAATGGGGTTCCTTCAAATCAGAAGGAACCCCATTGGTCTGCTAAGGACCAATGGGGCTCCTTGGAGCCCAAATACAAAGATGCTTTCGAGAGCTCTGAGCTATAGCTCAGAGCTCTGTCGGGTCCTGCAGCGCAGACGCGGCGGCGGCGGCGGCGGTGAGTGACGTCGGGTGCGGCGTAGTTACAATGTAACAAAGTTGTTATATTGTAATAACTTTGTTACATTGTAACTGATAGAACATTTCCGAGGATATTGCGTGGGATCATTTATTTAAAGGGACAGGTAAGTATTAATGGTTAATTAAGAATATTAAAGGACTTTTTTCGTGGTTATGTTTTTTGTTCAATTAAAATACTTTTTCTATGTGTTTGTGTGTTTATTTACTTTTAACTCTTAAAGGAAATGGGTAAGGGGTACTACAAGTACCTCTATACTCATTTCTCCTGGGAGGGGGGTGGGCATCTGGGGGACCCCTTTTTAAAGGGGACTCCCAGATTCCACCATGAACCCCCCACCCAGGAAATCGCGGCCTCCACCTCCACCGCCCATCGGAGGTGGAGAAGAGCCCCTTGTCCTTGGATTGGACAAGGGCTCGGAGGGGGAGGGGAAAGCTTGGCTGCCCCTCCCCTTCCGAGACCCCCCAATCCATGGACCATGCGGGCTGGTATAGTCAGGGTGCGGAGCCCCACGCGGCCGGTGCTCCGCATTCTGGCTATCCCAGCCTGCATGGGGGACAAGGGGTTAAAGAGGTCTGGGAGGGGGGACCCCACGTCGTTTTTTTTTTATATTTCCCACACTCAGAACGAAGTAAGTAAAACTCTTCCCACTTGGGGGAATCTATGAAAATAATACACTATTGTTACCTGTGCAAAAAAAAATGACATTTTCCGCATTTAAAAGACATTTTCGCCCTTGAAACTTAAAAATCGATTTTCTCAAAAACTATAAGGTCTTTTTGAAAAAAAATTTTTTCCTCTTATTCCCACTGATCCCCTTAATATACCCTGGGAATTTGGTGTTCCTAAACTTTAAGCAGGCTTTGCTATTAACCGTTAAAGTCGGCGGGTTTTTAAATGTTTACATTTTTCCTTTGAAACTTTAACATCGATTTTCTCAAAAACTATAAGATCTTTTTGAAAAAAAAATTTTTCCTCTTATTCCTCCTGATCTCCTTAATATATTCTCCAAATTTGAGGCTCTTAGCATTTAAGGGGGCTTTGCTATTAACCCTTAAAGTCGGCGGCTTTTTTATATTATACGGAGCGTTACGGTTTAACGCGAAATTACGGTAGCGTTTAATGCGAAATTACGGCATGATATGACTGTAATGCGAAAATTACGCGAAAATTACGCTTACGCGAAATTTCGCGAAATCCTTCTTCATTACGATTATGTACTTACGGCCATAATCGTAATTACACTAATTACGCGAAATTTCGCAAAATCGTAATTAGGTCATTACGCTCATCTCTACATACAGCTCATGAAAACCCAAAATTCCTAACTCAAAAAATTAGCATATCATAAAAAGGTTCTCTAAACGAGCTATTAACCTAATCATCTGAATCAACTAATTAACTCTAAACACCTGCAAAAGATTCCTGAGGCTTTTAAAAACTCCCAGCCGGGTTCATTACTCAAAACCGCAATCATGGGTAAGACTGCCGACCTGACTGCTGTCCAGAAGGCCATCATTGACACCCTCAAGCAAGAGGGTAAGACACAGAAAGAAATTTCTGAACGAATAGGCTGTTCCCAGAGTGCTGTATCAAGGCACCTCAATGGGAAGTCTGTGGGAAGGGAAAAGTGTGGCAGAAAACGCTGCACAACAAGAAGAGGTGACCGGACCCTGAGGAAGATTGTAGAGATGGATTGATTCCAGACCTTGGGGGACCTGTGGAAGCAGTGGACTGAGTCTGGAGTAGAAACATCCAGAGCCACTGTGTACAGGCATGTACAGGAAATGGGCTACAGGTGCCGCATTCCCCAGGTAAAGCCACTTTTGAACCAGAAACAGCGGCAGAAGTGCCTGACCTGTACTTGACACTGGACTTCAGGCATTTTGGCATTTCCCTCTCCCCAGTCTTCCTCCAGACTCTGGCACCTTGATTTCCGAATGACGTGCAAATGTTGCTTTCATCCGAAAAAAAAGTACTTGGACCACTGAGCAACAGTCTAGTGCTGCTTCTCTGTAGCCCAGGTCAAGCGCTTCTGCCGCTGTTTCTGGTTCAAAAGTGGCTTTACCTGGGGAATGCGGCACCTGTAGCCCATTTCCTGTACATGCCTGTACACGGTGGCTCTGGATGTTTCTACTCCAGACTCAGTCCACTGCTTCCACAGGTCCCCCAAGGTCTGGAATCGGTCCATCTCTACAATCTTTCTCAGGGTCCGGTCACCTCTTCTCGTTGTGCAGCGTTTTCTGCCACACTTTTTCCTTCCCACAGACTCCCCACTGAGGTGCCTTGATACAGCACTCTGGGAACAGCCTATTCATTCCAAAATTTCTTTCTGTGTCTTACCTTCTTGCTTAAGGGTGTCAATGATGGCCTTCTGGACAGCAGTCAGGTCGGCAGTCTTACCCATGATTGCGGTTTTGAGTAATGAAACCGGCTGGGAGTTTTTAAAAGCCTCAGGAATCTTTTGCAGGTGTTTAGAGTCAATTAGTTGATTCAGATGATTAGGTTAATAGCTCGTTTGGAGAACCTTTTCATGATATGCTAATTTTTTGAGATAGGAATTTGGGGTTTTCATGAGTTGTATGCCAAAATCATCAATATTAAAACAATAAAAGGCTTTGAACTACTTCAGTTGTTTGTAATGAATCTAAAATATATGAAAGTCTAAAGTTTATCAGTACATTACAGAAAATAATGAACTTTATCACAATATGCTAATTTTTTGAGAAGATCCTGTATATCATGAGCTATTGCAATGGCACCTATCAGGGGAGGACTGGGACCTTTCGGCCTGGGGGGAAAGCACAAACTAGAGGCCCGTGTTCATGGCAGCCTCAGCCCAAATGGCGTAACACACGCACCCCACTTGCTATGTCGGTAGTCACATGGTGCACCCATGCGGAAATACAGCAAGGACACTTGCAGGACAGTGTGACAGGTAAAGTAAAAATGCACAGACATCGAGGGGCCACATAATACATTTGGAAGGACAACAGCCACGGGTTTCCATCGTGTCCATCAATCGTGATTATCACACACCATTACCGATGCACACCCAATCAGCCACATCAGCCTGAGATTTCCCAGCATCTCAGATTCAACCAATTTCCGCCTGATATCAGTCAAATCGCTGATTGGGCGTGCTTGTGGCAGCACTGATTTTCATCCAATACGATAGCAATTATCAAAACAGCTGGTTGATCGCCGAGATGTATAGCCATCTTAATTCCCCAAGGCCCCCCCCCACACACATATACACACACTTATGTTCAAAGAGGGACTGTCCATTCAAAAGAAGGACACTTGTGAGCTATGATTGTGAGAGAGCAGACAGGGTTTTTTTTCTACGGACCCTGCAGGCAGGCCTCTGCTCTGCATCTTGCTGTGTACATTTACCAGCTTACCTGCCCACTAATTGCACTTTTATTTCCCTCAGCCAGCCTAGTGTTTCACATTGCCTTATACAAAAACCTGAATGCATCAGGCCCTGCACCAGCCCTAAATCATTAAATCAGAGGCAGCCTGGGGGGATCCCCCCTTCCCCCCTGGTCAGTCCTCCCCTGGCACCTATATAGACACCATTGTAGTACCTGCAGGAATTGGGACATATCAAATATTAGATGAGCATTCATAAGTGTTTCAGACTTTTTTCCCCTTCAGAATCAGATAAATCTGCCCATCCTATGGCAGATATAACAAATATCTTTACATATACATTACACACCTGTATGAGCGGATACTCTCCAAGTTTTATAGTGATCCTTATGTTGTAGATGACCATTTCCACTATCTGCACATAGGCAACTGCTTGGCTCCCTCTGTTATTACTTTTGGTTGTTATCTCGAAATTCACCAAGTTGGGGTTGGATCCCTTATATTCAGAAAACACATAGGTGCATGTGCCCGGGATATCATATTCTTTTCCATCAAACGATTGCCTGTGTGAGTCACCCCATGCCATACACTCTCTTGAGTAATTTGGAACACACACTGCCTTGTCATCTCGGACTTTACAACTCTCCTTCTGAAGGCAGGTCTTGGACTTGCATGGATCTGTGAAAAAGAAAGAAAATATGAATCTGGTTTAAAGTGAAGCTTTAGACATGGAACTAGAGCAAGATTACTTAAACCCCTTCCCGACTGCCTAACACCGATAGGCGTCAGGAAGGTGGCAGCCCCAGGACCACCTAACACCGAAAGGCATCAAGAGCGGTGGGCGAGGATTTGCAGGGATCGTGCGCGATGGGACCCTGCTGTGACATGGAGTGGAGCTCCGTGTTAGGCCTGCTAGCCATAATTGCGGCTAACAGGCTGTGTAACAGCCAAAAACATTATACCAGTACAAGGATATGTGTATCAAAAATATTGAAGAAACTTGAAGAATTTATATGCAAAAATACAAAAAATCTTTATTGAAGACAACACTGGTGCAAAAATGTTAATAAAAGGTATCCTTCAGGAAACATTTTCCATAGCAAAGAATGGCAAACATACAACAGTGATTAACATCAAGATTAGTGCAGTTGTAAATATTGAGGCGACAACGTCGACTTGTTTCAGGATAGACCCTTCATCAGGCCTCCACATATAAAGACGCATCTGAATATTTAACGCATGTTCTTAAAGAGATACTGAAGTGAGAATAAATCTCGCTTCAATGCTTATATTTAGCAGGGGCATGTGTGCCCCTGCTAAAACGCTGCTAGCCCGCAGCTGAACGGGGGTCCCTTACCTCCCAAATCCCCCCTTGCAAAATCAACAACCAAATTGGTCGTAGATTTTGCTGCTCTTGAGGCAGGGCTAACGGCTGCAGCCCTGCCTCTCAGCGCCGTCTATCAGCGGCGCATCGCCGCCTCTCCCCCACCCCTCTCAGCGAAGGTAGACTGAGAGGGGCGGGGGAGAGGCGGAGATACGCGCTGACAGACGCGCGTGAGGCAGGGCTGCGGCCATTAGCCCTGCCTCACCAGGAAGAGATCCCTGCAAATAACGGAGGGGATTTGGGAGGTAAGGGACCCCCGTTTAGCCGCAGGATAGCGGTGTTTTAGCAGGGGCACACATGCCCCTGCTGAATATAAGCACTGAAGCGAGATTTATTCTCGTATCAGAGTCTCTTTAAATCACTGCTGTATGTTCGCCATTCTTTGCTATGAAAAATGTTTCCTGAAGGATACCTCTTATAAACATTTTTGCACAAGTGTTGTCTTTGTATTTTTGCATATAAATTCTTCAAGTTTCTTCAATATTTTTGATATACATATCCTTGTACTGGTATAAAGTCTATGTGGGTGTTGTGGCGCACCTCAGAGGATATCGTTCTTTTTGTTTCCCTTTATACAGAATGTGAATAAACGGCTGAAAACAGCCATTATTTACATTACAAGCGCTGCAATCTCCTGTAGCGCTTTACGGGGACAGCTCTGTCACTGAGCTGTCCCCTCGATTGGCACAAAGGATGATCGGCTCTCATTGGCTGATGCCTATGAGAGCCGATCACGCTGATTGGCTCTCGGGGTAGGGGGAGGGAGATAGGGTGGGTAGGGACATTTAAAGAAAAATATGATTTTTTATTAAAAAATAATCAGAAGAAAATTAATTTTAAAAAAGTAGCAGCAATCAATTGCCGCCAACAGGAAGCTCTGTTGGTGGCAAGGAAATTAAAGGGGAGGGGGGGGCATTCATTTGTGTGCTTAGTTGTATGGCTCTGCAACTAACACCAGTGCTGGTCGTAATGGAAAAATCTACGCTTACGGATCATTACGCGTAATTTTACGCTATTACGCATTACGCAATTACGGTTACGGCGTAGGAAATTATCTACGGTACATCACTGTAATTACGCGTAAACTTACGCAGTTACGCGTAAGGATACCGTAATGTAGGCGCTTACACTATGATGTTACGCGTAGTGCCGTAATACCCATTAATGCGTATTTTTTTACGCATACGGACGATATGTACGCAATAGCAGTGAAAGTGACAGTTATTGCGTAGATATCATTCGTATGCGTCAAAACGTACGCTTATACTGAAGGGCGGAAGAAGATACTATTGGTTTCTTAGGATGTTAGTACGTTAGTAATTACGCGTAAAATTACGCGTAAGTGTTCGCAAAATTACGCATACCTAGCAATTACGGTAGACAGTGTAATTACGA
Source organism: Hyperolius riggenbachi (assembly GCF_040937935.1). Taxonomy (NCBI): domain Eukaryota; kingdom Metazoa; phylum Chordata; class Amphibia; order Anura; family Hyperoliidae; genus Hyperolius; species Hyperolius riggenbachi. The sequence goes on from NC_090651.1 coordinate 365,816,416, forward strand.
TACCACTTTACTGCTTACGCGTAAATAATTATGCGTAAGACCGTAATTTACGCATAGCTCTTACGCGTAAATTTATATTGAATTACGATGCGTAATTACGCTCATGCGTAATTTCGGCCCAGCACTGACTAACACTGAATTGTAAAATAAAAATCACCTGGTCACTAGGTGGGTGTAAGCCTATGGTCTTCAAGCGGTTAAACATGGCTAGGTTGAAATCCAATTGCCCATCATAAAATTATTGAGAAATATTTTTTTAACCTCATGTTCATGTATTAGGAGCTACTTAAAGAGAATCTGTATTGTTAAAATCGCACAAAAGTAAACATACCAGTGCGTTAGGGACATCTCCTATTACTCTCTGTCACAATTTCGCCGCTCCTCGCCGCATTAAAAGTGGTTAAAAACAGTTTTAAAAAGTTTGTTTATAAACAAACAAAATGGCCACCAAAACAGGAAGTAGGTTGATGTACAGTATGTCCACACATAGAAAATACATCCATACACAAGCAGGCTGTATACAGCCTTCCTTTTGTATCTCAAGAGATCATTATACACAGGCAGTGTGCATAGAGGGGCCAGGAAAGGGGAGATGCATCACAGAACCACAACACTGAAGAACTTGGCAGCCTTCCAGACACAGGCTGACAAGTCTGACAAGAGAGAGATAAGTTGATTTATTACAGAGACTGTGATAGTGGAAAGTGCTGCAGTTAGCCAGAACACATTAGAATAGCTTTTGGAACTTGTAGGATGATAAAAAACAGGATGTAATTTTTGTTACGGAGTCTCTTTAAAGGGGCACTATGGGAAAAAATGTTAACATGTAAAATATGTGCAAACATAGACAAATAAGAAGTAAATTTTTTAGTAAAATGAGCCGTAAATTACTTTTCTCCTATGTTGCTGTCACTCACAGTAGATAGTAGAAATCTGACAGAAGTGACAGGTTTTGGACTAGTCCATCTCTTCATAGGGGATTCCTAGCAAGGCTTTTATTCTTTCTAAAGATAGTCCCCTAAAAAGGATGTAAACAATAATGCTGACCAGCTTCCCTGCTCACTACACAGTTTTTGGAAGTTGGACAGAGCAACTGCCATTCACTAAGTGCTTTTGAAAATAAATAAATCCCTGATAATCCCCTATGAAAATATGGACTAGTCCAAATCCTGTCGCTTCTGCCATATTTCTACTACCTACTGTAAGTGACAGCAACATAGGAGAAAAGTAATTTATGGCTCATTTTACTCTGGAAGAAACATACTTCTTATTTGATTATGTTTGTACATATTTTAAATTTTACAATTGTTTGCTATAGTGCCCCTTTAAAAGTGTGGAGTTATGAGATTTGATTGCCATTGTGTACTGAACACGTTTAAATTTGTCTCTGTCAATTTACTAACACCATATCTACTGTATAAAAGATAGGCATCACAGGCTGCTATTTGCCCATTGAGTCTAGTTTGGACGCCTATACCTGTCTTGCAAAGCCCTCCTTCAGCTGCTTCCTCCTTACATCCCCTCCCTAATTTCCAAATAACACCCTACGCCTACCCCCCCCCCCCCCCCCCCACATGAAACCCTCCCATCCTCCACTTTGGTAATCTCCACTCATTCTTAGTGATGATCAGAATGTGCTAATAATGATTACACAAAATTCTGCGTACATTTCGCCATTACAGACATAAGTATATATGAATTGGAAATTCAATTGATTTTGCCTAATCTGTTCGAAATTTTGCGTAATTACTCAAAACCTTGCATAATTTTGTGCCGGCTTTAGCAGTTAATAGCAAAGCCCCCATATGTGCTACTGTCACTGCGAGGTATGTTAAGGGGAATAGTGGGAACAAGTCAAAAACATTTTTTTGCAAAACGACTTTATAGTTTTCGAGAACAATGATTTGAAAAATGCAAAGAAAAAAAAAATTAAAACTCAAAAAAATGACAGTTTAAAAACTATTTTTCCGTTGCATTTTTAAAATTGATTTTCTCAAAAACGACAGGGTATTTTTGAAAAATTACCATTAACAAGAGCAATTTTGGTGATGACATCGTGTATGGGGGCTTTGCTACTAACTGTGAAAGTCAGCACAAAACTATGCAGAAATTACACGTGATTGCAAAGAAACGGGCAAAATGAATTATGATTTTCCCAAAATCTCACATGCCAATATTGTCAGGATCCTTAAAGTGAACCACCGGACTAAAAATCTACTCAGGGGGGCGCATGCGTGGCGCCAGCGAGGACGGATGTGAACTCTGCTGGCTCCGTGCCTGACCGAGATATAGGGCCTTTTCTCCAGCGATTTGGGGACGGATGACTCACACCTCAGCACACCAGCACCTTGCTAAACATGGGAGGCAAGCGGAAGGGGAACAAGAACCCACCTGAATCTGCCCCTGGCACAATAAAAGCCCTTCTGAAGCGTCAGCAGGATAAGCGAGACTCCAAGATGGCGGCAGCAGCAACTCAAAGCCCGGCTCCCTCCTCTCCGGAAAGTCCTACGTCGACTCCTCCAGCAGCTCAGCCCAGTGTCTCACCGGCTCAACTAAGCCCGCAGCCAGATCAGTACAAAGAATTAAAAGATTTCTTTAAACGAGAACTGGCCTTGGCAGTCCGAGACATTACCGCCCAAATTGGCGACATAGGCGACAGGGTAAGCGACCTGGAAACGCGCCATGACGAAATAGCCGACGCCTTGGCTGAGGACAAACAGAGACTGGACGCCCAGGAGGAAAGAATTGCCTGGCTGGAAGGTAAAATTGAGGATTCTGAGAACCGGGCCCGCCGCTCCAACCTGAGAATCCGGGGCCTACCAGAATCCATAACGGAAATCAAGGACGCAGCAACTAAACTATTTGCGGCCTTGCTACCTCAACTAGACCTCTCCATGTTCCGTATGGATAGAATACACAGAGCTCTTGGCCGCCCACGGAACTCCAACCTGCCCCGAGATGTCATACTTAAACTTCATTATGGGGAGGTGAAAGACCAGCTTATGAGGGCCGCCCGAGGCCTAACTGCTTTACCGGAGGTCCCATCATCGGTTCAACTGTATGCCGATCTTTCTCCGATGACCCTCCAGAAGCGCCGCTCGATGAGGCAGATCACCCTCACCTTGATTAGGGAGAAAATCCAATATCGATGGGGGTTCCCCTGTCAGCTCACTTTTCAGCTGGGAGAAACTTTGCACGTTATCCGCACAGCAGCTGAGGGTAAGAAGATTCTGGAGGAAGCTAATATTCGTATGGAGAAACTACCTACCTCAACCACACCTGCCTTACCTGCTCCTGTTCCGCTTCCTCAACGACCTGAAAGAATCTGGAAACCCGGAGTCAGACGACAGTGGGGCCAAATCGCCTCTCCCACACTATCAGACAGCTAAGTACCTATTGATCATTGTCACTTGTGTAATATCCCATTCACAAACTTTATAACTGGCCCAGTATTCTCCATTTTTTCCCTTCCTTGACTGTGCCTCCTTATTTTGTCTAAATGCTCCTAAAAAGGGCGCCACAGACGCCATTTTGGCTACAACAACTTCTTATGTCCTGAGCTCCTACTTCATCGCACTACAGGAACAGTTCCGCTACCATTCACTTTTTGACTGAACCTGTCCCTGTTTGGTAACATCTAGGGATGCTCATTCGGATTCCGCGGAAATGCAATTTCCGAAATTCCGATCGGAATTTGCATTTCCGCATCGGAATGCGGAAATCGGTAATGCAAGTGTGTTAGGCGGATTTCCGCCGGAAATCACGGAAATTTCCGCCGGAAATCGCGGAAATTCTGCCTGACTTTGACATCGATTTTCTCAAAAACTATAAGGTCTTTTTGAAAACTTTTTTTTGCATATTGTTCACAAGATTGAGTTTAATAAACCCTGAAAATTTGGTGTTTCTAGGACTTACGGGGGCTTTGCTATTCACCGCTAAAGTCGGCAGATTTTTACTGTAAAGTAAAATGCAGAAAATCTACATCTGCCTATTTTCTGCATTTATATTACAGTAAAAATCAGCCGACTTTAGTGGTTAATAGCAAAGCCCCCTTAAGTCCTAGAAACACCAAATTTTCAGGGTTTATTAAACAGAATCTTCTGAATAAGATGCAAAAAAAGTTTTCAAAAAGACCTTATAGTTTTTGAGAAAATCTATGTTAAAGTCGGGCGGAATTTCCGCGATTTCCGGCAGAAATTCCGCATTGGGATGCGGAAATTGGTACCGGAAAGCGGAATCGGTAATTGGCAATGGCGGAATGCGGAATTACCGCGGAATCGGAAATTGGCATTTCCGACCATCCCTAGTAACATCAGGGGGTATTCTTTCCTACGAAGAGCCCATACCACACAACAAGAACATATCTTTTCAGCACGCTACTTACTTTTGGCACAATTCGTATTTATTTTATTTGAAGCAGTGATACCCCCCGACTTTGATAGCAGTTTTTTGCATAACTACGATATTTTAACCATAATAGGCGTTTATTAATGGCAGGAGCATACTTGGTCTTAAACGACGTGCTATGTCTAATTATTTGTATGTATTTTAGTGTGTTATCTGATCACCCATTCTTACTTTATAGGTCAATATATATATCATATGCCCTTCTCGGTCAGGGATCTTATGTTGTTCCCCACTTTTGAGGTATGCGACTGCACCCACTAATATGGGTGCCTCTCATCCCTCGGCGTTTAAATAATGTTGGTGGCTTATCCACCTTACAAATCATTGATGTTCATTTTAACAGTATAGTGTTTATATTTCATGATCTTCTGGGGGTTTTATTGGGGAGAAACAGGGGCTATTCATCTAAAAAAACGTATAAGCATAATTCCATAATAGGTCATGTCTATTTCATTTAAATTGCTATCTCTTAATACTAGAGGTCTCAACTCTCCACAAAAACGGAGGAAACTGTTTGCTAACATACAACGTCTCTCTCCTGATGTAGTTTGCCTACAGGAGACACATTTCTCAGTGTCCTCCTATCCTAATTATCTGCACAATAATTATAGGAAATTTTATATGGCAAATGCTCCTAAAAAGCATCGTGGAGTGGCGATTTAGCTCAAAAATTCACTACCTATTGATGTGGGTGGAGTAGTGTGTGATCCAGCAGGCCGGTTCCTTATTCTGTCAGGGACATTGTACTCCCAAAACATTCAAATTATTAATTGTTATGCGCCCCCTGACCAGGCACTCCCCACAATTCTCGAACTTGCCCCACTTATATCGCATGCACCTAATACAATGCTATACTGGTGTGGTGATTTTAACTTTACGCTAAACGAAACTTTAGAAAAATCTAAGCCTTCTCCCGATAAATTAACTAAACAGCAGCGAATTATCCTACAGACTCTCTTAGAGGATAACTTTTTAGTTGATGCCTGGAGGGAGTGTCATGGTAACAAACGAGGATACACTCACCACTCAGTGGCACACAATACCTATGCCAAGCTGGACCACATACTGCTCCTAACTTCTATGGTCCCCCAGCTACTCTATGTACGACACGTTCCCACGCCACTCTCTGACCATGATGCCGTCCTGCTATGCATGGACACCCGAATCCCTGCTACCCGTAAGACCCCCTGGAGACTAAACGAATCGCTTCTCATTGACCCATCCACACGTAACGAAATATTCGAAGCCCTGTCCAACTACTTTGATCACAATGATCCTGACGACACCACCCCCATAAATAACTGGCTAGCCCACAAAGCCTCTATTAGGGGCAAACTAATTCAGATTTCATCTCGCATTAAAAAACAACGCTCTGAAAATTTTGCACGCCTATCATATAAACGTAGAAGATTGACGTTTCTTAATAAATCAGATACATCCAGATATCTATGCAAATTGATAAAAGACACACAACTAGAATTGGATCTTGTACTCTCACGTAAGGTGGAGAAGGCAATGAGATGGACTAAAGCCAAATTCTATCGTTATGCAAATAAAGCAGACACTCTCTTAGCAAACAAGCTACGCCAACAGGAAAAAATTAACCATATTTATAAAATCAGGACCCCAGAGGGCAACATTACAGCTGATCCAGCTAAAATACATGAGATCTTCCACTCATATTACTCCCAGCTTTATACTCCTCCTGTACAGCAAAACCCTGATAAAATAAACGAGTTCTTGGACCATGTCCACCTTCCTATAATTAACTCAGAAGCTTTAGTGTCCCTCAATACCCCTTTTACTGAATTAGAAGTAACTAAAACTATTCAAAAACTCAAACTGCATAAAGCCCCAGGCCCAGATGGCTTCTCGGCATTATATTACAAAAAATGTCTCCCAAACTTAATTACCCCATTAACCAAGGCCCTTAATTCACTACGTAAATTAAATCACATTCCCTCTGAATTTCTGGCCTCTACCATCACTATTATACCTAAACCTCACAAAGATCCCCTTAACCCAAAACATTACCGTCCCATTTCTCTCTTAAACCTACATTATAAGATCTTGACAGCCATGCTAGCAGCCCGATTGAATAAACTTCTCCCTCGTTTAGTCTCCAGGGACCAAGTGGGTTTCATCCCACATAGACAGGCCTCCGATAACTTAAGAAGGAACATTAATATTATTGCACACGCGCAGAGGACCAAAACACCTTTAGTGCTATTGGCCTTTAGTGCTTAGACCTTGAAAAGGCCTTTGACACCGTGACATGGCCATACATGTTTGAGGTCTTCAGGAGATTGGGTGTTCAGGGGAACTTCTTGCATTGGCTTACACTATTATACTCCTCACCCCAAGCTACCTTAAAACTCCCAGGCACCTCATATCAACCCATTAACATCTCTCGGGGCACGAGGCAGGGTTGCCCCCTTTCACCTGCCATCTTTGCGTTAGCTATGGAGCCTCTTGCAGAACACATTAGATTACATCCTGATATCTCAGGATACACTATCCCTCCCCTCACAGCAAAATTGAGTCTGTTCGCAGATGATGTCCTCCTTACCCTCACCAATCCTATGATTTCGATCCCCAATCTCCTGAAGACCTTTCGCTCTTTTGGCATGGTGTCAGGCCTACATCTCAATATTGAAAAATCAGAAATCATGTTTTGCAACTATCCTAAAGATATGGGTAGAATGATGGCCTCAATATTCCGATTTCAATTTCAGCCTCACTATATCCAATATCTAGGCGTTAAATTATGTAATGACGTTTCTCGGATGTATAAATGGAACTACAGACCTCTGGTGCAGGAGCTTATGACCCTCCTATCACAATGGGATTTCCCCCATCTTTCCTGGCTCGGAAGAGTAACAGCTATAAAAATGACGTGGTTACCAAAACGCACATATTTTTTCAGGGTACTACCTATTCAAGTACAAACTCCAGACTTACAAAAGCTACAAACGGCCTTATTTAAATTTATCTGGAGAGATAAGCGCCCTCGTATTTCTAGAAAAGTTATGCACTGGCACAGGAAGGATGGGGGTCTCTCAGTTCCACACCTGAAACGATACTTTCATGCTTCTCAACTAGCATCCCTCCCACTTATTTATGCAGGCCCTCACACACCATTGTGGGTTTCTTTAGAGAACGTCCTTCTATCCCCAATTTCCTGGAAAGGGGCTCTATGGGCAAAAACACCTCTCCCAGCTAATATAGCTACCAACTCTCCCATATCAGCCTTCACCCTGACTATTTGGCGCAGACACCGCTTTAAATGGAACCTACAATCTCAACCTTCCCCACGAACAGAATTTCTCCAAAGTCCAGACTTTTTACCTGGCCAAGACCTGCGGGCTTTTAATTGGTGGCAGTTAAATGGTATAACTACGCTTAGAAGTCTAATGACAAGAGGTAAACTCTATACCTTAAACAAATTTACTGCTGAAAAAAATATGCCATCTTTAGAATACCTCAGGGCCTCTCAAATCTTCCATTATTACAAATGCCTAACATCATCAGCCCAAGACATACAGCAATCCTCTTTTGAGAACATCTGCCTACATGACCCGTTGCGTAAAGGAATCTTGTCATTCTTATATTGTACCTTCAACCAGCCACCCCCTGATTACAAATTCCCATATATGCTAGACTGGGAAAAAGACATGGGCACATCTTTAACAAAAGAACAATGGTCACAATGTTTAGATACCTTATCTAGAGGTAGTCTGCAGACCTCTAATCTAGAATCCTCACTTAGGCTCCTGCATAGATCATATTTAGACCCGGTACGCTTACATAAAATTGATCCAACTCATTCCCCGCAATGCTTTCGAGGCTGCACTGCGATTGGGACTACTTTCCACATATGGTGGACATGTCCCAAGGTCGTATCATTTTGGTCGAAACTGACTAGGAAAATATCAAGCCTTTTTTCTCCCCATGTAGTTAAAAACCCTAAGGTATACCTATTGGGACTAAAGCCCCCAAAATTCACTAATCCACAGCATAGACTTCTACAGTATATTTTTGTAGCAGCCAAAACTTATATAGCATCCCAATGGCTGCAGCCCTTTCTGTCTTTGGCAGTATTGGAACAAAGAATTAACCACATAATGGTGTGTGAGAGACTTAATGCCCTAATTAGAGATACAATGGATCAATTCTCAAATATCTGGGAGCCATGGATAGAGCTTAGAGGGAACCTCAGTCTATCAGCGGTCTTGGAGGCGTAGCTTATCTTTAAACATACACATACTGGAGGCCCAAAACAAAAATTATAGACATGCAATAATGATAACTGTTTGAACCCAGTAGTGCATCCCTGTTTCCACCTATTATGTTATTATTATTCTATAACTAATCCTTATACTTACCCTATGATATCATCCACTATTATTAAGCCTGTTACCTTTAAATGTTACTGAATATACCGTGTTTCTCTGTACTTCTATTTCTCCCAGAAATACTGCTGTTAAACTTTGTTATATGTACCTTACACAGTTTAACTATGTAATGACTGTAATTTTGCACACTTTTTCTTATGCAGTCGCCCCGCCCATGTTGGGTGGTGTCGACTTCCTTTGGCTAACTATGTACCGATTTTATTGATTACATAATAAAGGTTTTTGAAACTAAAAATCTACTCAGCAGAACTGAAAAGGCTTGGTGTTTCTTTAACAGTTTCACAGCATCAGAACTTTGTTTTTCTTATCAAAGCATAATTTTTAGCTGCATTTTTAGCTAAGCTCCACCCATCAAAGTAAACTGCCCGGGCTTTTTTTCCCTGATGCTGTGCAAAGCATGATGGGATTTCCTATGTTGTTATTCACGTTGCCTAGCAACTGGGAGGGGTGAGCAGCACACAGGACAGTTGGAACTGTGTCTCACGCTCCCTGTCACCTCCTTTCAACCAAAAAGATGGCTGCCCTCATGAAATCAAACATTTGCCTGTTCTTTTAAAACAGGGTGGGTAAGAGATTATATTACCTATCTATTTTAAATAACATAACTAATGTAACTTAATGACAGTATGTTTGTTTAGGCTAGTTCCTCTTTAAAGGGTAAAAACCCAGAATCCTGAAATGGCTACTGTGTACAAAATAAGGATGGACAAGCAGTTAAAACTGGTGTTTAGTGTTTTAGGCTTTAAAATACTTCCTGTCAGCTAGATTTATATTTCCTTCCCCCTTACATAATGCCCTGTGCCCCCCCCCCCCCCCCCACCTCCACTAAACCTACAAGTGCAGTCCCCGAAGGTACAGCAGCTCCCTACTTCCATTCCGTGTGCAGCCAACTGCCCTTTCCAAATATAGCATTGAACATGTACAGCAGCAGCCCTCATTCCAAGTGCTTCCTCCTCCTCTTCTACAACTGGCCTCCATTGTGAAGCAGCTGCCATCTCCTGTGCAAATTTCTGTTCAGATTTTTATTCCTTTTGCGGTCACTCTCTTCTATGCGTAGTTACGCCCCCTCCCTCCCAACATAAAGCTCTTCTGTAAACCATTGTCCTGAATGGTACTCACTTGTGCTGATGCAAGACCTCACACCATCCAAGAGCTGGCACCTCTCATCGTTGGCACATGTTTTATTATGGCACACAGTACCTTTGCCTGGGACACAAGTGCATTTCTGGGTACACTTTTCATTTAATACAGATTCATTAGCCTAAGTAGAATATAAAAAAGGAGAATGAATATAAAAATATGCTTAAAGCCAATGGTTACCACTTTAAAAATAAATAAAGTCAGATACTCACCTAAGGAGAGGGAAGGCTCGGTCCTAATGAGCCTTCCCTCTCCTCTCCCGGTGCCCTCGGTGCTGCGCTGGCTCCCCCGTTCGCGTCCGCCGCCGCAGGGACTTCGGAGGTCTTCGGGAGCACTCGGGCTTCCGAAGACGGGCCGCTCCATACTACGCACGCGCGAGTGCGTCAAAGAGAGCACTCGTGCATGCGTACTATGGAGCGGCCCGTCTTCGGGAGCCCGAGTGCTCCCGAAGGCTTCCGAAAGCTCCCTTCAGCTGCGTAAGTGGCAGTATTTGACCGAACTGGTCGAATACTGCCACGGGGGATCCTGCGCAGGACCGGGCATCGGGAGAGGAGAGGGAAGGCTCATTAGGACCGAGCCTTCCCTCTCCTTAGGTGAGTATCTGAGTTTTTGATTTTTTTTTAAGGGGTAAACATTCACTTTAAAAAAAATCATATGTCCACTCTTGAAAGTTTTTTTGTAAGTGGAATTAAAAAAAAAAACTTTTTATTTTATTGGGCACTGTCACTTTATTTATTTATTTTGTTTTACTTTTACAACCATGTCTAACTTTATTGAATGATTGTTGCTAGCTAACAGCAACAATCATTCACAGGACCGGTTACGTGACTGAGCACGCACAGCGGTGGCAGACAGCGGGATTTAATGCAGGACGTCATCTCTACGTCCTAGAACACACAGGGGGACAAATTAGGACATAGAAACTACGTCCTGGAACCTAAAGCAGTTAAAGGACTTTCGAGGCCTGTTTTGTAAAAAAAAAAAAAAAAAAAAAAGTTAGATACCTGTGTCTGTTTGTTAGGCCCGGTTCACACTTGCGGTTTTGCAAAAACCGCACCGGATGTCCGGACCGCACCGGAGCCGGATCGGACCTGAACCGTACGGTTCCTGTCCGGATCCGGTCCGGTTGCATACGGTTTCCGTGCGGTATGAACACGGTTGCGGTCCGGATCCGGATTCTTAAAGAGATAACAACCTGTATAAAAACAAAAAAAAATGTTGGGGTCTGGGAGGTCAGCAGAAGGGGGACCTGTGGAATCAGGCCCTCCGCTGTTTAGCACTCACCTCCACCTCCAACATGCTGCCAACATCTCCAGCTCGTGCTGCTCCACTCCAAAATGGTTGCCCATGTGTCCCCGATACAATATCGCCGCAACAATCCTCATAGGAAGTGGGGTAGAACATCCGGATTTTTTGCCAGTGTGTTGTGCGCTCTCCGGTTCTAATTGGTTTCCATTGGCCGGATGGTGCAGTCCGGCTCCGCCCCGGATACGGCTGCCGGAGGAGCCGGACCAAAAAATAGCGCATGTTGGAACGGACACCGGAGTCCGGATCCGGTCCGGCTCCGGTCCGGACGAAACGGACACATGTGAACCCTGGCATAGACTTACATTGCTATGCCGTGCGTCCGTTTCGTCCGGCCAGCATGCGGTGCGGCTCCGGCGCGGCTATTCCGGATAGCCACCGCTAATGTGAACCGGGCCTAAGGCACGGAGGGCGCCGTTCGCGCCCTCCGTGCCGTTTCGCCGGGTCCCCGCTGATCAACATCCCCCCGAACATCCCCCAACCACCCGGGTCGGGCTCTCCAGCCTTCACAAAGATGGCCGCCGGAGCTGGCTGCGGCTGCGAAGTCCGCATAGCCGCGAGTGCGGCTGCGCAGCTCTAAGGCCAACCCCCCGATCCACGCTACTGTTACGTGGATTGGGGGGTTGGCCTTAGAGCTGCGCAGCCGCACTCGCGGCTATGCGGACTGCGCTGCCGCGGCCAGCCCCGGCGGCCATCTTACGAAGGCTGGAGAGCCCGACCTGGGCCGTGCAGTCGGGGGACGTTCGGGGGGATGTTGAGCAGCGGGGACCCGGCGGAACGGCACAGAGGGCGCGGACGGTGTCCTCCGTGCCTTACAAACAGACACAGGTATCTAACTTTTTTTTTTTTTTTTTTACAAAACAGGCCTCGTAAGTACTTTAAAGAAAATTACTTATTTTTCTCACCTTTAAATATCTTCCATTGTACAGGCAGCCACATTTGTCGATATGAACACACTGATCTCCATCAAATACATAGCCATGGTCACATTGACATCCCTCAAAACAGGTGCCACCGCAGGATATGGGTGTCAGGAGCCCATAGCAGGTCTGCTCACATGATTTGGTGCAAAGACTGTATTGGCTGTTGGCCTGGCAGGTAAGCGCTGCAAGAAATTAAATTGGAAATGTTATGGAGTTTCAGAGGCCTGCTGAAAACTTTTCAAAGACCGAGGCTCTAGGCTCCACTACGGCTCATTCAGACCCGGATTTACATCACAGGAGCCCATAGGCACAGATATCCTGGCAACTTAGGCTTTACCTTCTATGAACCTTCAAACCCCCGACAAACTGCACTGCAAGCATGCTGGCTGGCTCAGCTGTCACTTATACCTTATTTCCCTTGCCCGTCATAGGTTGCTACCGGTGCCCCTTAGTATAAGGTAGCCAGAAGTACCCTCATTATTAAGTAGCTAGAGATGCTCCCAACTGAAGTGAGATCTCATCAGTGGAATGCCAAGAGCAGGGTGAGTAACCTCTCATTTACACTCTGCTCAGGACTCTACTTGGGAAGGTGAGTGAGCCACCTTTCCATCATCAGACGCCTGTAGGCACGCACCTACAGTGCCTTATGGTAAATCCGGGCCCTGGGCTCATTGAAGGTTTTACTCTCTCCTTCAGTGCTGCTTGTGAATTTTTGCCAAAGTCATTTTCACTTTAAAAATGCTATTTTTGATTTTAAGGAAATAATAGCAAAAATACGTTTTGCAATACAGTCATAAAAAATACATTTTTCTTTCCAATGAAAAAAATTGCAAAAAAAAAGTGATAAGTGTTTATTTTTACAATGAAAAAAAAAAAGGTGCGAAAATCCAGCGGGAGGTCTATGCAGAGCAATGTGTGCAGCAAGTGTTTTTCACTTACCTCCTGGGGGATCCCGACGTTGGCCGCCATTCTTCTTCCTCTCCTCCGAAGCTCTGCTTCCCCTTGGTGAGATCGCCGTTTGTTGTGATGCTGACAGCCGGCAATCTCACTATAAGGTTACAGCTCCACACGGAGGAAGGAGGGAGAACTGCAGCGCTGGATCCCAGGGAGGTGAGTAAGTGCTGGGGCTGCTGCAGATCTCCCTGCGGTGTGATTTTTTTTCCAGGTTTTAGGGTCTAAAAGCATGCAAAAAATTGCACCGTCTTTAGACCCTAAAATCCGGAAAGAATCAGACCGCCAAGGGGGTTAAATATTGTTAAAGGAATACTATCAACGCCCAAATGTTCTAAAATGACAATATACAAATAATGTATAAGTAGCTGTTTAAACAATTTTCTACTTTTCATGTTAAATATCAGAGGCAAAAGCTGTAATTTATTGAGGGTAGGATTTAGCTATATTGGGACAAATCAATTGCAGAAGGGGCGTCTGCTTCAATGCACAGCCAGAGTTGCATATTAGACTAAAGAGTATTTTTCTCAGAAAGCAAAAACAGTATGAAAAGCTGTGAGCTTTCTCTCTCTCTCACACACAGAGTTACACACAGGGTTAACTGATCAAGTGTGAGGGGAATTTCCCCTCTCCTCGTGGCTCATTCTGCCATCAGTTTTGTCGTCAGTAAAGTATGAAAGTATGTTGATAACAGTAAACAAAGAGGTTGCCAGTGAAATGTATACACCAGTACTTAGCAGCACTTCTCAAACATTTCCTATATCAACTAAAAAAAAAATATGTAGATCGATATTGTTCCTTTAACATGTAACACCAGGCAAATGGAAAAAAAAACATATTTATGTGGGTCAGATAGGGTAAGTTCCCATTGAATCCATTGTGATCTGAATGCAGCACATACACAGAGTGGTGTCCGCAACACTTGAAAAAAGAAAGTGTGCTAGGGCTCAAAAAAAGATATGACTAATCACAAAGAGAGAGAAAGCCCATATAGCAAGCACCACTTATTGAGGTATATAATCATTTATTAGAACAATATATAGAAAAAATACATGCATCTCTGACATATTGGAGTATTCAAACACATGTACATAAAAACAATTAAAACCGACCATATGGTCGCAAATGGTAACAGCTGCAAACAATCATGTCCATATAAGTGATCAACAAACAATTAGATTGCCACTATGTAAATCACTAAAGAATAGCAATAATATGCTCAAATAGCTACCCCAATGTGCATCAAAATAGAGCACATTCAAGGTTGAACCCGGGTTCAGTAAAGTGCAAGGCATATAAGTGAAAACATACATCCACCAATAAATATATAAGAGAAAACATTCAATGAACAAGAATAAATGCAGAAAAAATAAATATATATATAAATATGAAGGACTGCTATATACACAGTAATCTAGGAGCAGCCTATACCTGGAGTGCACAGTGAGAAAGAGAAGTGCAAAAAATGAAGGAGGATACTTAGCCCAGGAAGACCAGAAGGCAGGACAGTGCAGCTGAAGATGTAGGGGAGTCCCTTCAAGACAGTCCCGCAAGCTCCGCGGGCGTCACCCCGCTTTGGAAGGAGAGGAGAGGGATACCTGTTACTCCACGCCAGATCGGCGTTTAAATAAGGAAAATGGAGAGTGGGCAGAAGCGCCCCAGAGATCACCGCGCGTCAACCGGATATGACGTCACGGAGGAGGAAGTAGAGCGAAATGAATAATAAGGAAGAAGGAGCCACGCTGGAGCGCAAACCGGAAGGTGAGTAGATACAAATCAAGCCAAGACAAGCCTGAAAACCAAGAGAGAACGAGCTACTCAGAGAAAGAGGAATAGCCACCAGAGGGAGCCAGAACCACATCTCATAATAATAGCACAATACATCAATGCATTACCACGCATTAAGCCAGTGAAATACATGCATAATTCATCTTAATAATATTAAATCAACAATACCATATACCCATAAATGGCCTAAAATTGATAGCATCTAGAACAAGGAGGGGGTTCAGATATATATATTACTGGGGTCCCAAAGGGGAGGAGCACAGTCCAAAGTTCTCTAATGTTCATACAGTGACATATTTAAAGGGACAGGCAGTCCAGAAGGGGGGAGAGAAGGACAAGGGGGCCACAAAAGTTCTCTGTAGTCCATATATGTCTCATATTCCTCATTTTCAAAGGATAGGTAATCCGGAAGGAACAGATGGTCCAGAATCAGAGCCATTTATCAAGGTCGATAATCCATAAACACACAAAGCAAGGTCCATCTCATGGTCATAGAGTCCCCAAGATACATGAATGGATAATAATACAACCAAAAATCCTGGGCAATGTCCATAGCGTCCATATCAGATAAACATATTACAGATGTCTATATGAGAATACATAAAAAAGAAAAACCATGATTAGTCATCACTCACAAATACATATAACGCTCATGGGGGTGCACATATATCTGCACTCCCATGCACAGTGTTGAAAGACATTACATATGGTACATATGACCAGGTTCTGCAGAAACCAGACTCCAAAAGGGCTTCCCTATATATATTTATGTTTCTTGTATTATTATTATTAGTGGAACAGAATCCGGGGCCCAAGGCATGAAGGGGGACAAAAACCAACAAATATATAAAATATAATAATACAGATAATAATGAACATAACCTTTAGGCCAAAAATCCCGTCCAATCAATCTCCTCATTGAGTCCTTGTGGGGCCATACTGTTGAGTTGGTAAATCCATCTAGCCTCACGTTTAAGTAAATTGGCCACCAGGTCACCACCCCTTAAGCCTAATCTAATTTGGTCAATACAGCAGGCCTACGAGTCTGTGGTATTGACCAAATTAGATTAGGCTTAAGGGGTGGTGACCTGGTGGCCAATTTACTTAAACGTGAGGCTAGATGGATTTACCAACTCAACAGTATGGCCCCACAAGGACTCAATGAGGAGATTGATTGGACGGGATTTTTGGCCTAAAGGTTATGTTCATTATTATCTGTATTATTATATTTTATATATTTGTTGGTTTTTGTCCCCCTTCATGCCTTGGGCCCCGGATTCTGTTCCACTAATAATAATAATACAAGAAACATAAATATATATAGGGAAGCCCTTTTGGAGTCTGGTTTCTGCAGAACCTGGTCATATGTACCATATGTAATGTCTTTCAACACTGTGCATGGGAGTGCAGATATATGTGCACCCCCATGAGCGTTATATGTATTTGTGAGTGATGACTAATCATGGTTTTTCTTTTTTATGTATTCTCATATAGACATCTGTAATATGTTTATCTGATATGGACGCTATGGACATTGCCCAGGATTTTTGGTTGTATTATTATCCATTCATGTATCTTGGGGACTCTATGACCATGAGATGGACCTTGCTTTGTGTGTTTATGGATTATCGACCTTGATAAATGGCTCTGATTCTGGACCATCTGTTCCTTCCGGATTACCTATCCTTTGAAAATGAGGAATATGAGACATATATGGACTACAGAGAACTTTTGTGGCCCCCTTGTCCTTCTCTCCCCCCTTCTGGACTGCCTGTCCCTTTAAATATGTCACTGTATGAACATTAGAGAACTTTGGACTGTGACCCTCCCCTTTGGGACCCCAGTAATATATATATCTGAACCCCCTCCTTGTTCTAGATGCTATCAATTTTAGGCCATTTATGGGTATATGGTATTGTTGATTTAATATTATTAAGATGAATTATGCATGTATTTCACTGGCTTAATGCGTGGTAATGCATTGATGTATTGTGCTATTATTATGAGATGTGGTTCTGGCTCCCTCTGGTGGCTATTCCTCTTTCTCTGAGTAGCTCGTTCTCTCTTGGTTTTCAGGCTTGTCTTGGCTTGATTTGTATCTACTCACCTTCCGGTTTGCGCTCCAGCGTGGCTCCTTCTTCCTTATTATTCATTTCGCTCTACTTCCTCCTCCGTGACGTCATATCCGGTTGACGCGCGGTGATCTCTGGGGCGCTTCTGCCCACTCTCCATTTTCCTTATTTAAACGCCGATCTGGCGTGGAGTAACAGGTATCCCTCTCCTCTCCTTCCAAAGCGGGGTGACGCCCGCGGAGCTTGCGGGACTGTCTTGAAGGGACTCCCCTACATCTTCAGCTGCACTGTCCTGCCTTCTGGTCTTCCTGGGCTAAGTATCCTCCTTCATTTTTTGCACTTCTCTTTCTCACTGTGCACTCCAGGTATAGGCTGCTCCTAGATTACTGTGTATATAGCAGTCCTTCATATTTATATATATATTTATTTTTTCTGCATTTATTCTTGTTCATTGAATGTTTTCTCTTATATATTTATTGGTGGATGTATGTTTTCACTTATATGCCTTGCACTTTACTGAACCCGGGTTCAACCTTGAATGTGCTCTATTTTGATGCACATTGGGGTAGCTATTTGAGCATATTATTGCTATTCTTTAGTGATTTACATAGTGGCAATCTAATTGTTTGTTGATCACTTATATGGACATGATTGTTTGCAGCTGTTACCATTTGCGACCATATGGTCGGTTTTAATTGTTTTTATGTACATGTGTTTGAATACTCCAATATGTCAGAGATGCATGTATTTTTTCTATATATTGTTCTAATAAATGATTATATACCTCAATAAGTGGTGCTTGCTATATGGGCTTTCTCTCTCTTTGTGATTAGTCATGAATGCAGCACATAACAATGAATTTCAAAATCCACATATGTCACATCCCGTGGTACCTCATCGCATTTCACTTGTTACTCAAGTGTAACGTGGTCGTTTTGTAGTAGTGCATGGCGTGGCTCATGGTATGCATGGCTTGTGCTGTATTGTAACAACAGAATTGTTCATAGCCTTTGAATCTGACCACGTTACACAAAACAGTGCCGGTTATAACACAATGCAACGTGCCAGTCAACGTGTCCTCTCACTTCAGGTTCTCTTTAATGTGCAGGACTTGCAATATTCATTATATTTTTCTTGATCATTGTTGCATTATTGCTCATCACCACCTGTAAGGTCACGTGGACCTCTCCAGCTTTATGAAGTTCTTTATACAGGATTATTATTGCAGTTCTTTATACAGGATTATTATTGCAGTTCTTTATGCAGGAAGCTCCCCAACTTCTAAATGCCTTAGAAATATGAGCTGATCCTTCCTGTCGTGCTAATGTGATCTCAAGTGCTAGCACCCAAACCCAAAGTGAGAGAAGGCGAAAGGATCAGCTTCAAAAGAATTTGTCAAGCCCCATGTCCCAGCTCTGTCTATCAGACAGGGTATCAGGCGCAGCTGTTGCAGTGCTTCTCTCACCTCCTCCGCTGGAGTCCAACAATGTGCGTACTCCTACCACTGCACACTCTTTGCTCTAATGTTCAACATCTTACTCTCCTAACATTGCATGTTATCAGTCGTCATGCAGGAGGAGAATCCTGGCACTGAAGAGAGAGATGTGGGGTGAGAGGAAGTTGCAAAACATTGCACTCCAAAGGAGGAGATGAGAGATGCACTAATACTGGTAAGTCCAATACTCAACATTATAGACTGAGCTGGGGAGCACAGGATGTGTGTGTGGGGGGGTGGGAGGAGTGAAACCTATATGAGGAGGGGGGCGAGCAAATAGACACCAGGGAAGTTTCCACTATTGGGAAGGGGTGTGTTTGCTTTATTGGGGATGAGGACTAAGACAAGGATAGCTGTATTGTGAAGGAAGGGGGGGGGGGTCGGGACTAGGCACCAGGGAAGCTATAGTGGGGAAGAAAGGGGGAAGCACTAAACCACAGTTGAGCTATATTAGGGAGGGAGTGGGGATGCCCTAGGCACAAGGGAAGCTATGTGGGGAAGGAGGGAAGCTAGAGTGAATGTACAGCCCCTATCATGTTCATTAACCAGGCCATTTCAACTTAATCTTGTTTGTTAACCATGGACTACCTTTACCTTACTTGTTTACTTCATTTAATTTCCATGATTATGTTCTATTTGCAGTTTCTTGTTTTCCTGCATTCTGCTTTACTTGCACCCATGGGTGTGGTTCTAAGCTGATGGTATTGAGTTTTCCTGCACTAGACCCCTCCATAAAGACTGTTGACACTAAATCTGCATGCAAGTCATAATCATAAGAACCTCTTTGACCATCTCTAATTTATAACTTACGACAATTGGTACTGCTCCTCCAGTTTCCTATTTTGGCTCCTTTTTCTTGACACAGTGCTGTGTAGGCTTGCATGTTTCCACACAAGGCTTCAAGGCCACCACGCTCCTTACAAACATCAGACACACAGCCGTTGACAAATGGTTCTGGGTTGATCAAGTGATGACAATCTTTGAATGGACCCTGAGGATCTGCAATCATTCCACACTTGGAGGGTGAGTTGGCCAGAGCAGAAGCAGCTTGGTCACACTTTGGACATTGATCACCGGTACATCCTTTGCATTCAGTTCGGTCCTTAGCCACTGTCCAGGACTCAGCAAATAGTTTTACATCACTAACAGTGGTGCCATTTGGAAGGCGGAAGTCATCCTTGGGATTTTTATTGTAATTTCCACAGAGGCCTTCGGTGTACCCAGCGTAGGTGCTTGGTACAATTACCGCAACAAAATATTGCTGATCAAATAGAACGGTGATCCCATATCTGGTCTGAATTATCATGTTATTGCCATTTTGACCCATGGAGAACTCTTGTGTGCGTGATTTGCAGGGAAGGTTATATCTCTCTCCATTGATCTATGCATGGAAGAAAGAAGAAAAATATAACTATTTGATATGCAGTTAATTGATCTAGTTGCATTAGCAAAGCTTATACTCCTAAATAGTGTTGGTGAAATAGCTTGTTCTTGGATTTGACAGCCATTCGTTCGAACAGGTACGATTGTATTGAAGTCAATGGTGCCCACATGTGTGGTTTAAAACTAACCCCCCATCTGGACACCAACATTACTCATAAAGTTTTTTTCATTTTTCATTCATCAAGAGGTTTATGAAAACTACTGAAATGTTTGACATCAAAGTCAGACAACACCCAAGCAGAAAACTCCTGAAGCGGCAATAACAAGGAAAAAAATTGAATTCGCTCCTATTGGAGTTTATTTTTTATTTGTACTATAGATGACTTTAACAGAATCACTGATAGTCCCAGGGGCAGGAAGCAAAGGAACATAACAAAAACCGGTAGGCATTCTAATAGTTTCCAATTCTATTAGTTGATATCTTTGTTCCTGAGAAACAGACTTACCCACTTCCTGTAAACACAGGAAGTTATGGGAATATTCCAAGGTGGGGGACCAGAAAATAAATACCTAAAAGTGGTCATAATCTCTTTTCAACCAATGTAAAACTAATATCATTTTTTTCCACTTCAATTGACGTTTATGTGACCACATTTTTAGAACAATAACAAAATTCTATTCTTGCATATTTTGGCCTTCAGCCACAGAATTGTTAGGGAGTGCCAGACCTCTGTCCCAAACCGTTACAGAGATAAAACTCACTTCCAGAGGCAAGTAGAACCCCATTGCATTAATTGGCTCCCAGCTCCTCTTATCCTGGGCAGGCTGCTCCTCTTCATGTCATTATATGCCTGCATCTGGTATGACCAACTGTATGAAGAACTATTAACATTCATTTAGCTAACAATACTCTTGAAGTGCAGAGACATTGTCATAAAGAAGTGCCCTCAATGGATTCTTATGGTTTTCTGGCCTCCATGGTGTAAGGATGGGTGAATGTCTATTTTTTGAAAATAGTACTACTACTTTGACTTCTAAATCTTCTCCTTCTCTTTTTATACCTGTGTCTTACATGGCCTACCTGTTAGAATGCAAATGCTCCCTTTGACATAAAAAAAGAAAAACCCCAAAAACATAACACAAATTTGGAGGATATGATTATACATGTAATTCTCTGATTAAACATCTGATTCCCCCAGAGGATCTTCCAACCCTAGTTCATGCCTTCATCACATCACGGCTGGACTACTGCAATGCCCTTTATGCTGGCCTCCCCAAAAAGGATCTATCGCTTGCCATTGGCAACTTAGGCCCATATGCAATTACATTTTTTTTCTCCTGAATTTTCTCCTCGGTGATTATTTGTGATTATTTGTCCTCTTCTCCTTACAATCATTTTTATGACTTTGCAATTGAAAAAGTAACAACAAGTTTATGGAAAAGTACTATTAAAATGATCATGAGTATTTTTTTTTTTTACTGGTTGCTTAACGAAGGAACTCCAGCCTAAACAAACATACTGTCATTAAGTTACATTAGTTATGTTAATTAGAATAGATAGGTAATATAATCTCTTACCCACACTGTTTTAAAAGAACAGGCAAATGTTTGTGATTCATGGGGGCTGCCATCTTTGTCATGGGGGCAGCCATCTTTTTGGTTGAAAGGAGGTGACAAGGAGCAGGAGACACAGTTCCAACTGTCCTGTGTCCTGATCACCCCTCCCAGCTGCACACGCTAGGCTTCAAATGTCAAATTCAAAATGTCAAAAAAAAACAAAAAACAGCAGAACGAGAACAACAAAATCAGAAATCCCATCATGCTTTGCATAGCATCAAGGGGAAATAGCCCGGGGCAGTTTTCTTCTGTGCAGCTAAAAATGAGGCTTGGGTTAGAAAAACAAAGTTCTGATGCTGTGAAACTGTTAAAGAAACACCAAGCCTTTTCAGTGCTGCTGAGTACATTTTTAGTCTGGAGGTTCACTTTAAAAGTAATTTTACTGACAAGATGGGAAAATATCATCTATGAGAAAACTCAGGAGAAACCGCTAATTGCACATGGGCCAAAATGTAAAGACGACTGGCTAGATAGTGATAAGTTGCTAAAACTGTTCTAAGGGGATTGCTTAGAACATGGCACCAAATTTTAGCAAGGGGAATCTGAATTTCAGGCTGCATATAACACCTTCCCCTATTCCAGACTAAATTCCACTCTGAAAAAACTAATTTCCGTCAATCATCCCTGTCGCTACCATGTGCCTACTGGCCATTACCTAAAAATGTCTTTAAAGTGAACCCGAGTTGAGAGTGATATGGAGGCTGACATATGTATTTCCTTTTAATCAATACCAGTTGCCTGGCAGCCATGCTGATCCTTTGCCTTTAATACTTTCAGCCATAGACCCTGAACAAGCATGCAGCAGAACAGATGTTTCTGACAATATTGTCAGAACTGACAAGATTAGCTGCATGCTTGTTTCTAGTGTCAGAATCAGACACTACTGCAGCCAAGTAGATCAGTTGGGCTGCCAGGCAACTGGTATTGCAGGAAACGAATATGGCATGCTTGTTTCTGGTGTGATTCAGACACTACTACAGCCAAATAGATCAGCAGTGCTGCCAGGCAACTGGTATTGTTTAAAATGAAATAAATATGGCAGCCTCCATATCATTTGGGTTCGGGTATATTGATAGTGAAATTATTACCCATCACACAACTTACACTCTCTAAACTGATGGAAATGCATTTGGCCTTAAAATATTCCTTTTTCACCAATTAATAGCGATGAGCATAAATTTCGCATAATCCTACTTTCAAATCGCAATTCGCAATTAATATGCAAAACTGTGACATGAAATTTCGGGAAAAAATCAAACAATTTCATTAGTAAATATACTCCTGAACCGTACTT
This sequence comes from Hyperolius riggenbachi, assembly GCF_040937935.1. Taxonomy (NCBI): domain Eukaryota; kingdom Metazoa; phylum Chordata; class Amphibia; order Anura; family Hyperoliidae; genus Hyperolius; species Hyperolius riggenbachi. The sequence continues at coordinate 365,839,206 of NC_090651.1, forward strand.
TTGCTATTTTGCATAATTTTCATGTCATTTCTTGCAAATTTAAGAAATCGGTTAATAGCAAAGCCTCCGTACATGATATACCGTGTTTCCCCGAAAATAAGACAGTGTCTTATATTTATTTTTGCACCAAAAGATGTGCTAGGGCTTATTTTCAGGGGATGTCTTCTATTTCTATGAACACACAAGTTCCTGTGCTGTGTGTCCTCCTGCCTTCCCCACTGTGCCGCCTCTTCCTCTGCTGGATCCATTTCTTGTGTGCAGTGTCCCCCTTGTACCTTTAGTGTCTTCCTGGTGTCCCCCTTGTGCCTTTAGTGTCTTCCTGGTGTCCTCCTCTGTACCTGTGTTCTCTATCCCCTGTCCTCCTGCATCCCCCTTATACCTTTTATTGGGCCAATCACTGCACTCGCTGAGTAGCAGCAAGTGCAGTGATTGGCCCAATGATGGAGCCATCGTCCTGCCCGTGTGACCATTGGCTCCAGTAGAAACACAAATTGCCATACTTTTACCTCTTACTGCCACTAGGGCTTACTTTCAGGGTAGGGCTTATATTTCGTGCATGCTCAAAATTTCTGCTAGGGCTTTCTTTCAGGGGATGTCTTAGTTTCAGGGAAAGAGGGTAGTCACCACAATTGGTACGTGTGTTATGGGGAATAGTGGGAACAAGCTAAAGTAAAAATAAACAACAAAAAGAGAGAAATTTATTTTACAAATGCAATGAAGAAATGTTTTTTTAAACTGTCCCTTTTGTGAGTTAAAAGATTTTTTCTTTGCATCTGTAAAATCGATTTTCTCAAAACTACAAGGTCTTTTAAAAAAAAAAATGTGTTTTACTTGTTCCCATTATTTCTCTCAACATACGTATCAGTTTTGATGACAATAGCATGTATGGGGTCTTTTCTGTTATCTGCTCTGCAGTACTGATACACATTTATAGAAACATTTTAGTGAGAGAGAAATTTCACTTTAAACAGATAAGGAATCTTAAAGGATAACTGAAGTGAGAAGTATATGGAGGCTGCCATATTCGTTTCCTGCAATACCAGTTGCCTGGCAGCCCAACTGATCTACTTGGCTGCAGTAGTGTCTGAATCTGACACTAGAAACAAGCATGCAGCTAATCTTGTCAGATCTGACAATAATGTCAGAAACACCTGATCTGCTGCATGCTTGTTCAGGGTCTATGGCTGAAAGTATTAGAGGCAGAGGATCAGCAGGGCAGCCAGGCAACTAGTATTCCTTAAAAGAAAATAAATATTGCAGCTTCCATATCCCTTTCGCTTCAGTTGTCCTTTAAAGATAAACTGAAGTGAAAACAAAAATTATGATATAATGATTTGTATGTGTAGCACAGCTAAGAAATAAAACATTAGGAGCAGAGTTATATAAGTCTAATATTGTTTCCAGTGCAGGAAGAGTTAAGAAACTCCAGTTGTTATCTTTGAAAAAAAGCCATTGAGCTCAACAACTTTCAAAGTTGCAGAGAGCTCTGTCTTCTGAAGCTTATCTCAACTGTCAGTCACTGTATTTTCTTTTTCTCTCCAGAGGACAGGTGAATAGTTCACAAGACTGCTCTCTAAATACATTTAGAAAGCTGAGTAGTATGTAAACTGCAAATATTAGAAAATGATGCAATGTTATAAAAACCACTAACTGTGTAACGATCGGTGAAGCACAGAGAGGATCTGATTACCGGTGATCTGCAGTATCACTGGAAATACAGAAGTATACCAGATTATAAGTGATCTGCAGTATCACTGATAATCCGATATACCAGCTAACCTCTGTTCACCTGAGTAGAGTGTAGTGTTTGGTGTAACAGTAACACTTCAAGGACTAGGCCTCAGTGCAGCAAGGAGTACTGCACAGATTCCTTCCGCAGACCTGAGCTCTCCAAGACGGGAGGAGTCAGACTGACAGTAGGAAGGATTGTCTGAAAGTAACCCTCAGGACGAAGGGTCGCTAACATAGCGAGGAACCGCCTCTAATGGTAAGGTCGGTTCTCGAGGTCAGACAAGCCAGGTCGTACACACACGGACAGATACAGTACAAGATCAGAAGACAAAGGCGGAGTCTAAGTACAGGCAGGGTTCGGCAACGGGGTATCAGATATATCGAGGTACAGAATCAGGAGGCTGAGGCGGAGTCAAGGAACGAGCCGGGGTTCGGCAACAGAGTATCAGAAATATTGAGGTACAAGATCAGAGTTCAGGAGGATAGTCAAGGCAGGCAAAGGTCATAACAGATAATCACAATCAAACTAGTACTTTAGCTATCAACAGAATCTAGCTAAGTGTAGGATTACAGCTCCAGCTGGTCCCGGCACACTTATGGATCTGACTACGGATCTGGGTGCTCCCACATATGTGATCGCACGCCAGACAAAGAGCAAGTGAACAGCCAGTGGTATATATACACAAGGACCTTTCCAGGACCTCCCTAATTGCTGGACCAATGAGAGTGGTGGAAAATGTCAGCTGACCCGCCTGGTCAGCTGACTCCCTTCTGGCTGTTATTTAAGTTCTGCCTCTGTGCGCGCGTGTCACTCTGAGTCTAGGTGGACTATCAGTCCCAGCCACACCTGTACTGTCTTGCAATGTATCCAGTTCCAATGCGGATTCCGCCGCTCCCAATGCGGATTCCGCTGCTCTGCCTATGCGGCATGCGGCGGTTTTTCCGCATTGTGACGCCATGCTGGACGTGGAAACAGCCGCCCCACCTTGAGAGACGGTGGCTTTTCCGCGTTTCTTCACAGTACCCCCCTCCCGAGGAGTGGACTCCGGACAACTCCTACCAGGTTTCTCGGGATGTAAGGCGTGAAATTCCCTCCTTAATTCGTCCGTATGCATGCGACTCCCCGGTACCCATTGTCTCTCCTCAATGCCGTACCCTTTCCAATGTACGAGATATTGTACTGAGTTGTGTACAACGCGTGAATCTAAAATTTTTTCTACCTCGTACTCAGGCTGGTCATCCACCAACACAGGAGGAGGAGGAGTGGGACCCACATGGACTGCTGGCTTAAGCAGGGATACGTGGAAGGATCTTACCCCATGCATGCTGGCGGGAAGATCAACGGCGTAAGTGACGTTGTTGATCCTTCTGGCTATCGGGAAAGGCCCGACAAACCTGAGAGTCTGGGACCCAACTTGTCTGAAGGCTGCTTCAGGGCCAAGTGACGTGTGGATACCCAAACCAAGTCTCCTGGTTGGAATCTCCACTCCAAAGACCGTTTCTTGTCAGCTTGACCCTTCTGACTCAAACGCCTTTTCCAAACTGTCTCTCACCATCCGCCAAATGTCTTTAAAAGACCTTTGCCACGCCTCCAGAGCTGGAAACGGAGTGGAGGCCACTGGTAACGGTGAAAATTTGGGCAATCTTCCAGACACAACCTGGAACGGAGAAAATCCAGTGGAAGAACTTCTCAAATTGTTTTGTGCAAATTCTGCAAAGGGCAGAAATTTGACCCAGTCATTCTGCGCCTCTGCAACGTAGCATCTCAAGAACTGCTCTAATGACTGGTTGACCCTCTCCGTCTGACCGTTGGTCTGTGGGTGGTAGCCTGATGAAAACGACAGCTTCATGCCCATTTGATGACAGAATGCCCTCCAGAATTTAGATACGAATTGGACTCCCCGATCGGACACTATGTTTTCCGGAATGCCGTGCAGCTGGAACACGTGTTTGATAAACAAGTCGGCCAATTCCTGGGCCGAGGGGAGTCCTTTCAAGGGCACAAAATGGGCCATCTTGCTGAAGCGGTCGACTACCACCCAAATGACCGACATGCCCTCTGATCTGGGAAGCTCACCCACAAAATCCATGGACAAGTGGGTCCATGGTTCACTCGCGGTGGGTAAAGGCTGCAACGTCCCTACAGGTGCCAGCCGGGAGGGTTTGCTTTTAGCACATACCGCACAATCCTTAACAAATTCTTTGCAGTCGGCTGCCAGAGACGGCCACCAAGCACATCTGGCCACAAGATGCTGCGTTCTAGATGCCCCAGGATGTCCCGCATTCTTGTGTGAATGGAATATCTGTAGCACCCGAAGACGGAATGGCAGAGGCACAAATAAAACCCCCTCAGGCTTCCCCTCAGGGACATCCTGCTGAAAAGGACTCAAGGTCTCTGTCCAGTCTTCCCAAGTCTCTGTTATGGCCAGCACCAAATTTTGTGGGACAATGGTTTCTGGGGCAGAAGGCTGTGCTGTCTCCAACTCAAAGCATCTGGACAGAGCATCTGCCTTAATGTTCTTGCTACCCGGGGTATACGTAATTACGAACCTGAACCTCGAAAAAAACAAAGACCATCGAGCCTGACGGGGACTTAATCTCTTAGCCCCCTCGATGTATTCTAGATTCTTGTGATCAGTGTATACAGTAATTGTATGTTCTGCTCCTTCCAGCCAGTGACGCCACTTCTCAAAAGCAAGTTTTATGGCTAAGAGCTCTCTGTTGCCTATATCGTAGTTTCTCTCTGCCGGAGAGAACCTACGAGAGAAATACACACAAGGGTGTAGCCTTCCCTGCAACCCTGACCGCTGAGACAGCACAGCCCCTACCCCAACCTCCGAGGCGTCTACCTCAACAATAAAAGGATAAGAGGTGACTACATGTCTCAGGATGGGTGCGGAACAAAACAAATCTTTTAAAGTGGAGAAAGCACTTAATGCATCAGGAGACCAGTGGGTGGTATCTGCCCCTTTTTTCGTAAGATAGGTGAGGGGTGCGATAACCGTGGAATACCCCTTTATGAACCTTCTATAATAATTCGCAAAGCCTAAAAACCACTGTAAAGACTTCAACCCAACTGGCTGAGGCCATTCCAAAACAGCGGAGACTTTGGCGGGGTCCATAGACAGGCCCGTGGTGGAAATTATGTACCTCAGAAAGGCGACAGATGTGACTTCAAAAATACACTTCTCAATTTTAGCGTAAAGTGAGTTTTGTCTTAATTTGTTGAGTACAAATTTCACATGCATTCTGTGCTCAGAGAGGTTGTTGGAGAAAACAAGTATATCGTCTAGATAGACCAGAACAAATCTCCCCAACACCTCTCTGAAGACCTCGTTAATGAGTTCCTGGAAAACGGCCGGGGCATTACATAACCCAAAGGGCATCACCAGGTACTCGTAATGCCCGTCTGGCGTGTTAAAGGTCGTTTTCCACTCATCGCCCTCTTATGCGCACCAGGTTGTACGTGCCCCGCAAATCCAGCTTTGAGAAGATCTTAGCATCAGTGATCTGCGTAAAAAATCGTCTATCAGGGGTAACGGATAGCGATTCTTTACCGTGATCTTATTTAGTCCCCGGTAATCAATACAGGGCCGCAGGCTCCCATCTTTCTTTTTAACGAAAAAGAAACCTGCTCCAGCAGGCGATCGGGACGGCCGGATGAAGCCTTTGGCCAAATTCTCACGGATATATTCTTGCATAGCCAATTTTTCTGGCCCAGATAAATTGTACAAATGACCCCGAGGGGGCATACAACCTGAACGGATATCAATGGGGCAATCAAAAGAGTGATGTGGGGGTAATTTGTCTGCAGCCTTGGGACAGAACACATCAGAATATTCCACATATTGCTCAGGTACCCCCTGTACATGAACCCTGGTTTGGCCCAATGTCACCTTCCCTAAACATCGCTGAAAGCAGTTTGCTGACCAAGAAATTAGTTGGCCGGTGGCCCAATCAATGTGTGGAGAATGAAGGTGCAACCATGGCATGCCGAGTATAATGGTGGAGGTGGTCATGTGCAACACAAAGAACTGTAACTTCTCCCAGTGCAGTACCCCTATGGTGACCCCCACCTCTGGTGTCTGAGACAGTGGGTGATTCCCTTGCAGAGGAGAGTCATCCACTGCCGTAACCTGGATGGGTGGTTGTACTGGTGTGAGCGGAATACACAATCTCTTAGCAAACTCAAAATCCATAAAATTTGCCGCGGAGCCTGAATCGATAAAGGCTTCCGTGACCTCAGTCTTATCTTCCCACGTAACGGTACAGTGAAGAAGCAATCGTCTTTCTTTTAGGGGTAAAAGTCGGACGCCCAGGGTGTTACCCCCTACCACTCCTAAGCGGTAGCGTTTCCCCGGCTTATTGGGGCAGTTCTGTACTATATGCCCCCCTTCAGCGCAGTACAGACACAGCTGTTCGGTTATTCCCCGTCTTCGCTCTACCTGGGTTAATTTTGACCGAGAAATCTGTATCGGCTCAGAAGGAGGCGAGACGGGAGAAGGTGAAATAGTAGGAGGTGGAGTCACTGGGACCGTGGTGTAGGATACCCCTCTGAGACAGGAACTACCCCTGGTCTGTTTTTGGTAGTGCAGCCTGCGGTCGATTCGGATGGCCGCTGAGATGGCCTCATCGACTGTTCTGGGCTCGGGCTGGCTTAACATCAAATCAGAGACCTCATCGGACAGCCCTGACAAGAAACAATCTAATAGGGCATAAGTGTCCCACCTGGCCGTAACTGACCACCTCCTAAACTCGGCTGCGTAATCTTCGACCGGACCTTCGCCTTGATGCAAAAGCTTGAGCTTCCACTCAGAAGTCGAGGCAAGGTCCGAATCGTCGTAAATTACTGCCATAGCTTTAAAGAATTCCTCTACAGAGGTAAGAGCTTTGTCTCCGGCAGGCAGGCTATACGCCCAAGACTGGGAGTCGCCGGACAACAAAGTTTTAATAAACGTGACCCAGTACCCGAAGATTGGGGTCTCAACTCAAAATAGGACAACACCCTACTCCTAAAATTCCGGAAGTCAGATCTGTGACCGGAAAAACTTTCAGATACAGGCATACGTATATCAGAGCTAAAAGGGGATCGCACATAATCCACTGATGTCTGGAGGGTTTGTACAGACCCTGATAGGGCATCAATAAGTGTTATGTGGGTGCCCAGTACTTGATTGATGTTGTCCACCGAAGCGGCAAGTACACCCAGACAATCAGTGTTTGCGTCCATTTTGTATTTTGGTCTGGCATTCTGTAACGATCGGTGAAGCACAGAGAGGATCTGATTACCGGTGATCTGCAGTATCACTGGGAATACAGATATATACCAGATTATAAGTGATCTGCAGCATCACCGATAATCCGATATACTAGCTAACCTCTGTTCACCTGAGTAGAGTGTAGTGTTTGGTGTAACAGTAACACTTCAAGGACTAGGCCTCAGTGCAGCAAGGAGTACTGCACAGATTCCTTCCGCAGACCTGAGCTCTCCAAGATGGGAGGAGTCAGACTGACAGTAGGAAGGATTGTCTGAAAGTAACCCTCAGGACGAAGGGTCGCTAACATAGCGAGGAACCGCCTCTAATGGTAAGGTCGGTTCTCGAGGTCAGACAAGCCAGGTCGTACACACACGGACAGATACAGTACAAGATCAGAAGACAAAGGCGGAGTCTAAGTACAAGCAGGGTTCGGCAACGGGGTATCAGATATATCGAGGTACAGAATCAGGAGGCTGAGGCGGAGTCTAGGAACGAGCCGGGGTTCGGCAACAGAGTATCAGAAATATCGAGGTACAAGATCAGAGTTCAGGAGGATAGTCAAGGCAGGCAAAGGTCATAACAGATAATCACAATCAAACTAGTACTTTAGCTATCAACAGAATCTAGCTAAGTGTAGGATTACAGCTCCAGCTGGTCCCGGCACACTTATGGATCTGACTACGGATCTGGGTGCTCCCACATATGTGATCGCACGCCAGACAAAGAGCAAGTGAACAGCCAGTGGTATATATACACAAGGACCTTTCCAGGACCTCCCTAATTGCTGGACCAATGAGAGTGGTGGAAAATGTCAGCTGACCCGCCTGGTCAGCTGACTCCCTTCTGGTTGTTATTTAAGTTCTGCCTCTGTGCGCGCGCGCGTGTCACTCTGAGTCTAGGTGGACTATCAGTCCCAGCCACACCTGTACTGTCTTGCAATGTATTCAGTTCCAATGCGGATTCCGCCGCTCCCAATGTGGATTCCGCCGCTCTGCCTATGTGGCATGTGGCGGTTTTTCCGCGTTGTGACGTCATGCTGGACGCGGAAACAGCCGCCCCACCTTGAGAGACGGCGACTTTTCCGCGTTTCTTCACAAACTGAAAGTAAAAATATGAGAATATTTTCTTTGCTTCTAATCTTCTAGTAATTATTATGCAGGAGAACAGAGGCACCAAAAGGATAAAAGGAAGCTAAATGAGCTTAAAAACCAAATTCTTGGTAAATGGAGGAGGTAGTGGTGGACTTACCTCCTCCAAGTAGACACACAACGACTGCAGTAAAGACAGTCTATATATTTTATTTATGAACTCCAAATATGCAACACGTTTCGCAGGTTTGATCCCGCTTCATCAGGCAATAACAACGGAGCAATAGCATATGTGGTCAGTAGAAGAGCCAGGCACCTCCTACTTGTTTTTTCTTGTAATTATTATCCGTACTACACAACCAATTCATTAGATCATTATTTTTTTTTCGCTTCAGTGTGTCTTTAAAATGAATTAAAATACATTTGGTATAATTCAAGCCATCTTACTCACCAGTGTACTCCTGGTTCTTCCACTCTCTACCTGAAGGAGGTAAGCCCCAGATCTCACAGTGATGGCTTTGGTGACTCCTTTACTACCATATGGTCCACTCTCCACTGTTACTTCAAAGTCAGTTTGACCTCTCTTATATTTAAACAATGTGTAGGTGGTAGTGCAAGTGTCCAGGAAGGAGAAGTTTTGACCATCTAGGGTGATGTAATGGGGTCCAGCCCAGGTGGTGCACTGTCTGTATTCTTTGGGTTGGCACCCCCTTATTCCATTAACCACTTTGCATTCTTCATTGACTCCACAGGAGCTGGACTGGCAAGTCGTCACACCATTGGCACCACATGTACACTGCCTTTGGCAGAGTTTACCAGGGTAGAACCTTTGTCCCTTTTGGTAGTAGGTGTTTTCAAAGACACAACCACATTCTGCGATCGGCACACAGAGCTCACCGCTTAGGATGAAGCCATTATTGCAGTAGCACCCTTCCATGTGAGATGGTGAACAAGATGGTGGAGCCATGAGGTCAAAACAGGTAGCAGGACAAGCATTGCCGAAGGCCTCGTAGTGGCTGTTGGTGGGGCAGGCCTTTTCTGTGTGCATAAAAAGAGAAGGCTGATTAAAATATGAGCAGCACGGAGTGAGCAAGAAATAGGAACGTTGGAGTAACTCACACATCATCTATCTGGTTCTTTTCCATCATCATGTTTTCCTCTGTCCTATTTTAACATCTTTTTGAATATATTTTCAGAGCTCGTTCACACTACTAGAGCTTTTCTAAGTGATCTGTGATTAAAAAAAAAATCTTGCTAATGTTATCCTATGTGTGTGTTCTCATCGGAGTGATGTGATTTCGTAAAAATCCCCCATAGCATTGCATTAGCAAGATCATTTAAAATCTTTAGCACTTGAAAAGCTCGAGTAGTGTGAATTAACCCCTTAATTTCTTCACAGCAGGGATGGTCGTAGTTAGCCCACTTCGCTACGCTGGAGCTACGCGTAGTTTTACGCAATTACACTTTGCCAAACTAAGGCTTCGAAATCAAATATTCTCTTTGTATGCATTTCATAGACTACGCGGTAAAATACGCAATTACGCGTAGTGCAAGAGTAGTGTATGTGGATGCTTATGCCCGTATGCAGAAAATTTTACGCATTAATTCCACTTTAAATGCTTAGACTGGGAACTCTTCTTTGCGTACATTCCCCTTTCCAATGCGTAATTTGTAAACATACAATCACACGCGGAAAATTAGACGCGAGTAACGCATTAGTAGTTCACTACACAATACACATGTTAACTACGCATAGTGGGCGTAAGCTACACGTAACGGTACTTCGCTATGCGTAAATTTGTAAGCGTAGTTTTGAAACTTCACCTACGAACTACGATGCGTAGATGCGAACTACGATGCGTAAATTCGCACTGGCGTAGTTTCTGCTCATCCATGATTCACAGAACTTATCTAATGACTTATCTCTCCCTACTTGCCTTTCATGTCAGCCATAAATTATATTTCCAGCACTTTCCAAAGAAAAACAATCACACAAAAACAATCAAGATAAGCTGTTTCTGCTTACTCTGATATCACTTTTCTTGACTCACTTTTTAATACTTGTGTTTGCCTCTTTGGCGCCCAAAAAGGTTTTATAGACAAGCCCCCGCCCCCCCACCCCCCCAAAAAAAGAAGAAAAATACAAGCTCTTACTCAAAATATACTAAAAATTGGTTTGCTATTAGAATCTACCTACTTTTTAGTTTGTTTGGGGTTCTTTCTCTTGATACTGTAGTCAAAATGACATGTTGAATACAGTTGCTTACTTTTTTACCCATAGTAATCTTTTCTTTCAATGCAAAAATAACTGTGCAAACTAAAGTTGAAGAGATATCGAGAGCCCAATATGGTGTAGTACGTCAAAACTGATAGCATCCTTGGGGTATTTTCATTAAATGTTTATATTTGTATAATTACAGTCGAATGTGTCTGCTTTAATGGAGGCAAGTCCACCACTTCCTCCCAGCAATTTTTTAAAATATTTTATGAACTTTTATCCTTCTGGCGCCTCTGTTCACCTACCAGTATACAAAAATAACTGTGTTCTATGTTACACCCAGGACTAAAGGATATCTAGTCCATAGTGAAGCAGTTCTCCAATGCCAGTGTCAGACAATAAAAGGAGGAAAGGTAGCGTCCAGAGCAGCTCTCCCATTGCTGGGATTTGACAGGTGTGTGTATCAGAAAAAGGAGAGAGGAGAGAGTACTTCTATGGTGCAATACTTTTAATTCAGTTTACAAATTGCAAAAGAAATACACGTAAAGGATTGCAAAAATTTGCAAGCCTATCTGACATGCCCAATGTTCCGCTCCTCGGACATTGACTATGGCCATCAACAAAGTTACATGGTAGGTCTAGAGTCCAGACAAGCTCTGTGTGCCGTGGGATAATGACGATGCGTTTCAACACACCAGTGTCTCTTTATCAAGTCCAACTTGACAATTGCAGTTTGCAAACTGAATGAAAAGTATTGCACCATAGAAGTGCTATCTTCTCACTCTTTTTTAAAAAAATCTTTCCTCTCCCTGATTTACTTTCTGACATGTATCACACGCGGCAACATCCTAAGAACTAGCAGGTGATCTCTGTGGAATGTTCATTCACTGTCAGTTCTAAAGCTGGTAGAAAATATAGCTGATCTTTCAGAATGCTTGGGGTGGGGGGATTCCACATAATTAACAGCCTATGCTAAGCCTCAGTGGGAGGGGGAGGCTACATACCAATATAAAGCAATACATACTGTAGCTATAGGAAGTGTTTCTAATGCTGACACCAGGAAATTTAGCATAAAAGTGGGTACCCCCAATATGCTCTTACAGTTCCTCTTTGATTAAACATTTACAATTAGGTAGTAACTTCAAATTAAGCAGAAAGCCCCCTCATCCTTACTTACCACAGAAAGTTGGATTTCTCCATTCCTTAATTGCAGACCCATTTCTCTGACATTCGTAAGCGTAGGAGGCCATGATGGTACAAACAGCAGACTGTAGACCCCTTTGTTCACATGCATCATTTAGACAGTAATTGAAGAAAGGTGTTGGGTCAATAGAACTGTGGCACTGGCCAAATGGTCCATCAGCTTTGATGAGAAGACCACAATACTGATCACTTCTATAGGCCGCTTTTTGTTGATCAGTGCATGTCCGACAATCAGAACATTCGTCCTTACAGCCAACATTATTTCCTACTTTCCAGCGTGCTCCAAAGTCCTTTGCACTTTTGGCTGTTGTTCCATCACTCAGTGAAAAGTCATCAGTGCCATCTCCATTATTGTTGCCACACAGACCACCAACCACACCGGCATATGTTTTTGGTATGACCACATGCACATTGCTGCTTCCATCAAAGCTCATAATCATACCCAGACCTGTGTGAAGGTTTATATTAGATCCTGATAGATAGACTGAGATTTTGGTTGCCTTGTCATAGTATGGCAAGTGTGTCAATATACCATCAACCTAATAAAAAACAAAACACATAAATATTAATTAAATAGCAATTTGACATTGCACATAATCAAATAATGGGTCTATGACTGCTGCCTCCCAGGACAGAACTTGCCAACCTTCCACTGATGGAAGCACACTATGTGCCTGTGTTTCCAGTGGCTTCCAGCAGGTGTCATTGCATTGATTATTAAAGGTTTTGTCATGTCTTTAAAGTGGAATGAAACTTAAATTTAATCTATGGTCTAAAGCAGTGGTCCTCAAACTGGGTGCCGTGGCATCATGGTGCGCCGCAAGCTCTTCCCAGGGGTGTCGCACCATCTGTCCTTGTCAATTATGATGGCCTTTTTCAGGGTTTCTGAACTAACGGTGGCCATTTTCCTTAAGATCAAGAGCCCATTAATGAATGAGCGCAGTGGGGACAAAGTGTGATGGGAGGTGTGGAGGTCATCCAGGAGTGTGTGTTGCTAGGCAGTATACAGTGTGTGCGTTCAGAGCAGGAGGTGAACCTGCATGATTAACTGTTGTATTGGGAGCTGCACTGCCAGTCACGGGGAGGAATTAAGAAGTAAGGAGCTGGAGCCTGGGTTAGTAGGGGCCGGGGTAGGGCGGACGTCTGGAGGTGGGTGAACCCAACATACTGCTTACCCTCACAGCACCAAGCATTTTGTGAACACGGGATTGGGGGATTTTTTTTTCAATGGAAAGATTGCTGAGGGTTGGGCATTTGATAGTGTGTGAGTGTGAGTGTGTATGGTGTGTGTGTGTGTGTGTGTGTGTGTGTGTATGGTGTGTGTGTGATTGTTGTGGTGGATGGGTCTCAAATGATGACAACTGTGTATGTGTGGGGATGACATGTGTCTGTGATTCTGACTGATAAATGTGTTTTTGATGCTGTGAGGGAGAGAGTGTTTGTAATGGATGATTGTGTGTGGTAGGGCTGTGTGTAATGTAACTGGTGATGCTGATATGTGTGCGTGTGTGTCTTCAGTCAATCGGTTTTTGACGGTAGATCAATGGCCCATCGGGGTGCCTCAAAGTTTTCAAAGTCCCCAAGGGTGCCTTCACCCAAAAACGTTTGAGACCACTGTTCTAAAGCATTAAACACAGCATAAAACAAATAGCTAAAAACATATCATTAGTTACCAAGGTACTGTAGGGTTAATACTCAAACTTTTCAGTTCACTTAGAAGCCAATTGTAGCATCATTTTTAGATTGGGTTGAAATGTACAAAGATCCCTACTCTAAGCAGCTAATTACTTCTGCAGGAATATGGGAGATACTGGATTGCTGACATCACAAATACCTTCTGTTTTAAGAAGGCAAATTACACTGAGCGTTGATTATTTAGTAGTAGGAGGACTTTTGAGGTCTCTTATATTCTTTCCTAGTAATTTTGGGTCAACCAGAGCTGCTTGGACATTATGTAAAACTTTTTTTTATTATGTAAATCTATATGTGTAACACTGATAACTGTCATGATAAACCTCAAGTGAAATACCACTCAAGGTCCTTGGCTAAAGGTACTGAAAGTGTTTATTAAATGACTATATAAATTCCTTGGCTAAGCATAATAAAAGCGCCTTGTTTGTTGATAGTAAATGCTGTCAAAGATCCACTCCCGACTGTTACGGTTTGATAGGCCTCTTCAACTCTCTTGCAAAATAATGTTTTTCTCTTTTCTTTGTACAAGCACTAAATGGTTGTTGGACAAGGCAGCTGGTGAGGCCACCTTTGCCAAGACTCTAGCATGTGTAGAGAAGCTCCCGACAACATTCAGTGGTGCGCTCAAATTTCCAGCTCGATTTTTGCCTGACATAATTATTCGCTTCCCCACCTTCCTGCTCTGTAAGCCCCTGCTCCTCCACATAGCACCAGTCTCTTTTAGCACCTAGTCATTCTGGATCTCTATGAGCTTTCAAGGTATTCTCTGTAGTACTGGTCCAAGCCCTATACCTTAGAGGGCCAGAAAGTCTGAAACGGGCTGAATGCATGTTGGATTGGTGCGGCTCTGTAAAATTTAATAGCTGTAGGATAACCATCCACCAGTTGTTCTGGATGTGTTCCTAGCTTTGGGGACATAAAGAGGTGATTTGCATATTCAGGAGTGTTGCATCATGGGTAACCACAGCTGTTAACTAGAATTATCAGAAATACTGCCTGTTTTAAGAAGACAAAATTATATTCAGCATTGAATATATGAGAACAGCCTCGGACAGGCCCACCGAACCACCGATGGTCCCATCGGTGGGCCCCGGCCGTCCCGCCTCCTGGGGGCCCCAGTGCTAAAAAGGAGGGGGGCTAAGCGCAGGAAGGGGGAACATTGTGCACAGATCGGCGGGGAGGGGCGGAAGCCTCCCCCCCCCTCCCTCACCTAGGGGCCCCCCTTCCGCGCTCCCCCCCCTCTCCAGAATTGCAGCCAGCGGGGAAGAATCACTTAACGGCATGAGTTACGGAGATGACATCCGTAGCTCTGCGTGCCGCTGGCTGGTCTGCTCTGGTTCCTGAACTGACTGTCCAATCACGCTCTCGCAGGAAGTACTGCGAGAGCGTGATTGGACAGTCAGTTCAGGAAGCAGAGAGCAGACCAGCCAGCGGCACGCAGAGCTACGGATCTCATCTCCGTCATGCTGGTAAGTGATTATTTGCCGCTGGCTGCAATTCTGGAGCGGGGGCCCCTAGGTGAGGGAGGGGGGTTTCTGGTCACTGCTGCCCACATTATGATTTTCTGGTGTCTGCTGCCCACATTGCGATTTTCAGGTGTCTGCTGCCCACATTACGATTTTCAGGTGTCTGCTGCCCACATTATGATTTTCTGGTGACTGCTGCCCACATTACGATTTTCTGGTCACTGCTGCCTACATTGCGATTTTCTGGTGTCTGCTGCCCACATTACGATTTTCAGGTGTCTGCTGCCCACATTACGCTTTTCTGGTGACTGCTGCCCACATTGCGATTTTCAGGTGTCTGCTGCCCACATTACGATTTTCTGGTGTCTGCTGCCCACAGTACGATTTTCTGGTCACTGCTGCCCACATTGCGATTTTCAGGTGTCTGCTGCCCACATTGCGATTTTCTGGTGTCTGCTGCCCACATTACGATTTTCTGGTGTCTGCTGCCCACAGTACGATTTTCTGGTCACTGCTGCCCACATTGCGATTTTCAGGTGTCTGCTGCCCACATTACGATTTTCTGGTCACTGCTGCCCACTTTTGGGGGGGGTATCTGGCACCAACCTGATTGCATTTTGGGGGGTATCTGCCGCCAATCTGATTGCATTTTGTGGGGGTATCAGCCGCCAACCTGATTGCATTTTGTCGGAAAATCTGCTGCGATTTGACTACTTGATGAATTATCATGAGGCATGTAACTACTTGAATATTTTATCTAAAATGTATCTGGTCGGACCTAATCTCTGTGAATAACACCGCTACTTATGTTGTGTTTTTTTTTTTTTAAGTCTGCCCATGACTCATCGTGACCACGCCGATGTTCCAGTGCGTGGTGACACCCATTTACTTTCGCTGCGGCGCGCTGCGCGCGCCGCATGTGGACATATCCCTATTGGAGACTGTCCTCAGAAGTGCTCACAATCTTTTCCCTACCATAAACTCATGCAAAATTTCTAGAGTACATGTGTATGTGAGCCCAAAATGGGGGGGGGGGGGGTGGCGAGGAGGAGGGGATCAGGGGGGGGGGGCCCAGGCTGAAACTTCCTTGGTGGGCCCTTAGTGTCCCAGTCCGACCCTGTATGAGAACATCACAAAAATGTTTGATTCATAACCAGCGATTAGGTTAAGGTAATTATGCTCAAGACTATGACCAATATTGTGAAAAGACATTTCATACCTTGATGCGTTGAGGGTGGTCTCTACTGAACATGATCGTCTTGTTATTGAGTTGCAAAGACAGAGTTTGGGTGAAGAAGTTGGCTCTGTTACCACGCTGGTCATTTTGGATGGTGACGGAGAGCGGGGTGTGGGATGGGTCCTTTGAAGTCATTTTCACCAGCTGGTAGGTACAGGTGCTCATGAGTGAATATTTCCATCCATCAAATGTTGTGTAATCAGAGCCTCCATAAACGATGCAGGTGGAGAACTCTACTGGATGGCAGCCTCGTACTCCATCCACCAGCCTGCAGCTCTCGCCGTTCTTGCATTGGGTAGGTTCACATGTCACTTTTCCACTTCTTGCCTCACACTTGCAGAGTGTGCTGCACTTCTCATCATACCAGGATTGCTCAGGCTCGTAATAGCGCCCGTTGTGCTGGCAGCCGCAGCTAGAGATCGGGACACATTTATCTCCACTAAGGACCATCCCGTCACGGCACTCACAGGTCTCCACACAGGGTTTTTGACATGAGGCTGGAGCAGTTTTGTTGGAGCAAGTTGCAGGACAAGCATTTCCGCAGGCATTGTAGTGGCTGTTCTCAATGCTGCAAACCATTGCTGTAAGATCAGAATGATTACATTACTCACAATAAAACAAAAACAAACAAATATACAGTGTACTGTATATATATATATATATATATATATATATATATATAGAGAGAGAGAGAGAGAGAGAGAGAGAGAGAGAGAGAGAGGGGGGTGAAGCCCCTACAACACTGAGGATAACAAATAGTGATATGACATGGGAGGACTGGCCAGAGGGAAGGGGGGAGATTTCCCCCCAGACTGCCTCTCATTTATTGATTTATTAGGACTGGTACATTGCCTGGTGCATTCATATTTTTGTATAAGGTGAACCACTAGGCTGGCTTAGGGAAATAAACCCCCAATTACAGAGCAATTAGAGAGTGGGCAAGCTGGTAAATATACACAGCATGATGCAGAGCAGAGGCTTGCCTGCAGGGTCCATGGGAAAAAATCTGTCTGTTCTCTCACCATTGTTAAAATGACTGCATGTGCACAGCTACATAAGGTATTGTCTAGGTTAAAAAGTATTTGACAGTCCCTAGACTCCCTAGACTCCAGATGGGCTGCTGGTAGAGGAACGATGAACGCAATGGTAACCCCGGCCATTGTAACTCAAAATGTATTACATGCCCCCTGGTGCCAGTGCATTTATACTTTACCTGTCACCCTATCTCTGAGTGTTCTTGCTGTATTTCCCACATGACTACTGGCATATAGCACATGCGGCACGTGTGTGATGTCTGGGCTGCTGTGAAAACGGCCTCTAGTTTGTGTTTTCCCTCCAGGCCAAAAGGTCCCAGTCCTCCCCTGTGGTATGAGGACTAACTGGTTGCATAGGCAAATGTGTGGGTCCACCAGTGATATCATAGTATTGCAGCAGAGTCCCGGCTAGGAGTGGTGGTGTGTCCGGTGATTGCGATGGTGCCAAGGGTGCTCAGCAGAGTTTCAGCACTGCAGGGGGTGGAGACTGATGGTGCCAAGGGAGCCTGGCATGCAGCGAGCGAGATTGGGTAAGCGCCAGCATGCCCAACACTGTAGTGGCAGTGAGCAGAGGACATTGGGAGAGACAAGTGTTTGGCGATGTAATGGGAAGTGTGATGGATGCAGCGTATCTTACGGCGTATCTCTTCTGTTTCAAAAAACTTTTTAGCACTTTGCAATTGGAAAATTACCAGAAGTACTGTAGGTGGAAATAGCACTATCAAAATTATCCCATTCCATATACAAGTCACTTTTTTTACCAGAAGTACTGTAGGTGGAAATAGCACTATCAAAATTATCCCATTCCATATACAAGTCACTTTTTCTCCTAGGAGATACATTTTAACTTCTATTTAAAATAACGTTGCAGCACTCTGCGATTGAAAAAAAGTACCAAAAAGTAGATAAAAAGTACTACCAAACTTATTTTAAATATTTTCTCGTTGCTGCTTGTCTAAATGGCATTTTATTGACAAAGTGTGAAAATATAATGTAGGAGAAAACATAGGAGAAAAGGTTAATTGCATATGGGTCTGAGTATTATATTGCTTGCTGGTGGTTCAGGCCTTTTTCCCACCAAGATGTTGCGTTTTAGGGGACGTTATGGTCGCAGAACGTGCCCCTAACGCAACGTATAGTGATGTTGAAGTTGGACGTCAGATTGAGCTGCGTTATGCAGCTCTCAAAGCAGCCACTCCAGGATAGTGATAGGAAGTCCAATCTTTTTAAGGATTCAGATTATTTGAATCGGATCATTGAAAAGATCCGGATCTTTGAACCAAATCATTTTACTTGGGAAGCAGACTGGGGGTGAAATGACTAGTAGGACAGGACTTTCCCTGCACTGTACATTCTGTATGTTCCTGTGTCTTCCAGACAGACATCCACTGTGAACCGAATCTTTCATTGTGGTGATCCGGATGATTCGACTCACAAAAAAGATCCGGATCAAATGAACGATTCGTTCATGATCCGGACAACACTACAGTCCTACCACAAGTCTCTGCAGTGCAGTGAATATTAATTAGCCATGTGGCTGGCTACGGAGGAGGAGGGGAGACCTCCTCCTCCAACATTACTGAGCATGTGCAAGCAGTCTAACGCTGCTTAGCCCAGTATAACGTACAGCATGCTGCACTTTCCCAGAACATGCAGCGTTACAATGTAATGCAACGTGGGCACTGTGAACAGCACAATTGATTTTACAGAGCTGTGAGTTGGGCTGCGTTACTGGCTGCTGTAACGTGGGACTTTAAGGTCCCACTGTGAAACCAGCCTAAAAGGGCATTTTATAGATTAGGTGTGAAAATATCAGCTAGTAGAAAATTTAGGGTCAGGGTTTCTCTTTCTTTCTTTTTTTTTTTTTTTACTTTACCTCTCCTTTTTCTTTACTTATATATTTGTCTTCTTACCTGGTCTGGATGCCTTTGCCTAATCGCAGGAACTGTGCAGTGCCAGGCGATTCTAGGTTTGGGTTTTTTTTTTTTTTTTTTGCAACAGTCCAAAGCTTATCTCAGCAAATAACAAGAAGCTTCCTAATTTGGAGAAGATCAGGACACTATGACCAGTAGTGTTCATTGCACCCCACCCCCCTTTGAAGAGTTAACACAGTGATGTAAGCCTGTTGCCTAGGTGATGATGTTTGTTGTGGGAGGGACAGTAAGTTGCGGCAGTAGAAAGGGAAAAGTAACACTGAGCTGGATTGAAAAGCAAAAGAAAAAGGCAGAAGTGGTGTTAACTTTGGCATCAAAGAGGAAAAGTAAAGATGGAAACCATCAGAAATATTTCTTTCTTTTTTTATCTTCATATCACATTTCTCCTAAATCTTACAGTGAACACTATAAACAAACAGGACAAACAGAATAGATAAGCTAAATAAGTAATTTCTTATTAAATGGGTAATAGGGAGTTTCATCTTACCTTAAAACCAAAGAATAATGGTACAAATCTATAAGTAGTTAAAAAGATTGACTCACGACAAGCAGATGGAGTCCTCCAGTCGTAAACCTTGACGCCTTCCTGTAAGCATGCCTTTGCATAGGTCTCCAGAGATTTACATAGAATAGCCTTTGCGCCACCATTCATACAGACATCAAAGGCACAGGCATCGAGGAGTTTGCTGGGATCTACTTTTTTGATACACTTTCTGAAAGGTCCATCCTCTTTGGAAAGCAAGCCACAGTTATTATCACTTCTGTACTGACGCTTCTGGTCCTCATCACACGTTAGACATTTATTTGGACAACGGTGGAAACAGAAGGAATCATTCTTATTCGCTTGCCATTCTGCAAACCAGTCTGTGACGGAATTAATTAGCGTTCCATTGGGAGCTCTCTGGTCATCATCTGGATCCTGATTTAAATTGCCACAAATACCAGAAATGGAGTTATAATAACTGCTGGAAAGAGTCATTGTGAAGACCCAATTATAATCAAATGTTACTTCCAAATAAGGTACGGCCTGCACAATGGCTGTTACGCCACTCTGGGTTGCTGTCAGTCTTCCATTAGCCAGAGTGACCGGTAGGTTGCTTAGTTCCCCATTAACCTATGCAGAAAGGAAAAATAAAATGACAGTAGTTTGACCAGGAAAAAAAATGGAATCAAAATGATACAATTTATTGGGTAACTTTAAAAGAATCAAAGAGTAAGCTTTCACATGTCTTTAGGCTCTTACATCCTATGAAAGACATGACTATAGAAAATTAAAAGGTGAATAATACAAATGGGAAGATTAATTTACTGTAACTGGAATAAGTCTTAACCTTTTCCTGATCGCCTCACACCGATGGGCGGTGGGAGAGTGGCACCTCTAGGACTGCCTAATGCCAATTGGCAAGTCCTGGAGGCGGGGTTAGCAGGGAATGAACGCTCACTTGCACGCCCGTTCCCTGCGCCTGTAAACAGTGGGGATCCATCATCAGCCTGCCAGCCACGATCAGAGCTGGCAGGCTGCAATATAAAAAAAAGGCAAATAAATATTTGTACAGAGCTGCAATCTAGTGCTGCACTGTAGAAGGGAAAGCCCTGTCAGTTAATTGTCCCTCTGATTGGCTCAGAATCTAACCCCTCTCATAGGCTGATGCCTATGAGACTGGAGTGGAGTGTACAGATTGCAGTCTAGGGCCAATTTAAAAAGGAAGGGGGAATAAAAGAAATAGTGCTTTTAAAAAAATTCATTTATTAAAAAAAAAAATTGCAGCAGCAATCACATCCCTAAAATAAAGCTCTATTTGGGAGAAGAAACTGAGATAAAATTCATTTGTGTGCTACGTTTGTATGGCCAGGCAATTACGCATTAAAGCTGTGCAGTGCTGAATTGTAAAAAAAAAAAAAAATATATCACCAGTTTACTAGGGGGTATAAATCTGTGATTCTAAAAAGGTCAAAGTAATAAATATTCCCTACCAAAAATCGGCATGAATGATTTACTCATCTTGGCATGATTGAGTGAGAGGGCCTCTGTCAGTCTTGCAAAAATTTCCCCAAACCTACACAAAGTTTCATTGGAACAGTTTTGCAAATTGCATTGAAATCGATGGCACCAAATGAAGTGGTTAATAGCAAAGCCTTCATAACTAATCATCATATTTGGTGTGATCAAGAGGACAGTGGGAACAAGCAGGGGCAAAATCAAAAAGACCAGTTTAAAAAAAAAATTATTTCACATTTATGATAGGAGAAATGTTTTTAAATGCGGTATAATGGCAGATAATGTACCTACCTATCGGTAATAAAACTTTACATAGATTTGCAAAAACAGCAGTGAATTTCCTGCCAGGGTTCAACAGAAAACCCTGGAGAAGGTTGCACAGCTTTTGCTAGGGATCGTTGAGCAGCTGCAATACTGCGTAAGGATCCCTTGCAAAAATACATATTAGTTACATAATAAAAAAAAATGATGTGGAATACCACCTCTCAATCCTCTTTAATCCCTTGTCCCCCATGCAGACTGGTATAGACAGAATTCAGAGCCTAAACCACTAGGCCTATACCAGCCCACAGGACTGGATTTACATGACAGGAGCCTATAGGCACACATGTCCTGGCACCCCAGACTCCGCCCTCCATGAACCTAGAAACCCTCACCAAACTGCACCACAAGTGTGCTGGCTGTCCCAGCTGTCACTTCTCCTTCACTTTCCTTGCCTGTCATAGGTACAGGTGCTCCTTAGCATTAGGTAGCCAGAGGTACCCTGAGTATTAAATAGCTAGAGGTGCCCCTGACTGAAGGGAGATCTCGCCAGACGAATGCCGAGAGCAGAGTGTGTAACCTCTAATTTACACTCTGCTCAAGACTCTGTATAGGGAAGGAGCGGGAGAGGCACTGGGGGAGGGGAGTGAGCCACCTTGCCATCATAAATCACCTGAAGGCACATGCCTACAGTGCCTTATGGTAAATCCAGCCCTGCCAGCCCGTATGGTCCATGATGTCGGGGGGAGGAGGCTCTGGAAGAGAGGGGTGCCAAAGCCTCCCCCACTACAAAAAGTCCTTGTCTATACCACGGAAAAGGAGCACTTCCCCACCTCTGGTGCCTGAGAACAGGTGGGCGCCGGGGGAGGGGGGAGGGGAATCCCAGATGTCCTCCTCCCCAAGCAAAATGGGCATAAGTTTACTAAAGTGCTAGATTTATAAAGTGCCAGATTTAACATATTTTACTATGCTACGGTTACAGCTTCAGAAAGACGTACCTGTATCTGATTGAATTCTCCCGTGTGTATGGAGATTGTCACGTTGTACATCGTTACGTACACAGCCTTGACATAGGAGAAGTCTTGAGACCCTCTGTTGTCATTTTCGGTGACTATCTTGAATGGTGGCAGGCCAGGATCATCGCCTTTGTACTGTGCCATGACATAGCCACAGGTGCCCTGGGCATCGACAAATTTGCCATCTAAAGTCATGTAGTGGGGGTCACCCCATGCCCAGCACTGACTGGTGAAATCAGCTTCACAAGCCGCTTTCTCACCCTGAGCTTTACAGCTTTCCTTCGAACGGCAAGTTTTGGACTTGCAAGGATCTAGAAAAAAACATACACAGTTATACACATTAAAATATTTATAAACTTTACAGGTGCCTTCAAAAACTCAATAAAATTAAACCTAAAGGGAAGAAAAAAATGAGTTTCCCTTACTTGGAACTTCTACCAGCCCCCTGCAGCTGCCCTGTGTCCTCGCCGGTCCTCAATGATCCTCTGTTCCCCCTCTGCGAGCTAGTTTCATTTTCGCTGACTTGGTGTTGGTGGGCCACTGCACTGGTGTGGCCCTGACCACGCATATCCTTCTTTGCGTTCCCCTACTATTGCAGAGGGGAAACCCAAAGAAGGTTACCCATGACCAGGGCCGCGCAGGCGCAGACTCTAAGTCAACAAAAAATTAAACTAGCTGGCGTCGGGGGAACAGAGGATCATTGAGGACCGGCGAGGGCACATGACCGCTGCAGGGGGCTGGTAGAAGTCCCAGGTAAGTGAAACTAATTTTTTATTCTTCTGTTTAGGTTTTACTTTAAAAAAAAATTAAATGTGCAAAGGGAATATCTGTGCCAATGATTAGGTGTGCTCAAAGAGGCATCTAGCACACCTAGTTATTGGCACAGATACTCCCCTTTTGCCAGATGAAGTGGGCTGCGTCCCACAAAAGGCGTTGTATCCTGGAGTGACCAATAAAACGTCTTTTAAGATATCGACTTTCTGAGTCGCAAGTGTACCACTACCTCCTTCACACTTTAATTCCACATTTTCATTTTTGAATGGAGTTTTAATGCTTAGTTGCCTCCAACTAACCATGGTACAATTTTTTCATTTTTTTAAATTAAATAATTTTGTTTGATTATTCCGTTAGGTCGAATATAAAGCTTTTTCCAACATGTCTGATCAACATTTTTTATCTAAAAAACAGGATAATCGTAAATTTTTCTTGATCGAAAAAAAATATATATTCTTTTCGACTTTCATTCGACTTGATCATTTTGGTTGAATAAATTGGAAAATCAAAGATTTTTATTTTATCATGTATGGGCACCATTAGGAAAATTGTAAGTTCAAGACTGAGAGGATAGCAGCAGCATTTCGCATTAGAAATGTCTCCAGACTTGTCCACATTGACGGATATTTGACCTCCCTCTCCTCACCTTTGTTGACACAAGTCCTCAAACCATCCCGGATCTTACAAATCTCATCTTCAGCACAGCTCTTACTATGGCAGCTCAAGCCAAGTCCCGGCCTACAGGTACATTCCTGGCTGCAGTCCTCGCTGAGAACAGTCTCATTGGCCTGAAAATATAATATGAAAGCTTATAAAGTGGGAATTCACTAAAAAAGTAATGTTTGCCCTAATGCATCAAACACAGGTAAATTGAATATGAAACACAAGACTGCTATGATGTAATTTCAATGCGTATTTATTATTATTATTATTATTATTATTATTATTATTATTATTATTATTTATTGTATTTATAAAGTGCCAACATATTACGTAGCACTGCACATTAGATAAATGGGTTACCATACAAGGTAGGAAACTCACAACAAAACAAGATCATGCAAATGATTTGCTAACAATGCAGTGTCATAAGTCAAAATAGAGAGACTGTTCTAGTCCACAAGAGGGGTGATTGACAGTAAGATTGCATAATCAAGATGGATACACCAGGAGGAGGGCCCTGCCAGAGGCTAACAATCTGAAGGGTGGGGATGGAGACAACAGGTGCATCTGTTGAGAGGGTGCATAACAGAAGGTATTATGGTGCTGGTGTAGGGGGGTATGCGAGCATGAAAAGGTGAGTCTTGAGGGCTTGTTTGAAGATATTTAATGTGGAGGCGAGTCTGATGGCTGGTGGGAGTGAGTTCCAGAGAGTGGGGGCAGCCCTAGTGAAGTCCTGCAATCATGCATTGGAGTGAGATATGCGTGGTGCGACTAGATGCAGGTCATTGGAGAATCGGAGGGGGCGTGCTGGTATGTTCTTGTGGACAAGACCAGAGATGTAGGTCGGGTAGGTCCTGTGCACTGATTTGTAGGCCAAGCACAGGATTTTGAAATGTATCCGAAAGCTGATGGGGAGCCAGTGGAGGGCTTTATAGAGAGGATACGTAGAGGCGTTGCGGTGAGAAGAGTTTATCAGCCTGGCTGTCGCATTCATTACTGATTGAAGTGGGGCAATACGGTTAGAGGGGAAGCCAGACAAAAGAGAATTGCAGTAGTCTAGGTGGGGGATGACAAGTGCATGGATGAGGAGTTTAGTGGTGTCAGGGGACAGGTACTAGTGGGTCCTGAAGATGCTGCGGAGGTGGAAGTTGCAGGATCGGGCAATACTTTGGATGTGGGGTGTAAAGGAAAGTACAGAGTCCAGGGTAACACCTAGACAGCGGGCTTGGGAGGTAGGGCGGATGGTAGTATTTTCGTTAATGATGTGTATATTTGGGAGGGGTGCAGCTGTGCGGGTGGGAATATCAGAAGCTCAGTCTTGTCCAAATTAAGCTTCAGAAACCTGTCGCCCATCCAGGAGGAAATGGATTTGAGGCAGGTAGAGACTTTGTCTATGGTGGAGGAGGAGAGATCTGGGTGTGGAGGTAGATCTGGGTGTCATCAGCATACAGGTAGTAATTAAAGCCCATGGAGGAGATGAGGGCGGCATGGTACGTCTGCAACTTGGTCTTGTATCCCAAGAAATCATGGCTGTGGTGGAATTTCCTCCATTTGCATTCTGCAGCTCATGAATATTTACACCTCGCTGAAGCTAAGTGATATCATTGCACGCTGCAGGACACATTATCAGATTGACCACTAATTAAGTAAATAGTGAGAAAATAAAGGAGAAAAAAAGTTATATGTGTCTACCTTCCCCACTAGCAGTACCTTGACAAACAGTCAGATGGTTTTAGCTGACAATTTTATGTTGTGTTAAATGCCTTAGACCAAATTTAAGTATATTATAGCTTTAACCATTTCCATACCAGCAGTCTCTGCCCCCTTAAAGACCAGAGACTGCTGGTACGGTAAAACGACACCTCCCGATGAATCGTTGCAATAGTCCACCGCTCCCGCCGTTCTGTCCCCACTGCAGGTCCCCCTCTCATTTCGGGGAGGGGGGAGGGGTGGAGGTGGGGGGGGGTTGGTTATTAAAGATGGCTGATGTTATATTTAATTTTTCATCAAGAGTGTTAGAGAGTTAAAGTTGGTCTAAATATTCAATTATTTATTTCTCAAATGTATTTTTTTTTCTTTTACTCATACTGCAAATTATATGTGTGTATAATTATATATTGCCTAATATTGAGTATGATAATTGGAGGAGTAGAGATGCTCTATTTTAAATGATGCATTAGAAACTAATAAAGTTTGAAAATATAACTGAATATAAAATGACCTTACCGCCAGATACCTCCCATTGTAGTTACATCCACAGTTCTCTATGGTCACACATTTGTCACCGTTGAACAAATAGCCAGGGTCACACTCACATCCTTCGAAACATCTGTCGCTACAAGTGCTCGGTGCCAGGAGGCTATTGCAGGTGGACTCACAGGTGCGGGTACACAGCTTGTACTGACTCTTCGCCGGACAGGCAAGTGCTGGTGTAGAAAGACAGAGGGGATATTGAAGTTAAATTCCACCTTTGTGAAAGGATACCTGAGATGACAGGTGACATGATGAGATAGACATGTGCATGTAGAGTGCCTAGCACACAAATAACTAGGCTGTGTTCCTTTTTTTTATTTTTCTGCCTGAAAGAGTTGACATTTAACTATGCAACTGATGCTTTCTCTCAAATTGGGAGAGAGAGTTATTTTTAGGAGTAGGAGGATAGATACAATTGCATATCTTATCAGTTTATTTTCACGTTGGGTTTCCTTTAAGAAAATCAATTCCTGTAAATCAGCTTTGTGCTAGGCAGTTTCTGTGCATAGGCGGGCTATGTGTGGAGCTGGGGCACTGCTGATGGGTGAGTGAGCCTCAGTCAGTGTTGGTTCAGGAGCTCCATATTTTCTCCTCATCTCCAACCCATTCATTACCCACTACACTCTGATGCTCCTCCCACAAAGCTCCAAGGTGTGGTAAACTGTAATAAATGCATTTTTACCTGATCCTTCAGTGGTTGTCTCTGGTGCTACCTCTCGCTTCTGCCCCTGCTTTCTATGACACCCACCCAAGGATCAGGTGAATACGAGGATTACTGTTCTTATCTAAACCTCTGCATTTTGAGTAAGCTGCACTTGTTTTAAGGACATTATGGAGGCACTTGTTACAGAGGCAACACCATATGGGCATTTTGTTTTAGAAAGGACAAAATAAAAGTGGCACATCAACATGGGATTGTGACCAACCAATCTGGGTCTTACAAATCAAACACCGGTCAAATCGGTAGGATGACATTGATGAACTCTTGCAAAGAGTAAAGTATCAAATGAGCAAGAAGGACTTACGGCAATTAGCAGCAACTCTCCACATTCCAATTGCAGCTCCTTTTTCTTGGCACAGCGCCACATAGGCCTGGATAGAGGCACACACTGCACCATACCCATCATGCTCCAGGCAGGCTTGTGACACACAGCTCTTCACACATTTCTCGGGAGGAACAAGGCCATGACAATATTTGAATGGTCCGTTGGGATCTGCAATCATGCCACACTTGCTATTTGACTTAACTTCAGTGCTTCTGGCTTCATCACACTTTGGACACCGGTCAGCAGAACACCCACGACAACCGTGTTTAGCTAAGGCCCAGGACTCACTGAATAATGTTACGTTGGTGGTGGTGGAGCCGTTTGGGAGATAAAGGTCATCTTTGGAAGCATTATTGTAATTTCCACAGATGCCTTCAACATCGCCAGATAAAGTGCTTGGTAGCCAAACTGAAACAAGCTGCTGCTGGTTATAAAAAACCTTAATATCATCTTTAGTCTGGACCACGATATTATTTCCCTCCTTGTTTATCCAAATGTCACGTCTGGGAGACTGCCAAGGAAGGGTTATTTTCTCATTGTTGATCTGAAATTAAAAGAAAAAATGTTATTGTGCTCCCTCTTGAACTAAAATCACAACTCTGGTGAAAATGACAAAAAAAAATAAAAAACTATAGACACACTAATGAAGTAAACTTAAAATGCCTTGGCATATTATTTTAGCAACTGCAGCCTTGCGTGAGCCAGTTTCAGGCACATACATTGAAACCTTGCAGGAAAAGGCCTTGGTCTTTTCTATAACAGACAGAAAAAAGTCAGAGGCCTTTTTCTGCTTTAGGGTGGAGCTACATGCCAGAACCTGACTCAAACGGGCTCTGGTAAATCATATGGCTAAAATGATATATCGGTGCACCTATACTTTTTTGTAATTTTACCAGAGGTGGACTTTAATAGTAACACAATAGTTTTAGGAAAACCCTAGAGGGTCACTGAGATGCAAATTTATCCAGCTTGAATGCTTTGCTAATATTATGCAAATAAAGTATATGTAGCATGTAACTGGACCAGTTAAATGT
This sequence comes from Hyperolius riggenbachi, assembly GCF_040937935.1. Classification (NCBI taxonomy): domain Eukaryota; kingdom Metazoa; phylum Chordata; class Amphibia; order Anura; family Hyperoliidae; genus Hyperolius; species Hyperolius riggenbachi. Next base: position 365,867,113 of record NC_090651.1, read on the forward strand.
ACCTCCTGTCAATTCTGACTTGCTCAAATGCAAGCTGTATACAATTTACATTGTATTTACATGCAAGATGGAATTATTATAATTTCATCAAAATAAACATGAGTCAAAGCTCGGGTTCAAAATCAGACACTTACATTGCAGTGAGAGGGGTGCCTCAGGATCCTATTGAGGCTTCCCTCGTTTTTCAGAGGACCCCATTGCTGAGCGTGACCCCCCACCATATCGGGGCTGCACAGCTCCTTTTCCTATCATATCATGGCTGTGCACTAGCTACACGAGCCCGCCTGCACATGCACAGTAGCGTGTTTTCGAGTTAAGGGGTTGAGCAGGTATTGTGTGGCCATGATTCAAGTAGAGGAGCTGCGCGGCCCCAATGTGATTGGCGAAAATGCCTTGTCGCTAATCTTTCGGGTGTTGGGGCTCAGCGACAAAGGACAACGGAGCAGTAAGGGAAGAAGCCTCAATAGGATCCTGATGCTTCCCTCTCCTAAGGTAACAGGGGCGGCACCAGGGGGGTGCTTTGGGGTGCTGAAGCACCCCCTGAATTTGTCAAAGCACCCTATTAGCACCCCCTAAAAAAACAGGTGCTTATTTTGTTTTGTTTTTTTATTTATTTATTTATTTTTTGCTCTGTTTCTTTAATTTATCTGACCCAGGCCAGCCCAGCCTGAGCCTGCGCCGCTGTCCCCCTTGCTGTGTACTGGCGGGCGGGCGGGTGGGGCGGCCGATGTCAGACGTTGCGTGCGCAGCACACACTGATGTGACGTCACTCGGCTTGGCTCAGGCAGCATAAATCAGCGAACGCCCCATGCCGCGTGTGTTGGCGTGCCATGGAGAGCGCGAGCAAGCGACGAGACGACTGACTGGCCGAGTCTGAGAGCAAGTGAGGAGCGAGCGAGAGAGAGACGAGCGAGACTGGAGCCGGAGACCAGAGTTGTGTGAGTCTCGCAGCAGCAGCCAGTCATTCACTCTCTCAGTCCCCCCACTGCCCCCGCCAGTTCAGCGCCGCCATGGGGCGGGGTGGGGGGGTTTGGATCCTGGGGTCTGAGCTGGGGACTGGGCTGGGCCCCTGCCTGCCTGCCTGCCTGCCTGCCTCTCTGATGGGGCCTGTTATCCGACCATATCATTATGAATTTATATAGCACTGGAATATACTCCAGCACTTCACCATGCCCCTCTTTTGATGGCCACGCCCTATTTTGTTGGCCACACCCTCTTTTTGACCACGCCCCAAAACTGTTTGCCCCCCCCCTACAAAAATGTACAGCACTTGCATAGCACCCCCCAAAAAAAATTCCTGGAGCCGCCAATGTAAGGTAGGTATCTAATTTTGTTCCCGAGCTTTGGCTCAGGTACACTTTAACCATCTCCAATGGATGACACAATAGAAAAAAATATTTATACAGTTTTACATAAATACGAAATAAAAAAATAAATAAACAAATATGTAGGCTGAAGTTGTTATATTAGAATTACCGTATATACTCCACTATAACAACAACAAATAACATTTGTAAAGTGCTTTTCTCCCATAGGACTCAAAGCGCATAAGCGTGGCTCAGACCAATTATTGGTTGATTGGTAAATCGTGGTACAGAGGAAGAATTCTATAAGTCCGGAAAAGCCAAGCTAAACACGTGGCTTTTCAGTCTGGATTTGAATAATTTGAATAACTCCATGGAAGGGGCTGTCTTTCCTGGGTGTGGTAGGACGTTCCAAAGAGTAGGGGCAGCATGACAGAAAGCTCTGTCTCCAAAGGTTTTGAGGTGCACTCTGGGAGTGACCAAGTTTATGGATCCTGCTGATCTGAGGTTGTGAGGGGTGTGGTGCAGCTTCAGCAAGTCCTTCATGAATCCTGGGTCCAAATTGTGCAGTGATGTGAATGTCAACAGTCCAATCTTGAAGAGTATTCTCCATTTTACTGGTAGCCAGTGCAGTAAGCGAAGGATCGGTGTAATGTGACAGTGGCGAGGCTGATTTGTTAGCAATCTGGCAGCAGCATTCTGCACTAATTGCAAAGTATAATAGGAGCACCTGGCGCTCGAAATACAGAGCCAATATGATGTAAATGTGGACAGTCACAATGTTTGTTCAGCCGAGTATCAATTGCGGGGAATGCACTGTAGGGACGGCTACGCCTCCCTTAAGTTACAGTGGATTATCCGTCTTACAAAAGACTCGTAACAGTACCTCTAAGCTGGATCAACAATACCCCAACCGAGGATGGTGCCGTCTTCTCTTGTGCTATAATCCGTTCCGGAATGTGGGGGAGAGAGAGAGGCTCTCAATGGCGCAGCTGGGCTCAAAGCTCGCGCGGAGACACTCCGTCCTTCCCTCTCCACATCCGTCAGTAGTGACGTCACACTCTGCGTTTCACCGCTCTCCAGGCAAGTGTCGGCTTGCTTCCTGGATAAGGGTATACAGAGGGGACAAACTAATTGTGCAGACTGCGCTAAATGTTGGTAACGCTGCGCATAAGAATACACTTACAGGACGGATTCTTGGCTTTATTGCATATAAAAATGTGTAAATGTGTATGTGTTGGGATACACATTTTTATATGCAATAAAGCCAAGAATCCGTCCTGTAAGTGTATTCTTATGCGCAGCGTTACCAACATTTAGCGCAGTCTGCACAATTAGTTTGTCCCCTCTGTATACCCTTATCCAGGAAGCAAGCCAACACTTGCCTGGAGAGCGGTGAAACGCAGAGTGTGACGTCACTACTGACGGATGTGGAGAGGGAAGGACGGAGTGTCTCCGCGCGAGCTTTGAGCCCAGCTGCGCCATTGAGAGCCTCTCTCTCTCCCCCACATTCCGGAACGGATTATAGCACAAGAGAAGACGGCACCATCCTCAGTTGGGGTATTGTTGATCCAGCTTAGAGGTACTGTTACGAGTCTTTTGTAAGATGGATAATCCACTGTAACTTAAGGGAGGCGTAGCCGTCCCTACAGTGCATTCCCCGCAATTGATACTCGGCTGAACAAACATTGTGACTGTCCACATTTACATCATATTGGCTCTGTATTTCGAGCGCCAGGTGCTCCTATTATACTTTGCACCACTTTCCTTTTAGGGGTTGAGGACTGACCCTGAGTACACCCAGGCCGCTCAATCCACCAGTACGCGACTGTTTGCTCTCCTTTTTCATTGATTCTGCACTAATTGCAGGTGGAGCAGGTCCTTTTTGGGAAGGCCTGCATAAAGGGCATTGCAGTAGTCCAGTCGTGATGTGATGAAGGTGTGAACTATGGTTGGGAGATCCTCTGGGGGAATCAGAAGTTTAACCACTTAAAGACCGGCTGAGTTTTTGATGATCTGTGCTGCGTGGGCTTTTCAGCCCCCAGCACAGATCAGGTGGCAGGCAGGGCGATCATACTTCCCCCCTTTTATTCCCACTTTGGGGAACCCCCTGTTGGGGGGGTCTGATCGCCGCCGGCTAGTTTGCCTAGCGGGGGGCACCTCAAAGCCCCCCTCCACAGCGCTATTCCCCCCTCCCTCTCCTTCCTTCCCTTCTCTTCGCAATATAGGCGGTACAGGACAGCGATCCATCCTGTACTGCCTCAGATAGGCCTCAGCCTATCAGATGGCGGCGATTCCCAGCCAATCAGAGCCCGGGGTTCGCCGGTCTCCTTAAGGGCCCTTTTCCACCTGCAATCGCTAGCGTTCACGCTGAACGCTAGCGATTGCTGAATCGCAAAACCGGCGATTCCATCGACGTTTGCGGCCGCGATTTTGCTATGCTATGCAGTGCATAGCAAAATCGCGGCAATTATCGCTCCGCCGCGCGTTCGCGTTCCCGACAAAAGCGAATCGCGGTAGTGGAAATGACCTACCGCGATTCCTATGTTAAAAAGCAAACCGTAGCGATTGTAAAATCGCTAGCGGTTTGCGGTTTTGCGATTCAGCCAGCGCAAACGCGCTGGTGGAAAAGGGCCCTTAAGGTGCTGCTGTGACAGCAGCGCCGTACAATGTAAACACAGGGGATTACGTCCCCGGGTGTTTACATTTAGCCTGCGAGCTGCGAACGGAGGCTCGCAGGCTGTTCACGGAGCCCCGTGCTGTGAACTGATAGGAAACGGCCGCTCGCTAAGTGGTTAATTTTTGCAATGTTCTTCAGATGAAAGTAGGAAGTTTGACTACGGATGAAACTTGGTTTCTGAAACTCAATTCCCCATTTATTATCACACCAAGGCTATGCACAAGGTTGGAGCTGTTTATGTCTGAATTCCCAATCCTGATTGGTGTTGATTTAGGATAGAGCTGTTTTGATGGCGAGTGCTGGCTTTGGACATCAAGGACCTCAGTTTTGTCAGCATTCAGTTTCAACCAGTTATCATTTATCCACGCCTGTAGCTCAGCTAAACAAGACTTTGTTTTTGGAGTAGGGTCTGTTCCACCAGGTTTGAAGGACAGGTATAGCTGTGTGTCATCGGCGTAGCAGTGGTACGTCAGGCCATGATGTAGGATAAGTGTACCGAGTGGCAACATGTACATTGCAAACAGCAGAGGGGATAGGATTGATTCTTGTGGCGCTCTGAATTTTAGAGGTGCAGGGTTGGTCATGATAGGTCCTAGGGCTATTCTCTGTGTTCTGTCAGTCAGGAATGATCTGAACCACTGGAGGACTGATCCACTGATGCCACAGTACTCCTGCAGTCTGTTGAGCAGGATTTCATGGTCAACTGTATCAAAACCTGCTGAGAGATCCAACAGGATTAGGATGGAGCATTCCCCTCTTTCCCTTGCCATGAGCAGATCGTTGGAGACTTGGATGAGAGCGGTTTCACAGCTGTGGTGTTTCTTAAAGCCAGATTGTAGAGGGTCCAGGATGTTGTTTACTGACAGCCTGGTTTCAAGTTGCAGATAGACAGCCTTTTCAATAACTTTACCTAAGAAGTTGAGGTTGGAGACAGGTCTGTAGCTGCTCATTGCATCTGGATCCATGGAAGGTTTTTTAAGAAGGGGTTTGATGATTCCTTCCTTTAGAGAGGTAGGAAACCTCCCTTCTTGCAGAGAACAATTTACTAGAAATTTAGGTCTGACTCAAAAGTATAGAGGTTGACTTATACACAAGTCACAATCACACTGAGTAATGTGTGTACTATTAGTGACATTCCCTTTTGCAACAATTTACCCAGTGGTGACACTTTCTTGATAAAGGAAATGCAAAGAAAACACAGGTCTGAAAGTCCTGGCCACAACAATTAACATGAAAGGGGCAGAGGGGAAATACTGGGCGGCAGGAGAGCGGGGAGGGGGGGGGGGATGATTAATTGCTGCACTTGGGGGCCTGGAGGAGGTACTGGCTGGACTTAAGGGACAGGAGGAGTTAATGGCTGCAATACTGTATGCAGTGCAGTCATTGGGCCTGATTCACAAAGCGGTGCAAAGTGTTTGCACGCCTGTGAAAAGCCCCTTATCATGCCTAAACTCAGTTTAGGTGTGGTAAAATGAAACTCACGCGAGATTCCCGTGCGCAGTCGCGTGGCGCACGGTGCAGTGCGCGCGGTGCGCCCATTAAACCCTATGGGCGCTGCGCGCTGAATTATGTGATTGTGCGCATAAAACTTTGCGCACGGGACTTTGCACGCAATAAAGAGCACAAATCGGTGCTAACTCAGCGGTGCAAAGCTTATCACGCCTAAAGTCTTTTAGGCGTGATAACTGAGTTATCACCGCTTTGTGAATCAGGCCCATTGACTCCTCCTCATTCCCAAGTGCTGCTAGGAGACTTATACAGCAAAGTCCCTGTTATCCGGCACCCACGAGGATTGGCTGATGCCGGATAAGTGTGCTTTTTGGTTGCTGGAGACTGCTAATACAGCTAATACAGTACCATCCCCGACTCTGTATACATACTATGAACTCTGTAAAGATAATAAATCTTGTGAGGGCTATTGTATCCAGTCTTAAAGCACAACAGAGCCTACAAAAAGTCTAAAAAGTTAACCTTCACCACTATGAGTACTGCCAAAGATTTGTTCTGGTTAGTTGAGAGTGACTTCTGGTTAGTTGAGTTCTTAACTAGGACTCTAGTTGATAACTAGGACTCTTCTGTACTTGAGTCAATAAAAAATCCAGCTTAACCTCCTTGGCGGTAAGCCCAACACAGTGTTGGGCTAGCCGCCGCAGGGGATTGCATGGCCCCGGGAGGATTTTTGAAAAATAAAAATGGTTTTATCTGGTTAAGCTAGCACTTCACTAGCTAACCATGTCCTGCAAGTCCCTCCGGTCCCCTCTGATCGCCCCCGATCGCCGCCGGTATACGTACCCCCCAGTGATCCCGCAATGGCGCAGCCTCCCAATCAGCACCCGGCTTCGCTATGGGGAGGATCAGAATTGTGCATGACGTCATGACGTTGATGACTTCATGACGTCATGTCCGATCGTTGCCATAGCCACGAGTGAAGCTCATTGGGAAGCTGCGGCTCTCGCGGGATCGCGGACGGGTGAGTGTTGCCGGCGGTGATTGGGGGTCTCAGAGAGGTGCCGGGGGACTTGGGGGCCTCAGTTAGCTGGCCTAGTGCTAGCTAACATTAACAAAACACTTTTAATTAAAAAATCCCTCCTGGTGGACGCAGTCACCGCATCTGCATACCGCCAGGGAGGTTAAGAGAGGGTCAAATATTGCAGTCAACTTATACACGAGGTCGACTTTTAGGTGGGGATATATGGGTAATTAAAAACACTTAAAAGAAATCAACATCTGTTGAAAAACACATATTAGTGCTATGCAAGCTATTTTGCAACTTTATGCTATTAAAGACAAGGTTTACATTTTAGCCTGCAGCCAGCTTTGATCTTTCAGACATTACACATCATTTAAGATATGCTGTCTCATAGCCAGGACGGCAGAATGCTGTTTGGAGAACATCACACCCAAAATGTCCTTTCCATGGAATCTGAGCAATATAATCTGTGGACACACCCAGTTACCACTTTATATTTAGGTGCTCCATCATCTCACTCACCTCAGACTGATGGTGACCGGCATGGCTATCTCCATTAAGCAAGGTAAGAGAGTGATGTTATGTCTCCAGAAGTCTTTGCAAAAAACATTTGTTTTATTTATGTATACAAAAGGTGAGGATTACCAATGCACAAGGTGGTGGGCTACGACCCCATCCCAGTGTCTCTTGGGACCAGTGAAGTCAAACAAATAGATGGGTCGGCACCACCAAATGAAGTTAAAGCTCTTTTAATAAGTCATTAGACAGCAGTGACAGGTGCTGTTTCGGGCTTTCTCAGATGGCTTGTCAACGAGCTTGACGAGCAGTTTGAGAAAGGGCTTGTCAGCCCGAAATAGTGTCCGTCACTGCTGTCTCGTGACTTATTAAAAGAGCTTTAACTACATTTGGTGGTACCGACCCATCTATTTGTTTATTTACATATTCACAACCACTATTGTATTCCGATATGACCCGTGAAAACATTACAAACTGTTTTTTGGATCTAATGACTAACACTTTTAAAAAATGTAGTCCAGGTTTGCTGGAATATTTATTTTCTGCATGTGTTTTACCTTTTCTACACTCTTGGACATTAGCACCAAAACCTCGAAAAACGTGTCATTTCAAATACTTTGACATTAAACATTGTTTCTACTACAACTTTTTTTGTGGGATGTTACATCGGCTCATAAATTTGGTTCCTTACCTTAATGTCTGAACTTCCTCCATTGTCTAACTCTACAGTGTAGCCATCATACACCACAGTAATGGATTTGATTAATGCCATGTTGTTATTTTGGTCATTGTCCACGATCACTTGGAAATTCTTGGGTGCTCCTTTTTTGGACCTGGTAAGTACTTGGGTGCAGGTGCCTTGGAGCTCATAGAAACTGCCTTCTGGGTTGATATAGTATGGACCTGCCCAAGCTGAACATTGGCCAAGCTCCTTGGGATGGCAGCCAAGGTCTCCATCCACCACTTTGCATGCTTCTTTGGCTTCACATGAGCTTTCCTGGCATGTGGTGATACCACTGGCACCACATGTACACTTCCTCTTGCAGAGGTCATCGGGGTGGAACTCTTGCCCTGCTTTGTAGTAGATGTTCTCAAAGACACAGCCACATTCCGCGATTGGCACACAGTCCTCACCACTCAGGATGAAACCATCATTGCAGTAGCACCCTTCCGTATAAGATGGTACACACGATCGTGGAGCAATAAGGCCGAAACACGTAGGGGGACAACCGTTTCCGAGGAGCTCGTAGTGACTGTTTGGGGGGCAGGTGAGTTCTTTGAAAAGAAAAAAAAATACAATTTAAAATATTCCCTCAATAATTACTGAGACAAGTCCACCTAACATTGTTGTATCTAGACAATGTATATACATTGAGCTGAGCTCTTCCTTACGATCATTAGTATCCCTGCTTAATCATGCAGTTAATTATTCAGGCAATCAAGTGAGGGTCGTGCAATTCTTAAATCACGGAAAAACAGGTAGGCAGCATGGCGGCTTAGTGGTTAGCACCTAGTGGTAGGGCACTATCTGCACAGTGTTTGTATGCCCCTCCCCCATGTCTGCGTGTCTTTATTCCGGGCACTTCGGTTTCCTCCCACATCCCAAAAACATACAATTAAGTTCATTGGCTTTCCCCTAAATTGTCCCTAGGCTACGATACATACACTACACAATACATACATAGGCATATGGCTATGGTAGGGATTAGATTGCGAGCCCCTCTGAGGGACAGTTAAATGAAAAGACAATATAGTTTGTACAGCGCTGCAGAATATGTCATCACTATATAAATACTAAATAATAATAATGAAATAATAATAATATAGATATTCGAGATTTTGATTGCAAGTGTGAGATGGGCTGTTCCAATATTTCTGTAAGTGCTAATCTCCTGGGCTTTGTCTGCACATCAGTGCCCAGTGTGTCCCTTTTCTGACTGTCCTCAGAGGAGTTCACAATCTATTCCTACCATAGTCATATGTCTAATGTCCTACCATATTATTATTGTGTATTTATACAGCACTGACATCTTCAGCAGCACTGTATAGAGTACAGTGTCTCATAACGGTTATCTCTGTTCACATCCTAATAACTTATTTTCCCCCCAAATCCCCCCAAAGTTGCGACAACATGCTCAGTGCCCCTACCCATCAACCCTTCCATCAAAAAAATTGTTTGTTTCTTTTTTAGGGGAGGGGGGGGGGTGTATAAATAATCAGCACTGGGTGTCAAAATCCCTAGCTACGCAACTGAATTTTATTTCCAGCACCTTCTAAAGAATAACGATCACTCAAGCTAAGCTGTTTCTGCTTACTCTGATACAACTTTTCTTGACTTACTTTTTAATACTTGTGTTTGCTTCTTTGGTGCTCAAAAGGATTTATAGACAAGGCCCCCAAAAAACTCCAAAAACAAGCTGTTACTCAATATTAGTTTGTTATTACGTTTTACCTACTAGTTAGACAGGTTTTCTTTTGTTTTTGTTTTGTTTTTGTTTTTTGGAGACTACAGTCAAAATAACATATTGAATAAAATTGCTTACTTTTTTACCCATTGTAAAATATTTTCTTTCAATGCAAAAATAACTGTGTGCTCCATGTTACACCCAGGACTAAAGGATTTCTAGTCCAAAGTGAACCCGTTCTCCAATTCCAGTGTCAGACAATGAAAGGAGGAAAGGTAGCATCCAGAGCAGCTCTCCCATTGGTGGGATTTGACAGGTGTGTGTATGAGAAACAGGAGAGAGCACCTCTATGGTTCAATACCTTTAATTCAGTTTGCAAATAGCAAAAGAAATAGAAGAACAGGATTTCAAAAATTTGCAAGAGTATCTCATGCACCCAATGTTCAGCTCCTCGGACATTGACTATGGCCATCAGGGGTCATCAACAAGGGTACATGGTAGGTCTGGAGTCCATGTGCTGGGTGATAATGACAACACTTTTCAACACACTAGTGTGTCTTTGTCAAGTCCAACTTGACTATTGCAATTTGCAAACTGAATAAAAAGTATTGCCCCATAGAAGTGCTATCTTCTCACACTTTTTTAAAATCTTTCCTCTCCTTAATTTACTTTCTGAAAAGTATCACACACGGCAACATCTTAAAGAGAATCTGTATTGTTAAAATCGCACAAAAGTAAACATACCAGTGCGTTAGGGGACATCTCCTATTCCCCTCTGTCACAATTTCGCCGCTCCCCGCCGCATTAAAAGTGGTTAAAAACAGCTTTAAAAAGTTTGTTTATAAACAAACAAAATGGCCACCAAAACAGGAAGTAGGTTGATGTACAGCATGTCCACACATAGAAAATACATCCATACACAAGCAGGCTGTATACAGCCTTCCTTTTGAATCTCAAGAGATCATTTGTGTGTTTCTTTCCCCCCTGAGGGGGGAGTTCATAGCAGAACCACAACACTGAAGAACTTGGCAGCCTTCCAGACACAGGCCGACAAGTCTGACAAGAGAAAGATACATTGATTTATTACAGAGATGGTGATAGTATAAAGTGCTGCAGTTAGCCAGAACACATTAGAATAGCTTTTGGAACTTGTAGGATGATAAAAAAACAGGATGCAATTTTTGTTACGGAGTCTCTTTAAGAACTATAGCTGATCTTCCACAATGCTTGGGGTGGGGGGATTCCACATAATTAACAGCCTAGGTTAAGCCTAAGTGGGAGGGCATGGCTACTTACCAATATAAAGCAAGACCAGGAGATTTAGCATAAAAGTGCACATCCCCAATATGTTGTTACAGTTCCTCTTTCATTAAACATTACCATTAGGTAGTAGCTCTAATTTAAAGTGAACCAAAGACGAAGCACCCTCATGTATTTTACCATATATATCAGTGGGAACATTAGAGAAAACACCTACCCTGCTCTCTGTTCCATTCTTCACTGCTCAGCCTGCTTCTAATCAGACCTGATAAAATCCCAGACTGAGCATTCAGTCTGGCTTTGCTCAGGAATCATTATAGCTGAGTCTGTCTTCTCTGATGTCTTTTCAAGCCCAAGCCTGCCCCCTTCTGGCTCTGCTCAGGAATCATTATAGCTGAGTCATTATAGTAAAGCCAGACTGAATGCTCAGTCGGGGCTTTTATCAGGGCTGGTAATGGTAACAAGCAGGCTGAACAGTGAAGAATGATACAGAGAGCAGGGTAGGTGTTTTCTCTAATGTTTGCCTCGTCTCTGGTTCACTTTAAGCAGAAAACCCCCTTATCCTTACTTACCACAGAAAGTTGGATTTCTCCATTCCTTAATTGCAGACCCATTTCTCTGACATTCGTAAGCGTAGGAGGCCATGATGGTACAAACAGCAGACTGGAGACGCCTTTGTTCACATGCATCATTAAGACAGTAATTGAAGAAAGGTGTTGGGTCAATAGAACTGTGGCACTGGCCAAATGGTCCATCAGCTTTGATGAGAAGACCACAATACTGATCGCTTCTATAGGCTGCTTTTTGTTGATCAGTGCATGTTCGACAATCAGAACATTCGTCCTTACAGCCAACATTATTTCCTACTTTCCAGTGTGCTGCAAAGTTCTTTGCGCTTTTGGCTGTTGTTCCATCACTCAGAGCAAAGTCATCAGTGCCATCTCCATTATTGTTGCCACACAGACCACCAACCACATCGTCGTATGTTTTTGGTAAGACCACATGCACATTGCTGCTTTCATCGAAGCTCATAGTCATACCCAGTCCTGTGTGAAGGTTTATATTAGATCCTGATAGATAGACTGAGATTTTGGTTGCCTTGTCATGATATGGCAAGTGTGTCAATATACCATCGACCTAATAAAAAACATATACATGTTAATTAAATAACAATTTGATGGTCCACATAATCAAATAAAGAACTATGGCTGCTACATCACAGGACAGGACTTGCCAACCTTCCACTGATGGAAGTACATTAGGTGCCTGTGTTTCCAGTGGCTTCCAGCCGGTGTCATTGTATTGCTTATTAAATGTTTTGTCATGCCTTTATAGTAGGATGAATCTTAAATTGTATCTATGGTCTAAAGCCTTAAACACAGCATAAAACAAAAAGCTAAAAACATATTGAAGGTTTCCAAGTTACTGGCAGAGTTAATGCTCAAACCTTTCACTTCACTTAGAAGCAAATTGTAACAATATTTAGAGATGGCTTGAACGGTTCACCGGTGAACCTGTTCGCATGAACACATCAAAACGCGAACACATAGCGAGTTCGACCAGCCCCCTATACTACATCATTGGGCTAAACTTTGACCCTCTACATTACAGACAGCAGATACATGGCAGCCAATCAGGCTGCACTCCCTCCTGGACCCCCAACCATGCCTTATCTTCCTCAGCTTCCGCACGTAACCGTGACATATCTTCCTCCTCCTGCTCTGATTTTGGCACCCCACTTAACACTCAGCCAGCAGCCACCACTGCTACTACGAGCACCACATCCACTCCATTTGACAGTTCGCTGGAGTTATTTGGTGGGGAATTAATTGATTCACAGCCATTATTGTTACAAGATGAAGGCGCTAAGCATGTTACACCACCACCTCATATGTCTGAGTTAGGCGTCAGTATGGACGTAAGGTGTGAGGATGATGAAGTACCTGTTGTTGGTGCAGTTTTGGAGGTGTCTGATGCAAACAAATCTGTGGAGGATGATTATGAGGATGATGATAATGATGATGATACTGCCATGGATGTCACGTGGGTTCCAAATAGACAAGATGAAAAGGGGGACAGTTCAGAGGGGAGTAGGAGGAGATGAGTTGCTGAAAGAAGCTGTGGGAGCTCATTGTCAGAAACAGCCCGTGGCAGTGTCCGTTGGCATGTATCACCCCCTATGGACAGCCAGCCAACATGCCCTTCAAGGTCAGCTGCTGCCGCCACCATCAAAGTGCCATCATCCCAGGGCTCAGCAGTGTGGACATTTTTGTGTGTGTCTCCCTCAGATGACAGAGATGCCATCTGTACTCTCTGCCACCAAAAATTGAGTCGTGGAGAGACCAAGACCCGCGTAGGGACAACTACCTTACGAAGGCACATGATGAAAAAGCACAAACAGCAATGGGATGACCACCTGAGGAAAAGCAGCACACAAAAGCAAAGCCACCCTCCGCCTCCTCTTCCTCCTTCAGGTGCAGCATCTTCAGCCGCTTTATTCCTTGCACCTTCACAGCCACCCTCCTCCACTACGCCTCTCACCTTGAGCGGTTCCTGCTCTTCTGCCCACAGCAGCCAGGTGTCCGTTAAGGAAATCTTTGAGTGGAAGAAGCCAATGTCTGCCAGTCACCCCCTTGTCTGGCGTCTGACAGCTGACTTGGCGGAACTGTTAGCTCGCCAGCTGTTACCATACCAGTTGGTGGACTCTGAGGCCTTCTAACAATTTGTGGTGATTGGGACGCCGCAGTGGAAGATACCAGGCCGCAAATAATTTTCTAAACAGGCGATACCCAAACTTTACCGTGATGTTGAAAGGCAAGTGGTGTTATATCTGGCACACAGCATTGGGTGAAGCGTCTATATGACCACAAATGCCTGGTCTGCAAAGCACGGACAGGGCAGGTACATTACTAATATAGCACATTGGATCAACCTGGTGAACACTGGCAAGTAGGGAGTACGCGGCTGTGCAGAAAACCTAGTTGTGACACCTCTAGGGCTTGCAGGCAGGCCTGCTGCCACATCATCTCCTTCTCCTCCTTCTCCGCCTGCTACATCCTCTTTGCTGTCATCCTCCTTCTCCTCAGCTGGTGCTGCTATCTCCTCTCCAACTACACACCCCCAGCTCCCCAGGGCCTATGCTGCATGCCAGGTATGACGGTGTCACGCCATCTTAGACATGTCTTGCCTCAAAGCCAAGAGTCACAGTGGAGCAGCTCTCCTAGCTGCTCTGAACAAACAGGTAGATCAGTAGCTTACCCCGCACCAACTGGAGATCGGCAATGTGGTGTGTGACAACAGCAGCAATCTCTTGTCGGCTTTGAGTTTGGGAAAGTTGACACATGTACCCTGCATGGAACATTTGCTGAATCTTATAATGCAAAGATTTCAGTCTAAGTACCTAGGCTTACAGGAGGTCCTGAAGCAGTCCAGGAAGGTGTGTGGGCATTTCAGGCGTTCCTACACAGCCGTGGCATGCTTGGCCGATATTCAGCAGACAAACAACTTGCCGGTGAGGTGCTTAATTTGCGATAGCCCGACTAACTGGAATTCAATGCTCCTCATACTTGACCGCCTGCTACAACAGGACGAAAGCCTTCAACGAGTATCTGTACAGCTATGCTCAAAGGTCATGCTCTGGGGAGCTGGGCATTTTCTTGGTGAAGTACTGAACACTTATGCGTAATGCCTGCAGGCTAATGCATCCATCTGAGGAGGTGAAAAACCTGGTGAGTCGCAGTGAAGGCGCCATCAGCGACTTGATCCCATTTGCTTTCTTCCTGGAGCATGCTGTGTGTAGAGTGGTGGATCAAGCTGTAGAGGAACGTGAATAGGAAGAGGAGGAAGAGTTGTTGGAAACATAATTACCAGAATAAGATTTGTCATAAACACCTGCGGCAGCACAGAGGAGGGGGGAGGAGGAGGAGGAATTGTATGGGGAAAAGGGAGTCAGAGGAGGAAGGTGTTTTATTTTTTAGGAGGAGGCGGAAGAACAACCACAGCAGGCATCGCAGGGGGCTTGTGCTGCTCACCTTTCCCGTTGTATGGTTCGTGGCTGGTTGAGGAGGAGAACTTACCTGACATCACTGAAGAAGAGCAAGAGGAGATGGCTAGTAGGTCGGCATCTGACTTTGTACAGATGAGGTCTTTCATGTTGTCCAGCCTGTTGAGGGACCCCCGTATTAAAAAAACTCAAGGGGAATGACCTGTACTGCGTGACAACGCTACTAGACCCTCGGTATAAGCCAGCTGGCAAGTATGCTTTACAGTGCATTTAAGGGTGATGTCACAGCACAACGGAAAAAAGGTGCCACTGCCAGTAACCTTTCTCCTCTTCCCATGTCCACGCAGGCTCTAGCGATCTCATGGTGATGTCAGACATGCAGACATTCTTTAGTCCAACGCCTCGCCTTAGCCCTTCTGTATTCACCCTTCACTAACGCCTCGACCGGCAGGTAGCTGTCTACCTGGCCTTAAGTGAGGATATAGACACTGAGCAGCAATGAACCCTTGGACTACAGGGTGTGCAGGCTTGACTTGTGGCCAGAGCTGTCACAATTTGCCATCCAACTTCTGGCTGGCCCTGCCTCAAGCATCCTGTCAGAAAGGACCTTCAGTGCAGCTGGAGGCATTGTTAGTGAGAAGAGAAGTCACTTAGGTCAAAAAAGTGTTCAGTACCTCACCTTTATCAAAATGAATGAGGCATGGATCCTGGAAGGCTACTGCCTGCCCAAAGACTAAGTCAGTCCCCACACACAGCATCTCTGCCTGCACGCCGTGTGACTGCCTCCTCGAAGACTAAGTCAATCCCCACACAGCATCTCTGCCTGCACGCCGTGTGACTGCCTTCTCGAAGACTAAGTCAATCCCCACACAGCATCTCTGCCTGCATGCCGTGTGACTGCCTGGCCGAAGACTAAGTCAGTCCCCACACAGCATCTCTGTCTGCTGGCCGCTGCTGCCTGCCCCAAAACTAAGTCGGTCCCCACACAGAATCTCTGCCTGCAGGCCGCTTGACTGCCTTCTCCGCCACCACCAACAGCGTCCAGGACGCCAGGTGGATTCCTACATTTTTAAGGCTGCTGCTAGTAGCGACCGTTAACAAAAAGAATAATTTTTCTGGTGCGTGTACATGCCTCATTTTTCTGGCTGCTCTACAAACAAAACAAAAGGCATGTACATGTGTCAATTCCCCTTTGTGATTGTTACCTTGCCGCGGTGAAGGGGCTTGCGTATCATAATGAAGCAATGACCTATATGAGTATGTTGGGGGAAAACCCAAGAAAATAAGGTGGTTGCTTCATTGTGGACATACCAAATTCGGTCAGCTGGACAGTCACTGTTGTTTTGTCATTGAGCTACCTCAGCTTTACCATATGGGCTGAAAAACCGCCATCACCTGCACTCTCGCCATGGTGCGCACCAGTCCAGCACGGCCATCACTACAGTGAGTTTGGTATGTCAGTGTGAAGCAGTTAACTAGTTACACTACCTGCTGATCCATGTATACATACGCAAGATGTTTTCAAGCACTTTATGCCTCTAATTTAGGAATGCAATGTGATTTCTGCCCTTTAGGAATTATAACCCTGCTGTGCATCAAATCCGTTATTTTCCCTGGGACTTTTGGCGTGTATCCCACTCCGCCATGCCCCCTTCAGGTGTTAGACCCCTTGAAACATCTTTTTCATCACTTTTGTGGCCAGAAACAGTGTTTGTAGTTTTTCAAGTTCGCCTGGTCATTGAAGTCTATTGTGGTTCTCCGAGTTCGCTGGTTCGCGAACTTTTGCGGAAGTTCGCGTTCGAGGTTCGCGAACCAAAAATCTGAGGTTCAAGCCATCTCTACCAATAATATTAGATTGGGTAGACGGGTACAAAGCCTGCTGCCCCCCCGCTCCTCCACATAACAACAGAACATGTCACTAGCTAGAAGACTAGTGACTCATTTGTATGGCATCAGCAACAAACTATCCCCAGAAGGATGGAGTCTTAATAGTTCTCTGGCAACAATAACAATAATAATAATAATAATAATCATAATAATCATAATAATTCTTATGTATCTACTTCTCATTATTTCTTTGGATATAGCAAGACTTGGATACATTATTCTGGCTTTAAGGGCAAAATGATATGATTTGCATATTCTTGAGTGATGCAACATTGGAAACCACAGTTGCTCACTTAAAGCTGGATTATCGCAAATATCTCCTGTTTTAAGAAGGCAAAACTATATTCATTGTTGCTTTTTAGTAAGAGGGTTTTTTTGGTCTCTTTTAGCCCCTTATACTTTCCTAGAGGATCTGGGTCACCATGAGTTTCTAGAGTATTCTGTAGTATTGGGCCAAGCCCTATACTTTAGAGCCACATCAATCCTTACCATGCACTGAGGCTCAGGCTGAATGCATGTCCGATTGGTGTGGCTCTGTAAAATTTATTAGCTATAGACTCACTAGAGATCATAGAGATGATTTACATATTCAGGAGTCTTGTCTTGTCTGTTTTAAGAAGACTAAATTATATTCAGTATTGGATATTTGAGAGCATCACAAAAATGTTTGAATTATAAACAGAGATTAGGTATGCCCAAGACTATGACAAACATTGTGAAAAGACATTACATACCTTGATGCGTTGAGGGTGGTCTTTACTGAACATGATCGTCTTGTTATTGAGTTGCAAAGCCAGAGTTTGGGTGAAGAAGTTGGCTCTGTTACCACGCTGGTAATTTTGGATGGTGATGGAGAGCGGGGTGTGGGATGGGTCCTTTGAAGTCATTTTCACCAGCTGGTAGGTACAAGTGCTCATCAGTGAATATTTCCATCCATCAAATGTTGTGTAATCAGAGCCTCCATGAACGATGCAGGTGGAGAACTCTACTGGATGGCAGCCTCGTACTCCATCCACCAGCCTGCAGCTCTCACCGTTCTTGCATTGGGTAGGTTCACATGTCACTTTTCCACTTCTTGCCTCACACTTGCAGAGTGTGCTGCACTTCTCATCATACCAGGATTGCTCAGGCTCGTAATAGCGTCCGTTGTGCTGGCAGCCGCAGCTAGAGATCGGGACACATTTATCTCCACTAAGGACCATCCCGTCACGGCACTCACAGGTCTCCACACAGGGTTTTTGACATGAGGCTGGAGCAGTTTTGTTGGAGCAAGTTGCAGGACAAGCATTTCCGCAGGCATTGAAGTGGCTGTTCTCAATGCTGCAAACCATTGCTGTAAGATCAGAATGATCACATTACTCACAATAAAACAAAAACAAACAGAGAGAGAGAAGCTCATAACTGTCCCTCTTTTGGAGGGACAGTTCCTCTTTGAGAACCCAATCGCTCTGTCCCTCTTTCTTCCTCATTTGTCCTTCTTTCAAGACTTGTGTACAGAAATATGTAAACATATGTATTTTTCTGCTAAAAAACTGTCTTTAACCACTTCACCACTGAGGGGTTTTACCTCTTGAGCACCAGAGCAATTTTCACCTTTCAGTGCTCCTTCCATTCATTCGTCTATAACTTTATTATTACTTATTGCAATGAAATGAACTATATCTTGTTTTTTTTCGCCACCAATTAGGCTTTCTTTAGGTGGGACATTATGCCAAGAATTAATTTATTCTAAATGTGTTTTAATGGGAAAATAGGAAAACATTTGGAGAAAAAAATATTATTTTTCAGTTTTCGGCCATTATAGTTTTTTTAAATAATGCATGCTACTGTACTTAAAACCCATGAAATGTATTTGCCCATTTTTCCCGGTTAGGAAAACATTTGGGGAAAAAAATCATTATTTTTCAGTTTTCGGCCATTATAGTTTTTAAATAATGCATGCTACTGTAATTAAAACCCATGAAATGTATTTGCCCATTTGTCCCGGTTATTACACCATTTAAATTATGTCCCTATCACAATGTTTGGCGCCAATATTTTATTTGGAAATAAAGGTGCATTGTTTTCAGTTTTGCGTCCATCCCTAATTACAAGCCCATAGTTTATGAAGTAACAGTGTTATACCCTCTTGACATAAATATTTAAAGAGTTCAGTCCCTAAGGTAACTATTTATGTATTTTTTTTATTGTAATTTTTTTTTTATTACAAAAAAAAAATTGGGGGAGTAATGAGTTAATTTCTAATGTAAAACTATGTATTTGTATATGAAAAATGCTTTTGGGTGTAGTTTTACTATTTGGCCACAAGATGGCCACAGTAACTTTTTGTGCATGCGACCTGTAAGCGTAGGAAGTACGCTTACAGGAAGTACAATGAGGCTGGGAAACTTTTTTTTTCACAATGCTCATAGAAGCAGCCGATCATTTCTGGGGGATCAGCAAAAACTCGGTATACAGAGGCACCAGAGTAGAGTAAAATGTTTTAAAAACCGCTTAAAAGGAGAGGGGGATGTTAAGGTGGACTCACCTCCCTCTTACAAAAAAAGAAAACTCACTTGAGTCTCAATAAAACAGAATTGTCAAATAATTTATTCAACTCCACAAATGCAACGCGTTTCGCGGGCGTGACCCCGCTTCCTCAGGCAAAAATGGGAGCACAACTCATTGGGTCAAGCAATAGGTTTGAGCGCCTCTGTATACCGAGTTATTGTTGATCTTCCAGTCCACCCTGGGTGGAGGGGTGCATCCCCATCTACTATCTACAGAGAGCGACTTCTTAACCTGAGTGGGGTCAGGTCCTAATGCTCACCACCTGCATTTAAAGTTGTTGCCTATGGGTAACCCCTGTTTGTGAGTATATATACATAAAATTGTATTGAACTCTTTATTTTACCTGACAATACTGCCCCATATTAGGCTCTCGATTCTCTTCTTGTTTTTAAGCGATCATTTCTGGGGGGCTGAGATCAACGAACGGGAAAGTTTTTTCTCGTTCATTGATCTCCGGGCGAGCGGCCTGCAGCGTGCAGCATCTTCCAGCAGCTATGGGCTATGCTCAGGCAAGTGGCTATAATTTGCTTGAGTGAGGTTCTTCTCACTCAAACATCACTCAGGTGAAGCCAAGCAATGTGTTCTCCATTAAAGTGAAACTCCAGTGAAAATCATGTAATAAAAAAGTGCTTCATTTTTACAATAAATATGTATAAATGATGTAGTCAGTGTTTGCCCAATGTAAAAACTTTCCTCTCCCTGATTTACATTCTCACATTTATCACATTTTTACTGCTGGCAGGTGATGTTAGTGGAAGGAGATGCTGCTTGCTTTTTTGGCAGTTGGAAACAGCTGTAAATAGCTTTTTTAACAATTCAATGAGGTTCACAGACAGGAAACTGTCAGGACTATGATCCTGACATCACACTGTGGGAAGGGTTTCACCACAATAACAGCCATACAGAGCCCCCTGATGATCCGTTTGTGAAAAGGAATATATTTCTCAGTTTGGTATTATTGAGTTCCTCCACAACTGTGATATAATACAACAAATAAGATTTTTTTTCTTTCAGTAAGTGTATCTCCTTTAACCCTAAACTGAACCCAGCCGCTACATATTGTATAATTAATACTTCATCTAGTATATTATAATCTTAAAGGGGACTGTAACATCCAAAAATTAAAACAAATCCTAAAAAGTAGTTATCCCCCTCAAAAATATATATATATGTAAACCCCTTTTTAAAATATTTTTTCTCTTTTTACCTGGTCTGGATGCCTTTGCCTAACTGCTGAGTTTTTTTTTTTTTTTTTTTAGCAACAGCTGAAGCTTATCTCAGCATGCAAATAATGTGGGGCATCCTACTTTAGATAAGATCAGGACACTATGACCAGGAGTGTTAATTGCACCCCAGTGATGTAAGCCTGTTGCCTAGGTGATGATATTTGTTGTGGGAAGGACAGTAAGTTGCGGCAGTAGAGAGGGGAAATTAACACTGAGCTGGATTGAAAAGCAAAAGAAAAGGGCAGAAGTGGTGTTAATTTTGGCATTACAGAGGAACAGTAAAGATGGAAACCAGTAGAAATATTCCTTTCTTTTTTTTTTCTTCCTATCACATTTCTCCAAAATCTTACAGTGAACACTATAAACAAACAGGACAAACAGAATAGATAAGCTAAATAAGAAATTTCTTACTGGAGAATTTTTTGTTTTTCAGTCAATAGGAAGTTACATCCCACTTTAAAACCAAAGAATAATGATACAAATCTATAAGTAATTGAAAAAGAGTTCTACTCACGACAACCCGATTGAGTCCTCCAATCGTAAACCTTGACGCCTTCCTGTAAGCATGCCTTTGCATAGGTCTCCAGAGATTTACATAGAATAGCTTTTGCACCACCATTCATACAGACATCAAAGGCACAGGCATCGAGGAGTTTGCTGGGATCTACTTTTTTGATACACTTTCTGAAAGGTCCATCCTCTTTGGAAAGCAAGCCACAGTTATTATCACTTCTGTACTGACGCTTCTGGTCCTCATCACACGTTAGACATTTATTTGGACAACGGTGGAAACAGAAGGAATCATTCTTATTCGCTTGCCATTCTGCAAACCAGTCTGTGACGGAATTAATTAGCGTTCCATTGGGAGCTCTCTGGTCATCATCTGGATTCTGATTGAAATTGCCACAAATACCAGAAATGGAGTTATAATAACTGCTGGAAAGAGTCATTGTGAAGACCCAATTATAATCAAATGTTACTTCCAAATAGGGTACGGCCTGCACAATGGCTGTTACGCCACTCTGGGTTGCTGTCAGTCTCCCATTAGCCAGAGTGACCGGTAGGTTGCTTAGTTCCCCATTAACCTATGCAGAAAGGCAAAAAAAATTACATTAGTTTGACCAGGAAAAAATAGAATCAAAATGATACAATTTAAAAGAATCAAAAAGTAAGCTTTCAACATGTCTTTAGGCTCTCACATCCTATGAAAGACTCGACTATAGAAAATTGAAAGGTGATTTATACCAATGAGTAGATCAATTTACTGTAACTGGGATAAGTCTTAACCTTCTCCCGACCACCTCACGCCAATGGGTGGCGGGAGAGTGGCACCTCCAGGACTGCCTAACGCCAATTGGCTTCAAAGTCCTGGAGGCGGGGTTAGCAGGGAATGAGCGCTCGCTCACACGCTCATTCCCTGTGGCTGTAAACAAAGCGAGGCTCCATCATCAGTCTGCCAGCCACGATCGGAGCTGGCAGGCTGCAATATAAAAAAAAAGCTAAATAAATATTTGTACAGAGCTGTGATCTAGCACAGCGCAGCAGAGGGGACAGCCCTGTCACTTAACTGTCCCTCTGATTGGCTCACAGCAATCTAATTCCTCTCATAGGCTGATGACTATGAAAGTGGAGTATAGTGTACAGATCGCAGTCTAGGGCCAATTTAAGGGAGAAGGGGGAAATAAAAGAAATAGTGCTTTTTAAAAAAAAAATTAGTTGAAAAAAAAAATCACAGCAGCAATCAAATCCCACCAAAATAAAGCTCTAGTTGGGAGAAGAAACTGCGGTAACATTAATTTGTGTGAAACGTTGTATGGTCGAGCAATCAAGCATTAAACCTGTGCAGTGCTGAATTGTAAAACATCGACTGGTCACTAGGGAAGGGAAGGGGGGGGGGGTGTTTATAAACCTGTGGTACTAAAGAGGTAAAAGTATTAAATATTCCCTACCAACTATCTGCATGAATGATCTGCTCATCTTAGTATGATTGAGTGAGAGGGCCTCTGTCAGTCTTGCAAGAATTTTCCCAAACTTACACAAAGTTTCATTGGAACAGTTTTGCAAATTGCATTGAAGTCAATGGCACCAAATTAAGTGATTAATAGCAAAGCCCCCATAAATAATCATCATATTTGGTGTGATACAGAGGACAGTGGGAACAAGCAGGGGCAAAATAAAAAAAAAATGATTTTACATTTATGATAGGAGAAATGTTTTTAAATGCGGTATAATGGCAGATAATGTATCTACCCATCGGTAATAAAACTTTACATAGATTTTTAAAACAGCAGTGAATTTCCTGCCAGGGTTCAACAGAAAACCCTGGGGAAGGTTGTAAAGCTTTTGTAAGGAATCTCTGGAAGAGAGGGTCGGCAAAGCTTCCCCTCCTAAAAAGACCTTGTCTATAGCACGGAAAGGGAGCACTTCCCAACCTCTGGTGCCCGAGAAGAGGTGGGGGGAATCCCAGATGTCCTCCTCCTCAAACAAAATGGGCATAAGTTTACTAAAGTGCCAGATTTATAAAGTGCCAGATTTAACACATTTTACTATGCTTGGTTACAGCTTCGGAAAGACGTACCTGTATCTGATTGAATTCTCCCGTGTGTATGGAGATTGTTACGTTGTACATCGTTACATACACAGCCTTGACATAGGAGAAGTCTTGAGACCCTCTGTTGTCATTTTCGGTGACTATCTTGAATGGTGGCAGGCCAGGATCATCGCCTTTGTACTGTGCCATGACGTAGCCACAGGTGCCCTGGGCATCGACAAATTTGCCATCTAAAGTCATGTAGTGGGGGTCACCCCATGCCCAGCACTGACTGCTGAAATCAGACTCACAAGCGGCTTCCTCACCCTGAACTTTACAGCTTTCCTTCGAACGGCAAGTTTTGGACTTGCAAGGATCTAGAAAAAAACATACACAGTTATACACATTAAAATATTTATAAACTTTACAGGTGCCTTCAAAAACTCAATAAAATTGAAGGGAAGAAAAATAATGAGTTTCACTTACCTGGAACTTCTACCAGCCCCCTGCAGCCGCCCTTTGCCCTCGTCAGTGCTCAATGATCCTCTGTTCTCCCGCCGCCACCTAGTTTCATTTTTGCTGACTCGGTGTCGGTGGGCTACTGCACCCATCGGTGTGGCTCTGACCATGCGTATCCTTCTTTGCATTCCCCTACTATTGCAGGGGGGGAATGCAAAGAAGGATACCCATGACCAGGGCCGTGTAGACGCAGTGGCCTGCTGACTCTGAGTCAGCAAAAATGAAACTAGCTGGTGGTGAGGGAACGGAGGATCGTTGAGGACCAGCGAAGGCACAGGGCGGCTGCAGGGGGCTGGTAAAACCCCAGGTAAGTGAAACATATTTTTTTTCTTCCCCTTAGGTTTTACTTTAAAAAAGAAAAAAAGAGGTGCAAAGGGAGTATCTGTGCCAATGGTTAGTTGTGCTCACAGAGGCATCTAGCACACCTAGTTCTTGGCAGTGGCACAGATACTCCCCTTTTGCCTGATGAAGTGGGCTGCATCCTGTGAAAGACATTGCATCCTGGAGTGATTAACCTTTTCACCTCCCCCAGCACGAGTATCTACCTCCCTGTATGTACACAAATACAAACAAATTATTTTTAAAAACCCTTGTAGGTGAAAGGGTTAATAAAAAGTATTTTAAGACATCGACTTTCTGAGTCGTCTGATAGGAGGTAAGTGTACCACTACCTCCTTTACACTTTTATTCCACATTTTCATTTTTTTTTTTTTTGGCGGGGGGGTTATGCTTAGTTGCCTCCAAGGGTCTCACTTATGGTGACCATACATGGTACAATTTTTCCATGCTTTTTTTTTAATTAGATAATTTTGTTCGATTATTCCGATTATTTTCAACATGTCCCATCGCATTTTTATCTAAAAACAGGATAATCATTCATTTTTATTGATCAAAAAATAGAAAAATTATTTTCGACTTTCATTCGATGTGACTGTTTTGGTTGAATAAACGGGAAAATTGAAAGTTTTTTTATTTTACCGTGTGTGGGCACCATTAGGGAAATTGTAAGTTCAAGACTGACATAGCATTAGAAATGTCTCCAGACTCGTCCGCATTGATGGATATTTGACCTCCCTCTCCTCACCTTTGTTGACACAAGTCCTCAAACCATCCCGGAGCTTACAAATCTCATCTTCAGCACAGCGCTTATTATGGCAGCTCAAGCCAAGTCCCGGCCTACAAGTACATTCCTGGCTGCAGTCCTCGCTGAGAACAGTCTCATTGGCCTGAAAATGTAATAGAGAGATTATAAAGTGGGAATTCACTAAAAATGTAATGTTTGCCCTAATGCATCAAACACTTCACCCCGAAGGGGTTTTTACCCTAACGGACAAGAGCGATTTTCACGTTTCAGTACTCATGCATTTCATTTGTCAATAGCTTAATCACTACTTATCACAATGAAGTGATCTATATCTTATTTTTTTCACCACCAATTAGGCTTTTAGGGGGTTGATATTTGTTTTCATTAATTACTTTTATTTTCTATGCAATTTAATGGGGAAAAAAATAAAAAATGAAAAAATACACTATTTCTCCCATTTCATCCCCTATAGATGTAATATAAACACTGCTACTGTACATAAAGCCAACACATTTTATCTGCCTATTTGTCCTGTTATCACAAGATTTTAATGATGTCCCTCGTACAAAGTATGGTGACAATATAATATTTGGAAATCAAGGTGTATTTTTTCTATGGTGTTTTTTTTTACCCACTAATCTCACTTGCACGAGCGCGGGAACACACATGCACATGCGGCAGCGCGCACGAGTGCGTGGTAGCGTTCACATGCACAGCAGCAGCAGCAGCACTGTTTGACTTATAAAAACATCCTGGAGCCGTTAAGAGGCTCTAGCAGGACGTTTTTATAAGTCTGCGTGTCATTAAGTGGTTAAACACAGTTAAAATGAATATGAAGTAGAGATGTCGCGAACCGAAAATGGCTACATATCTGCTTACAGATATGTAGCCAGACATGGCCTTGTCTTTTGTGTTCAACAGTTGTCAAGAGAAAAAGTAGACAAGATAGCAGTGTTAGGAAGACTTGCCTAAGGTCTCCTACTGAATAGGTGCTGGCTTACTGAACAGACAGAGACGAGATTCGAACCCTGGTCTCCTGTGTCAGAGGTAGAGCCCTTAACCATTACACCATGCAGCCACTGCGTACAGATATGTAGCCAGACATTGCCTTGTCTTTTGTGTTCAACAGTTGTCCAAAGAGAACCCCAGATAGCCAGGTAGATTCATCTCTCTCTCTCTCTCTCTCTCTCTCTCACCAACACTACATGCTGAAGCCAGCCTAGCATGTACCATTTATGCTCAATCCATTTATGCTCAAAAATACAATTCCGTGGAAAGCGGTGACCATCCCTACTAGAGCGAGAGAGAGAGAGAGAGAGAGAGAGAGAGAGAGAGAGAGAGAGAGAGATGAATCTACCTGGCTATCTGGGGTTCTCTTTGGACAACTGTTGAACACAAAAGACAAGGCAATGTCTGGCTACATATCTGTAAGTAGTGGCTGTATGGTGTAATGGTTAAGAGCTCAGCCTCTGACACAGGAGACCAGGGTTCAAATCTCATCTCTGTCTGTTCAGTAAGCCAGCACCTATTAAGTAGGAGACCTTAGGCAAGTCTTCCTAACACTGCTATCTTGTCTAATTTTTCTCTTGACAACTGTTGAACACAAAAGACAAGGCCATGTCTGGCTACATATCTGTAAGCAGTGGCTGCATGGTGTAATGGTTAAGGGCTCTGCCTCTGACACAGGAGACCAGGGTTTGAATCTCATCTCTGTCTGTTCAGTAAGCCAGCACCTATTCAGTAGGAGACCTTAGGCATGTCTTCCTAACACTGCTACTGCCTATAGAGTGTGCCCTAGTGGCTGCAGCTCTGGTGCTTTGAGTCTGCCAGGAGAAAAGTGTGATATAAATGTTATTTGTCTTGTCTATTTTTTCTCTTGCATTGAGCATAAATGGTACATGCTAGGCTACTTTCAGCTACTTTCAGCTACTTTCAACTAGTAGTGTTGGTAGTATAGGGGATATGTTAGTTAGCTACCATACACTGAGACCTGGGTTCAAATCCCAGTCACGGTATGTAAGCTGGTTTTTGAAATACTGGAATTCCCTGGCAGATGAGACCCTCCTCCCTCCGGTAGGAGGGAATATGTAGGAGGAGAGGAGGGTGGAGGGTGCAAGAGGCTAATTAAAATTTCCTTAGCAGAGTGTGTAGCAGCTGTTTCTTAATTAATTAGTATAGGCAGACGAGTGAGTCAAATGGCTCAAGGACCTTGACTTATATAAGGGGGGTGGGGCTCCAGGCGTGAGTGCAGTCTGATTGGTAACAATGTGCCTGCTGACTGTGATGTAGAGGGTCAAAGCTTTGCTCAATAGAGCATTATGGGGTGAATTGAACTTCCGGGAAAGTTCGCCATTGGTAGGTGAACGTGAACCACTGAAGTTCGCCTGGAACCGTTCGCCGGCGAACCATTCGAAACATCTCTAATATGAAGCACAACAAGACTGCTATGATGTAATTTCAATGCATATTTAGACCTCATGGAAGCTAAGTGATATTGCACGCTGCAGGACACATTCTCAGATTGAATCCTAATTGAGCAAATAAAAGAGAAAAAAGTTATATGTGTCTTCCCTCCCAAGTAGCAGTACCTTGACAAACAGATGATTTTAGCTGACAGTTTAATGTTACATTAAATGCCTTAGACCAAATGTAAGTATATTATCACTTTAACCATTTCCGTACTAGCAGTCTCTGCCCCCTTAAGGACCAGAGAATGCTGGTACGGTAAAACGACGCCTCCTGACAAATCGCTGCAATAGTCCGCCACTCCTGCCAGTAACACCATTCTGTCCCTGCCACAGATCCCTCTCTCTGCTGTCCCTATGATAGCAGAGCGCTGTGTGCCTGGTCAGGAGCCGCTTTCATTTTCTCCTGACCCTGTCAATCAATGTAAGCCAATGGGATTGGCTTACAGTGAATGACAGGGCCAGGAGCTAATGAAAATTGCTCCTGGCTGGCTCACAGAGCTCTGCTGTCAAAGAGACGGCAGGGTGAGTGTATTGCGGCGGGGAGAAAACGGTGCAATCGGCGGGCGTGACTGCGCAGCAGGATGATTGAAATCTACGTCCTGTCAGATCCACGCTGCCACATGCAGGACGTAGATTTCAACTGCGTCGGTCCGCAAATGGTTAAGTAACTCATTTAGAAATAATGGTTATTTAATGGTAGAGGTAAACTAATGAGGTATAAAAAGATGCCTTGGGAAGTTTTATCACTTCCAGTGAACGGCAGTACAGATATTTCTAATCCTTTGTCAATGCCTCTTCAGTAATCATCCTCATAGGAATTTTTCATCAAATTTTCTTTCAAAACTTCTACTCACCATGTGCATGCGCAGTTTCTCATAATGTCTGTGACCATGCCCCCAAAATCCTCCTTTCTACTGTGCATGCGTGCAGAAACTAGAAGATTCAAACTGTGCATGCACAAAGTCTAATACTTCTGGTTTACAGGTCTCGACCACTCAAGGTCTGGGCCCAGACCAGACCAACTAGCAGACATACGGGCATTTCGGGGGGAGGAAAGATGCAATGCAGCACTGCTGGACAGGACTTAAAACACTAGGTATGTTTTCATACCACCTATTCCCCGCATGTATTATTTAAGATGGCAGCTGTTATATTTAATCTTTCATCAAGAGAGTTAGGCCTCGTTCACATTACCAATGTGAATGACTGTGCCATCGGAACTGCAACGTGTACAAACGTATTCCATCTCCGTTTGCATGCGCTGCGTGGCTGATTCCCATTTTCTGTAGTGAATGGGACAGTCATGCGTTTGGGCAAAAAATGCATGCAGCATGCGATCCCGGACCGCCCTGGTCCACAACGCATGCAGTGTGAACATCAGACAGGGAAGTCTATGCACTTCTGCGTTTCTTCCTTCCACACGCGTTGCTGAAATACGGACACTGTCAGCAACATGTGTAATGTGAACGAGGCCTTAGAGTTAAAGTTAGTCAAAATATTAAAATATTTATTACTTAAAGTGGTCTGAAACTCTGACATATCATTAATTAAAACAGTGTTTTTCTACTTTTTATTGCTAATACAGTTATCATATTTGCATTTTTGCACAGTTTCCAAAGTGTAGTTTATCTTGCCCTGAAAACTGCCATTGCATTTTATTCCAACTGATTTTTATTATATATTTAAATCCTCTAATGAGCAGTTCTGATTTGTGTGTGTGCTTGAAGCAGACAGCTTCTCAGAGACTGGTTTTTACTTGTTATACACAAATGTATGTTGGAATGTAAGCAAAGATACTCTTATCTCCAGTCATTGTGCTTTGTTTAACCAATCTTTTAGAGCAAAGTAGAAATGCTGACTTTCAAACCACTTTAAATGTTTTTGTTTGTTTGTTTGTTTGTTTGTTTTTTTTTGTTGCTCATACTGCAAATTATATGTGTGTTTATATGTGTGTATAATTATATATTGCCTAATATTGAGTATGATCATTGGAGGAGTAGAAAGAGATGCTCTATTTTAAATGATGCATTCGAAAATAATAAAGTTTGAAAATACAACTGAATATAAAATGATCTTACCGCCAGATACCTCCCATTGTAGTTACATCCACAGTTCTCTATGGTCACACATTTGTCACCGTTGAACAAATAGCCAGGGTCACACTCACATCCCTCGAAACATCTGTCGCTACAAGTGCTCGGTGCCAGGAGGCTATTGCAGGTGGACTCACAGGTGCGGGTACACAGCTTGTACTGACTCTTCGCCGGACAGGCAAGTGCTGGTGTAGAAAGACAGAGGGGATATTGAAGTTAAATTCCACCTTTGTGGAAGGATACATAAGGGCCCATATGCAATTAACTTTTCTCCTGCGTTATCTGCTAGGAGATAACTTTCATCTTCTCTATAAAATAACTTTTAAGCATTTTACAATTGAAAAAGTACCGAAAAGCTGGTTAAAAATTACTATCATCATTATTTTGAGTATTTTCCTACTTGCTGGTGGTTTAAAAAACAAACCTTGGAGAAAACTCAGGAGAAAAGGTGAATTGCATACGGGCCAAGGTGACATGTGACATGATGAGATAGACATGTGCATGTAGAGTGCCTAGCACACAAATAACTAGGCTGTGTTCCTTTTTTCTCTTTTTCTGCCTGAAAGAGTTGACATTTAACTATGCAACTGACGGTTTCTCTCAAGTTGGGACTTAGTCAGATTATAGAAACCCTCACTGCAGGATTCCAAAAAAAAATAGTTATTTTTAAGGAGTAGGAGGATAGATTAGATACAATTGCATCTCGTATCAGTTTATTTTCACCTCGGGTTTCCTTTAAGAAAATCAATTCCTGTAAATCAGCTTTGTGCTAGGCAGTTTCTGTGCATAGGCGGGCTATGTGTGGAGCTGGGGCACTGCTGATGCGTGAGTGAGCCTCAGTCGGTGTTGATTCAGGAGCTCCATATTTTCTCCTCATCTCCAACCCATCCGTTCATCACCCCCCGCACTCTGATGCTCCTCCTACAAATTTCAAAGGTGCGGTAAACAGCGATTAGATGTATTTTTACCTGATCTTACAGTCTCTGGTGCTGTCTCTCATTTCTGTCCCCACTTTCTGCATGTGACACCACCCAAGGATCAGGTGAATACGAGGATTACTGTTCTTATCTAAACCTCTGCATTTTGAGTAAGCTGCACTTGTTTTAAGGACATGGAAGCACTTGTTATAGGAAAAACATAATGGAGGCACTTGTTACACAGGCAACACTATATGGGCATTTTGTTTTAGAAAGGACAAAATAAAAGTGGCATATCAACATGGAATTGTGACCAATTTGGGTCTTATGCTGGGAATACACGAGTCGACACCCTCCGCATCCCCGCTCGTCCGCGCGGGTGCCCAGATCGATTCCTGCTCGTCCCCACGGGCGTTCCTTATCTTTTGCTCATTTTCTTCCCTTGGGGATCGAGCACAGAATCGATCCAGCGGTGTATCGGACCTCTCGGAAATTATTAATCGAGCCATCTGCGGCTCGATTGACAAGAACAATCCATCCATTTATGCCCAGCATTACAGATCAAACACCCATCAAATTGGTAGGATAGGATGGCAATCTCTAGAAAAGAGTAAAGTATCAACTGAACAAGAAGGACTTACGGCAATTAGCAGCAACTCTCCACATTCCAATTGCAGCTCCTTTTTCTTGACACAGCGCCACATAGGCCTGGATAGCGGCACACACTGCACCATACCCATCATGCTCCAGGCAGGCTTGTGACACACAGCTCTTCACAAATTTCTCGGGAGGCACAAGGCCGTGACAATATTTGAATGATCCGTTGGGATCTGCAATCATGCCACACTTGCTATTTGACTTAACTTCAGTGCTTCTGGCTTCATCACACTTTGGACACTGGTCAGCAGAACACCCACGACATCCGTGTTTAGCTAAGGCCCAGGACTCACTGAATAATGTTACGTTGGTGGTGGTGGAGCCATTTGGAAGATAAAGGTCATCTTTGGCAGCATTATTGTAATTTCCACAGATGCCTTCAACATCGCCAGATAAAGTGCTTGGTAGCCAAACTGAAACAATCTGCTGCGCGTTATAAAGAAGCTTAATGCTGTCTTTAGTCTGGACTACGATATTATTTCCCTCCTTGTTTATCCAAATCTCACGTCTGGAGGACTGCCAAGGAAGGGTTATTTTCTCATTGTTGATCTGAAATTAAAAAAAAAAAATAAAAAAAAATGTTATTTTGCTTCCTGTTGAACTTAAAGTGCACCTCTGGTGAAAATGAAAAAAAATATAGACACACTAATGAAGCAAAGTTAAAATGCCCTGGCAGATTATTTTAGCAACTGCAGCCTTGCGTGAGCCAGTTTCTGGCACATAGGGCTTGATTCTCTGAACCGTGATAACTATTATCACGGTCGCGTATTATAACTTTGCATTTTAATTTGCAAACGGGCTCAATTTCACGTGGAAATTTACGTTTGTGCGCGAAAAATGTTATGCACAACGATAGCGTGACCGTGATAATAGTTCTCACAGTTTAGTGAATCAAGCCCATAGAATAAAACCTTGCAGAAAAAGGCCTTGGTCTATTCTATAACAGACAGAGAAAAGGCAGAGGCCTTTTTCAGCAAGAGGATAGCGCTACAGGCCCGAAACCTGACTCAAACGTGGCTCTGATAAATCTTACTGCTAAAATGATATTTGGGCACATTATAACTAGAGATGTAGCGAACGGTTCCCGAACCGTTCGCCGGCGAACATCTCTGAATACATGGGGCTTTTACTACTTCCGGGTCGCTCTGACCCGGAGTAGTACGCCTGCGCTGCCCGGCGAAGCGCGTCCTAGATCGCGCTCCTGTTGACGGGCACTCTCTGCGCATGTGCGTGACGTCATGAACGACGTCACGCACATGCGCAGAGAGTGCCCGGCAACAGGAGCGCGATCTAGGACGCGCTTCGCCGGGCAGCACAGGCGTACTACTCCGGGTCAGAGCGACCCGGAAGTAGTAAAAGTCCTAGAGATGTTCGCCGAGCGAACAGTTTGCAACATCTCTAATTATAACTTTACTTAGTTTACCCATACTTGTTGGTATTGTGTATTTTCACCAGAGGTGAACTTTAACAGTAACAAAATAAGTTTTAGGACAACCCTAGAGGGTCACTGAGATGCAAATGAATCCAGCTTGAATGCAATTTTATGCTTATAAACTATATGTAGGCCGTAATTGGGCCAGTTAAATGTACTTCTTGACAAGTCTGACTAGCTCCAAATGCAAGCTGAATACAATTTACATGCAACATACAATTATTATACAGTAATTTAATTGACCATCTCCAATGCATGACACGATAGGAAAAAAAAATATTCGTACAGTTTTACATAATTCCTAAGTAAACAATAAATAAATAAATACTTATGTATGCTGAAGTTCTTATTTTAGAATTTATGGAAAAATGGAAAAAAGAAAATCAACATTGATTCAAAAAAATCATATTAGTGCTATGCAAGCTATTTTGCACTTTTATGTTTTAAAGCACATGTGTCGAACTCCAGGCCTGGAGAGCCAGATCCATGCCAGTGTTTAGGATGGACTGAGAAAGAAAGGAATGTGTTCTACCTGATGGACCACACCTTTTCTGATTCAGACCCATCAATTCATTTGAGCTGTATCAAAAATGTGTGAGGATCTCGGCCCTCGTAGGACCGGCTTGACATACCTGTTTTAAAGGGAAGGTCCAAGCAAAATAAAAAAATGAGTTTCACTTACCTGGGGCTTCTACCAGCTCCATGCACCCATTCTGTGCCCTCGTAGTCACTCACTGCTGCTCCAGTCCCCCGCAGTTTGCCGACCTCGGAGGTCGGCGGGCCGCATTGTGTACATTTTTACGCATTCCCGCTAGTGTAGGAACATTAACACATACATTTTTACGCGTTACTGGTTTAATGCGTAAAAATGTACGCAATGCGGCCCCAAGCTGCCAGCGAGGGACTGGAGCAGCAGTGAGTGACTACGAGGGCACAGGATGGCTGCATGGGGCTGGTAGAAGCCCAAGGTAAGTGAAACTTATTTTTTTATTTTGCTTGGACCTTCCCTTTAAAAACAAGTTTTACAATTTAGTCTGCAGCCAGCTTTGGTCTTTCAGACATTACACATCATTCAAGATATCCTTTGCATGGTATCGGAGCAATTTAATCTGTGGACACACCCAGTCACCACTTTCTATTTAGATGCTCAATCATTTTACTCCAGCCTGATAGTGATTGGCATGACTATCTCAATTAGGCAAGGTAAGAGAGTGATGTTATGTCTCCAGAAGTCTTTGCAAAAAAATTTGGTTTATTAACATATTCACAACCACCATTATATTCTGATATGACCCATGAAAACATTACAAACTTTTTTTTTTATCTAATGACAAACACTTTTAAAAAATGTAGTCGAGGTTTGCTAGAACATTTATTTTCTGCATGGTTTTTCACTTCTCTACACTCTTGGACATTAGCTCCAATACCTTGAAAGCTTTGTCATTTTAAATACCTTGACATTAAACATTGTTTCTACTACAACTGGGATGTTACATCAGCTCATACATTTGGTTCCTTACCTTAATGTCTGAACTTCCTCCATTGTCTAACTCTACAGTGTAGCCATCATATACCACAGTAATGGATTTGATTAATGCCACGTTGTTATTTTGGTCATTGTCCACGACCACTTGGAAATTGTTAGGTGCTCCTTTTTTGGACCTGGTAAGTACTTGGGTGCAGGTGCCTTGGAGCTCATAGAAACTGCCTTCTGGATTGATATAGTATGGACCTGCCCAAGCTGAACATTGGCCAAGTTCCTTGGGATGGCAGCCAAGGTCTCCATCCACCACTTTGCATGCTTCTTTGGCTCTACATGAGCTTTCCTGGCATGTGGTGATACCACTGGCACCACATGTACATTTCCTCTTGCAGAGGTCATCGGTGTAGAACTCTTGCCCTGCTTTGTAGTAGATGTTCTCAAAGACACAGCCACATTCCGCGATTGGCACACAGTCCTCACCACTCAGGATGAAACCATCATTGCAGTAGCACCCTTCCGTATAAGATGGTACACAAAATGGTGGAGCAATAAGGTCAAAACACGTAGGGGGACAACTGTTTCCAAGGAGCTCATAGTGACTGTTTGGGGGGCAGGTGAGTTCTTTGAAAATAAAAAAAAAGTACAATTTAAAATATGCCATAAATAATAACATCAACAGAGCACAACTACAATCAAGTTCTACTTCTAGGCCAACATCTCATCTACTGAGAAAAGTCCACCTAACATTTTTGTATTTAGACAGTTTAAAAACATTGAGCTGATCTCCTCCTTATGATCAGCAGTATCCCTGCTTATTTGTGCAGTTAAAGGGGCACTATGGCGAAAAATTGTAAAATTTAAAATATGTGCACACATAGACAAATAAGAAGTACGTTTTTTTCCAGAGTAAAATCAGCCATAAATTAATGTTCTCCTATGTTGCTGTCACTTACAGTAGGTAGTAGAAATCTGACCGAAGTGACAGGTTTTGGACTAGTCCATCTCTTCATAGGGGATTCTCAGCAAGGCTTTTATTCTTTATAAAGATATTCCCTAAAAAGGATTTATACAATGATGCTGGCCAGCTTCCTGCTCGCTACACAGTTTTTTGGCAGTTGGACAGAGCAACTGCCATTCACTAAGTGCTTTTGAAAATAAATAAATCCCTGAGAATCCCCCTATTTGGACTAGTCCACCAAAACCTGTTGCTTCTGTCAGTTTTCTACTACCTACTGTAAGTGACAGCAACATAGGAGAAAAGTAATTTATGGCTCATTTTACTCTGGAAAAAATGTACTTTTTATTTGTTTATGTTTGCACATATTTTAAATTTTACAATTTTTCTCCATAGTGCCCCTTTAATTAATCAGGCAATCAACTGAGCTTTGTGCTATTCATAAATCACCAAGATACAGATGGACAGTACAGTGGCATATTGTTAAGCACTCTGGCCTTGCAGCACTGGGTCACCAGTTCAAATCCCAGCCAGGGCACTATATGCACAGTTTTTTTTGTGTTTCCTCCGGGCATTCCAGTTTCCTCTCACATCCCCAAAACATACAGATAAGTTAAATGGCTTCTCCCTAAATTGTCCCTAGACTACGATACATACACTACATGATAGAGACATAGACATATGACTATGGTAGGGATTAGATTGTGAGCCCCTCTGATGGACGGTTAAGCGACAAGACTGTTCTTAGTACAGCACTGCGGAAGATGTCAGCACTATACAATTGTAAATAATAATAAAGAGATAATAATAATACAGATCTCACAGTGATTTTGACTGTGCCACGATTGCTCGTGTGAGATGGCCTGGTACCAATATTTCTGTAAGTGATAATCTCCTGGACTTTGTCTGCACATCAGTGTGGGGGGAAAAATGAAAAACATTCACTGAATGGCAGTCCTGTGGTTTGAAATTCCTTGTTGATAAGAATGGTTCCGAGATAAAGGGCAGACTGGTTCGGGTTGACAGGTAGGCTACAATTACTATGGGGATCAGCAAAGCACCTCAGAATGCCCAACAAGTCGCATGACACCAGGGTCCACTGCGGTTAGTGAAATATGTAAAGCGGAAGCTGGAAAGGACACATTGGACAGCAAAGATGTAAAGCATGGCCTGGTCCGATGAACCTTGATTTATGCTCAGACCCACAGATGACAAGGTCAGAATTCAGTGTCAGCAGCGTACAGTATGTCCTTGGAGCCAGCCTGCCTTGTGTCTGCAGTCCAAGCTGGTGGTGGTTTATCGGGGGTTCAAATGAAATATTCATAATATGAAATCTTAGTGAATGTCTGTAGGGTACCAAAACATGTTGACTTTCTGTAGGTTACAAAAGCATTTCTGACTATCCTTCAAAAGTTATAGCAATGAAGCGTTGTACCGTGTTAGCCATCAATAAAAGAAAGAAGTTTAGAATCAGGATGATATCATTTATTGACTAACTTAGAAGTAAAGGAGTAATATTTCAGCTATGAAGCCTATGAAGCTTTCAGCTATGAAGATACATTGTTCTGCAAACATAAATGAATGCCATTGGATAACTTCATTACAACATCAGGAGGGTCTCACAGGGATGCCAACTCATTTATGACAAATAGATAAGACCAATTGTTTGTTTAAACATCACATATCACAGACTTAAGGTGCGTACACACGCACTACGGCCACCAATGACGCGTCCGTCAGATCCTCCCACTGGGCGGACTTTCAGGCAACAGTAGCGCGTGTGTATGCACTGTCGACGGACTGATAAGGCTGTTTCTGAGCGATCCGCCTGGCGTATCCCCCCATAAAAAGTCCCTGAAAGTCCGCCCGGCAGGAGGGTCTGACGGACCCGTCATTGGCGGCCCTAGTGCGTGTGTACACATCTCAAGGGCTTGATTCACTAAACCGTGATAACTCATATCACGGCCGCGCCAGCGTTTTTGCTCGTGATTTCACGCGAAATTGCAAATTTTCATGTGCAATCGCGAATTTTCACATGCAAATCTTGCCATTTTTATGTGAAAATTTGTGATTGCACGTGAAAACCTTAAAACGCGTACAAAAACGCTAGCGCAGCCATGATATAAGTTATCATGGTTTAGTGAATCAAACTCTTAGTGTGATGAGGAGATATCGTAAAAGCGGAGTTTCAAAGTCATTTGGTCAGAGTACATACAACATTTGTAATAGCCTAAAAATAATTGTGGAATTTAAAATTCCACAATTTAAAATTCCACAATTCTTTTTCTATATATATATAAAATCGTGTGTGTGTGTGTGTGTGTGTGTGTGTGTGTGTGTGTGTGTGTGTGTGTGTGTGTGTGTGTGTGTGTGTGTGTGTGTGTGTGTGTGTGTGTGTGTGTGTGTGTGTGTGTGCCACGATCACGCGAAAACGGCTTGACCGTTTGAACGAAACTTGGTATACAGATCCCTTACTACCTGGGATGATAGGTTCTGGGGGTCTCGCGGCCCCCCTGCACACGTGGGCGGAGCTAAAAACAGCAAATCAGATTCCACCCATTCAAGTCAATGGAAAAAATGTAAAAGACTGCCATTCTCACAGTAATCAAGCCAGAGTCCCCACACTTGGCACAGTTGGTCACTTGGTGACCGAGGTTGCAAATCCAGGAAAAGGGGGCAGAGCATAAAACAGCCAATCAAATTTCAGCCGTTCATTTTAAATGGGTAAATGTAAACGACAGCCATTCTTAGACTGTTAATCGCAGGGTTCTCAAACTTGCCACACTTGGTCACTGGGTGAATGCGATTAATATTCAAGAAAATGGGTGGAGCCTATAACAGCCAATCAAAATTCATCTATTGATTTTCAAGGGGAATATTTGAACTGCTGCTATTCTTACACTGTTAATGGCAGAAGCTTCAAATTTGCTACAGTCGGTCATTGGGTGACTGGGGTCCAAATTCACTAAAGGGGCGGGGCCACATACAGCCAATCAGATTTCCTTGGTGGATAAACTGCTTCCATTCACACATTTTTGATGCCAGGAACCTGACAGCTCACAAACTTGGTCATTGAGTGACTGTGTGTCAAGGTTTCAAAAAGTGGGCGGAGCCAAAACAATTTTTACTGGGAAAATATAAACTGCAACCATTCTTACACCGTTAATGGCAGGGTTCTCAAACTTTGCACAGTTGGTCATTGGTTGACAGATTAAGATTTTGGAAGGTGGGTGGAGCCTACAACAGCCAATAAAAATTCACCTTTTGATTTTCAAAGGGAATATTTCATCTGCTACCATTCTCTTATACTGGTAAAAGCAGATGCCTCAAACCTGGTACAGTTGGTCACTGGGTTACTAGGGTCCAAATTCAGGAAGGGGGTGGAGCCACAAACAGCCAGATTTGTTTATTTTTCAATGGGAATATACAAAGTATTGATACCAAGGACCCCAAAGCTGATAAACTTGATAATTGAGTGACTGTATGTCAAGGTTAGAAAAAGTGGGCGGTGCCAACGACTTCATTTTTTACATTGCAGGGTTCCCAAACTTTACACAATTGGCCACTGGGTGACTTGGATGAATATTCAGAAATCTGGGTGGAGCCTACAACAGCCAATCAAAATGTACCTATTGATTTTCAAGGGGAATATTCACATTGCTACCATTCTTACACTGTTAGTGGCAGAGGCCTCAAACCTGATACAGTCAGTCATTGGGTGACTGGGGTCCAAATTCACTAAAGGGTGGAGCCACAAACAGCCAATCAGATTTGTTAGATTGATTTTGTTATTGGCAGGGTTCTCAAACGTGACACAGTTGGCCACTGGGTGACTGGGACTGGGACTGGGACTAATATTCAGAAAAGTAGGTGGAGCCTACAGCAGCCAATCAAAAGTCACCTTTTGATTTTCAAGGGGAATATTTACATTGCTGCCATTTATGCTCTCTTAATGGCAGAGGCCTAACATCATAAACTTGGTCATTAAGTGACTGTATGTCAAGATTAGAAATAGTAGGTGGAGCCAAAAACAACTAACTTTTTACATGGGGAAATGTAAGCTGCAGCTTTTCTTACACTGTTAATGACAGGGTTCTCAAACTTCACACAGTTGTTCACTGGGTGACTAGGATTAATATTCGGAAAAGTAGGTGGAGTCTACAACAGCCAATCAAAATTCACCTATTGATTTTCAAGGGGAATATTGAAACTGCAGCCATTCTCACACTGTTAATAGCAGAGGCCTCAAACCTGCTACAGTCGGTTGTTAAGTGTTCGGGGTTCAAATTCAGTAAATGGGCGGAGCCAAAAACAGCCAGATTTCTTTGCTGGATAAACTGCTTCCATTAGCACAATTTTGATGCCAGGAACCCAAAAGCTCACAAACTTGGTCATTGAGTAGTGACTGTGTGTCAAGGTTACAAAAAGTGGGTGGAGTTAAAAACAGATTTTTCTGGTAAATTGTAAACTGCAGCCCTTCTTCATAGTTAATTGTTACTGGGTGACTGGGATTAATATTCATAAAAGTGGGTGGAGCCTAAAAATGCCAATCAAAAATCACATGTCACTTTTCGAGGAGAATATAAAAATTGCTGCCATTCTTGCACTGTTAATGGCACAAGCCTCAAACCTGGTACAGTTGGTCATTGGGTCACTGAGGTTCAAATTCAGAAAAGGGGACAGAGCCACAAACAGTGCATCAGATTTGTTTCATTTCATGGGAAAAAACAAATGATTGATGCCAAGGACCCCAAAACTCTCAAACTTGGGCATTGAGTAGTGACTTTGTGTCCAGGTTACAAAAAGTGGGCGGAGCCAAAAACAAATTACACTGGGAAAGTGTAAACTGCAGCCCTTCTTACACTGTTTATTTCAGGGTTCCTAATCTTTGCCCAGATGGTCACTGAGTGACTGAGATTAATATTCAGGGAAGTGGGTGCAGCCTATAATAGCCAATCAAAATTCACCTGTTGATTTTCAAGTGGAATATTTAAATTGCTGCCATTTTCACACTGCTAATAGTAGATGCCTCAAACCTGCTACAGTTGGTCACTGGGTGACTGGGGTTCAAATGCTGGAGAGGGGTGGAGCCACAAACAGCCTATCTGATTTGTTTAATTTCTATGGAAATATACAAATTATTGATGCCAAGGACCCCAAAGCTCACAAACTTTTTCATTGAGTGTTTGTGTGTTAGGGTTAGAAAGTGGGCGGAGCCAACACCAGTCAAATACATACCCGGGCAACGCCGGGTCATCAGTGGGTGGAGACAAATACAAATTTCACTGGGAAAATGTATACTGCAGCCATTATGTTAATGGCAGGGTTTTTAAACTTTGCACAGTTGGTCACTGGGTGACTGGGATTAATATTCAGAAAAGTGGGTGGAGCCTACAAAAGTGAATCAAACTTCACCTGTTGCTTTTCAAGGGGAATATTTAATTGCTACCATTCTTGAACTGTTAATGGCACAGGCCTCAAACCTGGTACAGTTGGTTATTGGGTGACCGGGGTTCAAATTCAGAAAAGGGGGTGGAGCCACACACAGCCAATCAGATTTGTTTCATTTCAAAGCAGATTATTGATACCAAAGACCGCAAAGCTCACAAACTTGGTCAGTGAGTAATTGTGTGTTAGGGTTAGAAAATGTAGGCAGAGCCAACACCAGCCAAATACATACCCGGGCAACGCCGGGCAATCAGCTAGTAGCCTATAAAATAGTGTATGTAGCCTGACCAAGTTACGTTGGAACTCTCATGTTATGATATCTCCTCATCACACTGAGTATGTGATGTTTAAGCAAACAAATGGTCTTATCGATTTGTCATAAATTAGCTAGCATCTCTATGAGATCCTCCTGATGTTGTAATTAAGGCATCCAATGACATTTGTTTATGTTTGATGAACAATGTATCTCCTTTTAATGTCTGGTGTATTTAAGCTGTGTGTTCATGATGGAAGTATACAGGAATCAAGTCTTAGGAAAGCTTCAAAGCTGAAAACGTACTTCCTTTCTTATAAGTTAGCCAATAAATGGTATCATCCTGATTCTAATTTCTAAACTTCTTTCTTTAACAGAAGTTGTAACAGTCAGCACTACTGTCAGTATAAATTAAGGGAGAAAAAAATTGTTTGTTTTAGAGTTTGTAGTTATCAGATTCAGGATATTGTGTCTGACCTACAAATCTGTCCACAAAACCTGTCCAACCTACATTTCTGATCTTATTCAGAGGTACACACCTAGCCGCTCACTCCGCTCCTCCAATGAACTTTCGCCTGACCGTCACCTGCAACACACAGTCCCATGCACGCCTCCAGGACTTCTCAAGAGCTGCTCCAACACTGTGGAACTCTCTCTCTACCTCCACCCATTAGGGCAGCCCCCTCCTTCAACATCTTCAAGAAGGCCCTCAAAACTCACCGTTTCACTCTGGCCTACCACCCCTCACAAGTGCTCTAAACCCGCAGCTGAACTCTGGTCCCCTACCTTTCGTGTCCCTACCTCTCCTTCTAGATTGTAAGCCTTTGGGCAGGGTCCTCCTCCTTTTGTGTCCTACCTGATCATGCACCTCCATTACTGTGAACCCATGCTATGCATTTGAGTGAACCTAACTTGCCTAATCTCCATGCTCCATCCAGTGACTGACTAAGCAATACCTGGTACTCATACTATGGTGTGTGATCTGGTTTTCTTGTATTCCTGTATTGTCATATTGCTGTATGTCACCCCTAAATATTGTCTGTAACCTAAATGAATGTTCAGCGCTGCGTAATATGTTGCCGCTTTATAAATACATAAATAATAATAATAATAATCTATGCTGAAAAGAAATATAGTGTCTGGTCTGTAACTACAGTATGTATCATTTTGTACACAGCAAGGCATAGGAAATAAAGCTTCTGTAGGACCATATACATTTACTTTAAGTATACAAAACACCTGGTTGCCCCTAAGTGCAGAAAACTTCTCAAATGAACCTCCCTCCAAGAGAGGTTTGTTAATTGTGTGGGCTTCTGGGGACATCACCACAGGAACTTCAACCCGTGGCACAGGGACACATAAGAAGGAGTCTTCCATATAGACAAGGGGGCTACAGAGCAGCCCCCATAGGTAAATTAAAGGCCTTATGCATACTCAAAAGTCCACAATTAATAAATCTTCTTTAGTAGGAGGTTCATTTGAGAAGTTTTAAAAATGTTGTCCATTGTTCTACAACAATCATTCCTATTTTTCTAAAACATTGCTGGTTAGGCTTATGGAATGAGACCACAAAATCTTAAACTTCCTGGTAGCTTACCACATAAAGATGGAGTCCTCCATTCCTGGATCATGGAACCATTATTCTGACACACAGAAACATACGAGGCTATGCTGTTGCAGACAGCTGACTGGTGGCCCTTGTAGGCACATGCGTCACTCAGGCAATTCTCTAAGTATGGAGCTGGATCAACAGAAGCATGACACTTGCTAAATGGTCCGTCAGTTTTGGTGAGGAGTCCACAATATTTGTCAGCCCTGTAAACATCTTTTTCTGCATTTGTGCATGTTGGACAGTTGGTGCATCCCTCCGAGCACCCTTTGACATCTCCCACCCTCCAGTGGTCTTCAAATTCTTTTTCATTTTTGGCTGTCACACCATTGCCAATGGCAAAATCATCTGAAGGATTTCCATTGTTATTTCCACATAGCCCACTCACAGCTCCGGCATATGTGCTTGGAACGGTAACACGTACAATACTCCCTCTGCTGTGGGTAATTTTCAGGCTATAGTCTGTGGCAACGACTACATTGGAACCTGATTGGTATATAATGATCTTGGTTGAGTCAAAATAGTAGGGTAGGTTCACAAATTTTCCATTAACCTAAGAGAAAAACAACATTTGTTGAATTTATTTTCTGTAAAATCTGTAAATTTTCATTTCATATGTTCAAAGGAACTAATTTTACTACTACTTCTATTAGGAAAGTTGCCATATAAATTCGAAGGACTTTTCCTACTCTTCCATGACCCTGGAGAATCTTGTTCGTTTTCTGACTACAGTGGGCAGAGCAGGAGCCTGGGGCCCTAGGCTAGTGGGTACCAAGAAGCCCACCAGCCACCTTCTCTGACCTCTCTGCTCTTCCCTTCTGCTCACCAAAAAGAACACAAGGGACCCCCAAAGCAACTACATTGCCTAGGGCCCCATTACATCGTAATTTATCTCGGACAGTGAGTAATCCAACCTACAAAGCATATTGTCATTCAAAGTGATGGATCAATCTAAATGAGTCAGACATCACAAATCCATGTAGATTAATGCCAGAGCGTGTATGGAGAAGAAGATTACAATGAATCTGTGTTTTCCTTCAAACACCCCACCATGTACAGAAAGGGCTTGATTCACAAAGCGGTGCTAACCTACTTAGCACGTCTAAAGTCTTTAGACGTGCTAACCAGGGTGCTAAGTAGGTTAGCACCGGATTTCTCAATCAGATCGCGCGCTAACATTGCGCGTGCAAATTTTTGCGCGCACAAACTCCTATGCGCGCTAAGTCCCATAGGCTTTAATGGGCACTTCGAGCGGTGCGCTCTGTGCAGTGCGTGCGTAAAGTTTTGCGCGCATAAAGTTTTGCACGCGAAAAGCTCGTTTAGAGGTGCTAAGGGGGTTTTCACAGGCGTGCTAACAGTTAGCACCGCTTTGTGAATCAAGCCTAAAAGCTCTTGCTCCTTCTACTCCTTTAAATATAAATGTTTCCTGATCAAAGTGGGCATAAGTAGGTAAAAAAATCAGCTAAGAGAGCATTTTATAGCAATAGTAAAATATCAGTACATTTACCAATAATCTACAACTTAATTGATATAGTGAAATATTGGTTATATTTGCCGATATTTCACTATGACCTAATGTCTCCCTACTCTCACACAGAAACCTCCCCTGGTCCGCAACGAATAATCCCCCACGGGCAGCTAATAACTCCCTTGACAACAAATAACACCCCCCCGGGCAACTAACAATCCTTCCCCAGGAAACTCAGGCAACTCGTACCCCTTCCGGGAAACTAATAACGCCCCAACCCCCCGTGGCACCTAAAGTTAAGTCCTCTGCAACAAAAAATAGTTGTCTGCTAAACAGTGGCCGCAGGGGCCGTATGCTATGCAAATTACAGCTACTAATATTGGATGCTTCGCAGTCACATACGGGGCGGACCTGGCGCCCGCTACTTAGCATGTCCCCATTTTTGTCCAACTACATTTGGCTGCTACGATATATATACATACTGTATATATTATACATACTGTACATATTCACTACATGACAGTTACCTAAATCTTAGGATTTCCGACAACGGAGTTAATCTGTTTTTAAACATTTCATATTCATAAGGAATACTCAAAAAGAGCTAATTTTGCCTATACTTTTGCTTACACAATGCTTATATACACTTTATCAGGCAGCAGAGAATAAAGAAACAATAAATACATGCAACGTAAAGTGTAACTAAACTCAGAATTTCATCTCTGTGGATTAGCCACAGCATGATAACCTTCAAGAGGAAAAAAAAACTTAATTTTAATTTATGGAAATTAAAATTTATGGAAAAAAATACTTTTATTTTTTTCACTTTTGCAGATGGCACCGAAAGAGCTAAGCCTCATTGTTTACTGTATTTGGACAGCTGCTTTGGTAGAGCTCTCCTGCAGTTTATTCACAGTTGCTGATAAGTACTAATTAGACAGGTTTACCTGCCTAAACAAACACAGAACACAGGGAAGTGAATTTCTTCAACAATGTGTGGAATAAAGACTTTTCATTTTGTGTTGTGCTAGAGTTTGGGTCCACTTTACTGTGATCATGTTCAATATATAATTACCATATTAAAAAGTAGCCTTGTAGTAATATCCACAAGCACATATAAGTGAAGAATGTTGGGGTAAAATGAGTGAAATTAAAAAGATAATGTGGAACCTAAGATAGCGTTGAATTATAAGAAGATAACACGTTTATTAAAAGTTTTGTTTGTAATTTAACCCTGATTTAGTCACTTTTTTCTTTTGACTAGTGTCGAGCAGATCATTAGCCTAAGATGTAAATTTTCCCCACTCAG
Organism: Hyperolius riggenbachi; assembly: GCF_040937935.1. NCBI lineage: Eukaryota > Metazoa > Chordata > Amphibia > Anura > Hyperoliidae > Hyperolius > Hyperolius riggenbachi. The sequence goes on from NC_090651.1 coordinate 365,911,639, forward strand.
GAAGAGAAAGCAGCTAATGTTCCTCTTTGAGTTCACAGCACAGTTATTGCAGCCTAAATATTAGGTGCTCAACTTTGTCCACCTAGCCAATACATCGTCTGGGTCTTTTATGACCACTTTTATGGCTTTTTGTTAGATCAGGCCTTCAGAGGTAAATAATGCTTCTGATTGTCCAGCTCAGCAGTGGAGAATCAGTGGCTTTGTTTATGTCTGAAGGACAATCCCTATGATTAGGGCCAGTGCTATCTTAGTTACTTTTCAGTAGAATTCCCCAAAATGTAGCCAAATTGAAAGGTTTTACTATAAATGAGGGTCTCAATAAGTAGCCTGAGAGATCAAAAACATACGTCAGACATCATCAAATAAATGCATGCATATTGATCACTGTACCTTTATCTTCGGGGAGAAGTCTTTGCTCAACTCTATGTCTTGGCCATAAGTATTCAGCATCACATTATTGGTGGTGACCACACCTTTGTTTCCTCTGTGACCATTCTGAACGTTGATAGTGAAGTTAACCAAGGATTGATCATCTGAGGTTACCTTTGCCATTTGGTAAGTGCAAGTTCCAAAACTGTTAAACCTCTTGTTATCAAAGGTTTGGTAATGAAGATCGCCAGAAGCTATGCACATTGAATACTGGGTAGGGAAGCATCCTCGTTTTCCATCAGCCACTGTGCAAGTTTCACTCTTTTTACAACTAGTGGGTTGGCAGGCCACCATACCCAATTGTGGGTCGCATTGGCAAAGCATGGTACATTTGTCCTCATACCAAGACTCATTGGGCTCATAGTACCGTCCATTGTATTGACATCCACAGCTTGATAAGGGTACACATTTGCCTCCACTCAGGACCATGCCCTCATTACACTCACATGTTTCTACACAGGGTCTCTTACATGTCAACGGTGCATTCCTGTTGGAGCAACAGGCTGGGCAAGCATTCCCACATGCATTGTAATGGCTATTTGGATCCTGGCATAGTTTTGCTGAAAAAGATAAGTAGAAATAATTAGGGATACCCCAGTGGTGTACATACAAGGCCATATCTACATCAGGGGTGTAACAATACACCCTGCAGGGTATGTAGCCACGGGGGGCCCAGAAGCTGCAGGGGGCCCAGTGAGGGTAGAAGTTTATTTTCCCTGTCCTGAGAGACTGACAACTAAGGGCAACAAGAAAAAAAACGTTCTGCTCCCTGCACATTTGTTCTAATGACTGCATCTACTCACTTGAGTGATTATTTGCTTGCACATGTGCTGAAAGGTTATTTTTATCACATAGGTCAGTGTTCCCCAACCCTGTCCTCAAGGCCCACCAACACTGCATGTTTTGTGGAAATCCACATAGGTAGGTAATCAGCTCTGCTGAGACACTTAATTACCTCACCTGTGCATGTTTGTGGTTTTCTGCAAAACATGTACTGATGGTGGGCCTTGAGGACAGGGTTGGGGAACTCAGACTTAAATGATAAATAAGTCATTTTTGAGAAGTTTTGTGAATAGCGCCCAATGTCAGACTAGAACAAATTATTTTTTATGTTTACACTAAAGAACTTAATATGCTATTTGTTTGGCAAAAACTCCCTGGACACTACACCCCTCATACCTGCTAGGGCTGTATGGTGCCATGACTAGCCAGAGGCTAGGAACAACTTTGTATGTTGGGTGAAGCCTCAATGTGTACATCTTTCTCAGGGGCTGTATCTAAGCACATGGCTGTTTGTGCACAGACCCAGAAACTAGGAAGTGGCATAATGATGAACTATAGATCACATACATCAAATCTGTACTGGTCATCTTTTGTTTGCAGTCACCAGCATGGGGGTGGTGGAAGCTGTGTGTGCACGGTGGTTGGTTGTAGTTAAGTGGGGAGCACATGCCACCATGACCATATCTCAATATCCATTACCAAGTAGAGGGTATTTTTTTTATTTTCCTGTAATTCCATCAAGAAAATGAGAATTTTTCCCTTTAAATTAAAAATCAAAGTGATAAAATATAAAGAACTTACGACATCCAGACGGCGTCCTCCAGTCATGCACTTTAACACCTTCACCCAAACAAGCGCTTGCATACGTCTCCAGGGCTTGACACAGGAACACTTTAGCACCACCATTCATACAAACGTCAAACATGCAGCCATCAAAGAATTTGTTGGGAGTGACTTTTTTGATGCACTCTCGGAAAGGACCATCCTTTTTGAAGAGGATGCCACAGTAATTATCTCCTCCGTACTGATGCTGCTTTTCCTCGTCACAGGTTGGACAGACGTTTGGACAGCTGTGGAAGCAAAATGCATCGCGGTCATACTCTTTCCATTCGGCGATCCAGTCAGTGACAGAGCTGATCAGTGTCCCATCAGGAGCTCTCTGGTCATCGTCTGGATCCATGTTGTAGTTGCCACAGAGGCCAGTAACTGAGTTGTAATAGCTGCTGGTAATGGTGATCACACAGTTGGCATTCCAGTCATAGACTACCTCCAAACCAGGCTCTGTTGTTATTACAACTGTGAAACCACTTAGGCTCGCAGTCATCTTTCCATCGGCAAGTGTGACTGGCAGGTTTGTTATCACATCATTGACCTGGTACAAAAGTAAAAACATTTGGTAAAATTGGTATCAATAATGAAAACTCAACTTTCCTTATAAAGTAATTGCTGAGCAGTGATGAAGAAATAGAAATAAAAACAAAAAACATTTTATTATAAGAAGAGACTCTTGTGTGCGAAGCAGGTTACTTTTGGGCGCCGTCATAGCAGCAATGCTATGATGCGCTCCCCGTGTAAGAGTAATTTAGGGATTCGGCAATCGCCAGACACCGAATTACACCTCCTTGCTACAATTCGGAGGGGGAATAGTATTTAAACTGAACCTCCAGACTAAAAATCTACTCAGCAGCATTGAAAAGGCTTGGTGTTTCTTTAACCGGTTCACAGCATCAGAACTTTGTTTCTCTCATCCATTTTTAGCTGCACAGAAGTTTGCCGCTGCTGCCCTGCGCCCAACTCAAAGGTGCCTCAACCAACTTTACGTACACCTTGTGTGGCAGGTAATATAATGATCCATGTAGCAAACAAAGTCCAAATGGAACTCAACCTATGATGGATGATTCATCCAATGCCCATATTTTACTTATAACAAAATGCGGTTACACAGCATACAAAACCAGCCGAAAATTTCAGACTACCTGCCTTTTGTCAAGTTCTTGCTAGAAGCTATTTTTTTTTTTACAGCTGAAATGCAGATTTTATGCAGCTTGGTATTGAGCCAATCAAATGCACTTACTCCTGATTTTAATTGGATTGGCTAAAAGCTGCATAGAAATCTAAAGGTGGCCACTAACAATCCAATTTCTAATGAAAAATCGTTCGAGCGATCAGAAAATTCTGATCGGAAGTGAAATCATTCACTACATGATCAACGAACCTCTTTGGTTCCTATCTATCCCAACCGACAAGAAAATCCAACATTTGGTTTGCCGAATCAGACGACTGCTTTTATAACGGTTCGTAATAGATTGTGCCCATCAACAGAGATTATTTACAACCAATCCGATCAAAATTTCTGATTGCTCAAGCAATTTTTTGCTAGAAATTGGACCGTTAGTGGCCACCATTAGTACATAAGATATTAGTGAAACAATTTTAAACATTTTTGATTTTCTTCAGTATTGTGGTCGGTCAAGAACAATATTCCTTATATCTAATAAATGACTTATCTAGCAGAGATACTTTCTTTCATGAAAAATAACTCACGTGTATTTTAGGAAACCCTCCGATTTGGGCAGAAATCTTTATGCCATACATGGTCAGCTCTATGCTCTTGACATAAGAGACAGCCTGGGAGCCTCTGTTGTCATTCTTGGCCGTTAACAGGAATGGTACAAGGTTTTGGTCATGGTCTGTGCCCTGGTGCTGTACCATGATGTATCTGCAGGTTCCTTGCACATCATAAATGTAGCCATCAAAGGTTTCGTAATGGGGGTCACCCCATGCCCAACACTGACTGGTGAAATCTGCCACGCACACAGGAATTCCATTTCGGAGATGGCAGCTCTCTTTCAAACGACACGTCTTGGACTTGCAGGGATCTAAAACAGTTTATGAAATAAAAAATTGTTAGATGTGAAATTGTAGAAACAAACACGACGTACACAGCGGCGCAAGCGAGACATCCAGTGATCAGGGTACTTTGCTCGGCATCGTTGGGGATCTTAAAGGGATACTGTAGGGGGGTCGGGGGAAAATGAGTTGAAGTTACTCGGGGCTTCTAATGATCCCCCGCAGGCATCCTGTGCCCGTGCAGACACTCACCGATGCTCTGGCCCCGCCTCCGGCTCACTTAAAGAATTTCAGACTTTAAAGTCTGAACACAACTGCGCCTGCGTTGCCGTGTCCTCGCTTCCCCTGATGTCACCAGAAGCGCACGGCACAGACACAGACCATACTGGGCCTGCGCAGTACGCTCCTGGTGACATCAGCGGGAGTGAGGACACGGCAACGCAGGCACAGCGGTTTTCAGACTTTAAAGTCTGAAATTCCAGAAGTGAACCGGAGGCGGGCCCGGAGCGTCGGTGAGTGGCTGCGCATGGGCACAGGATGTCTGTGGGGGACCATTAGAAGCCCCGGGTAACTTCAACTCATTTTCCCCTGACCCCCCCTACAGTATCCCTTTAAAGGTCTGATCTGCCATGTCAGTCTTTAGTCGTCGCGCGACGCTATGCAATGTTAACAATCGTGCTTCTGTGCCCACCTGGCAACGTCATGTAAAAATCATCATCGTCAGAAAAATCATCGGGAAAATTGCCAGGTGGGTACATAGCTTAATGATTATTATTATGATTTTTTTTTCATGTATTTACATGCTTACAATATATTGTTTACAGTAATATTTGCCACCAACCATTTATATTGCTGTATAGAGAATAATTTTAAAACAAAGCAGCATTATCAAATATATACACTCAAAATGTTCAGATTATTTATATGGTCTGTTTACCATTATTATTTACAATAGAAAGTTTACGGAATATAGCTATGAATAAAATTCTATTCAAAACGCTGCGCTGATATTTAACAAACAATGGGCTTGATTCACTAAGCCGTGATAACTCAAATATCACACCTTATCAAAGATATTACACCGTTATAAAAGTTAACACGTCTTATCAGAGTAGCATAGCGAGCGCTATGAACCTGCAGGGGCTCGTGGCAGGACGAGTGCCATTGCCAACTAGCAGGCATATGTTTGTAGCGCTCGCTGTGCTACTCTGATAAGGTGTGATATATTTGATAAGTTGTGATATCTTTGATAAGGTGTGATATCTTTGATAAGGTGTGATATTTGAGTTATCACGGTTTAGTGAGTCAAGCCCAATGGGTGTATAAAATGGTGATGCACTTCTGAAAAAAATTGTAAATGTAAAGCTTGTACGGTATAAGATAGAGCTGCAATTCCAAGTACAAGTCCACAAGCAGCAAATTTCGACAATAACAATCCTCATTGGATAGAAGCAGTCCTTAATCCCTTTCCAAGCCAGAAGACATGTGTGACAGGATAGGATTCCTCAATAGATGAAAGCCTCCACCATATCCTTAGGCTAGGACTAGGGATGTAACGAACATCAAACTTTGGGTTCGCGAATTTGGCTGTTCGCAGAGGGCTCCATAGACTTATATGACAGACGAATGGCTGCCAACTTTAATGGTTAATAGCAAAACCCCCTTACATGCTAGAAATTTGCAGAGTATTTGAAGGGGGGCAGTGGGTAAAAGAGAACATTTTTTTTTAGAAAAAACCTTATAGCTTTTGAGAAAATCAATTTTAAAGAGAATCTGTACTCTAAAATTCTAACAAAAAAAAGCATACCATTTTATTTATTATGTTCTCCTGGGCCCCTCTGTGCTGTTTCTGCCACTTCCTGCTGCAATCCTGGCTTGTAATTGCCATTTTTGGGCAGTGTTTACAAACAAAAGACATGGCTTTTAACTAGAGTGTGATAGGCTGAGAGGAGCTAAGTCTCTGACTCATACAGAGCTTGGAGAGGGTGTGTATAGCTTCTGCCAATGACAAGCGGTGCAGCACATTCCACACATTCCAGCCTCAGCCGACAGAGCCAACAGAAGAGAGAAGATTAGATCATATAACAGAGATAACACAGCCACTGTGCAACTAGAAAAGGCTACAGTAACACAGACCCCATTAGAACAGGTATAGGAACTTATAGGATAGAAGAAATAAGGCTGAACATTTTGTTACAGAGTCTCTTTAAATTTTCACATTGGGCCATCTCTAGTTAGGACACTCACCCTTAGGTGTTGACCGCCAGGCAGATATGGGTCATACAACACCTCTGGGATGTTTACCTTGGCAATCCCCAGTCTGTCACAATCCTCCTTAGTACTCTTAAGCTACTTGGTCTTCAAAGAATATTCACCTCAAACATAAACTACATATGCTTCCATAGCACAAAACCATTAGAATGTTTAATGAAATTTTAAATACACACTTTCATGCTTTTGCAGTATAAAAATCGCTCAGAGTTTTAATGGTCTCTACCCAATATGGTGGCCACCTGGCTGGCTGGATGGTCTCCTAGCCACATAGGCTTCCAGACGCCCACTCACCCTCCAGTCCTCATCAGTCAACAGTAAATCATGAGGGCCCCTGATGAGTCATTGTTAGGATGGGGTCACTAATGAGGAAGTGAATCCAGCTTGGACTGGCAGGGTGAGCTGACATCTGGAAGCCTATGAGGCGAGGATACCACCCAGCTAACCAGGTGGCCATTGTATAGGGCAGAGCCCATTAAAACTCTGATCAATTTTTATAGTGCAAAAGCATGCGAGTGCGCATTTTAAGTTACGTTAAACATTTGAATGGTTTTAAGATCTAGAAGCATGTGTATTTTATGTTTGAGGTGAATATTCTTTGAAGACCAAGCAACATAAGAGCACACAGGAGGATTTTGACAGACAGGGCCGGATTTGTACTCTTTACCGCCCAAGGCCACTGTCACCAGCCGTCCCCTACAGTATCGGTAGGGAGATGACCCCTCCCTCCAGTATAGGGAGCCTGATGTCCCCTCCCCCTTCCCTCTAGTATAAGTAGCCTGATGACTCCTCCCTCCAGTATAGGTAGCCTGATGACTCCTCCCCCCAGTATAGGTAGCCAGATGACCCCTCTCCCCTTTCCCTCCAGTATAGGTAGCCAGATGACTCCCTTAATTCCTCTTTTTCCCACCCCCACCCCCTTTCAGTATAGGTAGCCAGCTCACCCTCACACCGCAGCAGCCATCAGCTCATCTCCAGTGCAGAAGCCTCCTCTTCCATTCCGTCTCCAATGCTGCCCAAGTCCATAGCCACCGGCTGCAATGCAAACGTGCACAGAGAGCAAGGTGGCTGCTGCACAGACAGCTAGCAGCAGAGTACCACATTCAGGTGCTCGCCTGATCTCCATGCAGTGCAGCATTTGCAAGCTTGCAAATGCTGCACCAGTTAATCTGCTGCTTTGGTGCCCTTGCTCCTGTGGTTCCCTAGACCATGGACTAGGTGGCCTTGGCCTAAATCCGGCCCTTGGTGACAGACCGGGGATTGCCTAGATAAACATCCCAGAGGCGTTGTGTGACCCATATCGGCCTGGGAGTCAACACCTAAGGGTGAGTGTCCTAACCTGAGGATGGGGGGGGGGGGGAGGCTTTCATCTATTCAGGGATCCTATCCTATCATGCATGTCTTCTGGCTTGGAAAGGGATTTACGACTGCTTCTATCCAATTAGCATTATTATTGTTGAAATATACTGTTTGTGGACTTGTACTTGGAATTGCAGTGCTATCTTATATAAGCTTTAATAAATATAATTGATTATTTTTATCAATATGCATTGTCACCGACCTATAAATCAGTATTGATTCTACACATGTCATGCCATGCTTAGCTTAATTATATGATTAACTTCGGTGTAGACTATCCAGCCCAATATACTGTAAATAGCATTAACTATTACCACTTTGTTAATATTATTTGAGTAGCACTATGATATGTGGGCTAAAGATGGATGTTTCTTTGGTGCTTTTTGGCTTCTTGCCTCTCACTACTATTTCCCTCCCCCCCTCTCTCACCTTGGGCTCTCCTCTCAGTGCTCCCCTCCTGCAATCTTTAGTGACAGCGGGCAGCAACGGCGGCAGGATAACACATTCTGACATTTATCACATGGTGACATTTTTACTGTTGGCAGGTGATGTAGCTGCTGCATGCTTTTTGGCAGTTGGAAACAGCTGTACACAGCTATTTCCCACAATGCAACAAGGTTCACAGACAGAAAACTACCAGGAGTACTACGGTCCTCAGAGTTTCTTGTGGGAGGGGTTTCACCACAATATCAGTGATACAGCACCCCCTGATGGTCTGTTTGTGAAAAGGAATAGATTTCTCATGTAAAAGGGGGTATCAGCTACTGATTGCGATAAAGTTCAATTCTTGGTCTGAGTTTCTCTTTAAAGGGGTTCTGTGGGGGTTCCTGAGAAGAAAAACAGACCCTTACCTTGGGCTTCTATCAGCCCCGTGCAGCGGTAATGTCCCACGCCGTCCTCCTCCCATCTGCTATTCTCCGCCGCCGGCCCCGGTCTAAGCGGCATGGGATCCAACTGCGGCTGCGCTACAGTGGCCGCGCACCCGCTCGCTTCCGCCTGCGTCATCGGAAGCTTACTGCGCAAGCGCAGTACAAGGCTCCGTTGTACTGCGCCTGTGCAGTAAGCCTCAGATGACGCGAGCGGAGGCACGGCAACACGCATTATTCGTCTGTGTGACAGCCGAATAATAGCCCGGTGCCGGCTGCGGGGAACGGCAGATGGGAGCAGGACGGCGTGGGACATTACCACTGCAGGTGGCTGATAGAAGCCCAAGGTAAGTGGCAGTTTTTCTCCTCAGGAACCCCCACAGAACCCCTTTAAGGGATGCAGGAAGCCTTTTACACTCTAGTAAACTGTCACAGGACACAGCAATGGCTCATGCAGATCAGATGGAGGAGAAGAATCGCAGTTGACTGCATAACGCTCTCTCCTAGTGAGACATTACCTATCAGGGCCAGTGAACTGAAGCAACATTTTTCGGTATATTGTCGAACTATAAATATATGTCAATTTGAAATATAAAAGTGAATTTGCAAGAAAAATGTCTCTAAGTGAATTTGAGGGGGGAAAAAAAGTCTGTAATTCTGAATGCAGTATTTTACCAACCTATTTTTATTTTTTTTTATTTTTACTGAACAGCAGTGTTGCTTGTGAGTCTTCGCCAAAGTCATTTTCGCATCGAAAATGCCATTTTCGATTTGAGAACATTTTTGCGAAAAAAGGCAAAAATCAATAATTTTCACTTTAAAAACACATCAAATTGATACTTTTAACGTAAAAATGTGTAAAAACTACATTTTTACCGGAACTACATAGCGGAAATCAGTATTTTCCCACAAAAATTAGCCAAAAATGCAAACAATTTGAAAACTTTTTATTGTCACTAAGGTGAACTGTAAACACTTTTTGATAGAGTGCTCAGACTAGTAGTGCTTGTAAATGGTCAATTATGATTACGTGAAATTTTGCGTAATTTTGCACTGCGTAATTTCGATTATGTTATGTACAGCATACTACTTTTGTAACTACACAACTATGCAAAATTTTGCATTTAATGCATAAACAATTGCATCTATTATTTGAGTATTCAATGCAAAAAAAAATTTGTGCATAATTAACGCAATCAATTATGTACGTTCAGATGAATTACTTAACATGCCTAATTACGGTTAGCGAATACGATACATTGTAAATTTTGTACGTGTAAGCCACAAATTTCACATTTCGATTACGGTGCATAATTGCAAATTACAATGCGTAATTATGCATAGGCGTAATTTCTGCCCACCACTAGCTCGGACAGGGTTGTTTATGTGTCTAAGATATCGGCCTTTATGATACACCAGCTGTACTCACCAGTGCTGACACAAGTCCGCACGCCATCCTGTATCTGACACTGCTCGCCCTCAACACACGTCTTGTTACGGCAGGAAAGTCCAGAGACCGGGTCACATGTGCATTCCTGACTGCAGTCATCATTCAACACAACTTCATGAGCCTAAAAGAACAAGAGACAATGTAACACCTACAGGCTTCTCTAAAATGGAGGGCAAAGAGCACTTGTTGTGTTGACAAAATTACATTAACTTGTGTTGGCCAATCAAATTTGAATTTATTTTCATTATTATCTAGTTTTTATGTAGGGCTTACAGTGATGTAACGAGTATATATATTGTCTAGTCACATAACTGTCCCTCAGAGGGGCTCACAATCTAATCCCTATCATAGTCCTATGTCTACAGTATATCCTGAAGTGTATGTATTTTTGTCTAGGGCCAATTTCAGGGGGAAGCCAATTAACTTATTTGTGTGTTTTAGGGATGTGTGGGGAAACTGGAGCACCCAGAGGAAACCCACACAGACACAGGGAGAACATACAATCTCTGCGCAGATAGTGAACATATTAAATTTAGGAACAACCGCCACTCTTCAGAACTTTATGTCAAAAATAGTTTATTGGCAGAAAAATATGTAACAAACACTCCTCTGAAACACCCTAACCCCTAAAAACAATAAGGACACGGGCATCCATATACAGGAGTACTCCTGGCGCACACAATCTGACACTCAATCCACATACACTACAGATTTAGATCGATCGATCTGTTATACTTCATGTGCCTGAATTGGAACAGGAATATCTTTCCACATCAAACTTAGGACAGTCCTGATATTGACAGATCTATTTCTGCTCGAAAGCAGAATCAGTGATGAAGGCCACGTCATTGTGGGCGGAACGCCAGTGATGAGCAAATCCGATCCGGATGCTACTCGGATAGTAGCTATCCGGATTTCTCCCAGTAATGCATTGCGGCCTGGGCGGGGGGTTTAATCCTTACCCATCATGACGTCTTCTTCGTCCGTCCTTCGGCGCCTCCCACGATGCGCTCCACTCCGGCGTCACGTGACTAAAAAACACTTCCTCCTTCCGGGTTGAAGGAGGAAGTGTGTAGTCACGTGACGCCAGAGTGGAACGCATCGTGGGAGGCGCCGAAGGACGGACGAAGAAGACGTCATGATGGGTAAGGATTAAACCCCCCGCCCAGGCCGCAATGCATTACTGGGAGAAATCCGGATAGCTACTATCCGAAGAGCATCCAGATCGGATTTGCTCATCACTGCGGAACGCGTGTGTGGGCGTGTGTGAGGACGCTGGGCTGGAGGGACTCCTGGATACAGCAAGTTGCTGACACGCTGATGACTCCGAACAGCAAATTGTAAGCTGATTGCCCTGAGTTCTTTTCCAAACAGAGAAGGTAACCTGACCTTTCAATGATCTGAGGAGGCAGCTGCCCGGGGAGATCTAGTTACATTGGATTGATTTATGCACTGAATGCTGTCTGCGGAGCTACTTGTTGCCGGAGGGCTTGTATGGAGCAAGGACTGTTTATATGCACATGAATTCATCTAGGACTGTGGATATGCTTTAGAGCAGAAATAGATCTGTCAATATCTGGACTGTCCTAAGTTTGATGTGGAAAGAGATTCCTGTTCCAATTCAGCAAATCACAGGCACATGTAGTATAACAGATCGATCGATCTAAATCTGTAGTGTATGTGGATTGAGTGTCAGATTGTGTGTACCAGGAGTACTCCTGTATATGTATGCCCGTGTCCTTATTGTTTTTAGGGTTTAGGGTGTATCAGAGGGGTGTTTTTCTGCCAATAAACTATTTTTGACATAAAGTTCTGAAGAGTGGCGGTTGTTCCTAAATTTAATGTTTTGTATTTTTCAACCTGCCTTCCCTCGGGTTTCCTTGAGGTGAACTGAGTCTATCAGGGACTTGTGCACCAGATCAATACATATTTCTGTGCAGATAGTGCCCTGCTGGGAATGAAACCGGGGACCCAACGCTGCAAGGCGAGAGTGCTAACCACTACACTACCGTACCGCCCAAACTTATCTGCCTATTTTTGGGATATGGAAGGTAACCCATACAGACACGGGGAGAACATACAAACTCCTTGCAGATAGTGCTGGGATTCGATCCAGGAACCCTGCGCTGCAAAGCGAGAGTGCTAACCACTACACCACCATGCTGCCTGCACACTACAGTTTTACCAGACCTATGTGAATCAGGCCTTAGCTCCTTGTGGGCCAAATGCACTAAACAGCAGTAGAGTAAGGGCCCGTTTCCACTAGAGCGAATCCGCATGCGTTCTCTGCATGCGGATTCGCATAACCAATACAAGTGGATGGCCCTGTTTCCACTTGTCAGTTTTTTCCTGCGTTTTTTCTGTGCAGGATTTTTCTGCACGGTAGAACCTGCAGAATTCGCCTGCGTGAGGAATGCAGGCGATTCGCAGGCTATGTATTTAATAGGGAAAACGCGCATGCGTTTTTTGCCGCGATTTCGCGTGCGAATTCACATGAAAACTAATGTAAATTGAACCAGGCAGTGACATGGTTAAATTCGCATATACCCTGCCTATGCGAAATCGCGGCAAAAAACGCACGCGGAATCGCATCCGCATGCGATTTTGTCAGCGGTGGAATCCCGGTGATTCGCACCGCACTAGTGGAAACGAGCCCTTAGAGTAGCCCTGTACAGGCAATTTTATCAGTAATGACACTTGGGGAGAACTGCCTGTTAACCCATTAATACCATGCACTTTACTTGGTCAATGTGCACATTGCTATGGCAACTTAACTGCTGTTTATTGCAGGTACAGGTACATTTGTTTATCTCATCCATTTCTTTTTACCTCGGTTTCACTTTAAAGAGGACCTGAACTCAGAGAGAACCTCCTCTCTGGTCTAAAAAAAAATATGCAACAGTATAATAACATTTAAAGAAAAATATTTCTTTGTAACAGCTGATGCAAATCCTGCAATACATCTGCAGTGTGTCTACTTCCGGCTTTCATGGAAGCAGACGTATTGTTAACATCCTGTGTTTAAAATTAGCTGCTCTGCCGTGGCAGAAGAGATTCCTGAGCTGACACAGTTGAGAGATCAAATAATGGTGGTGATTTGACACAGATGAGGGGGAATTAGACAGGCTAAACTCTGTAAATACATACAGGGTGCATTTCTCTGTGTTTTCCTTCTGTCCTGTGCAAGAGTTCAGGTCCACTTTAATTGGATAGGTGCCCTTATTTGTTTATCTAATTAATTATGTTCCCTATTCTGTTTATTTTCTGTTTATCTGAGGCAGGGAAGACACTTGTCTCTCAGTTTTCTGCACGCTTTTTTCTGCATACTTTTTCTGCACACTAAGGGCTTGATTCACAAAACCGTGCTAAACGGGTGTACTAAACAGTTAGCACGTGAAGTGCCGTTCGCGGACTTTTGCGCGCGCAAAGTGCCGCGATTCGCGTAATCGCGGACTTTTGTGCGCACAATTTGCCACGATTTGCGCGAATCGTGGCAAATCGCGTGCGCAAAAGTCAGCGAACGCGCAAATCACGGCACTTTGCACGCACAAAAGTCCGCGAACGGCACTTCACGTGCTAACTGTTTAGCACACCCGTGCTAAACAGTTTGCGCGGCTTTGTGAATCAAGCTCAAAATGTGTTTCTATGCTGGAAGACTTGTGCAATTTTTCACAGCAGCTGATGTAATTGATAGAAAACACTGACAAAATGTGCACAGTCAGGATGCAGAATGTCAGTTTTTTTTCTGCGTGCGATAAACATATTAAGTGTGAACTAGCCCATTGATTAACATGAGTTCTCAGTTTTTCTGTGCCGAAAACGCGCACGAAAAACGGTCAAGTGTGCTTCCTGCCTCACAGATTATTTCTGCTAATGATTAAAGAATAAATAAGATGATCAGTTCATGAGATAGTTTTTGTGTATCGACCCCAAAGTGTGATTGAAAACTTTACTGTGCTGTACGGTACCTGGTAATAGATTCCATTGTCAAAGCATCCGCACTGATCCAGCGGCACACAGTCTGCTCCGTCAAACACGTAGCCCTCGTCACACTCGCAGCCCTCGTCACACATGTCAGAGCACTCATATATGTCCGCCATGGAAGCACAGGTGGTGGAACACATGTCTGCGCAGGACCTGTAGTGGCTGTGAGGGCCGCACGTCATCGCTGTAATAGCAACAGGTACATAAAAGGTATGAAGCAGAACTTATTTGCTGGTGAGGTGTTTCTGAATGAAAGTACTTAAAGGATACCTGAGATGGATAAAAATCAGAAAAATCACACATACCTGGGGCTGCCTCCAGCACCCTTCAGGCTAATCGGTTCCTCACCATCCTCCTCTGCCACCTGGATCCTCCTCTATGAGTCCTGGTAATTTGGCCAGTCGGCACAGGCACAGACTTGCATAGTGCACGTGTGCAGGCTGCGCTCGCCCCGCTCCTGTCGCCAGGAGCATTCTGCTCCTACACAGTACTACCATGCAGATGATGCAGAATTCTCCAGGCCGTGGGAGCGCGATGGGGGAGCGTACACAACCGGACTGTGCCTGTGCCAAATGGCCAAATTACCAGGACCCATAGCGGAGGATCCAGGCAGTGGAGGAGGATGGTGAGGGACTGATTAGCCATAAGGGGGCTGGAGAAAGCCCCAGGTATGTTTCATTTTTTTCTTTTTTTTTTTTTTTACCATCTCAGGTTTACTTTAAACTGGGATTAAAGTGAGATTATACTCTCAAAATTAAAATTTCAGTAACTACTCTCAGTAACATAAAAGAACATTTGAAAGCATTCCAGAGCATTCCTTGTCTGTAAAAATATTTAATTTCACAACAGAGAACGGTAACAGCTTGCTTATCTCTTGTGATCAGCAAAGGCAAGAATCGTACTGTGCCTGTGTCTGCACTCTGCCACCTCCTTTTCTGCTGAAGTGAAGAGAATTGGTCCTAGGGTGATGTGTCTATTCAGCAGAGGGGGGGGGGGGGCAGAGTCCAGACACAAGCACAGGGAGATTCTTGCCTTTGCTGATGACAAGAGATAAGCAAGCTTCTTTGGCTATCTGCAGTGAAATTAAACAATTTTACAGACAGGGAATGATTTCAAATTTACTTTCGAGCAATTAAAAGTAGTTATGGAAATTTTTGTTTTGGGAGTATATTCCCACTTTAAAATCAACTCTAAAAACTTTATACATGCCATGGCACAGTTAAGCTGGCCATGATTGTACATTCTTACCAAATCAATGTAGAAAAAGGGTCAACTTAGTGAACATACTTTAAATTGATAATTTAGGCAGTCCCTCACAATACAGAGATGTATTAAGATTATACAAAATTGTACCATCAAGATTGTATAGTTGATGGACATTAAAGAAGAAAAGGTCAGTGGATTGGGCATTTAATAACAGGTCCATTTCAGACATATTGTTTATCCTTGTTCAATAGAACACTAATTGTGCACAAACAAAGGTTTGGAGAACAAAAAGGAGGCTGCACCATCTTCTCAGAAGACTCCAGATGCCAATGGACCCCCCCCCCCCCGTCCCCTTCACAATACTTACGACAGAAAGCGTCAGTTCTCCACTGGATGTCCTGGACTCCTGCCTGCCTACAAGCAGAGGCATAGACATAGGCACTGTAGCATAGAACGTTGCTGTCTTCCCCATTAGTCTGGCATAGGTCAGAAATGCAGTCATCGAAATAGGAAGCAGGACTAACAGCAGCATGACAATTTGCAAACGGGCCCGATGGATCCTTTATAACGCCACAGTATATGTTTTGGGAGAAAACTTTTTTTTTCTGGTCTGGGCATGTTGGGCAGGGTTTTGCTTGGCTCCCGCAGTTGCCACAGTTTTCTCCCGACTCTCCTGCCGACTTCCACTTGTTTGCAAACTGGGTGAGGTCACTGGAACCGACCCCATCATCATCTGCCCTTCCGTTGTAGTTTCCACAAAGACCACACACAGCATTCTTGAAGTTGCCCGGGACAGTGACTGATACATAGCTTAGGTGGTCAAATCTTACCAGCACACCATTTCCAACCTTGATAAGCGTACCTTTACCATAGCACTCTGCTCTTAGTTTTCCACTCATTAATACCACTGGAAGTCTGGAGGCTGTTCCATTGACCTGGGGAAAAAAAAACATAAGGTTAAAAAAATGAAACATAAAAATTAAGAGGCCAGAAATAAATCTACTTCAGCCACACGAAGAGTGTTAAAGCCTAGCATGTGTCCACACACACTGAACTCTGCTGCTTGACTCATTCACCTCTATATTTGCTCCTTGACTGTTGTGAAGTCCACAATCAGGGCCAGGCCAAGGCAGAGGCTGGAAAGGTGGCAGCCTCTGGGTGCAGAGTAGTGAGGATCGTATTAAGCTAATTACGATTACGCAAATTTCCGCTTACATTTTCACCTATACGTAAATATTATTTGTACATTTGTTTTCATATAGTCGATCGCAATTTTGCATCAAATTTCATGTAATTTTTTTAGTAATTTCGTGCAGAATTTGGCAGTAAATAGCAAAGCCCCCTTACAAGCTATTGACACCAAAATTGCTGCATATGTTAAGGAGAATAGTGAGTACAAGTAAAAAAAAAAAAATCCAAAAACACTGTGTAGTTTTTGAGAAAATTGATTTTAAAAAACGCCAAAAAAAATTGTTTTTAAACTCAGAAAAATGACATTTAGGAACGATTTTTTCTTTGCATTTTTAAAAATCAATTTTCTCAAAAACTACAATGTATTTTGTAGTACCCACTATTCTCCTTACCACATGTAGCCATTTTGGTGTCAATAGCACGCTTTGCTATTAACCACTAAAATCAGCACAAAATTATGCAAAATTTCACAAAAATTATGCGAAAAAATTATGTGAAATTATGAAATATTACTATTACATGCAAAATTAATTACGATTTTCCCTGAAATTTCGCATTATGATTATGATGCGTAATTGCAAATTTCGATGCAAAATTTTGCATATGCAAAATTTCGGCCCACCACTGGTGCAAAGCCTTGAGGGGTGGGTACAGCACTACAGCCCCCCCCCCCCCTTGCAAAGATTGCTATGTAGCCTGTGCCCCCCAAGTGCCCCACCTAAGCCTACTAGAATTTAAGTACAGTAAGTACATATCAGTAATGTAGGTGTAATGTATATTCATATAAATTTATTGTTCTAAGCAATGTGTATTGACCTGAAGAAGTGGGCTAGTACCCATGAAACACATTATCTATTTTGTGTTTTGAATAAATACTTTTCCAGTACTACTAGTGTTTTGCTGTCAGAAGAGGTAAGAGATTACCTCTCATTTTTATTTTAACTATTAGAAGTTTATATATATTTTTACACTTAGGTGCCTCCAGCCTTACGAGTATCCAGGTAAACCCCCTTTGGAGGAAATATTTTTTTTCCCTAGTAACTACAAACCCAGGAGAGCGGCCATCCAGCTTCCAGCAGGACCTGGAAAATCGAGTGGGGACGGTTAATTTTCCACTGGCTTATTTGGTGGTTGCAGGGATTTGCAGCTCATTCTTGTGAGTATAACCGTATTCAATTAATTTGAAGATAACGAATGATACAAGACAATATACACGGGAAAGGATATCAACTCATGTCATATACAGAGCAGATATAACAATAGCAGAGTTTGGGCATGAAAGAGAAAGAAATCAATAAACTTAAGTCTTTCTTCTCGTAGCTAGAGTAAGACAGTGCCCGATAATGGCAGTCTTGGCCTGTTTCCAGACAGTAACTGACCACTACGGGCTTTCTGGGCATCGCCAGGGCGGCCAACAGATTTGGGTAACTGACGCAGTGGTCTAAGGCCTAGCAATTACTATGGTTGTAGACCAAGTTTATATTAAAGGGATACTGTAGGGGGTCGGGAGAAAATTGACTGAACTTACCCGGGGCTTCTAATGGTCCCCCGCAGACATCCTGTGCCCGCGCAGCCGCTCACCGATGCTCCGGCCCCGCCTCCGGTTCACTTCTGGAATTTCTGACTTTAAAGTCAGAAAACCACTGCGCCTGCGTTGCCATGTCCTCGATCCCGCTGATGTCATCAAGAGCGCACAGCGCAGGCCCAGTATGGTCTGCGTCTGCGCAGTACACTCCTGGTGACATCAGCGGAAGCGAGGACACGGCAACGCAGGCGCAGTGGTTTTCTGACTTTAAAGTCAGAAATTCCAGAAGTGAACCGGAGGCGGGGCCGGAGCATTGGGAAGTGGCTGCGCCAACACAGGATGTCTGCGGGGGACCATTAAAAGCCCCGGGTAAGTTCAGCTCATTTTCCCCCGACCCCCCTACAGTATCCCTTTAAAGATGCATACACACGCACTACTGTAATAAACGACGGGTCCATCAGACCCTGTCTGCCGACAGACTGTACGTACACACGCACTACTATCGCCAGAACGCCCGCCCAGCGGGAGGGTCTGGCGGACCCGTTGTTCATTACAGTAGTGCGTGTGTACGCACCTTAAGTGCGATCTTACATAATATAATTTGACTAATGCTATCTTGAACCATATTCAGTTTGTCTAATTATAAAAATTGGATACCTCGTTGTTGTTAACGACTTTCAATTAATTAACAATACTACACCATGGGGCTCCTGGTCTCTCTGTTTACCTAGATATTTTTGAGTACAAGGTCATTACAAAGATCACGGAAACCCTCCTTTGATATTTAAGTACACTGACATTTAAAGAGTGCACTTATCACAGTAATGTAGTTGTTCCCCTTTGTTTGATGATGTAAACAGACCTTTCTGTTAACTCCATAGAGATAAGATTACCTCAACAACACCTCTCCGCTGGTTTTTGAGGGCGAGACTGGTTCCACTGGCTTGTACTGTGACACTGTCCACCATTCCTGAATTTGAACCTTCTGTCTTATATTTTATTATCACTTTGAAGTCATCCACAATTTTGTTGCTTCCAGGTGCACCATTTTCACAATTCTCAGCTAGGACATAAGAGCATGGGCCTTTGAATTGGTAAGACTGTCCATCGAATGACTTATAATTGGAGAGGCCAGAAGCTGTACAAGTGGCAGAGCCCATCGGATGGCACCCTAGGACTCCATTTTCTACACGGCATTCCTCATTAGAGCTGCAGGACGAAGAGGAACACTTCATGAAGCCACCAAGAGTGCAGGAACATATCTGCGAGCAGGTCTCTCCAACATAAAGGCTGTCTCCCACAGAGTAGTAGGCACCATTGTAGCTGCAGCCACACTCAGAGATAGGAACACAGTCTCCGCCACTGAGAATATAGCCATCATTGCAGACACAGCCTTCGGTGCAGTTTCCACTGCAGCCGTTGGGAGTACTGAGACCATTGCAAGTAACAGGACATGAATCAGCACAGACCTCATAGCTGCTGTGTTCAGGGCATGAAAATGCTGCAAGATAAGACATGTACAATATTGAAAATATTAATGTACTTATAGTTCAGTCTACTCAAAATTACTGTTGTGAGTTGCTGTGTAGCAAACTGGTTTTAAAGTTGCATACTGTAAAACCTTACTATCTCAGTGGGGCACTCTATGTTGTCACTAAAAAGCTCCACTGATCTTTGTCAAGTCCACAAAGTTGGGGATGAAAATCTGACTATGGACTCGACTGCCATCTCGTCACCACCCCACCTCATGTAAAGCTCAAAAATTTAGAATACCTTATATACCGTGTATAAGCCTAATTTTTCAATACAAAAACTGTGCTTAAAAGTTACCCCCTCAGCTTATATGTGGGTCAGTGGGGCAGAATGGATGGTAGAGCAGGTTTTGCTACTGGCAGAGGAGTGTAAGGATCTTGCACTGGCTCCCTGCTTTGTCTGTGCCCTACATCCCCTGAAACTCGGTGTGCAGATCAAGACTACCGGTGTGCTCTGGCTTGTGGAACGGAGCATGCAAGCAATTTGTCAGTGGTGCAATGATCGGGGATTCTTCCGGCAATCGCTGTGTCTCATATCTATGACACCATCTAGTGGCTTCTTGTGACACAGCTGTACCATCCTTTGAAACACATCTGGCTATGGGGATAGAGAATGACTTCTACTGGGGGCACATCTGGCTACTGTGGAGGGAGCTATACCGGGGAGGGGGCTTATTCGTGAGTCAATCATTTTTTCCTGGTTTCTGAGGGAAAAGTGGGTACCTCGACTTATACGCAGGTTGGCTTATATGCGAGTATTTACGGTACATGGAAAAGTTCATTTATGTCTGTAAATCTGAAACAGACTCAGAGACCATTGAAAGATTTAGGAACCTTTTGCAGATATTTTGGATGAATAAGCTGATTAGAGTCTGGAAGTTTGAGCCTAGAATATTAAACATTTTCACAATACTCTAATGGGTTGAGATTTTGATTTGGGGTTCTCAAAAGCTGTAAGCCATAATCATCAAAATTATAACAAATAAAGGCTTGAAATATCTCGCTTTGCATGCAATGAGTCTATTTCATATATTAGTTTTACCATTTAAGTTGAATTACTGAAATCAATGGACTTTTGCACAATATTCAAATGTTTTGAGTTTCACCTGTACTTATGTGCTGACATCAGTATGTAATGTGGTCAGGGGTGTGCATGCAGCATGAGAAAGGGTTGGGGCAAGGAGGGGTGTGGCTGGGACTGGCAGAATGTGGCCAAAGGATGAAGCCATGGCGTGTGATGAAGGGATTGTCCAGCAGGGTTTCCAAACCAGGAAGTCTGGCGGACTGTGGGCAGTTGTTCAACTCCTTTGACCTACATTCAGCAGTGGTGACAGAACTATCGAGGAGGTAAAGCTCCATAATATACAGTCCAACCAACACTTCAGTTTGCTTTAGTCCTCCAAAGGATCACTTTAAAGATCATGAGATGATTAATAAATATTGTGTCATACTTGTCTTTTTGTTTTTAAATCATTTTATTTATAGCATGTCCTACTTCAGCATTTACATGATAGGCTGGGACTCTACTATAGTGAAAATGAGCCGTTTTTTCCCACAATGCAACAAGGTTCACAGACAGCAACCTGTCAGAACTTTGGTCATGACATCACACTGTCGGAGTGGTTTCACCACAATATCAGTCATACAGACCATGCTGATCTGTTCAAGAAAAGATAAAGAGTTCTCATTGGAAAGGGGCTATTGGCACTGTCGACCACACTCTACTCCTACAGATCATCTATAGCAGCAATTTTCAACCGCTGTTCCGCGGCACACTAGTGTGCCGCGGGATGTTGCCTGGTGTGCCGTACAGGTCTGGCCTCTCGCTCCTCCCCTCCCCGCGGCCGCCGCTCCTGTCACCTTATCATGAGCGGGCGGTCGCTTGTTCGATTAGATTCCCCCGTAGTAGCCGCTCTCCTCTGTGGCATCTCCTATTACAGCAGCGCGCTTGGCGGCTGCTGTGATGACCAGGAAGCGGTACATGCATATCGCCGCTACAGGAAGCCGCTGTACCGCTTCCTGGTCATCACAGCAGCTGCCGAGCGTGCGCTGCTGTAATAGGAGATGCCACAGAGGAGAGCAGCTACTATGGGGGAATCTAATCGGACAAGCGGCCGCCCGCTCATGATAAGGTAACAGGAGCGGTGGCCGTGGAGGGGGGAGGGGCACACCTACCCATACTAGTAAGCTATATTGGGCACTATACTAGCTATACTGGACACTATACTGGGGCACTACCTACCTATACTGGGCACTATGCTAGCTATACTGGGCACTATACTAGCTATACTGGGCACCATGCTAGCTATACTGGGCACTATACTAGCTATCTGGGCACTATACTAGCTATACTGGGCACTACCTACCTATACTGGGCACTATACTAGCTATACTGGGCACTTTACTGGCTATACTGGGGCACTACCTACCCATACTGGGCACTATACTGGGGCACTACCTATCCATACTAGGACTATACTAGCTATACTGGGGCACTATACTAGCTATACTGGGGCACTATACTGGGGTAACTATACTAGCCATACTGGGGCAACTAAACTCCTTATACTGGGGCAACTATGCTAGCTATGCAGCCACACCCCAGTCCCCTCTAGCCTGCTAGCCTAGGTATGCTAGTTTGGCTAATACTTGGGCAGAAGGAAAATGCTAAATGTAATTTAACTTTGATATAATGAGAATGTTATTTAATCAGTAAAATCCTGAGACTTACGACAGAAGTCTTCTTTCCTCCAGGGTTGTACTGTAATTCCTTCAGCCTGACAAGCCATCATATACGATGTCAGGGCGGAACAGAAGACACTTTGACGCCTCTCCAGAATGCAGTAGTCATAGACACAGCTTGTGAAGTATGGTTCTGGGTCTACAACTGAGTGACATTCCCGGAATGGGCCTTGTTTACCAAGCAAGACACCGCATTCAGTGGCTCCCTCTCTTTGCCTTTTCTCTAGAGATGAGAGGTCCTTACAGACGGGTCCTTCTTCATCACTACATCTTGGCACCTCCTGCACCTTCCAGCTCTTTCCAAAAGAGGTGGCATCGGAGATGGCCGTTCCTCCTTTGGGAATCAAATCATCATTAGGATTCCCGTTAAAATTGCCACAAAGTCCACCCACAGCATTGGCGTAGGTATCGGGAATTCGGACTCTAACTACACTGGAATAGTCAAAGGTGACCGTCATGCCAAAGGCAAAGCTAAAGACAGCTGAACAGGGGCTACGGTATAAGTTGAAAAGGCCATCAGGAGACTTGTACGGCAGATTTAGAAGGATTTTATTTACCTGTGGATAAGAAGAATAAAAAAATATGACAGCACTGAAAAATATACAGAGTAAACATTACAGCATTATATCTGTGAAGGTTTATTCGCAAAGGTGCATTAGTAGTGCAGTGTGGTGAAACCCATTGACATACCCCGAGGCATTTTGTGCGATGTCAAGAGCGTACATTTAATTTGGGCTTGGTGTAAACCGGAAAAAAATAAATTGGTTAACCTTTTAGCAGGTTCAAATGAGATATTTCATTTTAAAACTGCTCTGCAATTTAAACTTCTGCCAGCAAATCTCATTTAGCTGCCTAGTGCATCCAAATGAGTGGGCGGCAGGGAGCGGTTATAGTTACCTGTTCCAAGATGGCTGGAACTGCTACTTCTGACATGTCTTCTGAGTCCCCCACTCCTGGATCCCAATCTCATGTCCTAGTATCATGTGGTAGGGACCCAGAAGACATGTTGGGATTACATCACTGCCAAGAGGAGAGCCAATCCAGCCGTCCAGATGGTTAATTATAAAAGCTCCCTGCCACCCACTCTGCATACCCTGCCTGGCTGGGGGAGGTACGCTTCCCTAGAGGCAAGGAAAATTCAGCCCTGCATCCAAATAAAGTTTTACTTTATTTGGCTGCTAAAATGTTAAGGTCGCATAAAATAGCGGTAGTAGGATATTGGTACATTTACCAATATTCTACTACTGAACTGATACAGTGCAATATAGGTAATATGTGCTGATATTTCACAATGACCTTACCTCTCACACAGAACCCTCCTCTGGTGGGTTACTAATAACCTCCCCCTGGCGGTCAACTAATAACCCCCCTGGACAACTAATAACTCCTCCAGACAACTAATTACCCCCCTAATAACATCCCTGGACAGCTAATAACCCCCCCCCCCTGCCGGGCAACTAATAACCCCACCCAAGGTGCGCCCCTCCATCATTTCAACAATTCCTGACATACCCATATGATTTTTTAACACTATCAACATTATCAAAAAGAAGACACATTTTATATTTCACTGATGACTAAAGAAACTGCTGAAAGCTCTTATTGCTGATAACATTTGAAGGCTAAATTGTTGGGTCAGCTCATTAACACTTCATCTCCTATTACACTGGTGATCTTGCAGATCTATACTTACAAAAACTTTATTAGGATACTGTCTGCTGGCTTGAATCTCTGTTCCATAAACTTTGATGAAGATGACTGTTGTGTAAGATACCCTCATGTTTCCACGATTTTGATTCTGAACCCAGACCTGGAAATCGGTTAGCCCTCGGCTTCTGTCAGAAAGCCCAACCAACTGGTAAACACAGGTTCCCTGGAAGTCCATCTTCTTCTTATCGAAGGTGATGTAATGTGGGTCACCAGAAGCTGAACACACCCCAAAAGATCTTGGGTAACAGTTGACGATTCCATTCTTCACGGCACACTCCTCTCCAGTTCGGCAGGGGCTGTTCTTACATTCAACCTTTTGGGTCTGGGCATTGCACATGCACCTTTGTTGGCACACCGTGTCATTCCAAAATTCTTCATTGGGAGCGTAGGAGAACCCATTATAGGAGCAACCACAGCTGGTTCTGGGAACGCACTTGCCCTCGCTCAACACAAAGCCTTTATTGCACTCGCACGTCTCCACACATGGCTCCATACACACGGACTTCCCATCGGGATCTTCACAGGTCAGTGGGCAGGCTCTCCCACAGGAATTATAAGTGCTGTTTCCTGGGCATGAAAGGGCTGAAAAATAAAAAAAAAAATCTTATTTTATTTATCTAACACTGGAGTGTTCAATCTGTATCTTATTTTTCTTTCATCTTTGGACCAATTACCTGCAGTATTTCTTTACTTAACATGATTATGAAAGCAAATTTGATTCAACTCAAATTTCATCTATGGTCCTAAACTTAACTAAACTTAACGTCAGCGTAAACAAACATACTGTCATTAAGTTACATTAGTTATGTTAATTAAAATAGATAGGTCATATAATCGCTTACCCACCCTGTTTTAAAAGAACAGGCAAATGTTTGATTTCATGATGGCAGCCATCTTTTTGGTTGAAAGGAGGTGACAGGGAGCATGAGCCACAGTTCCAACTGTCTTGTGTCCTGAGCACCTTTCCCAGTTGCTAGACAATGTGAATACCAACATAGGAAATCCCATCATGCTCTGCACAGCATCAGGGGAAAAAAGCCCAGGTTTTTTTCTTTGATGGGTGGAGCTTAGCTAAAAATGCAGCTAAAAATGATGCTTTGGTAAGAAAAACAAAGTTCTGATGCTGTGAAACTATTCATGCAGGGCACCGGGTGGGACAGTGCCAGGGATGGCAAGGTGACTAGATTTCATGCTGAAATCAATTGGGAATCAACCTGGGCCACTGACAGATCTGTCTCTTGATCTCCCTATCATTGATAGATGTATGGGCACCTTAAGGCCTGTGTACACACTAGATTAAAGTCTTCTGAGGTGGCCAATAATTACTGCCTCTGCTGATAATCCAGCATTTGCACACGGGCCAGCAATTCACCAGAACATGTTGTTAGCTGACTATGCATTTGTACAACCTTGGCCCAGTGATGGCGCCCGAGGGGTCGGGTCCTGATCCCCGTTGGGCACAGATCGGTTCATTTTGGCGTGCGACTCTGAGAGCCGAGCGCCGAAACTGGGCGCCGTCATAGCAGCAATGCTATAATGCGCGCCCCGTGTAGCAGTAATTCGGGGCTCTGGCGGCAACTCGGAGGGGGAATAGTATTTAACGCCGCCTCAGAGTTTAGCGGCAGTGGTGAGAGCCGTCATTCGGCTTTCCCTGAGTCGAACTGAGTGGCGCCAAAATAATATGTACCCCGTTGGGCGAGATACATCTAGCATGTGTACATGTTCAGTAATTAATTACAAGTCACTCTGACAATTTGTCCTGCAGCCAGTATGGGCATCAAGTAGCTGTAATAAGGTACACATTTGCCTTCAAATTACACCAGAACAGTAGAGATGACCCGAACAGTTTGCCGGTGAGCAGCGAAAGTTCACACAGAAGAATGCAAATACATGTAAGCACTCAGTATATTTCTGTTATACCTTAAAGAATACATGACATGATGAGATAGACATGTGTACAGTGCCTACCACACATATAACTATGCTGTGTTCCTTTTTTTCTTTCTCTGCTTGAAGGAGTTAAACATCAGGTATGTAAGTGGCTGACTCAGTCCTGACTCAGACAGGAAGTGACTACAGTGTGACCCTCACTGATAAAAAAATTCCAACTATAAAACACTTTCCTAGCAGAAAATGGCTGCTGAAAGCAGGAAAGAGATAAAAAGGGTCGATAGTTCCTATATTTTTGCTCTGGCATACTTCTGTGTGTGTGTGTCATTGAGCAAAAAAACAATAACGCAGTAAAAACTTAAAAAGTAGATTTAAATGTAAAATAAAACTGTGTAATATATTAAAAAATAAATTTTAGGGGAAGGAGGATAGATACAATTGTCTATTTGATTAGTTTATTTTCACCTCAGGTGTCCTTTAATGTTTACTCTTGGGGCTGGCTTGTTTAATATGATGCTATGTTCTTTGGTATACAGTATATTGGTCCATCTCCCATGAAAAACATTCACATTGAAGAAAGCTACTTACGGCATCCTGCTGTTTCTCTCCACTGTCCAATCGTCACACCGGCCCGCTGGCAGACATCAGCATATGCACTAACAGCTTGGCATGATATCTGCTTGTAGCCTTGGTTGACACACACATCGAACACGCAGTTCTCCATGTATATCTTTGGATCCAGAACTGAATGGCAGGCGCTGAACGGGCCATTGGCTTTACCGATGAGGCCACAGAAACTATCAACAGCGTACTCTTTGGCAGCATTGGGAGGACAGCTGAGACAGGGCCCTCTGCAATCGTTCCAGCAGAATGTATTATCCGCTATCTAAAACAAAAAAAAATAAACAAGCAGAGAGATAAGGAGTAAGAATCAATTCACAGTTGTTATTGCCTGAAAGGCAACCTAGAAAAAAGTGGACCTGTTTTTTTTGGGGGGAAAGGTCCCAAAGTCCTCTACTAAGAGTTGGAGAAGGCCACAGAAGGTGGACATATATATATTTTTTTCTTTCCATTTTATTAGAAAAATAAAGCTACAATAAAAATGATTTAATTTCACAAATACTACGTTTTTAATTCAGTCCAAGGTATGTACTATATAACACATGAGCAGGAAGTAAAAAGGTCATCAATCATCATAGTTATAGTCAGGAATGGATGTAGAGGGTCCACTGATTTCAAGAAGATAATTTACATAAAATCAGCTATGACAACATGCATAAATGGACTCACCTCCTACCACTTCTGCATATTGTACTATAGTTAAAGCCCCAGTTCATCCACCCATTTTTTAATGCAGATTTGTTTAACCACTTCAGGCAATCTGGACGAATATATTTGTCCAAAAATGCCACTCAAAAGCAATCCGGACGAATATATTCATCCAGCGGGATTGCTGGGGTTGCACGCGCATGTACGTGTGCACGTGGCTCGTTACTCACCGCTATTATAGGGGATCAATTGAGGAAGGGGAACAAGTGTTCCCCGAGGCAAACTATCCTCTGTGAATGAATCAAGGTGACTCCAATCAGGAGGCATCTTGATTCATAAAAGCAGGCGTCACAAAATGTTAAAAAAAAAAAAAAATCTCGTACTTCCTGGTATCTTCCAGGAAAGTGGCCAAAAAGTAAAATTAAAGTTGAAATAAAAATAAAAAACACAGTACAAATTCAATAAAAACTGATTGACCCCGAACCCCTGCGCGCGCGCGCGCGTGCGCGCGCGCGCACGCACGCACGCACGCACGCACGCACGCACGCACGCACGCACGCACGCACGCACGCACGCACGCACACACGCACACACACACACACACACACACACACACACACACACACACACACACACACACACACACACACACACACACATACCCCAGTAACTAAAAAGAAAAAAAAACACATAAAAAATACATAAATGGTCTTTAATATGTATGTTGTGAAGGTATATTACTATCATATTTTCCTTATATAGGCTTGCAATTAGTGATGTAGAAAAAACTGAAAAAATGCACCATAATTTCCAAATAAAATATTGGCACCATACATTATACTAGGGAAATATTTTAAATAATCCGTTAATAATCCGAACATTTGTATAGCGCTTTTCTCCTGTCGGACTCAAAGCGCTCAAGAGCTGCAGCCACTGGGACGCGCTCAAGAGGCCACCCTGCAGTGTTAGGGAGTCTTGCCTTGAACTCCTTACTGAATAGGTACTTGACCTAGCCAGGATTCCAACCCTGGTCTCCCATGTCAAAGGCAGAGCACTTAACCAATACTCTATCCAGCCACCACCAATGTTGCAATAACCGGGACAAATGGGTAAATAAAATGTGTGGGTTCTATGCACAGTGTTTTATTTTAAAACTATAATGGCCGAAAACTGAGAAATAATGCATTTTTTTAATTTTTTATTATTATTCCCATTAAAATGCATTTAGGATAAAATCATTCTTAGCAAAATGTACCACCTAAAGGAAGCCTAATTGGCAGCGAAAAAAAACAAGCTATAGATAATTTACGTGTGATGATGAGTAGTGATATAGTGATAAAGTTATTGGCGAATAAATGGAAGAAGCGCTGTCAGGGGAAAAATGGCTTCTGTCCTAGAGGTGAAAACACCTGTGGGCTGAAGTGGTTAAAGAGACTCTGTAACAACAAAAACCTCCCCTGGGGGGTACTCACCTCGGGTGGGGGAAGCCTCCGGATCCTAATGAGGCTTCCCACGCCGTCCTCTGTCCCACGGGGGTCTCGCCGCAGCCCTCCGAACAGCCGGCGACTGTGCCGACTGTCAGTTCAATATTTACCTTTGCTGGCTCCAGCGGGGGCGCTGTGGCGACTTTCGGCACGGAAATAGACGGAAATACCCGATCTCCGTCGGGTCCGCTCTACTGCGCAGGCGCCGGAAACTTGCGCCTGCGCAGTAGAGCAGACCCGACGGCGATCGGGTATTTCCGCCTACTTCGGCGCCGACAGCCATCAGAGCGCCTGCGCAGGAGCCAGGAAGGTAAATATTACGTCACGGCTGTACGGAGGGCTACAGCGAGACCCCCGAGGGACGCAGGACGGCGTGGGAAGCCTCATTAGGATCCTGAGGCTTCCCCCACCCGAGGTGAGTACCCCCCAGGGGCCGTTTTGTCGTTACAGTTCCTCTTTAAGCTAGTAATGTAGAAAGTTCCTTCAACCCGCACAGTATCAGTATTAACTAAAGGTGCAGGGCAGAATGGTTTCTTATTGCAGACCAGGTAATGAGAGGTGCACATGGACTTTCTCAGCAGCAGAGGAGGTGAATTATAGGTAGATGATCTGCTGTGGATCAGGAAGGAAATGTCCCACTCTGCTACCAACTCCGTTGCTTGCTACTTTTTTTTTGCCAAAGTCATTTTCACATCAAAAATGCTATTTTAAAGTTCGAGAAAAAATTAGTATCTTGTATTTTTGCCATTTCATGCCAAACGGTAAAATTTGTGAAAATCGTTACTTTACCGTGAAACGCGTGAAAAAAAACCAGAAAAACAATATTTTTACAACAGAAATGTAAGTTATTTTCTATGGCATTTTCGCTTGGAAATCAAATTCAACATTATTTTTCTGAAAATTAATGCAAAAATAATATTGACATTTTCGCTCATCACTGACTACTAGGGATGATCAATGACATGCAGTTTTTTTTCCAAAATTATGTAAATTTTTATGCAAATGTATGCAGTTTGAAAACAGACCAATCAATTTAAACCCAGTTTTAAATTGATAGGTCCATTTTCAAGCTGCATTTATTTGAATAAAACATTGAATAAATTTGCATCAACTTGGAACAATTTGCATATCTGTGATCATCCCTACTTGCTACCACCAATGAGCTAAAAAAAAGTAAGACTCAGGGTACAGAATGTTAGCTTTTGATGGGCTATTCAGTGTTCTCAGAATCAGTTCTGCTTGAGTCTACAGTGGCCCATAAGGGAAAAAGCTGACGGGTATGACTTTTCTAGAACGGATATTGGATTGTCACATTCACTGGTGACATCAGGTCTGGCATGGCAAGAGACCCTGCAATAGACCCTGGCACAGTACAACACAGTCAAACAATATACAGTAGACACAGTACTGCTCTGGCATAATCTGAACCATAATCCAGGGATTTTACATTTATTTCGAGCAAAAAAGTACAAGTGAATAAGGTAAAACCTTTACACGTTGTTAATGTATGTAAATTCCATTCTAATCCCTTATGTGTGGCTAGCTACATACTTCTGGATCCTCTGTTTCAAGCACCCGCTAATGATTAAATGGGTAGACCATCGTTGTGCCGTTGTTACATTAATGCAAGCCATGTTGCCTTAGACGTTGCTCATTCATCAGGATGTCGGGATCAGGAGCATAACTTACTTAGCGCAGGTCTCCCAGGAAAAATTAATGGTGTTGAAAAAAGTGATTGTGTGCACTCCTGAGTCCCCTTCTCCACCCCTCCTCCCCAGTCACCAATAATAGCCCTTGCAACACCCACCACTGCAGTAGTAGTGGTGGTGGTGGTGGTGGGGGGGTGTTAAGGGCTAATGAGCCTGCTCCTGGGGTGAAGAGCAGGTTTCTTGTGTGCGCTCCCACTTCCCAAAGTCTCCATCTCCCGTAGCATCCTACAGATCCTGCAGAGCAGCGGCAGCCGCAGTAGAGCGCAATACTTTCTCTTCACTCCTCTATGTTGTCGTTCCATGCAGCAAATTAACTTAAAACTCTTGACAGACAGGAAGCTGCAAGCTAATAGGCTACATAGTGCAGCTATATAGAAAAATAAAGAGGGCCGGTCTTGCTGGGTTAAGGTAAAGTATTAGGCTTGGCTGCCATAGCTCTGCAAAAATCTGGAGGATGATGGGGGAGAGATGGAGAGTTTGGGAGGTGGAAGCACACACAAGGAACCTGCTCTGCACCCCAGGAAGGGGGTCCTTAGCCCCACACGATGGTAGGGGTCCGAGGGGCTATTGCTAAACCAGTGTTTGGGATCATTCATTTCCATGTCTTTACATATCTTGACATAAAGGACTTCACTGCTAAGTTTTCTTAAGGTGAATGGGAACCGCATTAAAAAAATGAGACAGATACTTACCCAAGGAGAGGGAAGGCTCTGGGTCCTATAGAGCCTTCCGGCTCCTCTCCTGGTCCCCTCGTTCCAGTGCTGGCTTGCCCGGTAGCAGTATTTGACTAATTTAGTCAATACTGCTTTACCCTGCTGATTGATTGATTCACAAAAGAGTGCTAACTGTTAGCACGGCCGTTTTCGCGCGAATTTTTGCATTGCGCGCGATCGCGAATTTTCACGCTAAACGATAACGTTTTTGCACGCAATTGCGAATTTTCACACGAGAACGATATCGATTTCGCACGGAAATTTGCGTTTGCACGTGAAAACGTTATCGTTTCGCGCAAAAATTCGGGATCGTGCGCAATGCGAATATTCGCACGAAAACGGCCGTGCTAACAGTTAGCACTCTTTTGTGAATCAAGCCCAGAGACTTCCAAATACCCTTTCGGCGGGGGATTGAAACGTGGGGGAGCCAGCACAGGATAGAGAGCACCGAGAGAGGAGAGGGAAGGCTCTATACGGCCCAGAGCCTTCTCTCTCCTTAGGTAAGTATTTGCTTCAATTTTAAAAAAATGTGGTTCCCATTCACTTTAAATGTAATATTTTCCCATCTTATCGACAAAACACCTTCTAAGCCTCCAGCAAGCAAGAAAATACCAAGAATAATTTTGAAAGCACTTTTTCACCTACTTTTTGTGAATTGGCTCTTGCTCAAAGTGCATTGAAAAAAAACCTAGGTCTTGTTACATCATGTGATGAATTCACAAAACAAAAGTTTGCCCTCTTAAAACAGAAGGTATTTGCAATAATTCAGCCAAGTTGAAGTGAGGGTAGGACTTGAAACATCCAGAGTTACAGACTACCCAGCAAGCTCATGGTGAACCAGAACTCCTAGGAGCGTGTAAAAGGCTACAAAGGACCAAAAAGCCCTCTTACTCAAATGCTAAACAAAACAAAAGTTTCCCTTCCTAAAACAGAAGGGACTCCAATGAGTTCTGGTTCACCATGAGCTTGCTGGGTGATGAAAGAGATAACACCAAATTAGAGGGTAATTGTACTTTTCGACTACAGTGTCATATCTTACCGCCCAGCTTGCACCGAATGAAGTGACATCAGTAGCTGCAGTCCCAGAAGGGGTTAAAAAGTCATCCGCTGAGTTTTGATTATAATTTCCACACATCCCGCACATCTTCCCCGCGTAGGCCCGAGTCAGCTCAATCCACACAATGTGGTTCCAGTCATAAGACATCATCATATCATTGCCGAGCTGTATGATGGCGGCTGTCCCACTCTGGAACATTCTCAGGGTCCCGTTCAGCATGGATATAGGAAGTTGTTTTAGGCGGTTGTCCACCTGTAAATGAAATGTGAAATATAATGTGTTGTGTTTATTTATTCATTTTATTTCAGTGGCAGTATAAAATATTCATCTAGTATGTATGCTTTTTTACTGTACTTCTCAGAATCACCATTACGTAGTATTTACGCTAAGGGCCGCTTTGAACCTTTAAACCGCCAAATTAATTTGAGACTTGCTCCAAGCCAACTTATGTTGGAAAATTGTATTTTATTTTTTGTTCATGATATTCACTTGTTACCAGGGATGCTCAAATTCGAATTCGGGTGAAACCCGGATAGTTCTATCCGGATTTCTCCCAGTAAACCTGTGCAGGCTGGGCAGGGGGGGGGGGGGGGGGGGCAAGCTTACCTGTCTGACGTCTTCTTCGGTCTGTCCCTCGGCGCCTCCCACGATGCGTTCCATGCGACGGTCACGTGAGTACAAGCACTTCCTCCTTCCGGGTTGAAGGAGGAAGTGTTTGTAGTCACGTGATACGCGTGGGCCGCATCGTGGGAGGCGCCGAGGGACAGACGAAGAAGACGACAGACAGGTAAGCTTGACACCCCCCCCCCCCCCCCCCCCCGCCCAGCCCACACAGGTTTACTGGGAGAAATCCGGGTTTCACCCAAATTCGGATTTGAGCATGATATGATGTCCATACATGGTACTATTTTTTCTTTTTTTTTCGATTAGACAGTTTTGTTCGTTTAATCCGTTAGATCGAATATAAAGATTTTTCCAACATGTCCGATGAGATAAAAAAAAACAGGATAATCGCTTGTTTTTCTTGATCGAAAAAAAAAAGATTATTTTTGACTTTCATTCGATGCGATCACTTTGGTTGAATAAACGTGAAAATCAAATTTTTTATTGCACCACGTATGGGCAACATTAGGCAGGGTGCACACATGTTAAACCTGTACATGTTTTGCGTGGTAATAGGCTACTCATGATTCAGAATTTTGTTTTACTATTAGTTTGCTTTTCTGTTTTCATGTTTCCTAGATGCTACACAAGTCTGTCAACTTTTTGCTTTTCTTTTACACATATCGTACAAGGGAGTTGATTCACTATAACAAATTGCATGCCTTATCAGAGTTAACATGCCTTATCAGAGTTAACATGTCGTATCAGATTTAGCACACCTTATCAGAGTAGCATAGCGAGCGCTATTAACTTATGCCTTCTAATTGGCAATGACGAGAGCTCAACTCGTCCTGCCCTGAGCACCTGCGGGTCCAATCACTTTAAAGGACATTATCTCCACACTTTTATTGGCCCAATAAGCTGCCTGTCACTTGAGGAGATACCAGAGAGGAGGAGATACCAGGCTAAGAGGGAGAGAGTGACATGGGGAGAAAGGAGGAGATACCAGAGAGGAGGAGATACTAGGCTGAGAGGGAGAGAGTGACATGGGGAGAGAGGAGGAGATACCAGAGAGGAGGAGATACTAGGCTGAGAGGGAGAGAGTGACATGGGGAGAGAGGAGGAGATACCAGGATATTCCAGGGAGGAGGAGATACCAGGCTGAGAGGGAGAGAGTAACATGGGGAGAGGGGAGGAGATACCAGAGAGGAGGAGATACCAGAGAGGAGGAGATACTAGGCTGAGAGGGAGAGAGTGACATGGGGAGAGAGGAGGAGATACCAGGAGATACCAGGGAGGAGGAGATACCAGGGTGAGAGGGAGAGAGTGACATGGGGAGAGGGGAGGAGATGCCATAGAGGAGGAGATACTGGAGTGAGAGGGGGAGAGTGACATGGGGAGAGAGGAGGAGATACCAGGCTAAGAGGGAGAGAGTGACATGGGGAGAGAGAAGGAGATACCAGAGAGGAGGAGATACTGGGCTGAGAGGGAGAAAGTGACATGGAGAGAGAGGAGGAGATACTGGGCTGAGAGGAAGAGAGTGACATGGGGAGAGAGGAGGAGATACCAGAGAGGAGGAAATACTGGGCTGAGAGGGAGAGAGTGACATGGGGAGAGAGGAGGAGATACCAGAGAGGAGGAGATAATGGGCTGAGAGGGAGAAAGTGACATGGGGAGAGAGGAGGCGATACCAGAGAAGAGGAGGAGATATTGGGCTGAGAGGGAGAGAGTGACATGGGGAGAGAGGAGGAGATACCAGAGAGGAGGAGGTACCAGGCTGAGAGGGAGAGAGTGACATGAGGAGAGAGGAGGCGATACCAGAGAAGAGGAGGAGATATTGGGCTGAGAGGGAGAGCGTGACATGGGGAGAGAGGAGGAGATACCAGAGAGGAGGAGGTACCAGGCTAAGTGGGAGAGAGTGACATGAGGAGAGAGGAGGAGATACCAGAGAAGAGGAGGAGATATCGGGCTGAGAGGGAGAGTGGACCAAAGAGGGAGAGTGGACCAAAGAGAGAGGTAAGAAAGTTTCTCTTTAAAGCAAACATGAAAAATGAAATTCACGTCAGGTTTGATACTTACCTAAGACAAGTAGAGGGAAAGCTCTGGCTAATATAGAGCCTTCCATTTCCTCGGTGCAGGCCCGTTATTCCAGTGTGATCAGCAAGTAAAGCTATTTGACTGAACAGCTCTTTGGAACTACTCATGCCCCCGAGTACATCCGAGGATATACAAAAGCTATGCAGAAATGATGCACGATGCAGGGACACATGTAGTTCCAAAGAGCTGCTTGGCTGAGCAGGTCAAACAGCTTTACCGGTGTACAGTGGTGGAACGATTGGCAGGGCAGATGAACGGGAAGGCTCTATAAGGCTCTACTCCGTGATTCACAATGTTTTGAAACCAGATCATAAGCAAGAGAAAAAAAAGGTATTCATAGTTTAATTGGAATAACTGATAGACGTGGGTGAAAACCTTAGTATATACACTTGAGTTCTTTGTAACATAAAACTTAAATTTGTTCATAATGCAAGTACATTTATTTGTTGTTAAGTTTTATTGCAATTTATCTTGTTTTTGCTTACCCTCACATAGCCATTTTCTCCTTTTTTGACCACGACGGTGTGTCCTCCTGTTTGTAATATTACTTCCCCTACATAAGAGACACGGGGGTTTCCACGATTCTCCTGCTTAATCTTACTGGAAAACTTCTGCAGCCTGCTATCGACATCCCCACAGACTTCAGTGAATACATATGTGCATGTTCCCATGAAGTCATAACACCGTTTATCAAAGCTACAGAAATGTGGATCTCCAGATGCCCAACACAGGTCCACCTGTGGTTTGACACAGGTAGGCGTCCCATTGTCCATGGTACACACCTGACGTGCGGGGCAAACTGTATTTCTGCAAGTTGGACCAGGCTCTGTGTAAGACAAAAATTCAGGTAAGTTGTTGAAAACATTGTGGTGCCAAGAATAATGTGGGATTATTTTGCAGGCCTTTCTAAAACTAACCAAACACGAATGCTTCTTCTCAAATAAATCTTTGATTTAATTAATTCAAAGGAGTAGTCCGCAGCACCAGGTCTTGTATTAAAGCTCTTTTATTGGTATCAAAGTTAAAAGATAGCCATAAGCAGCGACAGACACGGTTTCGGACAGACTTGTCCTTTTTCAAGCTGTATAGGTTCTCTATATAGCTAGAGCCTGTACAGCTTGAAAAAGCACTAGTCTGTCTGAAACAGCGTCTTGTTGCTGCTTATAGCTATCTTTTAACTTTAACACCAATAAAAGAGCTTTAATACAAGACATGGTGCTGCAGACTACTCCTTTGAATGCTGCTGACCCTGGGGGATCGCGGGATCTACTCTGCTCAGCACACGTCCTCTCCCCATTGGTTGCTGGTCTACTTTGCTTCTACTTTAATTTAATAAACTCATCAAATTCAAGGAAAGTCAAAGTTTCTTTTAAACTATTTTAATTTAAAGATTATTAAAATCTTAACGAGAGAAAACAGGCTAATAATTTTATCAATCCAGCACAAAAACAAGCAGTAGAAAAATGATGGATGTGAGTTTGGACTGATAAGTGTGGCACTACATTTTATTTGAATCTCAAACAGATGTCTGTGGAAATCTGATGGAAAGTGAAAAAGGGCTAGATTTAAATCTCAGGAGCCAATAGGAGACTGTGCCTACAGGCTCTGAGGAGCCTATAGTAAACTGTGCCTACAGGCTCTCAGGAGCCTACAGGAGACTGTGCCTACAGGCTCTCAGGAGCCTATAGGAGACCGTGCCTACAGGCTCTCAGGAGCCTATAGTAAACTGTGCCTACAGGCTCTCAGGAGCCTATAGGAGACTGTGCCTACAGGCTCTCAGGAGCCTATAGACGACTGTGCCTACAGGCTCTCAGGAGCCTATAGACGACTGTGCCTACAGGCTCTCAGGAGTTTATAGGAGACTGTGCCTAATGGCTCTCAGGAGTTTCTAAGAGACTTTGCCTATAGCTTCTCAGGGTTCTATAGGAGACTGTGCCTACAGGCTCTCAGGAGCGTATAGGAGACTGTGCCTACAGGCTCTCTGGAGCCTATAGGAGACTGTGCCTATAGGCTCTAAGGAGCCTATAGGAGACTGTGCCTACAGGCTCTCAGGAGCCTATAGGAGACTGTGCCTACAGGCTCTAAGGAGCCTATAGGAGACTGTGCCTATAGGCTCTAAGGAGCCTATAGGAGACTGTGCCTACAGGCTCTC
Organism: Hyperolius riggenbachi; assembly: GCF_040937935.1. Classification (NCBI taxonomy): domain Eukaryota; kingdom Metazoa; phylum Chordata; class Amphibia; order Anura; family Hyperoliidae; genus Hyperolius; species Hyperolius riggenbachi. The sequence goes on from NC_090651.1 coordinate 365,948,511, forward strand.
TGGAGCCTATAGGAGACTGTGCCTATAGGCTCTAAGGAGCCTATAGGAGACTGTGCCTACAGGCTCTCAGGAGCGTATAGGAGACTGTGCCTACAGGCTCTCTGGAGCCTATAGGAGACTGTGCCTATAGGCTCTAAGGAGCCTATAGGAGACTGTGCCTACAGGCTCTCAGGAGCCTATAGACGACTGTGCCTACAGGCTCTCAGGAGTTTATAGGAGACTGTGCCTAATGGCTCTCAGGAGTTTCTAAGAGACTTTGCCTATAGCTTCTCAGGGTTCTATAGGAGACTGTGCCTACAGGCTCTCAGGAGCGTATAGGAGACTGTGCCTACAGGCTCTCTGGAGCCTATAGGAGACTGTGCCTATAGGCTCTAAGGAGCCTATAGGAGACTGTGCCTACAGGCTCTCAGGAGCCTATAGGAGACTGTGCCTACAGGCTCTAAGGAGCCTATAGGAGACTGTGCCTATAGGCTCTAAGGAGCCTATAGGAGACTGTGCCTACAGGCTCTCTGGAGCCTATAGGAGACTGTGCCTATAGGCTCTAAGGAGCCTATAGGAGACTGTGCCTACAGGCTCTCAGGAGCGTATAGGAGACTGTGCCTACAGGCTCTCTGGAGCCTATAGGAGACTGTGCCTATAGGCTCTAAGGAGCCTATAGGAGACTGTGCCTACAGGCTCTCAGGAGTCTATAGGAGACTGTGCCTACAGGCTCTAAGGAGCCTATAGGAGACTGTGCCTACAGGCTCTCAGGAGCCTATAGGAGACTGTGCCTACAGGCTCTCTGGAGCCTATAGGAGACTGTGCCTATAGGTTCTCAGGAGTCTATAGGAGACTGTGCCTATAGGCTCTCAGGAGTCTATCAGAGTTAATACGCCTTATCAGAGTTAACATGCCTTACCAAAGTAGCATAGCAAGCGCTATGAACTTATGCCTGCTAATTGGCAATGACGAGAGCTCCACTCATCTTGCCCTGAGCCCCTGCAGGTCGAATCACTTTAACCTCCTGAGCGTTACGCCGCTCAGGAGGTTTTGCCATTTTGTACCTGCCAGTCCCCCCCAGAGATCCCGCGACTGAAAACCCTATAGCTAGCACTAGGCACCCCCTGATCCCCGCTGCTCCCCAGTTTATACATTACACCCCCCTGGATCCAGCGATCGGCACAGTCTCCCCGTACAGCTCCGGTCTTCACTATGGGGAGGATCGCACATGATGTCATGACGTAGTGACGTCATGATGTCATGCGCAAACCCGATCTTCCCCATAGAGAGACCGAAGCTGTGCAGGGAGGCTGTTTGATCGCTGGATCCAGGGGGGGTAATGTATTAGAGGGGGGATCGGCGGGGATCGGGGGTTCCTGGCACTTGTACTAGCTAGCCTAGTGCTAGCTAAAGGGTTTTCAGTACCAGGATCTAATTTATTCAGCGTGGGGGACTCCTGGGGCCAGGAAGCAGTATGCCCGACACAGTGTCGAGCGTACTGCTAAGGAGGTTAAAGGACATTATCCCCGCACTTTGATTGGCCCAATAGGCTGCCTGTCAAGTTTCCTATCAAGTGACAGGCAGCCTATTGGGCCAATCAAAGTGCGGGGATAATGTCCTTTAAAGTGATTGCACCCGCAGGGGCTCAGGGCAGGACGAGTGGAGCTCTCGTCATTGACAATTAGCAGGCATAAGTTCCTAATGCTCACTATGCTACTATGATAAGGCGTGCTAACTCTGATAAGGTGTGTTAACTCTGATAAGGCACATGCTATTTGTCTTAGTGAATCAAGCCCATAGTGTACTGAGGTCTCTTTATCAGTACCCTGTTGCTGTTTCTTGCCAGCATGATTCAGCTGCCATAACAAGTTAGCAGGTCATGGGAGTAATGGCCTGGTGGCTGGAGATCCATGAGAACCAGATGTGCAGACCAGAAAGCTGGGAGGAGGAATTCACTGTCAAGATAGGTTAGTTACCTCCTCTCCACCAACCATATGATTGGCCCTTGTGTATCCCTCCCCCCCCCCCCTTCAATAACCATGTGTGCCCCTGCAAACAGCCTATCCTTGCCCCATTGCAGCGGTCATGGAGCTATTGACCTGCCCTTGTTTTTGGATGAAATTTGCAGTATTTTTTTATTAAAACTATTATTTTTTTTGGGAAACTGCATTGATTTTTTATTTTGTAAAAACATGCTGAATTTTTTTTTACTAAAATGTTAAACCACACTGATTTGTGACTGAATAGCGTACTAGTTAAGGGCTCTGCCTTGGACATAGGAGACCTGCTTTTGAATGGCATCTCTGCCTGTTTAGTAAGCCAGCATATATTCAGTAAGGAGATCTTGGGCAAGACTCCCTAAAACTGTTACTGCCTACTAAGTGCGCTCTTATGGCTGCCTTACAAGCGCTTTGAGTCTGACAGGAGAAAAACGCTATACAAATACTGGTATTATTACTATTTTTTTCTTTGTTTAAGTTACATTTTGTTAAAGCATTTTGTTTTTTACAATTTTTTTTTTTGGTGGGGATAAATTCAGCATATTTTCACAGTGAATTTTGTACTTTATTTGTGCATTTTGGCAAAGCAAAAAGGCATACAAAAAATAAAATAATAATTTAAAAACATATTTTTTTTTCAAACATTGGAGGGAAAAAATTGTCAACATAATGCTTTCCAACAATACCTTTTAAACACGCTCCGGTGGTGCCGTAGCTGTAGAGTGCACTAATTCCTATGCTCTGCAGGCCAAATGTTTTCGTAGGGTGTTCAATTCTGTGAGAAGTCGCAGAGTTCCCATAGTTGTATTCTATGTAACGAAAATCTGTCCCTTCAACTGCTTTCCATTTAGGTTGATAAAGGGGTCTTCCGTCCAATGTGATCCCTTCAATAACCGTATTCTCAGCTGTCATCATAGCAAAGTTGTCAGTGTTTCGAATTCCAAAAACTCCATAAGCTGAACAGTACTTGCTCACAGGTAAGATGTTCATCAAGAATGGATTATAATTGGACCTCTTGCCTCTTCCACCCGAGCTCAAGTACATGACTTGAACTCCTTTATTTGCATCAATGCTCAATGGTGTTTGTGAAATTTCAATTTCTAAGACCTGTCCCTCCCCCAGAGTTTCCTTCTTCTGCGTATCACCAATTGTGTAGGTTACTTCTGTGTCTTCCGCTGCGATCACAGAAACAATGTCTGTCTTCTTCTGAAATGAAAATGGAGCTACATGGTATTGAGAACCCCAGTCGGATACAGGTTCTAGTTGCTCAAAGACGAAGTTACAACCGGTGTTCTTCTGGGCGCACGTGTGTCCACACATCACAGCCACTGGTTCATCAGACTCTACTCGAGAACCGGAGAGATTGTCATTGGTTAGAAACTGAACGCCGTGCCATGGGGATAACGTTACAGAAATTACACTATTTGCTGCATATCTTTTGGAATTGTAGAGGATGGAACCTTTGGTGTAAATCCTGACTGCGGCTTCCTTATTTGCTGCAATCACGGAGAACACCTTTGAAGAACCTGATGGCCCGGTTTTGGGTGTATATAAGTAGTACACAGTACCCAAACTGGCCACTGGAAGTAAAGATGACGTCTCACCACTTTGGTATTTTTCATTAACTAAAACAACAAATATGGGATGGTTTGATGTGATGTGGACGGTATTACTGAAATCCTTGGTTCCTCTAATCTCTACGGATGTCGGCAAAGGCAAAGCCAGGGCTCCTCTGGCATTTAATGGGAAAGTGCTGTTGTATGCTCCTCCGTTAACAGTGACAGTGACTTTGGTGTTATCTTGCATGGAACCAATGCGAAGCTGACAGCTCTGACCAGATAATCCATTTGGCCCATTCTGCATGAAGGTGGTCACAAACTCAGTCCCTATTAGACCTGTCAGCCCAACATCTGCAAGAAAAGACATGCCTTAATTAACTGAGTAGTGGCACAAAAAACTTTCTAGTTCAGCCACCAGTTTTCAATTCAAATGATAGATAATTGTCATGACTTAGCAATGTACAGTGTTTTATGCATTGCACATGTGCACTTTATACAAACATTTAATGATTTGACTAGTCGGCTCTCCCATTTCCTGTTTAGTTAACAGTGAGATTGTAATTAGCTCTCCCATTTCCTGTTTACTTAACAGTGAGATTTTAATTGGCTCTCCCATTTCCTGTTTAGTTAACAGTGAGATTGTAATTGGCTCTCCCATTTCCTGTTTAGCTAACAGTGAGATTTTAATTGGCTCTCCCATTTCCTGTTTAGTTAACAGTGAGATTTTAATTGGCTCTCCCATTTCCTGTTTAGTTAACAGTGAGATTTTACTGGCGAGAAAAAGTGCCCAGGCTTTTAGTGCATAGTGCATCTCATCAGCACCCCACAGGAGTCATGGAGGAGATAGAAGGGACCACGACGAGCTAGTCTTTTCCTGTTCCCGCAAATAACCTGACCACCTTCTTGGATCAGGTCAATTGGGCATCCGCTGGAGCAGGCCTCTCATAGAAGCCAATGCAAATGCCGGTTAATGGGTGATGAAGTTGGTGATTTGAGTGCAAGAAGTTTGAAAGCAGGATGATACCATTTATTGGCTAACTAAAAATGAATAAGAATAAGCAAAGCAGCCTTCGTCGGGCTTACATCCTATAAAGGATGTAAGCCCGACGAAGGCTGCAAGGCTGAAAGCTTGCTTATTCTTATTCATTTTTAGTTAGCCAATAAATGGTTTCATCCTGCTTTCAAACTTCTTGCTTTTACTATTGGCTAACACGGTGCAATAACCTACTGCTACTACTGATTTGAGTGAATGGTGCGCCTGATACTATGCCACAGTAAGTAGCTGATCATCTATTAAGCGCCTATCAGCTATAACCACATACAAGATAGGTTGTAGGTTGAGTGGCCAGTTGGTAGATTGGCTCGTAGTCTCTGTAGCTTATTAGCTTATTGGCTAATTCAGTTTTAGTCATTTGGGTGTTGGAGGTTAGTGAAAGGAATAGGGAGGGGGGACTAGTGTTAGGCACAAGGAAAAAGGGATAGTTCTTTGCACTTGGAGTGGAAGGGGGTGTGTAAGAATAAGAACCAGGTAAGCTTATATATTATTATTATTATTACAGATATGTTAACTATCTGCAGCACCTAATTTAAACAGGGAAAATATGTATCAGCCCCCCTCCCCCCACTGGTAGAGATTAACTCTTTGATGGCCAGTAGGCATGGTCAGAAATTACAGCAGAATTACTATCGCAACTATCGCAACTCGGAAAGTCTAGCCAAATCACAGAGCCCAGGAGCATTTGATCAATCACAGGCTGCAGAATGTTATCGAATACCGCGGGAATTGTATCATAAGACTCCGTTAAACTCAGTAGTATCCGAGTCATGAGATTGGTGTCAAATTTCATCTCCTAGGTTGCTGTTACTTACAGTAGGTAGTAGAAATCTGACAGAAGTGACAGGTTTTGGGTTAGTCCATCTCTTCATAGGGGATTCTCAGTAAGGCTTTTATTCTTTATAAAGATATTCCCTAAAAAGCATTTAAACCATAATGCTGGCCGGCTTCCCTGCTCGCTACGCAGTTTTTTGGAAGTTGGACAAAACAACTGCCATTCACTAATTGCTTTTGAAAATAAATAAATCCCTGAGAATCCCTTAGGAAGAGATGAACTAGTCCAAAAACCTGTCGGTTCTGTCAGATTTATACTACCTACTGTAAGTGACAACCACATAGGAGAAAAGTAATTTATGGTTCATTTTACTTTTGAAAAAATGTACTACATATTTGTATATGTTAATTGTAAAAATGAAGTCAATGGCAGAAGTAAAGGTTTTAATTGATGCCCAGGCCACTGCTGTATTTGTCACGGTCACCTACTTATCCAGTATCCAGTGGCAGACATGGGTGCTAATGCCCTGGTTTGTGTGGATAACCACGGGCTCAGATGTGGGTCATGAACAGGCTCACACCAGAAGACAAGGAGACATATTCATGTTTTCACGCAGACACGAGAACTTGCATGTGTGTGATCACTTATATGCACCAAACAGTCACTTAAACTTGGGATAGTGCTGTAGAATTGCAGCTTTTATTCCTGTGATTTGATTTTGTATCTGACCAGTGGCGTAACTTAATTAGGACGGTCCTCACAGCAAGGTTTTGCAGGCCGTTACCACCACGCCTGTGTGGCCTAGTTATAAATAAAATGGTGGTGCCTTATGTAAACTGCCCCTCAACCCCCCCCCCCACCACCACCTCCACTACCACTACCACTACCACTACCACCACCATGTGTGCAGCTCCAGGACTCTCCTCCCCCCCACCCACCCCCACCCCCAGATCTTGCAGAACAGCCACAGTGGAGGCGCTTCATACTTTATTATTTTTCTTATTAACCTCGTCTCATTAGCAGGACAGTTCCTCCTTATTTCTCTGTGTAGCCGCGTTGTGCAACCTATCATCTTGTGGCTCCCGACACCAAACATGCATCAGGAGCCGCAGGGTGATAGGCTGATGGCTGCACAGCAGCAATACAATGAAGAGAGAAGGACCTATTCCACCACAAAGACAGGGTAAAGTATGAAGCACCCCAGGGCAGGGCCTTCTTTGCCACATCCCATGATGATGGCAGGGGTCAAGGGGGCTATTTTTACACCTCAGTAGCTGTTCTGACTGATGCCACTCCTTCTTTTTGAAGCCAAATCTCTGTTTGTCAAAAAAAATGGATCATGGAGAGTGTGTGATTACTCCCGGTATTGGAGCAGAATGGATCGTGGAGCCGGCAGTGGAGCACAATGGGTTGTGTCACAGGATTCTGTACACAGGGCCGGCGCTACCATAGAGGCAAGGGGGGGCAACTGCCCCGGGGCCCTGACTTCTGCTGAGGCCCCCGCAGCGCATCATGTGTAAACACGCGCTGGGTCATAGAGAAAGAGGGAGACAGCGTGTCTCAAAGCGCAGCCGCTGCCCATCCGCTGACTCGCCGGGACTAATAGGTAAATAATTATGGCTATTATACTTGCAGGGCCCCGGGAAGCAGAGTGGTAATGTCGGGGGGGGGGGAGAAAAGCTTTGAGCTGGGGGGGCCCAACTCTAGTTTGCCACAGGGCCCCTTAAATCAGACCTGTGTGTACTTGATAGCTAGCTGTGTCACCCAGTGAATCCATGTCCCCCCCATGCGCAAAATGGTGCAAGACAGACCTTTGCCTGTATGGAAATACATATATCCAGGCACATCGCCTCTAGACCTTTGCCTGTGTCGCGTCTTTAGCCTGGGCCACACTCACTGTGTCTCAAGATGCCACCATACACACAATGGGCTTGATTCACTAACCGGTGCTAAGTGTTAGCGCAGGAGTAAAAAGTGTTAGTGTGCCTTATCTGAGGTTAGTGTGCCTTATCTGAGGTTAGTGTGCCTTATCTGAGGTTAGTGTGCCTTATCTCATCTTATCTCAGTGGTCACTGTACACTCTCCCCTCTGCTCTCATTGCCATTGATCTGAGGTCTGTGTGTGAGTGAAGGCAGGGGCGTTGCTAGCATCCTAAGAGATCTGGTGCACTTTTGGGAACTCCAGCTGAAAAAATGGGTGTAGCCATGCTCCAGAATGTGGGTGTGGTCATGGGTGAGGCCAAATTTACATTAACAATCGTCTAAGTAGGCCTGACCAGCAAAATGTTGGATGAAGCCCCCCTCTCCATTAATACAGAAAAAAATAAAATCCAGCATACCACATAAATAGGCAGTATCACTTAAACATATGGGGCATGTTGGGTGTTGCCATGCTGGACACTGTGGTAGCTCTATGGGGCATGCTGGGTGTTGTGGTGACATGCTGGAAGCTGTGGTGCCTGGAGCCTCCATAGGGAGCATGCATTGTTGTGTGTGTCCTCACTGTTCCTTCTCCGGCTCCCCCCAACAGAGTAGTACAGCGGGAAGAACTTCTCATCTCCTCCATCCGCTCTCCAAGTCTGGAGACATCCTCTGTAGCTGGCGATTCTCCCCCTTGCATCTGAGAATCATACGCTGGGAGCTCTAGTGTCTGATTCATTCTCAGACACTAAGGTGGGAAGCCCAGAAGAGAAGACGTCTGCAGAATCTGGAGATCAAGCGGTCAGAGGTGAGTACTGCCGTCTGCTGCCTGGAGGACATCTGGGGCACCCTAGAATAGATCCGAGGCATGTGCCACTGATCTTTGGGACTAGCAACACCCCTGCGTAATGGTGAGGCAGCAATGTCCAAACATGTCACAAACAGGGTGGACCTGACAGGATGGGAATAAACATACATATATCCAGGCACATCGCCTCTAGTTAGGACATTAAATAAATTATTAGGGAAAGGGAGGTGCTGAAGGGGGTGTGGCTAGAAAACAGCAAAAATCTATTAACCCTTCGCACACTCACATGCAAATGTTCAAACAATTGCATTCACAGATTCACTCATCCAGGCACAACTGTTATCCCTACAGCTAAATTAAAAGCCAGGGTTTTAGTTCACAGAAGAATGCATTCTTATGCTTAATCACCTATACTGCGCAGAAGTACCCAGGTAAACATAGGTGTCCTAACTCTGGCCCTGTAACATGCATAGTGCAGACATGCAAACACATTCATTGCATCAAACCTATCAATGGATTAGGAGCACACATCCTAACTTCCTCTCCTGGGAAAGACAGTGCATCTTACCAATCGCACAAGGGAGCTAATGTTATGTGTCCATGTGCACCATGCGCATACACCAGCATAAGCTGTCTGCATGCTGACAAACATACAGGGGAAGGGGGGAGTGCACCGAATTGGACCCTAGCCACAGGGGTCAATGACAAGAATAAACATACATATATCCAGGCACATCGCCTCTAGTTAGGACATTAAATAAATTATTAGGGAAAGGGAGGTGCTGAAGGGGGTGTGGCTAGAAAACAGCAAAAATCTATTAACCCTTCGCACACTCACATGCAAATGTTCAAACAATTGCATTCACAGATTCACTCATCCAGGCACAACTGTTATCCCTACAGCTAAATTAAAAGCCAGGGTTTTAGTTCACAGAAGAATGCATTCTTATGCTTAATCACCTATACTGCGCAGAAGTACCCAGGTAAACATAGGTGTCCTAACTCTGGCCCTGTAACATGCATAGTGCAGACATGCAAACACATTCATTGCATCAAACCTATCAATGGATTAGGAGCACACATCCTAACTTCCTCTCCTGGGAAAGACAGTGCATCTTACCAATCGCACAAGGGAGCTAATGTTATGTGTCCATGTGCACCATGCGCATACACCAGCATAAGCTGTCTGCATGCAGACAAACATACAGGGGAAGGGGGGAGTGCACCGAATTGGACCCTAGCCACAGGGGTCAATGACAAGAATAAACATACATATATCCAGGCACATCGCCTCTAGTTAGGACATTAAATAAATTATTAGGGAAAGGGAGGTGCTGAAGGGGGTGTGGCTAGAAAACAGCAAAAATCTATTAACCCTTCGCACACTCACATGCAAATGTTCAAACAATTGCATTCACAGATTCACTCATCCAGGCACAACTGTTATCCCTACAGCTAAATTAAAAGCCAGGGTTTTAGTTCACAGAAGAATGCATTCTTATGCTTAATCACCTATACTGCGCAGAAGTACCCAGGTAAACATAGGTGTCCTAACTCTGGCCCTGTAACATGCATAGTGCAGACATGCAAACACATTCATTGCATCAAACCTATCAATGGATTAGGAGCACACATCCTAACTTCCTCTCCTGGGAAAGACAGTGCATCTTACCAATCGCACAAGGGAGCTAATGTTATGTGTCCATGTGCACCATGCGCATACACCAGCATAAGCTGTCTGCATGCTGACAAACATACAGGGGAAGGGGGGAGTGCACCGAATTGGACCCTAGCCACAGGGGTCAATGACAAGAATAAACATACATATATCCAGGCACATCGCCTCTAGTTAGGACATTAAATAAATTATTAGGGAAAGGGAGGTGCTGAAGGGGGTGTGGCTAGAAAACAGCAAAAATCTATTAACCCTTCGCACACTCACATGCAAATGTTCAAACAATTGCATTCACAGATTCACTCATCCAGGCACAACTGTTATCCCTACAGCTAAATTAAAAGCCAGGGTTTTAGTTCACAGAAGAATGCATTCTTATGCTTAATCACCTATACTGCGCAGAAGTACCCAGGTAAACATAGGTGTCCTAACTCTGGCCCTGTAACATGCATAGTGCAGACATGCAAACACATTCATTGCATCAAACCTATCAATGGATTAGGAGCACACATCCTAACTTCCTCTCCTGGGAAAGACAGTGCATCTTACCAATCGCACAAGGGAGCTAATGTTATGTGTCCATGTGCACCATGCGCATACACCAGCATAAGCTGTCTGCATGCTGACAAACATACAGGGGAAGGGGGGAGTGCACCGAATTGGACCCTAGCCACAGGGGTCAATGACAAGAATAAACATACATATATCCAGGCACATCGCCTCTAGTTAGGACATTAAATAAATTATTAGGGAAAGGGAGGTGCTGAAGGGGGTGTGGCTAGAAAACAGCAAAAATCTATTAACCCTTCGCACACTCACATGCAAATGTTCAAACAATTGCATTCACAGATTCACTCATCCAGGCACAACTGTTATCCCTACAGCTAAATTAAAAGCCAGGGTTTTAGTTCACAGAAGAATGCATTCTTATGCTTAATCACCTATACTGCGCAGAAGTACCCAGGTAAACATAGGTGTCCTAACTCTGGCCCTGTAACATGCATAGTGCAGACATGCAAACACATTCATTGCATCAAACCTATCAATGGATTAGGAGCACACATCCTAACTTCCTCTCCTGGGAAAGACAGTGCATCTTACCAATCGCACAAGGGAGCTAATGTTATGTGTCCATGTGCACCATGCGCATACACCAGCATAAGCTGTCTGCATGCTGACAAACATACAGGGGAAGGGGGGAGTGCACCGAATTGGACCCTAGCCACAGGGGTCAATGACAAGAATAAACATACATATATCCAGGCACATCGCCTCTAGTTAGGACATTAAATAAATTATTAGGGAAAGGGAGGTGCTGAAGGGGGTGTGGCTAGAAAACAGCAAAAATCTATTAACCCTTCGCACACTCACATGCAAATGTTCAAACAATTGCATTCACAGATTCACTCATCCAGGCACAACTGTTATCCCTACAGCTAAATTAAAAGCCAGGGTTTTAGTTCACAGAAGAATGCATTCTTATGCTTAATCACCTATACTGCGCAGAAGTACCCAGGTAAACATAGGTGTCCTAACTCTGGCCCTGTAACATGCATAGTGCAGACATGCAAACACATTCATTGCATCAAACCTATCAATGGATTAGGAGCACACATCCTAACTTCCTCTCCTGGGAAAGACAGTGCATCTTACCAATCGCACAAGGGAGCTAATGTTATGTGTCCATGTGCACCATGCGCATACACCAGCATAAGCTGTCTGCATGCTGACAAACATACAGGGGAAGGGGGGAGTGCACCGAATTGGACCCTAGCCACAGGGGTCAATGACAAGAATAAACATACATATATCCAGGCACATCGCCTCTAGTTAGGACATTAAATAAATTATTAGGGAAAGGGAGGTGCTGAAGGGGGTGTGGCTAGAAAACAGCAAAAATCTATTAACCCTTCGCACACTCACATGCAAATGTTCAAACAATTGCATTCACAGATTCACTCATCCAGGCACAACTGTTATCCCTACAGCTAAATTAAAAGCCAGGGTTTTAGTTCACAGAAGAATGCATTCTTATGCTTAATCACCTATACTGCGCAGAAGTACCCAGGTAAACATAGGTGTCCTAACTCTGGCCCTGTAACATGCATAGTGCAGACATGCAAACACATTCATTGCATCAAACCTATCAATGGATTAGGAGCACACATCCTAACTTCCTCTCCTGGGAAAGACAGTGCATCTTACCAATCGCACAAGGGAGCTAATGTTATGTGTCCTAACTCTGGCCCTGTAACATGCATAGTGCAGACATGCAAACACATTCGTTGCATCAAACCTATCAATGGATTAGGAGCACACATCCTAACTTCCTCTCCTGGGAAAGACAGTGCATCTTACCAATCGCACAAGGGAGCTAATGTTATGTGTCCATGTGCACCATGCGCATACACCAGCATAAGCTGTCTGCATGCTGACAAACATACAGGGGAAGGGGGGAGTGCACCGAATTGGACCCTAGCCACAGGGGTCAATGACAAGAATAAACATACATATATGTGAGTGTGCGAAGGGTTAATAGATTTTTGCTGTTTTCTAGCCACACCCCCTTCAGCACCTCCCTTTCCCTAATAATTTATTTAATGTCCTAACTAGAGGCGATGTGCCTGGATATATGTATGTTTATTCTTGTCATTGACCCCTGTGGCTAGGGTCCAATTCGGTGCACTCCCCCCTTCCCCTGTATGTTTATCAGCATGCAGACAGCTTATGCTGGTGTATGCGCATGGTGCACATGGACACATAACATTAGCTCCCTTGTGCGATTGGTAAGATGCACTGTCTTTCCCAGGAGAGGAAGTTAGGATGTGTGCTCCTAATCCATTGATAGGTTTGATGCAATGAATGTGTTTGCATGTCTGCACTATGCATGTTACAGGGCCAGAGTTAGGACACCTATGTTTACCTGGGTACTTCTGCGCAGTATAGGTGATTAAGCATAAGAATGCATTCTTCTGTGAACTAAAACCCTGGCTTTTAATTTAGCTGTAGGGATAACAGTTGTGCCTGGATGAGTGAATCTGTGAATGCAATTGTTTGAACATTTGCATGTGAGTGTGCGAAGGGTTAATAGATTTTTGCTGACAGGATGGGAGGCCCTTGCTGTTGGATGGTGAGCCCCAAAGCAGCTGTTTGGTTTGCCTGGGCCAAGGGGTATCCCAGAGGACTAGTGTTTGTGTGTAACAACACAAGTGAAGAAGGTGATCGATTTTTAAGGCTCTGGTTTGCTGGTGGTGACGCATTCACGCATCATTTCCTGTATGGCGCTAAAGCAGGAAGTGGTTGCAGCAAATCAGAGCCCTGCACATCTGCCATACTGATCACATCATTACCCATCATTTCTGCTACATGTGAGCAATGCTACTTACCAGGACAGGGCTTTTTGAAAGTGCTGTTTTTAATTGATACCCCGCTTTTGTTCAAAAACCGATAGGACACATTTTAGTTTTACATAATTATTTGTGTCATTTTATTATCGCTTAAAAGTACTGAAATATATTTCAATTTGCAGCCAGCTATGAGTGTCTGAGATCGAGGCTGGGTTCACATATCGCATAACGTTTTTTTCTGGTGTTTTCCGCAGGTGCGTTTGCGTTTTTGTATCGCGTTTTTGGTGCATTTGCGTTTTGCTTTTTTTATGCTGATGCGTTTTTCATGCGTTTGCAGTTCGCTAATAAAAAACACATATGCTTTTTCTATGCATTTTTTTAATTAAACATATGCAAATCATTAGGAAGACAACAGGAAGCGGAAACATATCAGAGATCTTTACTTTTTAATAAAAGGCATGGAAAATGCAATGCTTATGCGTTACCATAGACTTTCAGGATGTGCGTTTTGGCAGCCAGCCTGCATATGATGCAACACTACCAGCGTCTGCAGAACGCTTACTGTAAATCACAAGTGAAACGCTGGTCCTTCTGCGTCCCATAGACTAACATTGCTGTGTAAAATGCAGCGTTTTACGCTCCGCAAGCATTTCTGCCATGTGTGCACTAGAGATGTGGCGAACTGTTCGCCCGGCGAACATCTCTCGAGCTCTTACTACTTCCGGGTCGCACTGACCCGGAGTAGTACGCCTGCGCTGCCCGGCTGAGCGCGTCCTTTATCGCGCTCCTGTTGCCGGGCACTCTCTGCGCATGAGCGTGACGACGTCATGCACACACGCAGAAGTGCCCGGCAACAGGAGCGCGATCTAGGACGCGCTCCGCCGGGCAGCGCAGGCGTACTACTCCGGGTCAGTGCGACCCGGAAGTAGTAAGAGCCCCACGGATTTGGAGATGTTCGCCACATCTCTGGTGTGCACCCGGCCTGAATGGGAACTCTAACAGCAATTTTTTTTACAGTTTGGCCCGTATAATTATATGCACAGTACAGGAGGGTCAGTCAGTTATTACCATGTCACACCCAAAGTAGGACGGACAGTAGATTCCAAACTACATTTCCCAACATCCCTGTATTACAGTAGACACCAGTGTCTACCTGAGAAGGTGTGACTTGTAGCCAACAGGAAGTAGACAGGATCTAGGCTGTAAGCCTGTATGGGTAGAAAAATAACTGCAGGCAAACAAAGCTACAAAATCGGTCTTTCAGTTTGAAAATTCCAGTTCCACAAGTAACATACATTTATCAACCTGGTTGTTTTGAAAATTTGGCTTCATTTTGGGATTAATTAGACTTTTCAAAGTTTTCTGTTTTTTCTCTGTTCATTTGGCTTTGTTGTCATGAATTTTAGCTTTATTTGAACATCTGGGTTTAATGCTCCTTCTCCCTGGCGGTATAATTATGTCTGGATGTCTTTTATACCCTAAAACCAGGAAAAATCATACCGCTATAGAGATATCTGCAGCAGCCCAGCACTTACTCACCTCCCTGCAATTCTCCATTTATCCTCCAGGTGGCACTGTAACCCTGTAGTGGATTACTGCTCATGGCTTCTTTTCATTGTCCTGAATCTGATCTGGGGTTACTGCCAGGGAAGTTAGGCCCGGTTCACACTTGCGGTTCTCTGCCAAACGGACCGGATGACCTGACCGGATCCGGACCGGATCCGGATCGGAACCGTACGGTTCTGATCCGGATCCGATCCGGATCCGGTCAGGTTGCATCAGGTGTTCATCAGGATGCGATCCGGATCCGTTTGGCAAAAGTTAGTACAAACCAAATAAAAATGTTGGGGTCTGGGAGGTCAGCAGAAGGGGGACCTGTGGAATCAGGCCCTCCGCTGTTTAGCACTCACCTCCACCTCCGACATACTGCCAACATCTCCAGCACGTTTAAAGTCACTGCTGCTCCACTCCAAAATGCTTGCCCATGTGTCCCCATCCAAAATCGCCGCTTCAATACGCATAGGAAGTGGGGTAGAACATCCGGATTTTTAGCCAGTGTGTTGTGCGCTCTCCGGTTCTCATAGCTTTGTATTGGCCGGATGGTGCAGTCCGGCTCCGCCCCGGATACGGCTGCCGGAGGAGCCGGACCAAAAAATAGCGCATGTTGGAACGGACGCCGGAGTCCGGATCCGGTCCGGATCCGGTCCGGCTCCGGTCCGGCAGAATGGACGCATGTGAACGGACGCATAGGCTTTCATTGCTATGCCGTGCGTCCGTTCCGTCCGTTCTGCAAGCGGTCCGGCTCCGGCACGGCGATTCCGGACGGCCACCGCTAATGTGAACCGGGCCTTAAAAGGAGAACTGACGTTAGTGGGATATGGAGGTAGTCATATTTATTTCCTTTTAAGCAATACCAGTTATTGCTTAAAAACTGGTATTGTTCAAGAGGACATAAATATGGCAGCCTTCATATACTTCTAACAGTTTTCCTTTAAAAGAGTTTCAAGCGGGGACAGAAGGAGAAGTGAGACGAAATTGTACACTGGGACCTGGTCGCATGCCAACCTTAATGTCTACTGGCAACCTTACTCCCTTTATAAAGTTACCAGGTGTCTAATGGCTCCCCTCCAACCCATATACAGTACCCTGGTGTCTAATGGCTCCCCTCCAACCCATATACAGTACCCTGGCATCTAATGGCTCCCCTCCAACCCATATACAGTACCCTGGCGTCTAATGGTCCTCCTATACAGTTCCCTAGTGTGTTTAGTGCTTTTCCCCCCACTTCCCCGATATGGCTTTCCTGGTGATCTAGGGCTTCACCTCCAGTGTAGCTTCCCTGGTGGCCTAGAGTGGGCCAAACATAATGCAAAGTGGAGAAACCAATTGAGGGCCAAATTGAATGGCTCTGAGGGCCAGATATGGATCGTGGGCCGGAGTTTTACATGTATGCTTTAGACTGTAAGATGGCAAGGGCAGAGCTCTCTCACTGTTTTGCGTCTTAGAATTTGTTACACATTTATTCACTGTATTTACCAGTACTGTTGTTTCTATCGATTCTGTATTTTGTACCAGCTCTGTATTTTGTGTATTGGTGTATAGCATTGTTTGTATTTTTCAGTACCCCATGTTTGTTTCTTACTTTGTACAGCGCTGCAGAATATATTAGCGCTATATAAATCAATAATAATAATAATACAGTAATTGTGAGTTTACATTTCATTATTTTATTATTTTATTATTCATAAACTGAACCCAGCAATCACAATAATCACTCACCTGAATAAGCTGCAATCAGTGCAATCAGCAACAGGATCCCCTGGGCCCCCATCTCTGGAAATTAAACAACAATAAACAATTATTTACACCCCTTCAAGTTGTTGGTTTCATGTTACAAATACTGCTTGTAATATTGGTCTATACCAGTTTCTACATCAGCACAGTACTTAGCTTCAAGAACTAACAATACGTTTTTTTTCCTGTTCGACTCTCTGCTCGACCATTGTAATATGTGCCAAAAGAGGTTTTACTTAATACTGAGTAAGGCCTGGTGCACACCAAAACCCGCTAGCAGATCCGCAAAATGCTAGCAGATTTTGAAACGCTTTTTCTTCTTTTTCTGTAGCATTTCAGCTAGCGTTTTGCAATTTTGTGTAGCGGTTTTGGTGTAGTAGATTTCAGATATTGTTACAGTAAAGCTGTTACTGAACAGCTTCTGTAACAAAAACTCCGGCAAAACCGCTCTGAACAGGCGTTTTTCAGAGCGGTTTGCGTTTTTCCTATACTTAACATTGAGGCAGAAACGCATCCGAAATCCAAAAAATGCCTCACCCCGGGAGGATTCGTTTCTGCAAAACGCCTCCCGCTCTGGTGTGCACCACCCCATTGAGATACATTGACCAAGCGGATCCGCAGCCGCAAGCGGCTTCAGAAACTCTGAAAAAGCCGCTCGGTGTGCACCAGCCCTTACTAACTTACTTCTGGCACATGCTTTGATAACTATTGGATGTGTTCACTTGCTTTAAAACTCTCCTCTGTGGCTTAACTGTTAACTACATAATGACCGCGTTACACCAAATGGTGTGAACACGCCGGCAGCCCCAAGGACCGCCTAACGCCAATTGGCATCAAGTCCTGGGGCGGGGTTTTGCAGGAGATCGTGCGCCGATGCGCGCGCATCTCCGCTAGAATGATGGAGCTCCGCTCCCTCATCAGTCTCCCAGCAGTGATCACCACAAGGAGACTGTTAGATGGCGAAACATTTAAATGGCCGCCTATTTACATGCTATAGCACTGTGATCCTGGGAGGCAGGAGAGAAATCAGCTCTCATAGGCTGATGTCTATGAGAGTCGGTCGCTGGGATTGGCTGGCGGGGGATAAAAAAAAAAAAAAGAAAACAAATAGTAAAATGTATTAAGAGACACAGAACAAATAAATATATAAAAAAAAATACATAAACATAACAGCAGGGATCAAAGCCCACCAACAGAAATCTCTGTTGGTGGGCAGAAAAGGGGGGCGGGGAGGGGGGGGGATCACTTGTGTGCTAAGTTGTACTGCCCTGCAGTGAGGTCTTAAAGCTTCAGTGGCCTATATTGTAAAAAAAAATAGCCTAGTCACTAGGGGGGTGTAAGCCCACGGTCCTCAAGTGGTTAAAGAGATTGAACTTCATCCCAATCAGTAGCTGATACCCGCTTTCCCATGAGAAATCTTTTCCTTTTCTCGAATAGATTATCAGGGAGGTCTGTATGGCTGATATTGTGGTGAAACTTCTCCCACAGTGTGATGTCAGGACCTAGATCCTAACAGTTTCCTGTCTGTAAAGCTCGTTGCATTGTGGGAAATAACGGCTGTTTCCAACTGCCAAGTAACCCTCTGTGCATATGTATACCTATAAAAAAACAAGCTTTTAGCCTATGGCATTGTTAGCGGGTTATAGATAATGGCAGTTGCTGTATAGTTTTTTTTCATGTCTGCCAGTAGTAAATATGATGACCTGCAGGACGATTGTGAATCAAACAATATGAACACATTTCATGGCGAATATCAATCATTTCTTGATCTCTCTTCTACTTTTTAACTTCTCAGTTTTCAATGTATTGATTTATTTTTTTCCTCTTTTGAACTAAAGTTTCTCCTTAAAGGAAATATCAGGCAAATAAATAAATAATAATAACAATAAAAACTGATTTACTTACCTGGGGCTTCCTCCAGCCCCTGGAAGCCACCAACCTCGCTGACTTGGCGAGGTCGGCGGATACTGCGCATGCGCTAGTGCGCCACTTGGGTCGGCAGCTGCTACAGGTACTGCTTTGTCTCATGTAAGTGTCAAACATGGCATGGAACCCCTGAAGGCTTCTCGTAGAAGGTTCTATGGAACCCTGGTTATGGCCTCTTTTCCACGAACTGTGTGCTCAGCAAGCAGTTACCATGCAGCAGTGAGCAGTTACCAAGCAGCAACAAGCAGTTAGCAGGGAGCAGTTAGCAAGCAGCAGCAAGCAGTTACAAGGCAGCAGTGAGCAGTTGTGAGAGTTTGAGAGGCATTTTACTGCCTATCAACAGTCCATGGAAAAGAGGCCTAAGAATCCCTGCTCTACTCAAAGGTGGGAGGATAAATTCTGCTGCACATTTGGGGATTTTGGATGAAACAAGGTGCCTCTATTGCAGCCACAATGATAACCTTCTCTCCATTCCTCCCCAGTCCCCACCCTAACACTTACTGAAAGTCGTACTATAAGGGCTGGAACCCACAGGAGCGCTTTTGGCAGCGTTTTGGCAGCACTGCGATACGCTAGCAGTTTGTCAAAACGCTGGGCTAATGTTAATGGATGGCAACTTCCACAGGAGCGTTTGCGTTTCCCAGAAACGCAAACGCAGGACCTGCAGCATTTTGGGAGCGTTAGCGCTTCAATGTAAAGTATTAAAACGCTAGCAGAAACGCTCAGCAAAACCTAAACTGAGCGGTTTTGCTAGCGTTTTGCGGTTCAGCACACTGTAACAAAATGAAAAATAATTCAGGACCAATCAGGATAAAAACGCAAAACGCAAAACGCTACACACCCGCTGGGCAAAAAAATACAATGTTGCAAAACATGACCAAAAACGCGCATGAATTCGCTTGCAAACCGCTCAGACAAAACGCTAGCGGTTGCGTTTTGCGTTTGCTGATTTCAGTGGGTTCCAGGCCTTAGGGTGACCCTGGTATCGCCTGATTAGCATGTGTCATCTTATCTGCATTATATAATATATAGATTTGTCATAATTACAGCTATAAATATCACAAACATGACCCAACCCGTGCTAATGATTATTAACGAGCTTTTCTACTTAAGACAAACAACCGGTATAAAGGGATGGTTGCCAATAGCCACTAATTAGCCAGAAGGTGTGATTTGAACAATCCTATTTGTATACCTACCTACCTGTCCTCCTATAGCTGGGAAACATTTCAGGGTTAGGTATTGTGGCTTACAAATGACGTATTGTAGGGGAAACGTTATGGTAATTCCTGACTGGCCCTTTTAATCATTATTACTGTGTTTTTAAGTGTACCTGAGATGACGAAATAAAAAGATTTTATACTTACTCTGAGCTTCCTAGACCCCATGAGCACCGATGCCTCCCTCGCTGTCCTCCTGAGTGCCTCCCTTCGGCCACAATCAGTTCCTGTAATCTGACTCAGTCGTGCCAGTCGGCTCTTCTGCACATGTGAGGAGGGGCGGCACATGTGCAGAAGAGCCGACTGGCATGACTGAGCCAGATTGCTGGGGCTGATTGCAACTGAACGGAGGCACTCGGGAAGATGGTGAGGGATGCATCTGTACTCATGGGGCTGGAGGAAGCCCCAGCCAAGTATAAAATCTTTTTATTTCACCATCTCAGGTTTACTTTAAGTTGGTTGAGCCTTGAGTTTACATCAACTTTAAGAGCTCTAGACAGGCACGTAGCTAGAGCCATAGGAGCCCTAGCAACTGATATGGGGACCCGGAGAAGAGGGGGCCCAGATGGTACTTAATGTATTCACCATTACATTTCTTATGTTCCTCCACCCTCCGACTTTGTCTCAGTGCCCATGGCCTATGTGCAGTGTTGTTTGCCTGAGAATGTAAATTGCCCAGGTAACTCATTTCCATATGGTAGGGGCACTGGGGCAGTGGGCATTGCTTAAGAGTGCCGACATCTGAGGAGCCCATTAAAGTTTTGCTGTGCATGATCTCTAGCTATGCCACTGGCTATAGAACTGTCAAAGTTGTTGCCTTTCAGTGATTTGGTTACAGGTCTGCTATGTGAATGAAATCCCCCCCACCCCCACTTCCCCAGGTATTCTGAGAGACCTGGTATATTTTATTCTAGCTTTAGCGCTCTCAGTAAACAAACATTCTGCAGAGATCACCTGGCAGAACTAAAGATGTCACCACCCGGGATACATTTCAGAATGGAAATCAGGGTAAGGAAAGATTTTACAATGGGCAAACACGAGTACATATTATGATGGCGCCGCTCAGTTCGGCACAGGGAGAACCTAATGACAGCTCTCCCTGCTGCCGCTAAACTCCAAAGCGACGTTAAAGTGGATCCGAGATGAACTTTTTCACATTGCCTAATTGTGTTCCTTTCCTATTGTTTATAGGGCATTCCTCAAGCCAAATACATTTTTGTTTTAATACTCTAATTCCCTATAAACTAAACAAGCCATGCCCACAGGTTTTCAGAGAGCCTTGGCAGTAGCAAGGGCTCATGGGAGCTCAGTCTGGGCAGGAGGAGGGGGAGGTATTACTAGCCAGAGATTTCAGAGGCAGAGGGGAGGAGGGAGGAGGAGGGGGAATTAGGTTTTTTTTGCTCAAGATACAGATAAGCCTGCCTCTGTGTAATGTTTATAAACAACATGGCTGCTGTCATTGTATCACAGGAAGAAATGATCATATTCTATTAAAGCTGTTTGCAACTAGATTTGCTGTGTAAACTATCTACACTTTAGATAAGATATATAGACAAGTTACTTGTTATAGTTAGTTTTTCATCTCGGATCCGCTTTAAATACTATTCCCCCTCCGATTTGGTGCACCTAGGAAGGAGATGTAATTCAGCGTCTGGCAGCCTCCAGACTCCCAAATTATCGCTACGCGGGGTGCGCATTGTAGCATTGCTACTATGATGGCGCCCAGCTCTCAGCTCTCAGAGCCGCACGCCGAGATGAACTGATCCGAGCAAACACAGACTAAGTAATTTGTAAATGAATATTGTAAAAAAAAAAAAATTTGATTTTATTCAATACATTATTTTCTCTACAGCTCCACTTTAACTAATGTCCTCCAATAATAATAAAGGCTTTACTTTTGTCACTGTTTGTGGTACAGATGGCTTTGTGCATGTAGTTTGTGAGTGCAAGGGTTTAATAATGATAAGTGCAGAGACTTTTTTGTACCAAATTAAATATGAATCAATTTAAAATAAAATATTGCAATCTCTTATGAAGGGAGGAAGGGAGGAAGGGGGGGGGGGGGCAATCCTTGAAGGTTATTTACAAAGATAAACTTCTCTCTCCAGTCTATGGAGATCTGATAACTGAATGGAATTTTCAGAGCCAAAGCAATTTACACTGTATGGGCTGGTGCACACCGAGCGGCTTTTTCCGCGTTTTCAGATCCGCTTGCGGCTGCGGATCTGCTTGGTCAATGTATCTCAATGGGGTGGTGCACACCAGAGCGGGAGGCGTTTTGCAGAAACGAAAAATGCCTGGGTGAGGCATTTTTTGGATTTCGGATGCGTTTCTGCCCCAATGTTAAGTATAGGAAAAACGCAAACCGCTCTGAAAAACGCCTGTTCAGAGCGGTTTTGCAGGCGTTTTTGTTACAGAAGCTGTTCAGTAACAGCTTTACTGTAACAATATATGAAATCTACTATACTGAAAACCGCAGCAGCAATCCGCAAAACGCTAGCAAAACGCCTCATAAAAATAAAAAAAAGCGTTTAAAAATCTGCTAGCATTTTGCGGATCTGCTAGCGGGTTTTGGTGTGCACCAGCCCTATCTGCAGATCATCAAACCAGGTGATTAAGTGCAGTTTGGAAAGCTGCCACCAGGGTGCAGGGTTGCTATTTAAGAAACAAGTTAGACAACAATTGCATTAGGCGTTGGAAGCAGGAGTAATGAGATCTAATCACACAAGTGCCTAAATAATGAATGGAAGTGACAGGCAATTTGTTTTTCAATACGTCTGAGCTCATGTACTGTCACTAAACATCGGATTTTCAATTGAGGCCACTGGAGGGGGTCATTGTACAGTGATTAAATCCTGAATATTAATGAACTGGAAGGGATAAAAGAGAAAGAATTGATCTTGAATGCACTTCACCTTGGTATAATGTTCCAAAAGCACAGATCACAGTGCAAATTGTTGTTATTATTATTATTAGTAGTATTACAACAACAACAACAATAATCATCCTACCTAATAAAACCCCTGTGTCTCTGCGTCCCATGGCCGTGTGTGTGTGTGTCTACATTTGTGCTACTGCGCATGTGCCGCAGGGACAGCCGTTGGACTGGAGCAGGACAGCCAGGGGGTCGGCTGGCCAGCAGATGTGCGCATGCGCTCTGACAGGTGGCGGCGGTGACGGACCAAGAGCCCGTTATTAAGCGGGCTAAGGTCCCTAATAATAATAATAATACTTTTTATATTATTACTATTGATTTAAGTATTTATATACTGTCCCAGTATAGGTAGATAGGCATAAGTAGGTGCCCCAGTAGTTAGCTAGGCATAGTTAGGAGTAGCAGTATAGGTAGGTAGGCATAGGTAGGTGTCCCAGTATAGGTATATAGGCATAGGTAGGTGCCCCAGTAGTTAGCTAGGCATAGGTAGGAGACCCAGTATAGGTAGGTAGGCATAGGTAGGTGCCCCAGTATAGGTAGATAGGCATAGATAGGTGCCCCAGTATAGGTAGGTGCCCTAGTATAGGTAGGTAGGCATAGGTAGGTGTCCCCGTATAGGTAAGTAGGTGCCCCAGTAGTTAGGTAGGCATAGGTAGGTGTCCCAGTATAGATAGTTAGACAGGGCCTGGCTGGCACAGTAATAAAAATTACCAAGGTCCAGCTGCAACAGATAGGGCTGTATAATGCAGTGTCAGTGGGCAACACAAAAATAAAACACATCAGGAGAACATTAGCTCTCAAAAGAGCTGTTGTGGGGTGCTATTTTAGCAATAAGAATCAGCAAGGAGCAAGCTAACAAGCCTACAAGAGCCTAACTAATCTTTTCCTATAAGAGTCTGCCAGCAGCTGTCCCATCACTAAGGCCACATACACACATCAGACTATAGTCTTTGGAAAATGAAAGATCACAGACCAATCTTACCACCCTTCATGTAGTATGAGAGCCATACTCTACACAGTCTTTTCTATGGAGCTGAACTCCACATCAGAAAAAAATCTTTGCAAGATGCTGCACACACAGATGCTGTACAGACACAAAAGATCAGTATCTGCAAAAGATCTGTTCCTGCCAAAAATCCATTCCTGCAAATTGCAATGAAAGTCTATGAGATCTGCAGATCATCATACACACATGATTTAACTGACATCCATCTGCAGATCAAGCAGTCATCTGCAGATCTGAAAATCCATCCTGGTGGATCTGATCTGCAGATGAATGTCAGTTAAATCATGTGTGTATGATGATCTGCAGATCCCATAGACTATCATTGCAATTTGCAGGAATGGATTTTTGGCAGGAACAGATCTTTTGCAGATACTGATCTTTTGTGTCTGTGCAGCATCTGTGTGTGCAGCATCTTGCAAAGATTTTTTTCTGATGTGGAGTTCAGCTCCATAGAAAAGACTGTGTGGAGTATGGCTCTCATACTACATGAAGGGTGGTAAGATTGGTCTGTGATCTTTCATTTTCTAAAGACTATAGTCTGATGTGTGTATGTGGCCTAAGTAATGCAGGCACATGAGTGAGTGTAAAGCCCGGGGCTGCCTGCCTTTTATAAGGGGGGGGGAGTGGCTCCAGGAGATATTGCAGGCTGATTGGCTACAATGTGCCTGCTGACTGTGATGTAGAGGGTAGAAGTTGACCCTAATGGTGCACTATGGGAACGAATCGAACTTCTGCAAAAGTTTGCCTTCGCCGGCGAACGCAAACCACCGAAAGTTCGCCTGGAACCATTCGCACGCGAACCGTTCGGGCCATCTCTACTTCTAATTAGTCACAGATGAGGGGGAATTAGACAGGCTCAACTCTAAATACATACAGCGTGCATTTCTCTATGTTCTCTATGTGCAAGGGTTCAGGTCCAATTTAACTGAATTTTCCTGTCCTTGCTTGCTTCTCAGTAGAGATGACCCTGCTTAGGAGAACTCTCGGAGAAGCATGTGATCAGTTTGATCAGCTGATAGATTTGTACGTGTCTGATTTGCTGTGACGACTTTGGTTTAATGCATGATCATGACCAGCCAATCAGAGCCTTACAAATCTATCAGCTGATCAAACTGATCACATGCTTCTCCGTGAGTTCTCCTAAGCATTGCCAGTCCTAGTTCTCAGTTTACAATTTATTAGATTTTATTTATACGCCCTTATACTGTAAATATTTATTGAACTCCTATTATTGCATTAGCTAGGGATGGTTAATCAGATGCTAATTATTCTGAGGATATGCAAATTTATGCTACATTTTATGCAAATGTATGCAGCTTTAACTGGCCCAATTAAATGCTGCAGTTACAGCTTTTGATTGGTTTATTTACACGCCTTATAAATCTGTATAAAATGAGCCTCCACAGCATGACAAAATGTAAAGTGCAGTGTGTCCTTATTCTTTTGTATGTATTACAATACCTGGGGATGAGTGAAGAAGAATTCTGAACTCTTCACGGTCCTCCTGGCTGAAGGTGCAAAGCTACATCTATTGCCTAAATCCAAGCTGGATCATCCGCAAGACAATCCTAAAGCTAAGTACACACATATGAGAATGATTGTACGTTGTGAACCTCAAACAATCTTTTAAAAGAACAACCTAGCTTTTAAAGGTGTGTAACAATCTGATGGTTTTTTTAACGAACGATCTGTTCCACCCGCACGTAATGAACAGTTCAAAACGTACGTTACACTATACAACTAACGTTACACATATGACATAACTACATTTCTATTTCATACTGTCGGTATGTAGTAGAGCATCTAGATAATATGATTATTATAATATATAGATTATGGTATAATCCTGTAGTATACAACGCGTCACTGGGCACAATCATAGAATGAACGTTACATCACAAGGGGAAAATTTAATGTGCTGTGACTATAAAACGAAGTGCGCATGTCTTGCCTACTACGAACGACCGTTTCTTAACGATGTACAACTTTTGCTAACGATCGTCGTTTAAAAAAATCCGCCAGGACAGATCTTTCGTTTTTAACGATCTAGCTCGTCCATTGTTTGACTTAATAATCATTGGCTGTTTTTTTTTTAAACAATCGTCGTTTGAAATGATCGGGGAACGATTGTTTCAAACGACTATAGTCGCATGTGTGTACGCACCCTAAGCGGTTGCTTAGGGCCCCGAGAGATGCTAGCCTCCCCACCAAATCTTATTAAAGAAAGCCAGGTGACCATCAGTGGGGAACAAAAACTGCTATCTTGCCTAGGGCCCTATTTCATCTTAGGGCCGGTGCACACCAAAAACCGCTAGCAGATCCGAAAAACGCTAGCAGATTTTGAAACGCTTTTTCTTATTTTTCTATGGCGTTTTGCTAGCGTTTTGCGGATTGCTGCAGCGGATTTCAGTATAGTACATTTCATATATTGTTACAGTAAAGCTGTTACTGAACAGCTTCTGTAACAAAAACGCCGGCAAAACCGCTCTGAACAGGCATTTTTCAGAGCGGTTTGCATTTTTCCTATACTTAACATTGAGGCAGAAACGCATACGAAATCCAAAAAATGCCTCACCTCAGCATTTTTCGTTTCTGCAAAATGCCTCCCGCTCTGGTGTGCACCACCCCATTGAGATACATTGACCAAGCGGATCCGCAGCCGCAAGCGGCTGCAGAAACGCTGAAAAAGCCGCTCGGTGTGCACCAGCCCTTAAAGAGAACCAGAGATGAAGCACCCTCTTGTATTTTACCTTATAAATCAGTGGGAACATGACAGTAAACACCTAATCTGCCCTTTGTTTCATTGTTCTCTGTGTAATCTGACTGTTATCACGTCTGATAAGAATCCCCGACTGAGAAGTCAGGCTGCTCTGTCTAGCTTTGCTACAGAAAGATTATAGCTAAGTCTGTCTTCTGTGGTGTTATTTCAAGCCCAAGCCTGCCCCCTTGTGGCTTTTCTATAATGACTCAGCAATAATCATTCCCAGCAAAGCCAGATTTAATTGCTCAGTCTGGGATTCTTGTGACTGCTGTTAACAGACACTTTTAGCAGTGAGGAGGAAACAGAGAGCATGGTAAGTGTTTTCTCTAATGTTCTTACTGATATACATGGTAAAATACACAAGGGTGCTTCCTCTCTGGTTCCCTTTAAAGTGGATGTGAGATAAACTTTGAGGGCCGGTGCACACCAAAAACCGCTAGCAGATCCGCAAAATGCTAGCAGATTTTTAAACGCTTTTTTTTATTTTTCTATGGCGTTTTGCTAGCGTTTTGCGGATTGCTGCTGCGGTTTTTCAGTATAGTAGATTTCATATATTGTTACAGTAAAGCTGTTACTGAACAGCTTCTGTAACAAAAACGCCTGCAAAACCGCTCTGAACAGGCGTTTTTCAGAGCGGTTTGCGTTTTTCCTATACTTAACATTGAGGCAGAAACGCATCCGAAATCCAAAAAATGCCTCACCCAGGCATTTTTCGTTTCTGCAAAACGCCTGCCGCTCTGGTGTGCACCACCCCATTGAGATACATTGACCAAGCGGATCCGCAGCCGCAAGCGGATCTGAAAACGCCCAAAAAGCCGCTCGGTGTGCACCAGCCCTGACTCATTGCATAATTGTGTTCCTTTCATATAGATTATAGGGCATTCCTCATGCCAAATACTTTATTTTTGTTTAAGGCCTCTTTCACAGTGGGACGTTAAAGTCGCAGTTAGAAAATGTTTTAACGTGGGCTAACGCGCAGCAATATTAAGTCTGTGCGACATTCACAGTGCACACGTTGCGTTGTGTGTAACGTGTAGCAATATTTAGAAAGTGCTGCATGCTGTGCGTTTAGTAATAAATATGCTGCGTTGTGTGTGTTGCATGCGCCGTTTTCGTTCCATCACTGTGTGATGAAAACAGCGCACCAAACGCAGGGCTAAAGAATGTACTATAACGTCCAAGTTATAGTCTTTCAATGCGTTGCATTAGGGGCACGTTATGCGACCTTAACGTTGCATCAAACGCAACGTCCTACTGTGAAAGAGGCCTTAATACTCGAATTCCCTATAAACTAAACAAGCCTCGCCCACAGCTTCTCCAGAGTGCCAAGGCACTTTGAGCCTTAGTAGCAAGGGCTTATGGGAGCTCAGTCTGGGCAGAAGGAGGAGGAGGTTAGGTTACTAGCCAAAGATTTCAGAGGCAGAGGGGAGCTAGATTTGCAATTGCAACTAGATTTGCTGTGTAAACTATCTAAACTTTAGATAAGCTATATAGACAAGTTACTTGTTATAGTTAGTTTTTCATCTCAGACCTGCTTTAATTAATTTCTGGCCTAAATACTAGATTATTTTCCTTGCGCACACTGTAATTTCAGCAGTGTTTAGTGAATATGTCCCACTGTGTCCTTGCCAATAAAGTGTATTTACATTGGCAGATTGGTGTTGCACAAAGCATTTTTAATATAGGTGGCTGGATCGTATTCTGGTTAAAGGACCTCTTCCAGAGTAAAGTGAGCCATAAGTTACTTTTCTCCTATGTTGCTGTCATTTACAGTAAGTAGTAGAAATCTGACATTACCAACAGATTTTGGACTAGCCCATCTATTCATGGGGGGTTCTCGCTTTGTGCAGCGATTGTGTTCGCGTTTTTAAGAATAAATACATTGTATTTATTCATTTTCGGCAACAAATGAATCACTTCCTGACTGATGTCAGGAAGTGATTTAAATAATCGCTCTGCTAAAGCGCTTGA
Source organism: Hyperolius riggenbachi (assembly GCF_040937935.1). Taxonomy (NCBI): domain Eukaryota; kingdom Metazoa; phylum Chordata; class Amphibia; order Anura; family Hyperoliidae; genus Hyperolius; species Hyperolius riggenbachi. Next base: position 365,976,740 of record NC_090651.1, read on the forward strand.
AAAAAACGTTTAACAAAAATGGACAATGCACAGAAAATAATTTAAATTTTAAACTCTTCTTGAGACAGGGATATAATTTGTCAGTTTATCTGTATTACAAAATTACGGCGAAAGGTTGCACTTATTTCTTACGCATTTTGAACCCAACCTTTTTATTTTTCCCTTTTTATCTATATTTCCTGCTATTTTACTTTTACTTCCTGTGGTTGTACTGTAAGCCAGGTTGTTGTTGGCAAAGGCAATTTATAACACATAAATACGAGTGTTAATAAGTTATGTCACAGGAGTGTTTCCCCCCCATTTATACTGTTAAATAATGGCCTTGTTTTTGTGCTGTGTGTGCCTGCTTCAGTGATCTATGTTAGGTGCTCATCACTGTAATTGGGTTTGGCGCAGAACTCTAAATTTGGATATATTATGACACTTTCTAAGCTGCTTTCAGATATTAAACCTCGGTGGTGATATATTACCCCATTTACCTCTCGTTTGGCATGGAGTCAGATCTCCTGCATGCATAAGTGAATTCCTTGCCATGATACTGGGTGAGTCAGAGAGAAAGCTCTTGGTTGATTATACAATTACATTTTCTAATTAATAACCTGATATCTGGGCTGCAGTCCAATGGTTCTGCACTCTGCAAACTGGTTCATTCAAATACTCTCATCCATGGATGCAGAAATAATTCCTAATACTACAAACTTCAGTCTGATTAAGATTTGTGAAAAGGCTGAGTCAGCTGGGGAGTTGTGGGCTGCAGGATAATGTCATGCAGAATACACAGCAGGCAGCAGTGCTGTCAATTCCTGCCTGTTAAACTCTCTGACTATCTCTCTATTTGGGAGATAACTTCATTTTAGAGAACATTTAGGCTAATTTCACACCAGGACGTTGCGTTAGAGGGGGCGTTAAGGTCGCATAACGTCCCCCTAACTCAACGCCTGGTGGTGCTGGATCTGGACGTCAGAGTGAGCCGTGTTGTGCAGCTCACTCTGGCGTCAGTGATGCCGTGATGCGCACTCTTGTGCGCATGCGGCATCACGTGGTCCCGCCGGCCAATCGCCGCACAGAGCGGCTGCTCCAGGAAGTAAACACTGCACGTCATAACGTGCAGTGCATAATAATTAGCCATGTGCCTGGCCGCTCTCCGCTCCTCCCCAACATTACTGAGCATGTGCAAGCAGTCTAACGCGGCTCAACCGCGTCCAAAGTACTGCATGCAGTACGTTGTCTTGTGACGCAGCGTTACAATGTAACGCAACGTCCGCACTGTGAACAGCCTCATTGATTTTTCATTGCTGTGCGGTGGGCTGCGTTACAGGCTGCTCTAACGTGCACCTGTAACGTCCCACTGTGAAAGCAGCCTTAGACAATTATACGGGATCTGCGGGCAGCACCGTGGCGAAGTAGTTATCTCTCTCGCCTTGCAGTCCTGGGTCTCTGGTTAAATCCTAGCCAAGGCACTACCTGCATGAAGTTTGCCTGTTCTTCCCGTGTCTGTGCGTTTCTGTGGGTTTCCTCTGGGAACCCCAGTTTCCTCTCACATCCGAAAAACCTGCAGATAAGTTAATTGGCTTCTCCCTAAAATAACCCTAAACTGCAATACTTACACTACAGGATACAGGGATTAGATTGTGAGCCCCTCTGAGGGACAGTTAAATGACAAGACAATATACTATGTACAGCGCTGCAGAAGATGTCAGCACTATATAAATAATAATAATCTGTGGGAATTTTTTCCTTTTTTAAAGACATTTAACGTGTACATGGGTTAACTTAGATGAAGGTATTGCTCATCTATTATATAATGCAATTTCCTGCAGAAAATTGTTATAAAAAAAAAATAAATGTAGTGTGTGCGTGTTCATGTACACTTTTTGTTCACAAATACATAATATGAGGAAGTGAAAACATTACCCACAAAGTAGCAAAATTGTGTGCAAGTGCAAATATATATATATATATACAGTATATATATATATATATATATATATATATATATATATATATATATATATATATATATATATATATATATATATATTAGCTGCTGGCCCGGCATTGCCCAGGTATGTATTTGGCTGGTGTTGGCTCTGCCCCCTGTTTCTAACCCCAGCACACAATTGCTCAATGGCCAAGTTTGTGAGCTTTGAAGTCTTTGGCATCAATAATTTGCATTGAAATGAAACAAATCGGATTGGCTGTTTGTGGCTCCACCCCCTTTTCTGAATTTCAACCCCAATCACCCAATGGCCAACTGTACCAGGTTTGAGGCTTGTGCCAATAATAGTGCAAGAACGGCAGTAACTAAATATTTCCCTTGAAAATGTATAAGTTAATTTTGATTGACTTTTGTAGGCTCTTCCCACTTTTATGAATATTAATCCCAGTCACCCAGTGACCAACTGTGCAAAGTTTGAGAACCCTGCCATTCAGAGTGTAAGAATTGCTGCAGTTTACATTTTCTCAGTGAAATTTGTATTTGTCCCACCCACTGATGACTCGGTGTTGCCTAAGTATTTGACTGGTTAATTGGTTAATTAACAGTACAAGACAATAAGGGATTACAGTTTATGCAGTGAACAAATCAATTACAGCTTTATACATAACTAGCTATGACCCGGCATTGCCCGGGTATGTATTTGGCTGGTGTTGGCTGCGGCCGCTTTTTCTAACCCTAACACACAATTACTCAATTAATCAGTGACCAAGTTTGTTAGCTTTGCGGTCTTTGGCATCAATCATTTCCATTGAAATAAAACTAATCTGATTAGCTGTTTTTGACTCCACCTCCTTTTCTGAATTTGAACCCCAGTCACCCAATGACCAACTGTACCAGGTTTGAGGCTTGTGCCATTAACAGTGCAAGAATGGCAGCAATTACATATTTCCCAGCCCCCCCTAGTGTTTCCAGCCCACCCTTTAGATTGTAAGCCTCTAGCATGGTCCTCCATTCCCTGGTGTATCCTACATGATCGTCTGCTCCTGTCCTATGACAGCCTGTACTTGTATTATTGGGCCTACCTAACCAGCCCATATTGCATGATCATGTATCTTGTACAATTTGCATGTATAACTTTGTTCTATGTTGTATAACCTTGTTATGTCTGTCATCATTGTATATATTTATTGTCTGCGTAATATGTTGGCACATTAGAAATACAATAAACAATAATAATAATATTTCCCTTGAAAATTATTAGATTAATTTTGATTGGCTCTTGTAGGCTCCGCCCACTTTTATGAATATTAATCCCAGTGGCCAACTGTGCAAAGTTTGAGAACCCTATCGTTAACAGTGTAAGAATGGCTGCAGTTTACATTTTCTACATAACATTTGTATTTATCTCCACCCACTGATGACCTGGTGCTGCCTGGTTATGTACTTGGCTGGTGTTGGCTGCCGCCACTTTTTTTTTAACCCTAACACACAATTACTTAATTACTCAATGACCAAGTTTGTGAGTTTTGCAGTGTTTGGAATCAATAATTTGCATTGAAATGAAACAAATCTGATTGGCTCTTTGTGGCTCCACCCCCTTTTCTGACTCTGAACCCCAGTCACCCAATGACTGAACTGTACCAGGTTTGAGGCTTGTGCCATTAACAATGCAAGAATGGAAGAAAATAAATATTCCCCTTGAAAATCAGTAGGTGAATTTTGAGAGAGAGAGAGAGAGAAAGTCTATTGACTTTCATGTTACGGTTCACAGTAGACAAATCGTTCCAGAGTGTTTTGTTTGCATCGGGGAGCTTCCAAAGAGACTCTGACCAGTACTGCAAAGTGCTTAAAGATGCATACCATGCTATAGCTTGTGCTCTCCTCTTTCATTTGATGCCTGAATCGCCGTTCTACACCAAATAGTTTAAATTCGATTTCAGTTTAAAAAATGCGGCTGCCATCTTATTGATTTATTTATTTATTGTATTTATAAAGCGCCAACATATTACGCAGTGCTGGACATTAGTTTAGGTTACAGACAATATTTAGGGGTGACATACAGCAAAATGAAGATACCTGAATAAATCACACACTGATTGCTATTAGACTAAGAGGCCCCCCCGGTTCCCCCAACACCGTAATCTCTAGTTATCTAGTTATTTCTCTCTGCTTCAAACACAATGGGGGAATGATAGTTGAGTGAGTTGTGTGCCCCTCCTACACTGCGCCCTGAGGCTGGAGTCTCTCTCGCCTCTGCCTTGGCCCGGCCCTGGGTGCATGAGCAGGTAGGACACAAAAGGAGGAGGACCCTGCCCAAAGGCTTACAATCCAGAGGGAGAGGTAGGGACACGAAAAATAGGGGACCAGAGTTCAGTTGTGGGCTTAGAGCAATTGTGAGGGGTAGTAGGCCAGAGTGAAAAGGTGAGTTTTGATGGCCTTCTTGAAGTTGTTGGAATGGGAGGGACTATGGTACATGGATGATACACATGGAAGAGGGGGCGGCTTATGAAATGGGAGGGGGGCTGCAGTACATGGATGATACACATGGAAGTGGGGGCTGCTCATTGAATGGGAAGGGCTACAGTACATGGATGATACACATGGAAGAGAGGGCGGCACATGGAATGGGAGGGGCTACCGTACATGGATGATACACATGGAAGAGGGGGCTGCACATGGAATGGGAGGGGCTACAGAACATGGATGTTACACATGGAAGAGGGGGCTGCACATGGAATGGGAGGGGCTGATGTACATGGATGATACACATGGAAGAGGGGGCTGCACATGAAATGGGAGGGAGGGCTGCAGTACAGGAATGATACACATGGAAGTGGGGGCTGCACATGGAATGGGAGGGGGGCTGCTGCTCATGGATGATACACATGGAAGAGGGGGCTACACATGGAATGGGAGGGGCTGCTGTACATGGATGTTACACATGGAAGAGGGGGCTGGGGCTGCACATGGAATGGGAGGGGCTGCTGTACACGGATGATACACATGGAAGAGGGGGCTACACATGGAATGGGATGGGGCTGCTGTACATGGATGTTACACATGGAAGAGGGGGCTGCACATGAAATGGGAGGAGGGGCTGCAGTACGGGAATGATACACATGGAGGAGGGGGCAGCACATGGAATGGGAGGGGGCTGCTGTACATAGATTATACACATGGAAGTGGGGGCTGCTCATTGAATGGGAAGGGCTACAGTACATGAATGATACACATGGAAGAGGGGGCTGCACATGGAATGGGAGGGGCTACAGTAAAGCTTTAGTAACCGTGTTATTATTATTATTATTATTATTTTTTTTTTTTTTTTTTATAAAGCACTAACATATTACGCAGCGCTGGACCATAAATATATACAATGATACAAGGATGACAGACATAACAAGGTTATACAAGGCAAACGGTATAAAATACACGATCATGCGATATGGGCTGTTAGGTAGGTCCAGTAATACAAGTACAGGCTGTCATAGGACAGGAGCACATGATCATGTAGGATACACTAGGGAAGGGAGAGGGTACAAGATACATGATCATGCGATATGGGCTGGTTAGGTAGGCCCAGTAATACAAGTACGAGGCTGTCATAGGAAAGGAGCACATGATCATGTAGGATTAGGATACACTAGGGAAGGGAGAGGGTACAAGACACATGGTCATGCGATATGGGCTGGTTAGGTAGGCCCAGTAATACAAGTACAGGCTGTCATAGGACAGGAGCACATGATCATGTAGGATACACTAGGGAAGGGAGAGGGTACAAGATACATGATCATGCGATATGGGCTGGTTAGGTAGGCCCAGTAATACAAGTACGAGGCTGTCATAGGAAAGGAGCACATGATCATGTAGGATTAGGATACACTAGGGAAGGGAGAGGGTACAAGACACATGGTCATGCGATATGGGCTGGTTAGGTAGGCCCAGTAATACAAGTACGAGGCTGTCATAGGAAAGGAGCACATGATCATGTAGGATACACTAGGGAAGGGAGAGGGTACAAGATACATGGTCATGCGATATGGGCTGGTTAGGTAGGTCCAGTAATACAAGTACAGGCTGTCATAGGACAGGAGCGCATGATCATGTAGACTACACTAGGGAAGGGAGGACCCTGCCAGAGGCTTACACTCTACAATCTATTAAATGCAGCATACAATAATCATAGATATTATTACCTAAAATCAAGTTAAAGAGGAACTGTAACAACATATAGTAGAATGCAGTAAAATATCCAGGATACCCACTTTTACATGAAATATCCTGGTTTATGCATCAGAAAAACTTCCAATAGCTATATACTTCTCTTCTGTCATTATATTGGTATGTAGCCTCTCACTGAGGCTTGACCTAGGCTATTTATTATGTGGAATCCTTCCCCCAATAGTTCTGTGAGGCCAGATATCTTTTCTACTGACTCTCAGTAAACCAACATTCAGCAGAGATCATCTGCCAGCAGTAAAGATGTCACCCCCAGTAGTGACGATCGTAATCAGCAAAATTATAATTTCACTAAATTGTGTGTACCATTTCACAATTACGCCTATACGTAATTACAATTTGCAAACTAAATTGATTTCATAGTCATTCGTAATTTCACATAAATATTTGCATAATTTTCGTGAAATTTCACGTAATTTTGTGCCAACTTTGGAGGTTAATAGCAAAACCCCCATACATGCTATTGCCACCAAAATTTCTACCTATGTTAAAGAGGAACTCCAGTGAAAATAATTTAATAAAAAAAAGTGCTTCATTTTTACAATAATTATGTATAAATGATTTAGTCAGTGTTTGCCCATTGTAAAATCTTTTCTCTCCCAGATTTACATTCTGACATGTATTACATGGTGACATTGTTACTATGGGCAAGTTATGTAGCTGTTTCTAGCTGCTCTGGCTGTTACAGACAGCTTTAAACAGCCATTTCCTGTCTGTGAACATTGTTACATTGTGGCAGTTTGCCCAGAGTACCGCGGTATTCAGAGCCTCTTGTGGGAGGGGTTTCAGCACAAAATTAGTCGCACAGCGCCCCCTGATGGTCTGTTTGTGAAAATCATTGTATTTCTCATGTAAAAGGGGGTATCAGCTACTGATTGGGATAAAGTTCAATTCTTGGTTGGAGTTTCTCTTTAAAGAGACACTGAAGCGAGAAAAAAATATATATGATATAATGAATTGGTTGTGTACTATGAATAATTACTAGAAGATTAGCAGCAAAGAAAACATTCTCATATTTTTATTTTCAGGTATATGGTGTTTTTCTAACATTGCATCAATCTACAATATGTGCAGATTACACAACACTCAGCATTCAAAATGATTCTTTCAGAGCAGTCTGTGAACTAATGACCTCTCCTCTGGCAGAGAAAAAGGAATTTGTTTAGTAACAGTTGAGATAATAAAAGTCAGAAGACAGCCCTCTCCAGGACTTTGAAAGTCGCAGAGCTTAATGGCTTTTTTGCATAGAGATAACAACTAGAGTTTCTTAACTCTTCCTGTACTGGAAACAATTAGACTGATGTATCTGATCTTAATGTTTTATTTCTTAGCTGTACTACACATACAAATCATAACATCATAATTTTTTTTTCGCTTCAGTGTCTCTTTAAAGGGAATAGTGGGTACAAGGGGAAAAATAATTTTCTGAAAGAACCATATAGTTTTTGAGAAAATCGATTTTTAAAAATGCAAAGAAAAAATGTTGTTTACATTTTGAAAAATGACAGTTTAAAAACCATTTGTCTTTCCATTTTTAAAAACGATTTTCTCAAAAACTACAATGTCTTTTTGAAAAATTATTTTTCTGCCTTGTACCTAATACTCTCCTTAACATATGTACCAATTTTAGTAGCAATAGCATGTACAGGGGCTTTGTCATTAACCATTAAAGTTGGCACAACATTTCGCAAAATTGCATGAAAATGTACGCAAAATTATGAAATACTACTATTACATATGAAATAAATTATGATTTTCCCTGAAATTTCGCATTACGATTACGATGCCTAAATGCAAATTTCGATGCGAAATTTTGCATGTGCAAAATTTCGGCCCACCACTGACCACCAGTGATACATTTCAGAATGTAAATCAGGGAGAGAAAAGATTTTACAACGAGCAAACACTGACTAAATCATTTATAAGATGTACTGTTGTCCATCAATGTATCTGTACAGCACTGGGGTCCCCAAACTGTGCGCCATAGTGATTGAATCCAATCGCAACAAATGCACAAGCTGGCAATAATGGTACGCCACATTAATTAGGGATAAAACATGGCATGCAGGGTATCATTTTAAACAGTAAATCCAAGTAACATACAGTATTTAGAGATGTTTTATAACTGTGGCATTCGTCATGGGAAATTTGTGAAGGCTAAAATCTAAAAAAATGTTTATTTTCTGCACTTTCGCCTATTTTTTCCCTATAAAATGCCTATAAAATTTAAATAATTCTTGAAAACAAATATTACCCAAAGAAAGCCTAGCATGTTCTGAAAAAAAAAAAAATCTACATGCGTATCACTTTGATGGCACAAGTAATAAACAAGTTATTGCTTTATCAAAAGTGACAGCTGAAATGCCAAAATTGTCAGGAATCTTTAAGGGGTAAAACCTTGGAATGGAAAGTGGTGAAAGGACACCCGAGGCGAAAAATAAACTAATGAAATAAACAATTGTATCCATCTTCCTTCTCCTAAAAATGACTTTTAAACATATTCCACAGTTTTATGTTTAAATTTACTTTTTACGTTTTAACTGTTTTATTGTTTTTGCTCACTTACACATTCATTAAAGTATGCCAGAGCTAAAATCTATCTATGAACAATTGACCCTTTTTATCTTTGTTCTGCTCTCAGAAGCCATTTTCTGCTAGGAAAGTGTTTTTTAGTTGGAATTTGTTATCAGTGAGGGTCACACTGTAGTCACTTCCTGTCTGAGTCAGGACTGAGTCAGCCACTTACATACCTGATATTTAACTCTTTCAGGCAGAGAAAGAAAAAGAAGGTACATATCCTAGTTATTTGTGTGCTAGGCACTGTACATACACATGTCTATCTCATCATGTCACATGTCACCTCGGGTATCCTTGAAGAGTTTTGCCTGCCTATCCTGCCACTAATAATAGCAGCTCTGTCTTCTGCTGCTTCAGACTGATCACAGACACAAGGGTTACCTCTTACCTGCTCCTCTCCTGCCCAGGACCTAGAGCTCACTGGCACATGCCAAGCTTTATAAAGGATACTCAATGCATCCAGGACACAGTACAGAAGACTATTAGCATAACAAGTAACCACACTGAGAGATCCTCCCAGCAGAAGTTATGAAAGACTCCCTGAGTCCAGTCCTGGCAGACTGGCACAAGATCAAATTGAATGTATCTGTGTGACAGCTATGCAGCATTGTATGATAATGGTCTGCTGCCGTTCTCACACCCTAATGTATGTAAATATGCTAATAAATTACCAGCAAAATACCAAATGAGGTCAAAGGAACACCTGATATCAGCAGTGTTCTCTAAATGGAAACTACTGTACAGAGCAGAGGGCAGTGGATCCTTAGTGCTCATATCACTCATATCACTACAAGGGGAGAAATCTGTCATTATGGATGTGTCCACTGAATTCTTTCCAAGATCTTTCCCATAATTCAATGTTGTTGTTTTTTTATGTGTAGTATAACTATGTTGAACTGATATCAGGACCTGATTTCTGCAGAAAAAAAGAACTGCATAGGCCAGGGAAGGGGATGCTTTTGTAAAACTAAGAGCTTCTGCATAATATGTGTGATCATCTTTAAAGGAGAACTGTAGTTAGAGGTATATGGAGGCTGCCATATTTATTTCCTTTTAAACAATACCGGTTGCCTAGCTATCCTGCTAGTCTATTTGGCTGCAGTAGAGTCAGAAGCACACCAGAAACAAGCACGCAGCTAATCTTGTCAGATCTGACAATAATGTCAGAAACACCTGATCTGCTGCATGCTTGTTCGGGGGCTATGGTTAAACCTACGAGGCTAGATACACTTAGCAGAAACGCAAGCGTTGCGGAAAACGCTGTGTTTTTGCCGCTAATGTAAGTCTATGGGCAGCATGAAAAAAACACATAAAAAAATGCATATGCATTTTGTATGCGTGCATTTTTAAAAACGCCGATTTTGTTGCATAATATTCAAAGACACATCAAAAATGCACATAATGAAAGTCAATAGGAATACACTGAATTGCATTTTGTATGTGTTTTTCGTGTGTTTTTATGTTTTTTTTTTTTTTATTGTTTTGTAATGTATTTCCATTTCCTGTTGTCTTTCTAGTGATTTGCATAAGATGCAATGTAAAAACGTATTTAAAACGCATACAAAGCGCATATGTGTTTTGTTTATGGAAACGTGTAAAAAGTGGTGACGGACCTAGCCCATTTTTAAATGGGCTAAGGTCACTAGTACAGCAATAAATACACATAGGAAGTGTTTCTGACGCCGAAATTAAGATAACTAATGTAAAAGTGGATATCCTGAAAAATATACTGCATTCTACTATATGTCACTATAGTGTTTCTTTAACTACTTAAGGATCAGGGCTTAAACCCCCCTAAAGACCAGGCCATTTTTCACAAATTGGGCCACTGCAGCTTTAAAGTGGATCAGAGATGAACTTTTACTCATTGCATAATTGTGTTCCTTTCCTATTGTTTATAGGGCATTCCTCAAGCCAAACACTTTTTTGTTTTTGTTTTAATACCCTCATTCCCTATAAACTAAAGAAGCCACACCCACAGGTTTTCAGAAAGCCTTGGCATTTTCAGACAGTAGCAAGGGCTCATGGGAGCTCAGTCTGGGCAGGAGGAGGGGGAGGTATTACTAGCCAGAGATTTCAGAGGCAGAGGGGAGGAGGGAGGAGGGGGGGGGTTAGGTTTTTTTCACAGGCTGAGTGCTCAAGATGCAGATAAGCTTGCCTGTGTGTAATGTTTACAAACAACATGGCTGCTTTCATTGTATCACAGGAAGAAATAATCATATTCTATTGAAGTTGTTTGCAGCTAGATTTGCTGTGTAAACTATCTAAACTTTAGATAAGATATATAGACAAGTTACTTGTTATAGTTAGTTTTTCACCTGGGATCTGCTTTAAGGCCTTGCTGCAGGGCCGCACAACTCAGCACACAAGTGATACCCCCCTTTTCTGTCCACCAACAGAGATTTCTGTTAATGGGCTATGATCGCTCCCAGGATGTTTATTTATGTTTTTTTTACAAATATTTACTTATTTAATTTGATAATAAATATTACTATTTTTTATTTTTTACCTCCCTCCCTTCCTTTCTCTGCCAGCCAATCAGTGCAATCGTCTGTCATGGGCTTCAGCCTATAAAACGTATCGCTATCTTGCCACCCAGGGGGACAGCCATGACACACAGTTGTCCCCAGTACAGCGGTGGCATAGATCGCAGCGCTGTACAGACTAAATAGACGGTGGTTTTGCCATTTAACAGTCTCCCAGTGGAGATCGTCACTGGGAGACTAATGGTGGAGCGGAGCACTGTCTTCCAAGCGGAGATGCACATGCAGTGGCTGCGCAATCTCCTGCAAAAAACGCCCTCAGGACTTTACGCCAATCGGTGTTAGGCGGTCCTGGGGCTGGTGCAGCGGTCACGCCCATCGGAGTGACGCGTAGTGATGATCGTAATCTACTAATTACGATTACGCAAAATTACACATAATTTTTCGCAATCACGCATACACGTAATTACAATTCATAGTTGAATTGACTTTGTGTTAACATTCGTAATTACGCATGAATTTACGCGTAATTTACGCATAATTTTTTTTTGTTATTAGAAAGCTTCATTGAGCAAATCAACAGATATACAAAGCTTTTGAAAGCAAAACAGATAAAACACAAAATATTAACACTCCAGCTAAACAGCAAAGAGGAAAAAAAAAAAAGAGAGAGAGAGAGCTTCAAGAGAGTCTAGCCCGGTTAGTCGGACCGCTTGGCCTGGGAAATGGGGTACCAAGTACCTCCAGCTGAGATCCCAGGAATCAGTCCGTCCCATATGATTTACGCATAATTGTGTGCTGATTTTGGTGGTAAATGGCAAAGCTCCCATACATGCTATTGCTACCAAAATTGGTGCATGTTAAGGAGAATATTGGATACAAGTCAAAAAATTTTTTTTTCAAAAAGACCTTGTAGTTTTTGAGAAAAAGGATTTTGAAAATGCAAAGAAAAATGGTTTTAAACCTAGAAAAATTACAGTTTAAAAATCTTTTTTTTTGTATTTTTAAAATCGATTTTCTCAAAAACTACAATGTCTTTTTGAAGAATTCTTTTTGCAACTTGTACCCTCTATTCTTCTTAACCTATGCAGCAATTTTGACAACAATGGCGTGTATGAGGGTTTTGCTATTCAGCGCCAAAGTCGGCATGAAATTATGCGTAAATTACACGTAAATTCATGCGTAATTACGATTATTGGGAACAATTAACTACGAAATTGCTTACACTATTGCCCTTACATTTTGCGTTACGATTATAATGCGTAATTGTGTATTACAATGTGTAATTACGCATGTGCATAATTTCTGCTCTTCACTAGTGACTCGATCATCTAAAGGTTAAATGGAAGAGTGACCTGCTGGTCTACTTATGTAACGCTACTTTTTTTCTTTTTTTCACAAAATGCATAAGCAATATTAACGTCTAATGCTTGTTTTATGTTTTTGGTGAAAACAAATGTTCAGCACCCTGGAGAGCCCCTGGTTGCTAAAAGTTTTATAAATACCTATAACATTAACATAAGCATATACAGATGCTGCAAACTGTCCAGAAACTCCCACATTGCTACAGGAGTAAATATCTGAATTAGAGCTCGCTTTCAACACCTGCACCAGGGCCGGGCCGAGGTGAGAGAGGCTCCAGCCTTAGGGCGCAGTGTAGGAGGGGGCGCACAACTCACTCAGCTATCATTCCCCTATTGTGTGTGAAAAGATAAATAAGAAAAGGGGATACATGGCAGTGACTGCAAGTCAGATAACTAGAGATTAAGGTGTCGGAGGGGTTGGGGGCCCTGGGGCACCTCTTAGTCTAATAGCAATCAGTGTGTGACAGCTGGGGTAGGAGGGATGGAGGGGCGCACTTTGGTGTCTCACTCTTGGGTGCCGGAGGACCTTGTCCCGGCTCTGACCTGCACAATTGATCGGTAGTAGTAGTAGTATTACGGCTGTTCAGCAATCCCCAGCAAAATGGTTGAAACTTGACAAGGGGTTTCCTGTTGGTCATTATTAATACTAGCAAGCAATTCCCTGCTGTTTCTGGGGAAATGTGATGAGTAGATCCATTTTCTACCATTTAATCACATTCAAAAACCATTTTTTCCCCTAAATAACTACAAGGTCGTTTTGAAAAAAAAAAAGTTCCCATTTGTTCCCACTGTTCTGGACACCTGAAGTGAGAAGGACATGGATGCTGCCATATTTATTTCCTCTTAAACAATGCACATTGCCTGACTGACCTGCTCTGTTTCTATTACCTTTATCCATAGACCACAAACAAGCATGCAGATCAGATGTTTCTGTCAAAAAGCTGACAAGATTATCTTCATGCTTGTTTTAGGTGTGCGATTCAGACACTACTACAGCCAAAGAGTTCAGCAGGCGGCCAGGCAACTGGAATTATTTAAAAGGAAATAAATGTGTCAGCCTCCATATACCTCTTGCTTCATGTTCTCTTTTAAATACCTAGCAAATGTAATGATTCTAGCTTTTATGGGGGCTGTGCTATAAACTGCTAAATTGTGTATCCACTGACTTTGAAACAATCGCAAAACAATTCTGTGTAGTTTGCCTTTTTAAAACAAAAGGTATTTGCAATAATTCAGCTTTAAAGAGAATCTGTATTGTTAAAATCGCACAAAAGTAAACATACCAGTGTGTTAGGGGACATCTCCTATTCCCCTCTGTCACAATTTCGCCGCTCCTCGCCGCATTAAAAGTGGTTAAAAACAGTTTTAAAAAATGTGTTTATAAACAAACAAAATGGCCACCAAAACAGGAAGTAGGTTGATGTACAGTATGTCCACACATAGAAAATACATCCATACACAAGCAGGCTGTATACAGCCTTCCTTTTGAATCTCAAGAGATCATTTGTGTGTTTCTTTCCCCCTGTTCTCATGCACTGAAGTTTCAGGCTGCTCCTTTCTTCCTGCAAACAGCTTTGCCCTTGTCTGTAATTCCTCAGTATGTGAAAGCCCAGCCAGCTCAGAGGACGATTTATCCAGCTTGTAAAACATAAGAGAGGAGAGAGAAGCTGCCCTAATCTAAATAATACACAGGCAGTGTGCCTAGAGGGGCCTGGAAGGGGGAGTTCATAGCAGAACCACAACACTGAAGAACTTGGCAGCCTTCCAGACACAGGCCGACAAGTCTGACAGGGGAAAGATACATTGATTTATTACAGAGACTGTGATAGTATAAAGTGCTGCAGTTAGCCAGAACACATTAGAATAGCTTTTGGAACCTTTAGGATGATAAAAAACAGGATGCAATTTTTGTTACGGAGTCTCTTTAAGTGATTAACTGTGGTTACCCACAATGCACCACTACTGAATATGCAAAATATCTCTTTATGCCCCGGAAGCCAGGCTTACATCCAGAACCGCTGGCGTATAGCAAGCCTATAGCTTATAAAGTTTACTGAGCCACATCAACCCCACATGCAGTCAGCCTGTTTAGGACTGTTGGTGCTCCTCTTAACCCCCTTGGCGTTATGATTCTTTCTGGATTTTAGGATTTAAAAGCGGTGCAATTTTTTTGCACCCTTTCAGACCCTAAAACCTGGAAAAAATCATTCTGCCAGGAAGATCTGCACAGCCCCAGCAATCAGTCATCTCCCTGGGCTCCAGCGCTGCAGTTAGGCCTCCATCCTCCGGATGGCGCTGCAACTCTAAAGTGAAATTTCCGGCTGTCATCATGATGACAGCCGGCTATCTCACCAACAGGAAGCAGAGCCCTGGAGGAGAGGAAGAAGAATGGCAGCCGACGTCGGGATCCCCGGGAGGTATGTAGAAACGCTCCCGCTGCGCGCATTGCTCTGCATACAGCCTCCGTCGGCTACCCCAAGCAGAGGTCGGGATTACCGCTCTTAGCTGCGGTTTTCCGCCTGACCCTAGCTCGGTATAACCGCCAAGGAGGTTAAGGGGCCCATACACTGGACGATTTCAGCCATCGCTCGGTCGATCGATTCTATAGAATCGATCGATCAGAAATCGATTCTATCAAATTCCCCATTCGATCGATTTGTGGCCAATTTTGATCGATTTTGATCGATTTGATCTATCTGACAGGATGGAAGATCTAGGTCGCAGCAGATTGACGGCCCATAGAGTTGCATTGGATCTAATGGTCCAATAATGCATTTAGATCGATTTCCAATAGATTTAATTCTAAAATATATTAGAAATCTGTTCCTAGCGTGCGGCACACATCAGATAGATTCCTGGCAGATTGAACTTGACAGGCATCTGCCAGAAATCGATCTGATGGTCGAATCTGCTGCAAATCTATAAGTGTATGGCCACCTTTAGAGGAAAACGAAACAATCTACGAGACTGCCAGAGATGTTCCTGCTCATTCGTACTCTGAGACGCCTGTTGGCTGCTTCATACCATTGAAATGAGTGTGTTTCCCATCACAATGATCTGTCAGTGCATCCTCTGATCTGCTGTCTTGTGTCTTCCTACCTGATAAGCTTCCAGGAGGAATGTGATATCACTGATCCTCATCTCTTGGGATGGACTGCTCTAGCCTTGGCTTCTTCTAGAGATCTCTCCAGGTAATTATGCCTCAACTTTTGACTCACTCTGGCTGCTGCACAGCCCATTTTTTGCCTCCTGAAAAGAGAAAGTATTTGCATGTGTTCCGTTTTGCATAGGCAAGAGGTTACTACCACAATGCATCAGTTCCAGCTTATGTGTGATGTATGCAAACCAGCCCATGAATGATATCTCTCAAAAACAAGACATGCATTTCAATGCCCTAGTTTATAGCCAGGCCCGGTCCGCCCATGATGCGAAGTGAGGCGACTTCCTCAGGCGGCAGTAGTCTGGGGGAAGCACCAGGCAGAAAGAGCAAGTGAAGAGAGTGCCTGGACAACCTATTCTGGGGGCAACTGGGTGTAAATGGCTACCTACCTATACTGAGGGTGTTTTTTGGGAGATCACTGCAGCTATAACGTGCGATGCAAATTGTCGGGTGCTTTGCAATCATTCAAAATCGGGAGGGGGGGGGGGCGCATCTTCACAAGTTTGCCTCAGGCACCAAAAATTTTAGAAGGGTGCGGGGAAAAAGGGGTATAGCCGAAATTTTAAGATATTGCCTGTAACAATAATGTTATCATTTCTTTATCTGAGATAGGATAAAATAACTTGAATAAAATCACAAAATATCGTCTAAAACAATGAAAACAAAAATATATGTACAGTCATAATAAGCATAGTAAAACAGTGGTAAATATTAACAATATTTTACTACAACTAAATCTAGCCCTACTCTCAAACAGAACCCTCCCTTGACCGATGCCTCAGCCTTATTTGGCTTTATATAGAATGACTTCCTCCATTCTATTATCATCAACTCATACAAATGTTGTGTTGTTGTTTATAGTTTATCGTGGGAGGGTGTTAAGGTTATGCGTGTGGGGGGAGGGGGTTAAGGTTAGGCATCAGGGGGTTTTGTACAAGAGGGGGGCGGTTGGGGTTAGATGTCAGGAAGGGTGTTTGTGTGAGGGAGGTGCTTTTAGGGTTAAAAGAAAATGTATTGACACAAGCCAGCAATGCATACAATGCATGGGGGCCCAGCACTAAGTAGATTGCAGATGTCAGTAAACTGTGTGCGCAATGCGCATAACATACAGATCTCACCGCTCTTCAACCGCTGTCCGCAGGACAGTAGAGTGTGCATCCACAAACCAGGGGGATGGTGACTCCAGTGGCAGAAGGATCGTAATGGCAGCTCACATGCCGGCCGCAAACACAGAGTTTCAGCCACGTGGGTTGCAAAGTCCAACCTGTTCCACCTCCTCCCCTTCTACATGTTTCAACCAATCCTCTGGTCTACTTCCTGTTGCTGTGTTTGCGGCGGGCCTATGAGCTGCCACTGGAGTCACCAATGCCTGGCTTGTGAATACACACTGTACTGTCCTCAGGGCAGGGTTTGTACTTTTTATCGCCCAAGGCCCACTATCACCAGCTGCCCATGGACTGACAAAATACTATACCCCCCCAGCACAGCAGGGTTAGATTGTAGGCAGTTAGTGTATTGATGGCAGGGATTACAATATACACTCCTCTGACGACAGTTAGTGAGGTAATGGCAGAGATTAGATTGTAAACTCCTATGAGGACAGTTAGTGAAGTGATGGCAGAGATTAGATTGTAGGCTCCTCTGAGGACAGTTAGTGTAGTGATGGCAGGGATTACATTATACACTCCTCTGAGGACAGTTAGTGAAGTGATGGCAGAGATTAGATTGTAGGCTCCTCTGAGGACAGTTAGTGTAGTGATGGCAGGGATTACATTATACACTCCTCTAAAGACAGTTAGTGAAGTGATGGCAGAGATTAGATTGTAGGCTCCTCTGAGGACAGTTAGTGTAGTGATGGCAGGGATTACATTATACACTCCTCTGAGGACAGTTAGTGAAGTGATGGCAGAGATTAGATTGTAGGCTCCTCTGAGGACAGCTAGTGAAGTGATGGCAGAGATTACATTATACACTCCTCTGAGGACAGTTAGTGAAGTGATGGCAGAGATTAGATTGTAGGTTCCTCTGAGGACAGTTAGTGTAGTGATGGCAGGGATTACATTATACACTCCTCTGATGACAGTTAGTGAGGTGATGGCAGAGATTAGATTGTAGGCTCCTCTGAGGACAGTTAGTGTAGTGATGGCAGGGATTACATTATACACTCCTCTGAGGACAGTCAGTGAGGTGATGGCAGAGATTAGATTGTAAGCTCCTATGAGGACAGTTAGTGTAGTGATGGCAGGGATTACATTATACACTCCTCTGAGGGCAGTTAGTGTAGTGATGGCAGAGATTAGATTGTAGGCTCCTCTGAGGGCAGTTAGTGTAGTGATGGCAGGGATTACATTATACACTCCTCTGACGACAGTTAGTGAGGTGATGGCAGAGATTAGATTGTAAGCTCCTATGAGGACAGTTACTGTAGTGATGGCAGGGATTACATTATACACTCCTCTGAGGACAGTTAGTGTAGTGATGGCAGGGATTACATTATACACTCCTCTGAGGACAGTTAGTGTAGTGATGGCAGGGATTACATTATACACTCCTCTGATGACAGTTAGTGAGGTGATGGCAGAGATCAGATTGTAGGCTCCTCTGAGGACAGTTAGTGTAGTGATGGCAGGGATTACATTATACACTCCTCTGAGGACAGTTAGCGACATGATGGTAGGGATTAGATTGTAAGATCCTTGGCAAGCAGCAATTTCAGTGAGTGACAGGCAGCTCAGAGATCATTGGAAGTGCCTGTTCGCTGCCCCTTCATCTCCTGAGTGCCAGATCCGACTGTTGGTAGCCGCCCACTGCTATGTGCAAGCTCTGTGTAGCAGGACGAATATTTGGCAGGCTAACTGTTACTGCCAACCTGCTGTCCACAGCCTGCTCCTTGCTTTCCTGGTGCCCTAGGCTAGTGTTGGGCGAACATCTAGATGTTCGGGTTCGGGCCGAACAGGCCGAACATGGCCGCGATGTTCGGGTGTTCGACCCGAACTCCGAACATAATGGAAGTCAATGGGGACCCGAACTTTTGTGGTTTGTAAAGCCTCCTTACATGCTACATACCCCAAATTTACAGGGTATGTGCACCTTGGGAGTGGGTACAAGAGGAAAAAAAAATTTAGCAAAAAGAGCTTATAGTTTTTGAGAAAATCGATTTTAAAGTTTCAAAGGGAAAACTGTCTTTTAAATGCGGGAAATGTCTGTTTTCTTTGCACAGGTAACATGCTTTTTGTCGGCATGCAGTCATAAATGTAATACATATAAGAGGTTCCAGGAAAAGGGACCGGTAATGCTAACCCAGCAGCAGCACACGTGATGGAACAGGAGGAGGGTGGCGCAGGAGGAGAAGGCCACGCTTTGAGACACAACAACCCAGGCCTTGCATGAGGACAAGAAGCGTGCGGATAGCATGCTTTGTACCACCATGCAGTCATAAATGTAATAAAGATAAGTGGTTCAATAAACAGGGACCACGCGGCAACGCTAACCCAGCAGCAGCACACGTGATGGAACAGGAGGAGGCGCAGGAGGAGAAGGCCACGCTTTGTGAGACACAACAACCCAGGCCTTGCATGAGGACAAAAAGCGTGCGGATAGCATGCTTTGTACCGCCATGTAGTCATAAATGTAATAAAGATAAGAGGTTCCATAAACAGGGACCGGCAACGGTAACCCAGCAGCAGCAGCAGCAGCAGCAGCACACGTGATGGAACAGGAGGAGGCGCAGGAGGAGAAGGCCACGCTTTGTGAGACACAACAACCCAGGCCTTGCATGAGGACAAAAAGCGTGCGGATAGCATGCTTTGTACCGCCATGTAGTCATAAATGTAATAAAGATAAGAGGTTCCATAAACAGGGACCGGCAACGGTAACCCAGCAGCAGCAGCAGCAGCACACGTGATGGAACAGGAGGAGGCGCAGGAGGAGAAGGCCACGCTTTGTGAGACACAACAACCCAGGCCTTGCATGAGGACAAAAAGCGTGCGGATAGCATGCTTTGTACCGCCATGTAGTCATAAATGTAATAAAGATAAGAGGTTCCATAAACAGGGACCGGCAACGGTAACCCAGCAGCAGCAGCAGCAGCAGCAGCACACGTGATGGAACAGGAGGAGGCGCAGGAGGAGAAGGCCACGCTTTGTGAGACACAACAACCCAGGCCTTGCATGAGGACAAAAAGCGTGCGGATATAGCAGCAATGCTTTTTGCCGCCATGCAGTCATAAATGTAATACAGATGAGAGGTTCAATAAACAGGGACCGGAAACGCTAAACCATCCCAGATGTTCATCGGTCATGTTACTTGGTTGGGGTCCAGGAGTGTTGCGTAGTCGTTTCCAATCCAGGATTGATTCATTTTAATTTGAGTCAGACGGTCTGCATTTTCTGTGGAGAGGCGGATACGCCGATCTGTGATGATGCCTCCGGCAGCACTGAAACAGCGTTCCGACATAACGCTGGCTGCCGGGCAAGCCAGCACCTCTATTGTGTACATTGCCAGTTCGTGCCAGGTGTCTAGCTTCATGCCCGGTTTCAGGTCCAGCGGTGCCAGCCACAAATCCGTCTGTTCCTTTATTCCCCTCCAAATTTCCTCCCCTGTGTGCTGCTTATCCCCAAGGCAGATCAGCTTCAGCAACGCTTGCTGACGCATGCCAACAGCTGTGCTGCACTGCTTCCACGATCCTACTGCTGCTGGTGCTGGGTTAGCATTTCCGGATGAGGTACAGCTTTGAGATGCGTTGGAGGAGAAGGAGTCAGAGAGGTAGGTGCTGCTGTTGTTATCCAGCTGTTTGCGGCGTGGGCAACACCCGCGCCGTAGCAGGTGAGGAATCGCTGCCAGGCTCCACAAGGTTCACCCAGTGCGCGGTAAGGGAGATGTATCGACCCTGGCCGAACGCACTCGTCCAGGTGTCAGTGGTGAGGTGAACCTTGCAGGCAACGGCATTCTTCAAGCTTCGGGTTATTTAGCTGACCACGTGCTCATGCAACTCAGGCACTGCAGAGCGCGCAAAGTGGTAGCGGCTGGGAACCACGTAACGTGGGATGGCCACTGACATCATGCCCTTGAAGCTGTTTGTCTCCACCACTCGATATGGCAGCATTTCGCAGGCCAGAAGCTTGGCTATGCTGGCTGGCTGTTACTGCCACGGCCCGGGGGTCATTTGCTGGCAATTTCCTCTTGTGCTCAAACATCTCAGAGACAGACAACTCAACCGTAGCGCTGCACACCGAAGGGCTGTTGGTTGTTGTGTTTGATGAACACTGGGAGACCTCAAGAGCACTAGTCCGGAAAGTGACAGTGTCAGCATCGTCTGATGTTTGTGAATGTTGTGAACCACGCAATGGCTGGGCTACTGCTGCTGCTGAGGCGGGTCTGGTGGTGAGTCTGGTGAACCCAAGGGAGGCAGTGTTGCTGGTGGTACCCTGTCCTGCCGCGTTTGCCCACAGAGTGGGATGTTTGGATAGAATGTGGCGGCTCATGCTGGTGGTGGAGAGGTTGTTAATACTTTTCCCCCTGCTCAGGCGGGTCTTGCACACCTTGCAAATCGCCATGGTAACATCCTCAGTGCAGTCTTCAAAGAAAGCCCAGACTTTAACTGGCTGAGGACTCGGACCTCGTGCGTGATGTGCTGGTGCTGCTTAACCCACTGCTGGACGCTTGAGAGGTCATCCAAGTAATTATCTGGTCCTGTTCTTTTGGATCTGTGAGGGTTGTTGTCCTGGACAACATGGGCAGTATTGAGTGGGTTTTCTTGGGTGCTCCCCTGTGGCCTGTACGTGAACCGTCAGGGGAAACACCTCTTCCCTTGCCCCTCCCTCTTTCACCGGATTTCTTCCTCATTTCACTTATCCTTAAAGTACACGCTGACTGGCAGCAGTACAGTGGCAGTACAGAAATGCTATACAGTGGTGGGTGAGCGGTGTACCACTATTGTCAGCAGTGACACAGAGCACAATGCTATACAGTGGCGGGTGAGCGGTGTACTACTGTTCCCAGCAGACACAGAGTGGAAGTAAACACAATGCTATATAGTGTGGCTGAGCCGTGTACACAGAGTGGCATTAAACACAATGCTATATAGTCTGCTATATAGTCACCCCGAACAGGGTGATGTTCTGCAGAACCCGAACAGTGGCAAACACTGTTCGCCCAACACTACTGGGAGGGAACGCAGATTTTAGTACCTAAACACACGATACAACATGTTTTCCGGGGTCGGACTCTGAGGCACATACAGATGGTCCCGATCATCATCCTCATCATACAACTCTTCTCCTGAGTCTGACCCACCCACCACCTCTGCCACCCCAACATCCCCAGACACAGACCCCTCATCGTCCTCAACATTAACTTGGGATGCTGGCCTGAGCCAGACCTCCTCCTCCACATCAGGCCCCATCATCTCCTCAATGGCAGCCCTCATTAATCGCTCTGGCGACGGACTGATGGACACAACGTTCTCCTCCGGGGAGGGCTGCTGCTGACCACTGGCTGCTGGGGTGGATGTTATAGCTTGCGTGGGGCGTTGGCTGTTGCTGTTGTTGGGAGTGCTGCTCACAGCGGAGGTCTCTGGGGAACTCATGTTGAGCTCATATAGTGGTTGACGGTGAGTGGAGTATTACTGATCCCAGCAATATACACACTGACTGGCAGAGTACGCAATGCTATATAGTGTGGCTGAGCGGTGTACACAGAGTGGCAGTAAACACAATGCTATATAGTCTGGCTGAGCGAGCGGTGTACTACTGTTCCCAGCAGAATCAGAGTGGCAGTAAACAATGGTATATAGTCTGGCTGAGCGGTGTACACAGAGTGTCAGTAAACAATGGTATATAGTCTGGCTGAGCGAGCGGTGTACTACTGTTCCCAGCAGAATCAGAGTGGCAGTAAACAATGGTATATAGTCTGGCTGAGCGGTGTACACAGAGTGTCAGTAAACAATGGTATATAGTCTGGCTGAGCGGTGTACACACAATGCTATATAGTCTGCTATATAGTGTCAGTAAACAATGGTATATAGTCTGGCTGAGCGAGCGGTGTACTACTGTTCCCAGCAGAATCAGAGTGGCAGTAAACAATGGTATATAGTCTTATTTAGGAAAGGGTTCTTTACAGTAAGAGTGATTAAGATGTGGAATGCATTGCCACAGGAAGTCGTTATGGCAAACTCTATACCTGCATTTAAAGGGGGCTTAGATGCTTTCCTTGCGTTAAATGACATCCATGGCTACAATTACTAGGTAATGCCAATGATGTTAATCCAGGGATTTTATGATCAACAGGGATATGTGAGGGAGCAGGCTGGAGTTGTACTTTGTACTGGTTGAACTCGATGGACGTATGTCTTTTTTCAACCAAAGTAACTATGTAACTATAGTCTGGCTGAGCGGTGTACACAGAGTGTCAGTAAACAATGGTATATAGTCTGGCTGAGCGAGCGGTGTACTACTGTTCCCAGCAGAATCAGAGTGGCAGTAAACAATGGTATATAGTCTGGCTGAGCGGTGTACACAGAGTGTCAGTAAACAATGGTATATAGTCTGGCTGAGCGGTGTACACAGAGTGTCAGTAAACAATGGTATATAGTCTGGCTGAGCGGTGTACACAGAGTGGCAGTAAACACAATGCTATATACTCTGGCTGAGCGAGCGGTGTACTACTGTTCCCAGCAGAATCAGAGTGGCAGTAAACAATGGTATATAGTCTGGCTGAGCGGTGTACACAGAGTGTCAGTAAACAATGGTATATAGTCTGGCTGAGCGGTGTACACACAATGCTATATAGTCTGCTATATAGTGTCAGTAAACAATGGTATATAGTCTGGCTGAGCGAGCGGTGTACTACTGTTCCCAGCAGAATCAGAGTGGCAGTAAACAATGGTATATAGTCTGGCTGAGCGGTGTACACAGAGTGTCAGTAAACAATGGTATATAGTCTGGCTGAGCGAGCGGTGTACTACTGTTCCCAGCAGAATCAGAGTGGCAGTAAACAATGGTATATAGTCTGGCTGAGCGGTGTACACAGAGTGTCAGTAAACAATGGTATATAGTCTGGCTGAGCGGTGTACACAGAGTGTCAGTAAACAATGGTATATAGTCTGGCTGAGCGGTGTACACAGAGTGGCAGTAAACACAATGCTATATACTCTGGCTGAGCGAGCGGTGTACTACTGTTCCCAGCAGACACAGAACAGTAAACAGAATGCTATATAGTGTGGCTGAGCGAGCGGTGTACCACTATTCCCAGCAGACACAGAACAGTAAACAGAATGCTATATAGTGTGGCTGAGCGAGCGGTGTACCACTATTCCCAGCAGACACAGAACAGTGAACAGAATGCTATATAGTGTGGCTGAGCGAGCGGTGTACCACTATTCCCAGCAGACACAGAACAGTGAACAGAATGCTATATAGTGTGGCTGAGCGAGCGGTGTACCACTATTCCCAGCAGACACAGAACAGTAAACAGAATGCTATATAGTGTGGCTGAGCGAGCGGTGTACCACTATTCCCAGCAGACACAGAACAGTAAACAGAATGCTATATAGTGTGGCTGAGCGAGCGGTGTACCACTATTCCAAGCAGACACAGAACAGTGAACAGAATGCTATATAGTGTGGCTGAGCGAGCGGTGTACCACTATTCCCAGCAGACACAGAGTGGCAGTAAACAGAATGCTATATAGTGTGGCTGAGCGAGGTACACAGAGTGGCAGTAAACAGAATGCTATATAGTGTGGCTGAGCAAGCGGTGTACTACTATTCCCAGCAGACACAGAGTGGCAGTAAACAGAATGCTATATAGTGTGGCTGAGCGAGGTACACAGAGTGGCAGTAAACAGAATGCTATATAGTGTGGCTGAGCAAGCGGTGTACTACTGTTCCCAGCAGTGACACAATGACAGGGGGGACCCTGGCTAGCGTGGCTGGAGCGCGAACTACCCTGCCTGCCTACCCAAAGCTAAACCCACAGACAAATGGCGGAGATATGACGTGGTTCGGGTATTTATTTACCCGAACCACGTGACAGTTCGGCCAATCAGAGCGCGTTCGGGTCCGAACCACGTGACCCGTTCGGCCAATCACAGCGCTAGCCGAACGTTCGGGGAACGTTCGGCCATGGGCTCTTAGTTCGGCCATATGGCCGAACGGTTTGGCCGAGCACCGTCAGGTGTTCGGCCGAACTCGAACATCACCCGAACAGGGTGATGTTCTGCAGAACCCGAACAGTGGCGAACACTGTTCGCCCAACACTACCCTAGGCCATGGCCTTTGTGGATTTGTCTGAAATCCTGCAATGACTGTCCCGTAGAAACTGGTTGTTGAAGAATGGTGAGATCCTTATGTTATCCACGGTGCTATGTGCACACAATTTACTGGAAGCTGCAATCTACTTAGAGCTGGACTCAACGCACTGTGTGCATTGCCATCTTGTGTTGTGTGATCTGCTTCACCATGAGTTCTCCTAGTCATGATCATCACTATAGAGATAAAGTCCACGACATGATCTTTAAGTTTCACTGAAGTTACGCTTTAATGTAAGATGTTTATTATGTTCTGCTGGTTAACTGGCTGCAGAGAGAGGGGTGTTTGCCTATTTACCTGCCGGAATATTCATTTCCTTATTCTATCTGCTGGGATTTTCCCACACCAAGCAGATTACATTCAGCTGCCGTTGTTGCCACCCTGTTACTACAAACAAAATACCAGTTCTACCAAATTGTGATACACACTTAATCTTCTATTAAAGTCTGAAGGTGAGCCTTGTGGAGCAAACAATTCCTTCCTAAGAACTTCTAAAGAGAACCTTTGTCCAGATCCTGTGAAGAAAAGCATTGTATTACACAGGCCCAGATTTACCTGACAGGAGCCTGTAAGCACAGATGTCCTTGCACCTTAGACTACGCCCTCCATGATCTTACAAACCCCTGCCGAACCGCACTGCAATTGTGCTGGCTGTCCTAGCTGTCACTTCTCCATTGCTTGTCATAGGTAGCGACATGTGCCTCTTATTATTAGGCAGCCAAAAGTACCCTCAATCTTAAGTAGCTAGAGATGCCCCCAATTATTAGGTAGCTAGAGGAACCTCAGTATTAAGTAACTAGAGATTCCCCTGACTAAAAGGAAATCTCGTCAGTTGAATGCCAAGAGCAGGTTGAGTAACCTCTAATTTATACTCTCATCTGGACTCCGCCTAGGGTAGGAGGCGCCTTCGAGAGTGAGCTGCCTTTCCATCATCAGGCGCCTGTGGACAGGTGCCTACAGTGCCTTATATTCAATCCGGCACTGATAATACAGGTGTCACTCATATGTTTGCTTCAAGTCTAATTAGTATCTTTTTTGACTGATTGTTCTTAGCTTTGCTTTTTTCTTATGTGTCCGAAATGGGACTCTGGCCTGAATCCTAAGTTGTGCCCGCCCTTTCCTGCCACAAAGCTGTTTTTATTGGCTGTCAACATCTCTAGTCATGTAATATGATCAACAGGAAAAGTGAGCACCAGTCTACAATTGACGCTGGACAGTTTTTCCTGAGAGATAAAACTGCAGCCCAAAAACTTGTGCATAAGCAGCATTTGGGTGTGTTGTCCATAGCAACCAAAATGTTTGTTTCATTTGCAAATCAATTCTAATGACACATGGAAAAGGACAAACATGTTTTTTGGAAAAGAGCCTAAACCCCTGTGTTGGACAGAGGGAGCGATCTTGACAATACTGTGCAAGTCTGTGTAGTTGTCATCGAAGGGTGCTGCTCTCTTGGGTGCCACTCTAGGTGGTATATAATCTGCAGTAGACAGTGGGATGTGGGGGGATGGGTGGAAAAACAAGGGGTGGGGGAGAGCGCACTCAGGTTGTCATTCAATAAAAATGGCCAGCCGGCCGTGGAATATTCTCACCTGGATCTGTGGCTGACTGTCTCATACGGGGTGGCCAGCAAAAAGGCTTTGTCCCACTTGGACCGGGGACCAAGTCTTGGCAGAAGTCCTCCTCCACAAGGCATGCAGGCGATAGCCTCCTCAGAGCTGTAGTAGCAGGCTGCTGTTCTGGTATATTTCCACCTAGCCTGAGTGCTGTGATGTCACTATAGGCGGCTGCACTGTCAGGCAGTCGTGGGTGGATTAAGAAATTTGAGTTTAAGCGATTTGCCAGTGCAAGTGTATGCAAGTAGGAAATAGACGGCGGCTGCCGTGTGAATCAAAAGTAAAAACTTTTATTGTAGCTAAGCAACGCGTTTCAGAGGGCTCAATGGATCTCTATTTGAGAGCATCCCTTCCTTTCCTTTTAAACCCTTCTTGCGATGAGAATAACCCACTCACAGCGACTTCATTTTAACTACAATGCATCATGGTCCACCAGCATATCAGCATACTGACGTGGGATTGGATAATCTCCCACTCCATGTCACACCAATCAATGAAGAGTGCATTGTATATAAACCCATCTCAATTGTAACAATATTTTAGCCTGATGAAAGAGGGTTGAGCCCTCTGAAACGCGTTGCTTAGCTACAATAAAAGTTTTTACTTTTGATTCACACGGCAGCCGCCGTCTATTTCCTACTCGCATACACTTGCACTGGCAAATCGCTTAAACTCAAATTTCTTAATCCACCCACGACTGCCTGAAAGTGCAGCCGCCTATAGCGGCATCACAGCACTCAGGCTAGGTGGAAAATATACCAGAACAGTAGCCTGCTACTACAGCTCTGAAGGAGGCTATCGTCTTCACGCCTTGTGGAGGAGGACTTCTGCCAAGACTTGGTCCCTGGTCCAAGTGGGACAAAGCCTTTCTGCTGGCCACCCCGTATGGGACAGTCAGCCACAGAGCCAGGTGAGAATATTCCACGGCCGGCTGGCCATTTTTATTGAATGACAACCTGAGTGCGCTCTCCCCCCACGCCTTGTTTTTCCACCCATCCCCCCACATCCCACTGTCTATTGCAAACATGTTTTTTGGGGAAGGAACCAACAATCCTTCTCACATACAATGAGGGATGCAAATGCAGGGCACAGAGCCACAGACTACCTGTTACTACCATGTTAGACGGAAATTGTGAAAAAAAAAATGCTACAGACTAAGAACTAAATAAATAATAGTACGCAAATCTTTCACCCAAACTATCTGTACATGTATGCAATTTATGCAAATGAGTTTCTTGATTCGCTCATACTCTACTGCTGGGTGTGTTCTGGACTGTCACTTCTTATGACCCTTACTTGACTCTTGACCTACATTTGAATCGTCGCCTGTCTTAAGTGCTGCTTTTCTCATCTACGGCTTTGTATGATCCTTGGATTATTCAGAAGGAATCAATTCCTGCCATATCTATATATATAATAGGCTAAGTGCCTCAACCTTCAAGCAAGAAGAAGAAGTATCGCCCAGCCCCCAGGGCCGGTCCAAGCAAGAAGAAGCTAGACACTGCATTCCAGCGGTTCTGGAGGTGTGTTTAGCGTCTAAGAGTAACAATGGTTAATTTTCCAATATTCAGCAGCGATGCCCTGGGAGACATCTCAAGCTCACTCCAACCTGAATTATCGCAAATTCTTTCTGTTTTAAGAAAGCAAACTTTTGTTTTCCATAGCATTTTAGTAAAGGGGCTTTTAGGACCATTGTAGTCCCTTACACACTCCAATGAGTTCTGGGTCACCATGAGCTTGCTGGTTAGTCTGTACCTCTCGGTGTTACAAGCCCCACTCTATAGAGCCAAATTAACCTTCCTGGCGGTAAGCCCGAACCAGTGGCGTAGCTAAGGAGCTGTGGGCCCCGATGCAAGTTTTACAATGGGGCCCCCCAAGCACTCTATACATATCAATTTATACGGCGCACCAAAATCTGCCAATGGCAACTACAGTGTCAGAGGTGCAAGAAGAGGATGGGGAACAGTTTGTTAATGATTACCACTATTCAAAGTATCTATAGAAGTCATTATTATGAGCATAGGACCAATAGAGAGCTAATTCTGTATTTAAGGGAGGGACCTTCAGGGCCCCT
Organism: Hyperolius riggenbachi; assembly: GCF_040937935.1. Classification (NCBI taxonomy): domain Eukaryota; kingdom Metazoa; phylum Chordata; class Amphibia; order Anura; family Hyperoliidae; genus Hyperolius; species Hyperolius riggenbachi. The sequence continues at coordinate 366,005,496 of NC_090651.1, forward strand.
CTGGCCCAAGGGCCCCGATGCGGTCGCTACCTCTGCACCCCCTATTGCTACGCCCCTGGCCCGAACTGAGTTTGGGTTATGCCGCTGCGGAGGATTTCTCAGGCCCTGGTGGGCCGATTTGCATACATTCTTTTAGGTACACACAGCTAGCACTTTGCTAGCTGCTTGTACTTTACGATCGCCTCCGCTCCGTGCCGATTCGCTGCTACCCGCCGCGCCGCCCCCCAGACCCCTTGCACAGCCTGGCCTATCAGCGCCAGCAGCGCTAAGGGGTGAATTTGGACTCCCCCGTTCTGAAGGGGAGGGGGGATGCCGCTACACAGAGGCTATCATGTAGCTAGCGCTAGGCTAGCTACATGATTTAAAAAAATGTTTTAATGTGCTGTGCTGCCCCCTGGCGGTTTTAATAGACCGCCAGGGAGGATAATCCATGCCATGCACTGATGAGGATCAAACAATCTGAAACAGTCTATGTGCATGTTGGATTATTATAGTTCTGTACAAATTAACAAGCTGACACATTGTTGCATTCCAGCGGTTCTGGAGGTGTGTTTAGCTTTTAAGGGCAACAATAGTTAAAAGTAAGTGCCTCAACCTTCAAGCAAGAAGAAGTAGCGCTTTGCCCCCAGGGCCGGTCCAAGCAAGAAGAAGAAGTAGTGTCATATCAAACCAAGGGCAAAGAGGGATAATTTGCATATTCAGTAGCAGTGCATTGTGGGTAACCACAAATGTTCACTTAGGCCTGGTGCACACCAAAAACCGCTAGCAGATCCGCAAAATGCTAGCAGATTTTGAAACGCTTTTTCTTATTTTTCTGCAGCGTTTCAGCTAGCGTTTTGCGGTTTTGTGAAGCGTTTTTGCTGTAGTAGATTTCATGTATTGTTACAGTAAAGCTGTTACTGAACAGCTACTGTAACAAAAAACGCCTGGCAAACCGCTCTGAAGTGCCGTTTTTCAGAGCGGTTTGCGGTTTTCCTATACTTAACATTGAGGCAGAAACGCATCCGCAATCCAAAATCTGCAGCAGCCCGGGAGTATGCGTTTCTGCAAAACGCCTCCCGCTCTGGTGTGCACCAGCCCATTGAAATACATTACCCTAGCGGATCCGCACCCGCAAGCAGATCGCAAACAGCAGCGGAAACGCTCCGGTGTGCACTAGGCCTTATAGCTGAATTATTGCAGATTTGCTTCTGTTTTAAGAAGGAAAATTACACCAAGCTTTGCTTTTTTTTTAGTAGGAGGGCTTTTTGGTCTCTTTTACCCTCCTATATATTCTTAGTAGTTTGGGTCACCCTGAGCTGCTTGGTTACTCTGTTGTACTGGTCCAAGCCCTATCTCATACAGCCATATCAATCCCTGCCATGTACTGATGAGGACCAAATGTCTGAAATAGGCTGGCACATGTGGGTTTGATATGACTGTGTAAAATTTAAAGCGATAGGCTTGCTATACACCAGCGGTTCTGGATGCTTGCTTGGCTTACTAATGGTGAAAAGGAATTATTTGCATATTTAGTAGCAGTGCATTGTGGGTAACCACAAATGTTCACTTTTATAGCTGAATTATTGCATATTTCCTTCTGTTTTAGGAAGGCAAATTACACCAAGCTTTGCTGTTTTTAGTAGGAGGTCTTTTTGGTTCCTTTTATCCCCCTGTACATTCCGAGTGGTTTGGGTCACCCTGAGTTGCTTGGATACTCTGTTGTACTGGTCCAAGCCCTATCTCATGCAGCTGTATCAATCCCTGCCATGTACTGATGAGGACCAAAAGTCTGAAACAGGCTGTCTACATGTGGGGTTGATATGACTGTGTAAAATTGAAAGCTATATGCTTGCTTGGCTTACCAGGGGTAATTTGCATATTTAGTAGCAGTGCATTGTGGGTAACCACAAATGTTCACTTATAGCTGAATTATTGCAGGTTTCCTTCTGTTTTTTTTTTCATCATAAAATATTTTATTGAATATTTATTAAGTAACATTGAACATGCGTTGTATAGATATTGAACTTGTTTACAGCAAATTGCATAGATAAACAGTGTGGGTAGTACTATAATACATAGAATTGCAAATTAGTGGCTAGTGACTATTGGTCCTTATGAGTCGTCTAGCAGAGGAGGGATGCCTGTAATTGATTGTTTTAACTGAACCGGCGAGGTAACAATCAATTTGGGCAGCATGAGTGATAGTATCATGGCAGAGAGCTCTTGGGCTCGCGATACTAGTTGTTGAGTTCTAAGTGGACTCATCATGAAACATAGTAACTACCAAAAAGAAAACGAGATAAACCATAACATACAAATCAAACTGTAGTTAACTAGATCCTTCAGTTTCTCTACATGGAAGTTGGTCGTAATACCTTCAATATTAATATCACATTCTTCTATCTTGGAGTATCCGGTTAGTTCAAATATTGTGTCCAGGCGGGTGGTAGTACATATTTGTTCTGGTCCCCTGACAGTCTGCTCCTAATTTTATACTCCATTGATATATTTCTATTGACTAAAGCTGTAAGCTGGTTTATGCAGATCCGGTCTGCTGATTTCCAGTTGGAAGCTATCAAGGAGAGCGCCGATAATATTATGTGTGCTATTAGTGGTTGGGAGTGTGGAGGGAGAGATTCCAGGCCAACCATCAGTAGTGCAAATTTTGGGGAGATCTTGAAAGAATTTAAGAAGGAATTTCTGATTATTGACTCTACTTGTAGCCAGAATCTATATATAGGTGGGCATTCCCAAAACATGTGTAGAAGTGTGCCTATGGCAGAAGAGCAGTGCCAACATAAGGGAGAGTTGTCGTGGGAGAATAATGACAGTCTTCTGGGGGTTAAGTACCATCTATACATCACTTTGCGGGAAAGTTCCCAGTGGGAGTTATTTTTGGAAAATGTTATTATTCTGGAGGTAGCGTAATCTAAATGCCTGGTTGTGATTTGAGTATTGAGATCATTGGACCAGGCCATAGCGTACCTTTGCAAAGGGGAGGGAAAGGTGGAAATGAGGGTTTCGTACCATGCTGAAATACCTCCTTTCTGTGGGGCTTTATTGTTTAGTATGGTTACTAGCTGGCTTGGTAGTTGAGGGAGAGTAATTTTTTTCGTTTTAATGTGATCAAAAATTCTATGAAAGGTGAAGAGTTGGGATTGTGGGAGGTCGAATTCTCTCGAAATGTCTGCAAATGTTTTAAGCTTATTACCAGAGAATAGCATATTTAGTGAAGTCAGGTTAGCTTTATACCAGGGCAATAAATTAAGGTGGGGGGTAAACATTTTTAGTGCTGAAAGAGGGATGTTCGGGGTGAGAGTGTCTTTTGTGTTGGGTGGACATTTTTTCAGGTGTTCCCAAGCTAGCAAAAGAGCTTGGATAGTGGGGTATTTGGAGGTGGGAGATTTGGCTCCTATTAGAACACCTGAGAGAATATCCCTTAAGTTAATTTGTAAGTGAGCTTGTTCAAGTTCCACCCACGTGTTTTGGGTGGAGCTGTTCCACCAATGTTTAGCTAGGTCTAAGGAGGCAGCATAATATTAGGCTTCAAGAGAAGGGAGACCCATTCCTCCTGATTTTCTAGGCTTAACCTTATAGGGGACACGTATTTTTTTACCCTTCCACACATAGTTATTTATACATTTTTTCAAGTCCCTTAGAAAGGTTTTACGCAGTGGAACATTGACAGTCCTTAATACATATAGGATTTTGGGCAATATAAACATTTTGAATGACACAATACGTCCAGACCAGCTTAACCATACTTTAGACATTTCTGAACATTCCTTTCTAATATTGTCGAGTAAGGGGACATAGTTGCTAGTAAACAAATTTTTCATATTGGCAGTTAGTTTGATGCCGAGGTATGGCACCTCTGACTCGGCCCAAGGGAAATGAAATTCATTGGAAATCTCCTCTTTTTGAGAATGGGAGATATTGAGGCCTAGTATTACAGACTTGTGTTGATTCAACTTGTAATTCGAGGCCTCTGAAAAGGCCGTCGACTCTTTTACTACCTGCACCAGAGAGGTCAAAGGATCTGTCAGGATCAACTGCGAATAAATTTATAACATGGTGGGAATTACCAATTTTAATTCCCCTGATCTTGGGATTTGATCTGATTTTTTGTGCAACTGTTTCCATGATCAGCACAAAGATAATGGGAGATAGGGGACACCCCTGTCTGGTTCCGTTAGTTATATCAAAGGGGTCTGATATAAACCCTGTTGCGTTGACTCTAGCTGAAGGAGAGGAGTATAAGGCCATGATAGCCGTTTGGATAGGGCCTTGGAAGCCAAATTTGATTAATGTTTCTTTAAGGAATTTCCAATGTACTCTGTCGAACGCCTTCTCCGCATCCACCGTTAGGAGCAGAGAAGGCGTTCGACAGATCTCCACATGACTGAGTAGGTTTATCATTCTTCTCGTACCGTCTGTTGCCTGTCTGCCTCTTGTGAATCCCACTTGGTCATGGTCCAGAAGGGAGGGTGTGACCTGTATAAGGGGGTTGGCCAGAATTTTTGCATAGAGCTTCATGTCTGCGTTCAGGAGAGAGATGGGTCTGAAATTTGCCGGGTCTGATGTGTCTTTGCCTGGTTTGGGTATAACCGTAATGACTGCTTCTAAAAATTATTTTGGTATAGGTAGACCTTCCGCAAACGAATTAAATAGGGTGGTCATGTGTGGGGTTAAGATGTCTGAGAGAGCTTTCTTCCTTCTGTTTTAAAAGGGCAAATTACACCAATGCAGTGTGCGGCATTGCAGGAAGTGACGACAGTGGAACGCACGATGGAACACGGAAGAGGTGAGTCATCCCCGCCCACTGCCTCTTACTAATAGTGGCGGCTGCTACTGTGCTTATGCAGGAGGGGGAGCGCACATGAGGGACCCAGGTGAGGGGGGTTCAACCCCCCTCCCCGCCGCTGTGCCCAATACCCCCTTCCTGCCCTCTACCCTCTTATGCGGCGTATGCTACGCCGCAGATTGGCTAGTATTGCATATTCATTTACAATAGTTCCCGCAGCTTTGCATCGTTCGATGCAATGCATCCCAATGGGCCATTGATATACCAATGTTCTTGCCCCCACCCCCCGACAAACCTACATTTTCAATCATGTCTGATCAATATTTTTGACCATTTTTTTTGGGGTCAAAATCAATTGATCTGACATTTTGGGGAATCAATTCCCAGCGGACACATTTAATTTGCAGGACATGTAATGGGAAAATTGATGAGTATAAAAATATTTTTTTTTAAATCTGATTTTATTGGAGCTTCATCCAAGGTACTGACCTCAACCCTGAAACATTTTTACTAAATAAGTTGGATCACTATGCAACCTGTACTTCTATCTTTAAAGGTAGAGGGGTGTTTGCCTATTTACCTGCCGGAATTTTCATTTCATTTCCTTATTCTATCTGCTGTTGGATCACTATTATTATTATTATTTAGTATTTATATAGCGCAAACATATTCCACAGCGCTGTACAGAGTATATATTGTCTTGTCACATAACTGTCCCTCTGAGGGGCTCACAATCTAATCCCTACCATAGTACTATGTCTATGTATGTATCGTAGTCTAGGGTCAATTTTAGGGGGAAGCCAAATAACTTATCTGTATGTGTTTGGGATATGGGAGGAAACCGGAGTGCCCGGAGGAGACCCACGCAGACACGTGGAGAACATACAAACTCCTTGCGGATGTTGACCTGGCTGGGATTCGAACCGGGGACCCAGCGCTGCAAGGTGAGAGCGCTAACCACAACGCCACCATGCTGCCTATCTCTGTACTTCTATCTTTAAAACTAGGGATGGTTGGATATTCCCATTTCCAATTTTTGTTTAGCCGATTTCTCTTTTTCCGTTTTTCCAATTTGTCATTTTTCCAATTTCCAAGGAGTATTTTTTTTTGTCATTTTTTTGCATCAGAGAATGCAAAAAAGGACCAAAAAAAAATCGGAAAACTGAATCTTGTAATTGGTCTCAAATGACCAAGTTGCATTAAATTGCATTTCCAAGAGATTCCGTTTTCTGAATTTCGATTGGAAAGCAGGAATTTATTTCCACGTAACTCTAATAAACATCCCTATTGGAAACACATACCATGAATTCTGAACCTTGGTATAATCTGGATGCCAGAATTTCTAACAGAGATCGCCAATACTTTTCCACTGGAGAGGTTATTTCCCTGAAAGCCATTCCTGGGTGTCCTCTGAGGACCTTTATGTTCTTCACCAAGGATCCGTCATCTGTGGTTTCACAGCAGCCCTGGGCAAACCTCAATCTCAACCTAAATGGCTGCCGGTTAAAACCCTCAACTTGCAATACTCTGATCTGCTGCCAGAGGACATTCTTTCCATAGATGATGACCAATCTCCCCATACGCATTTGACCTTGTGCATTAAAAGTTATGGTGGTGAGCCTATCACCCAGGTTCTGTGGAATTTTCCTGATGGTTACCGTATATTGACATATTATTTCTGCCCACCAAGGCGCCTTAACTTTCAGTATTGTTTTTTTTCACCACTTACACAATCTTGCCGCCTGTGTGTAATGTTTGTAATCAAAACACAGCTGAAATTGATCTCTTGCCAAACACAATGCGGAACTGGGTGCACCGACAAACATACAGGATGTCTTCAGTCACTCAGTCACTCTCATGACATGACCTTAAACAGACAGTTTACCACAAACTGAGTGGAAGAGATGATGGTACAAATAGATCGCCCTTGGCAAATAATAATTGGCAGGGCAAAAATCCTATACCCACAATCTAAGAGCTCTACTCCACAATTTAAGGGACAACTAACGTGGAAAATGTAATTTTAAAATTGAAAATACATGTGCACACATTAACTACATTTGTCCCAGATTAAAATGCATTATAAATTATTCGTAGGGATGGTCGCTGGATTCCGCGGAATTAAGAATTCTGTGATTCCGGCAGGAATTTGGTAATTCTGTTCCGTTATAACGGAGCGGAATGGCTATATCCAGGGCAGTTTCTAGGCTGAAATGCACCCAGGGCGAGGGTTAAAATTGCGCCCCCCCCCCCCGCGAAGCCAGGTATACATGTCCGCAGTATAGGTTAGCCAGGTAGGTGCCTCCAGTATAGGTAGCTGGTATAGTTGCCCCCAGTATAGGTTAGACAGGCAGGTGCCCCCGGTACAGGTTAGATAGGTAGGTGTCCCCAGTACAGGTTAGCTAGGTGGATGCCTCTAATATAGGGAGTCAGAATAGTTTCCCCCATCCTAGGTTAGATAGGTAGGTGCCCCCAGTATAGGTTAGATTAGGTAGGTGCCCCCCATTGTGGTTAAATTAGGTAGGTACCCCCCAGTATAGGTTAGATTAGGTAGGTGCCCCCCAGTATAGGTTAGATTAGGTAGGTGCCCCCCAGTATAAGTTAGATAGGTAGCTTCCCCCCAGTATAGGTTAGATTAGGTAGGTGCCCCCAGTATAGGTTAGATTAGGTAGGTGCCCCCCAGTATAGGTTAGATTAGGTAGGTGCCCTCCAGTATAGGTTAGATTAGGTAGGTGCCCCCCAGTATAGGTTAGATTAGGTAGGTGCCGGGTAAACAGGAAGCAGTGTGTGTATGAGTGTGTGTATGAGCGGCTATGAAGAGAAGAGGAGACCGGCGGCGATTGGAACCAGGGAGGGAAGTAAGTTGAGCTAATGCGCTCTGTACATTGCGCTTCCTGTGCAGTCAGACTCGGAGGGGGGAGCACGGAGGGCACCCGGAGAGGAAGGGAGGTAGAGGTCGGGCTGCCCTCCCGGCGGCTGACTCCCCCCTCCGTTACTGCGCCCACAGTCCTTCGGCGCCCAGGGCGCACGCACGAGCCGCACGGCCCTAGAAACGGGCCTGGCTATATCACTATGGCGGAATTTCCGCTGAATTTTACGGAATGCACATTTTTTTTCCCACCGAACTGATTTCTGCCTAATAAGCAGAATTTCTGCTCGACAAACTTCAAAGTGCGACGTGGAGAAGACATGCTGAGGTTCCCGGTGGTGCTGACAGGTGAGTTGTACCCTCTCTTCTGTTCGCACTGCTCTGAATATGGGGGGGGAGGGACACTACCTAACACACCTGCAGCAATCTCGGAGTTCTGCGGACTCCTCTACCTAGCAGGCATCCGGTTTCATTGTTGTATTCAGCAGCTACATCACGCCAGGCTAATTTCACACATGGGGCTTGATTCACTAAACCGTGATATGACAAATAGCACACCTTTACAAAGATATCAAACCTTATCAGAGTTAACACGCCTTATCAAAGTAGCATAGCAAGTGCTACGAACTTATGCCTGCTAATTGGCAATGACACTCATCCTGCCCTGAGCCCCTGCAGGTTCCTAGCACTCGCTATGCTACTCTGATAAGGTGTGCTAACTTTAATAAGGTGTGGTATCTTTGATAAGGTGTGCTATTTGTCATATCACGGTTTAGTGAATCAAGCCCATGGCGTGGTGCGATTTTCCTGCCGCATGAGAGCCTGCTACAGGACAATCTCACTGCACCATTATTTCCCCTTGCACATTACCCTGAGGCAGGCTGCGGCAGCAGGGCAATATATATGCTGTGTCCACTCCCTGTAATTTTGCACTCCTGCCTGGATTCATAGCAGCCGATAGCGTTCTGGGCTTGCATCCTTCAGAAATGACGCTCGTGTATGAGCTGCACTTGTCAAGTACGCATACCCATAACACTCCCGGCCTCGGCTGCTGTGCACATCTGGGTAGGAGCGGGAAATTACAGGAAGCGTGAATGGACAGAGCATGTGCTGCTTCTTTGTCCTCTGCTCGACTGGCTGCAGTCAGACCCACTAACAGGTGACAGTGCAGCAGATTGGAGAGCAGCCCATCCAAAACAGAGAACAAGTAGAAAGATACCAAACTACACACACTGGAATAGATGCAGTGTCGGCTCAGGTGTCATTTACACAGTGACTATTCAGCACTGTAGGGATATCAAACCAGTCCTTCGAGGGCCGAGATCCTCACACATCTCAAATTAAATGATTTGGTCTAAATCAGGAGAGGTGTGGTCCATCAGGTAGAACACATTCCTCTCTTTCTCAGTCCATCCTAAACACTGGCATGGATCTGGCCCTCCAGGCCTGGAGTTCCACACCTGTGACTTAGGGCAAGGCAAGGAAGGACAGATGTTAAAATGAGTCAGCAGGAAGTTTTCCAATTTTGAAACAGAATGATACCATTTATTGGCTAACTTAAAAGAAAAAAACAGTGAGCCTTTGGCTAATGAGCCTTCTTCAGACGTTGTTCCTATATACATTATACCCTATATAAGACATTAGAGTACACAACTATATATACATTCAGCATCAGAAGGGAATACATAGCTTGTTTTGCAAATATAAATCAATGTCATACAGTTTTAATCCTGTTTCAAAATGTCCTGCATTCACTGATGCACTACAGCTACTAAAATAAGTCAGGAAAGAGTTAAATTGTAGCGCAGAGAATGCTGCTGTCATTCCCCAGGGTAAAACAAACAAACAAACAAACAAACCATAATTTTAGCAGGTCTTTACAGTTGACCAGTCATAAACTGACAGCAGTGAGGGGGAGAGGAAACTTAGCAGAGCTGATAATTCCTGTCCACGAATGTGAATATGTGCATGAAAAAACTCACTGAACTCAAGAGTTCTGCTACTGTAAACCCCTAGCACTGCTCACAGCAGCTTGTATATGCCCACTCATCATACAAAGGACAGGATCATCAGGTGACAGCAGATGCTGACTGCGATCACACACACTAGTAAGTGAGAGGGATCCCTGGAATTCAGGCAGTACGGAGCAAAATAGGAAAGTTGATTAACTTTGACATGTGACCTCTTATCTTTCCAAGTCCTGCACCCCTCTTCTTTTTATCACCCAATGCCATGGCCTTTGTGGCTTTCCAAGAAATCCTGCATGAGGGCACTGTAGCTAGGATAGAGATAGTTTGGGGGGAAAAGGTCCATTAGACACCCTTGTACCTGGTTTATTATTTTTTCCCTGATTATTGCCTTCTTAGCCTGGGTGTGTCTTATAGTCTGGAGCGTCTTATAGTCCAACATATATGATACCTTTCCTTTATATTTTTTCATTTTTAAAGCACTAACACCATATTGGTTCTCCTAATGTTCTCTGCCTTCCAAATGGATACTTACATCAGTAGCAGGAAACCTTTGGTCCAGAAGTTTCCTGAATCCTCCTCGCCTGGAAGCCCCGAAACCTCATCAACTAGAGCTTTGTTGTGCCCATCCGTGAACGAGCGCAGCAGCACTATGCAGGCATGGGAGGCCTTGTGCCTGCACACAGAGATGGATTAAAATGTATTGGGGCCCTTGGCAAGAAAGTAGATTCCGGGTCACCTTGTGGCCCTTTTGGTAAGCTCAAGTGGAGAGAGCTCAAAGAAGGTGGCAGATAGGCTCTTTAAAACCCCCTAGACTGCAAGCACCTGCCTAGGTTGTCTGGTGGATAACCCTGCTCTTCCTGCACAGTAGCATGGAGACACTCAGGCTTCGCTTTTTCCACCTAGCCCAAGTGGCTCCATGCTAATGCACAAGCGTGAGGCATCTTGCGCAGTTCATTTATGGACCAGAGCATAGTCGCAAACTTCTAGAGCAGGATTGGGCAAACTACGGCCCGAGGGCAGGTGCGCCCCCTGACAGGTGGCCGGATTCCCCTCCTTTCCCCCTCCCTCTGTGAAAAGTTGTGAGCAGGCATCAGGGGATTTAAAACTCACCTTGCTCACCGATGTCCCACGTCGCATCTCCATGACAACAAGACATCACATGACGTGATGTCAGGACGCGCCAGTGTGGCAGCCAGCCTGTAATACACTGGCACGTCCTGACGTCACGTCGTGTGACACCTTGTTGCCCTGGAGATGCGTCTTAGGACATCGGTGAGCGAGGTGAGTTTCAAATCTCCTGCTGCCTGCTCCCAAATTTTCACGGAGGGAAGGGGTTTGGAATTTCAGACATGCGGCCTGCACAATGCGGCCCAGGCCATGTAAAGTTTTCCCAGGCCAGTTCTAGAGGGTCCCAGTGCTAAGTATCTAAATTGTCTCCTGAGTTACAGATTGCTCAGAAGCTCATGGTGAACCAGAATGTCTAGGAGTGTGTAAGGGGCTACAAAGACCAAAAATGCTACGGAAAAAGAAAAAAATGCTATGGAAAACAGAATTGTGACTTCTTAATACAGAAGGTATTTGTGATGAATGAGGTTGGAGTGAGCAGATAATGTCCCCCACAATGCATTACTGCTGAATATGCAAATCATCCTTTGTTGTGCCTGTAAGCTAGCCACACCTCCACATCCGCTGGAATGCAATGATGTGTCAGCTTGTTAATATTGCAGAGCCACAACATGCATACAGACTGTTTGGTTAATCCTCATCAGAATCATATTAATGGCCATGCACTGATACATCCTGGTTTGAGAAGGCAACATTCTGTTTTACATAGCATTTTTAGCTAGAGGGCTTTTTGGTCCTCTTTAGCCCCTTAGACACTACTAAAAGTTCTCGTTCACCATGAGCTTCCTTGGCAATCTGTAACTCTGGGTGTTTCAAGTCCTACCCCATAGAGTCATATTATTGTTACTATTATTATTGATTCACAAAGCACCAACATATTCTGTGGCGCTGTACAAAGTAGGAAACCAAACAAGGGTACATAATAATACAAACAATGATATACAGTGGGTTGCAAAAGTATTCGGCCCCCTTGAAGTTTTCCACATTTTGTCACATTACTGCCACAAACATGCATCAATTTTATTGGAATTCCACGTGAAAGACCAATACAAAGTGGTGTACATGTGAGAAGTGGAACGAAAATCATACATCATTCCAAACATTTTTTACAAATAAATAACTGCAAAGTGGGATGTGCGTAATTATTCGGCCCCCTGAGTCAATACTTTGTAGAACCACCTTTTGTTGCAATTACAGCTGTCAGTATTTTAGGGTATGTCTCTACCAGCTTGCCCATTCTTCTTTGCAAAACAGCTCCAGCTCAGTCAGATTAGATGGACAGCATTTGTGAACAGCAGTTTTCAGATCTTGCCACCGATTCTCGATTGGATTTAGATCTGGACTTTGACTGGGCCATTCTAACACACAGACATGTTTTATTTTAAACCATTCCATTGTTGCCCTGGCTTTATGTTTAGGGTCATTGTCCTGCTGGAAGGTGAACCTCCGCCCCAGTCTCAAGTCTTTTGCAGTCTCCAAGAGGTTTTCTTCCAAGTTTGCCCTGTATTTGGCTCCATCCATCTTCCCATCAACTCTGACCAGCTTCCCTTTCCCTGCTGAAGAGATGCACCCCCCGAGCATGATGCTGCCACCACCATATTTGACAGTGGGGATGGTGTGTTCTGAGTGATGTGCAGTGTTCGTTTTCCGCCACACATAGCGTTTTGCAATTTGGCCAAAAAGTTCCATTTTGGTCTCATCTGACCAGAGCACCTTCTTCCACATGGTTGCTGTGTCCCCCACATGGCTTGTGACAAACTGCCAAACTGCAAACGGGACTTCTTATGCTTTCTGTTAACAATGCCTTTCTTCTTGCCACTCTTCCATAAAGGCCAACTTTGTACAGTGCATGACTAATAGTTGTCCTATGGACAGAGTGTCCCACCTGAGCTGTAGATCTCTGCAGCTCGTCCAGAGTCACCATGGGCCTCTTGACTGCATTTCTGATCAGCGCTCTCCTTGTTCGGCCTGTGAGTTTAGGTGGATGGCCTTGTCTTGGTAGGTTTACAGTTGTGCCATACTTCTTCCATTTCTGAATGATCGCTTGAACAGTGTTCCGTGGGATGTTCAAGGCTTTGGATATCTTTTTGTAGCCTAATCCTGCTTTAAATTTCTCAATAACTTTATCCCTGACCTGTCTTGTGTGTTCTTTGGACTTCACGGTGTTGTTGCTCCCAATATTCTCTTAGACAACCTTTGAGGCCCTCACAGAGCAGCTGTATTTGTACTGACATTAGATTACACACAGGTGCACTCTATTTAGTCATTAGCACTCATCAGGCAATGTCTATAGGCAACAGACTGCACTCAGATCAAAGGGGGCTGAATAATTATGCACACACCCCTTTGCAGTTATGTATTTGTAAAAAATGTTTGGAATCATGTATGATTTTCGTTCCACTTCTCACATGTACACCACTTTGTGTTGGTCTTTCATGTGGAATTCCAATAAAATTGATTCATGTTTGTGGCAGTAATATGACAAAATGTGGAAAACTTCAAGGGGGCCGAATACTTTTGCAACCCACTGTACATCAAATATGGACATTGGTACAAAATACAGAACTGGTGGTTACAATGGCAGATGTAGCCTCCTATGCAATGAAATGCAAGTGCCCCTGCATCATCAACTGAATGGTTGTGTGTCCCTGGCTTTTTTGTACTGAGCATGTGCGCAGCCAGGGCAGTTAGGACACAGGGCCGGATCTGACAGTTTGCTGTGTGTGGTTTACAAAGGTTCTCATTGCATTGTGGGAAATAACAGCTTTTTCCAACTGCCTAGCAAGAAGCTCCCTGTGCGCATATACTTTAGACAGAGGCGCTCAGTGTGGTTTTGATGCTGATAAGCTGTATGCTCCTTTTTGATTGGCCTGATGAAGCGGGATTGAGCCCGTGAAACGCGTTACCTATTTTTACTGTGGAGTATAAATACATTGTGGTTTGACTGTTGATGCCACAGTCCTTCCTTTGCTTGCTTTGTCTGCATGGGTGGGATTGGCCCACCACTGCCCCATCAGTTTTAAGCGCGTTTAAGTGACTTTTATTCTATTGGCGCCTCTGGAAAGCTTCTACATAATACTTCAGACATGTGCACGCATTGCAGGGGGTAGCGGCTGTGACCTAGCACCAATTTTTATAACGGACGGGTCTTTTTACTAGTGATGAATAAAATGTATAACAGAGTACAAGCTATGAAATGAACAACAAAATCCAAGACACATAAGAGTGAGAGACCCTTGCCCTTGCGAGCTTATTCATCTATAGGAATGGGGGGGAAACCAGAGGTGGGGAAGTATGCAGTATACATACAGAAGTGCCTGTTAAGGTTATCTAGTAAGGAGTAAAACTTGAGAGGTTGAAGGTGAATGGCCTAAATTAGAGCATATGCTTGTCGGAAAAGTGAATTTTGAGGGAGTGTTTAAAGATTTCAAAGGTTGGAGAGTGACGGATGTGCTGTGGAAGGGCTTTCCAGGGGAGGGGTGAGGCACGTGAGAAGTCTTGTATAAGTGAATGCAAGGGGGTAATTCTAGAGGAGGACAACAGAAGATCACGTGCAGACCTGAGATTGCGGTTGGGTTGGTATCTGGAAACTAGTGAGGAGATGTACAGGGGAGAGAGATTGTGGAAAGCTTTGTAAGTTATGGTCAAGAGTTTAAAATGGATCCTCTCAGTAATCGGCAGCCAATGAAGAGCTTGACAGAGAGGAGCTGCAGAGGAAGCCCGAGAAGAGAGATGAATGAGACGAGCAGCCATATTCAGTACAGATTGGAGGGGTGCCAGTCGGTTCGTTGGTAGTCCACCAAGCAAGATATGCCATGCCATGCACTGATGAGGACCATCCAGTCCAAAACAGTCTGTATGCATGATGGATTAATTTGGCTCTGTAATATTACCAAGCTGACACATTCCAGCGGTTATGGGTGTGTGGCTATCTTACAAGGACAACAAAGAGATGGTTTGGCAGCAGTGATGCATTGTGGGAGATCTGTGGGAGATATGCTCACTCCAACCTGAATAATCACAATTTCCTCCTGTTTTAAGAAGGCAGAATTCTGTTTATCTCCTGAGATTCTGACAGGTTTGCTTTAAAAGATACATGAGCCAAACCCTCCGAGTGATCAACAAATGTATGAGTTGAGCAACTGCAAATATTTTTTTCTACCCAATCATACAGAAACTCTTGTTCTTCGGGGTGTGAAAGTCATCAGCCTCCTATTTGTAGAGTGAATATTTAGCCTTGTCAGGATAATCCTCAAACATACGATTGCTCACTGCGGATTCATTAATTAACCACTGTTGTCACTGAGAAGCCTCATTTAATCTGGTGGATTATGTATTTCCCTGTGTGGTTACACACTTGGCAGCCATGGAGGATTACTTGAAGTAAACCGACTTGATGATCAACACGTGTGGTTAAAAGTCAATAACAACCAGGAAGATGCACACGGATGGGAAAATACGTGGCTTGGGCCTTTTGCAATGCAATAGTGTAGCCTCATGTGGTCAGTACCAAAGCTATCCTCACTGCCTGGGCAAGGTCTCTCCAGGTACGGGCAAGGCCAGATTTCCACTTGTTTCCTCTCCTAGGCCAACTTTCTTTCAGCTCCCTTCAGGGGTGTAACTAGAAATCCACGGGCCCCCCTGCAAAAATTTGGATCGCCCCCCCCCCCATCCCGCTCAGGGCCGTTTGGGGGACAGGAGGGGTTGCAGCACAAGGGGAGAGCATTGGACATGGGCGGGGAGCGGGCAGCAGCAGCAGATACATATACCTCCGCCCACCGTGGAGGTCCATCTCTAAGGCCTCATGCTACTTCCTGTTTAAACAGGAAGTAGCGTCCCTTAGAGATCGGAACCTCCAGCTCTTGGTTGGAGGTATGCGTATCTGCCGCACCCAGCTGCCAGCCACTGATTATTGATGCAGGAGGGGAGCGCAGAGGGGAGAGCCCAAGGTGAGGGAGGGGGGGACTGTCCCCCCTCCCTGCCGATGTTTGGCCAGCTTTTCCCTCATGCTAAGACCCCTCCTGTCTCCAAAAATAACCCTGAGCGGGCCCTAGAGGTCCCCGGGCCTCCTAGGGTGCAGGGGCTGCATCCCCTATTTTTACACCCCTGGCTCCTTTCCATGTACGGCACCCCCCTCCTATCCCTGTGCAGCCCCCTCTTCCATGTCTAACCTTCATGTACAGCAGTCTCTTCAGTTATATACAGATCCCTGGAGTAGCAGCAGCTCCCTATGTCCAGGTGTTGCTCCTTATTTGCAGCTTCCATATTCCATTTGTAGCCTCTTCTTCCATATGCACCAATCCCTCGTCCATGTCCAGCCGCCCCTTGGCCAGTTGCCGCCCAAGGCCCAGGCCTTTGTGACCTTTCCAGAAATCCGGCCCTGCCCCTGGTACTTTCCCGGTATGGAGAAATGGGGGGGGGGGGGCATCACACTATGCACTAGTCGACTCGAGAGTAGACCTCCATAGTGAGTCTGTAAATCAGTTGTGTATAGTCAGGGGCAAACGCAGGATTTTTAAGGGGGGGGTTCCTGAAAGGTCCAGAAGCACGTATGTCCCGAGTGCTTCCGAATACAGGTGGCTCCATACTGCCCATGCACAAAAGTGCGCTGGCGTATTACGGAGCTGCCTATCTTTGGAAGTACTCAAGGACACTAGTGTTTCTGAGGGCTTCTGGTAGCAGCAAATGTGAACGGGGTACAGCGCTGGAACAACTCCCCAAGAGAGGAACAGGAGATAGACTTAGTTTGGACAATTCAGTGGAATATGCTACATAGTTTCACATAGCGCAAGCGATACCCATATGATGCAGGGATATATGCATCTGCGGAAGATGTCGGCGCTACATAAATACTAAATAATAATATTTTGCCTCACCAGGATTGCACTTTTATTTAGCTTTCCTGTAAGACAAGAACACACAGCCAGCACTAGAGGAAGAGGGAAACAAAGGTGAATGAGGGAGGGCTGGTGCACACCAAGAGGGCTTCTGAGCGTTTTTCAAATCAACAGTGATTTGAAAAGCGCTTGGCTAATGTTACCCTATGTGGGTGTTCCCACAGCAGCGTTGTGATTTTTTCAAAATCGCAGGTATACTGCATGTAGCATGTTTTTGAGCAATTCATTCAAAAATCGCTCTGAAAATCACTTCACAAAATCACACTCACAAATTGCTAGCGATTGCTATTGTCATTTTGGCGTTGCACTAGCCCAGAGAGAAGAGTGGAGAAATTGAGAATAGCCTGAGATGGAGCAGAGAACTTATCTGTATTGAAGTCCCACATCACACAGGCTACTTGCCTGTAATCGGACTCCTGTCCCTGTCAGTCTCTCACACAAGTCAGAAAGAAGCCCTCCTGGAGTCTAGGGACTGTCAAAAACTTTTCAGCTTGTTATCCACACCTTATCCACACATGCAGTCATTATAACAATGGGGAGAGACCAGACAGATGTTTGCCCACAGACCCTGAGTCCAGGCAAGCTCTGCATCATGCTGTGCATATTTACCAGCTTGCCTGCACTCTAATTTCATCATGTCTGACACTTCTGTGCCGTGGAGAGTCCAGGACTCCATAATCAACATTCTCTCACTGCAGGCTGCATCTTCTTGTGAGGGTTGTGAGGGAAGCTCGGCTGCCTCTCTCATTCTATTAGCTGGAGGGAGGCACCAGAAGTAAGAAGGGAGGGAGAATGAGGCTGTTTATATTATGCGGGCTTCCCTGGCTGAATACACAGCTCGGTGCAGGGGGGAGGTTCCAGACACCCGGAATAGCCCCCTGAGTTCGCCAGTGTATAGTAGTTCCCGGCTATTACCCCTTCCAAAGGCAGACATACTATACAAGTAGCCAGTAAAGCCTTGTAAACACTTAAGAGGCATGTCACCCCGTGGGCATCAGGAACCGGCAACATTGCATGACTAAGGCTGTACAGATGTGTGTTCTGTTGCTATGCAATGGGGGAGAGGGTGGGGGATTAGTACACCTGATTAAATATGGAATGCAGAGAATGGGGAAGTAAGGGCACTTTTTTTTGTACTTTATGCGTGAAACTTAAAAAGCTAAAATATGAAATAGGAACACTTTGCAGGTGTTTTGGATGAATTAGCTGATTCTAATCAGTTAATTGAACATTTTCACAATATTCTTATGGTCTGTGATTTTTATTTGGGGGTTCTCATAAGCTGTAAGCCATAATTATCAAAATTATTACCAATAAAGGCTTGAAATATCTCACTTTGCATTTAATGAGTCTATTTCATTTATTAGTTTCACCATTTAAGTTGAATTACTGCAATGCCCTTCTGTCTGGTCTCCCTATGACCCGAATAGCCCTGCCAAAGTCCATCAAGAATGAGGCAGCCAGAATTATGCACTTCTCCCAACTCTCCACCAGGGCGGCTCCCCTCCGTGAATCCCTCCACTGGCTTCCTATCCAGTCCAGAATCAGATTCAAGATACTTTGTCTGACCTACAAATCCGTCCACAAAACCTGTCCAACCTTCATTTCCGATCTTACTCAGAGATACACACCTAGACACTCACTCCGCTCCTCCAATGAATTTCGCCTGACCGCCCCCGCATCACCTAATCCCATGCACGCCTCCAGGACTTCTCAAGAGCTGCTCCAACACTATGGAACTCCCTACCTCCACCCATTAGGGCAGGCCCTTCCTTCAACATTCACCTTCAAAACTCATCTTTTCACTCTGGCCTACCACCTCTCACAAGTGCTCTAAACCCGCAGCTGAACTCTGGTCCCCTACCTTTCGTGTCCCTACCTCTACCTCTAGATTGTAAGCATTTGGGCAGGGTCCTCCTCCTTTTGTCCTCCTGTCTGCCACAGTTCAGAGGGGGAGTCAGAGAGTAGTAGGAGGAGAGAAGTTGCTGAAAGAAGCTGGGGCAGCTCTTCGTCAGAAACAGCTGGTGGCAGAGTCCGGCACCATGTATCGCCACCTATGTACAGCCAGCCAACTTGCCCTTCAGCATCAGCTGCTGAGGTCCCCATAGTGCCCACATCCCAGGGTGGCTCAGCGGTGTGGAAATTTTTTAATGTGTGTGCCTCAGATCGGACCAAAGCCATCTGTTCGCTCTGCCAACAAAAATTGAGCCGTGGAAAGGCCAACACTCACGTAGGGACAAGTGCCTTACGAAGGCACCTGGAGAAAAGGCACAAACAGCAATGGGATGGCCACCTGAGCAAAAGCAGCAGCAGCACACAAAAGAAAAGTCACCCTCCTTCTCCTCTTCCTCCTTCAGGTGCATCATCTGCTTCTGCCGCTTTCTCCTTTGCACCTTCACAGGCACCCTCCTCCACTCCGCCTCTGCCCTTGAGCGGTTCCTGCTCCTCTGCCCACAGCAGCAGTCAGGTGTCCGTGAAGGAAATGTTTGAGCGGAAGAAGCCACTTTTGGCCAGTCACCCCCTTGCCCGGCGTCTGACAGCTGGCGTGGCGGAACTGTTAGCTTGCCAGCTGTTACCATACCGGCTGGTGGACTCTGAGGCCTTCCGTAAATTTGTGGCCATCGGAACACCGCAGTGGAAGATGCCAGGCCGCACTTATTTTTCGAGAAAGGCCATACCCCAACTGCACCGTGAAGTTGAGAGGCAAGTGGTGTCATCTCTTGCGAAGAGCGTTGGGTCAAGGGTACACCTGACCACGGATGGCTGGTCTGCCAAGCACGGGCAGGGCCGCTACATTACCTACACAGCCCATTGGGTGAACCTGGTGGTGAACGATGGCAAGCAGAAAGCGGCGGACCAAATTGTGACACCTCCACGGCTTGCAGGCAGGCCTCCTGCCACCTCCTCTCCTCCTGCTACATGCTCTTCGCTGTCCTCCTCCTCCTCCTTGGCTGAGTGGCAGTTCTCCTCTCCAGCTACACAGCCCCAGCTCCGCAGGGCCTATGCTGCATGCCAGGTACGACGGTGTCACGCCATCTTAGACATGGCTTGTCTCAAAGCGGAGAGTCACACTGGAGCAGCTCTCCTGGCTGCTCTTAAGAAACAGGTGGATGAGTGGCTGACCCCGCACCACCTGGAGATAGGCAACGTGGTGTGCGACAACGGCAGCAATCTGCTTGCCGCTTTGCATATGGGGAAGCTGACACACATACCCTGCATGGCACATGTCATGAATCTAGTGGTTCAAAGATTTGTGGCAAAGTACCCTGGCTTAGCGGATGTCCTGAAGCAGGCCAGGAAGTTCTGTGGGCATTTGAGGCGCTCTTACACAGCCATGGCACGATTTGCAGAAATTCAGCGTAAAAACAACATGCCGGTGAGACGCCTCATTTGCGATAGCCCCACTCGCTGGAACTCGACCCTGCTCATGTTCTCCCGCCTGCTAGAACAGAAGAAAGCCGTCACCCAGTACCTCTACAACTGGAGTAGAACGAAACAGTCTGGGAAGATGGGGATGTTCTGGCCCGACAACTGGACACTGATGAAAAATGCATGCAGGCTCATGCGGCCGTTTGAGGAGGTGACCAACCTGGTGAGCCGCAGTGAGGGCACCATCAGCGACTTAATTCCCTACGCGTACTTCTTGGAGCGTGCTGTGCGTAGAGTGGCGGATGAAGCTGCGAATGAGCGTGACCAGGAACCGTTACGGCAGGAACAGGCATGGGACCAATTTTCATCAGACCCAGCTGTTTCCTCAACACCTGCGGCAGCACAGAGGGGGGAGGAGGAGGAAGAAGAGAGGTCGTGTGCAGAAGACGAGTCAGACTCAGAGGATGATGAGCAAGGTGTTTCTTTGGGGGAGGAGGAGGAGGAGGAGGAGGGGACAGCGGCAGGAGAACAACCGCAGCAGGCGTCGCAGGGGGCTTGTGCTGCTCAACCTTCCCGTGGTATTGTTCGCGGCTGGGGGGAGGAGGTTGACTTACCTGACGTCACTGAGGAAGAGCAAGAGGAGATGGAGGGTACTGGATCCGACTTTGTGCAGATGTCGTCTTTTATGCTGTCCTGCCTGTTGAGGGACCCCCGTATAAAAAACCTCAAGGGGAATGAGCTGTACTGGGTGGCCACACTACTAGACCCTCGGTACAGGCACAAAGTGGCGGACCTGTTACCAACTCACCGGAAGGTGGAAAGGATGCAGCACATGCAGAACCAGCTGTCAACTATGCTTTACAATGCCTTTAAGGGTGATGTGACGGCACAACGCCAGCAAGGTACCACTGCCACTAATCCTCCTCCCGTGTCCACGCAGTCAAAGACAGGACGCTCCAGCGATCTCATGGTGATGTCGGACATGCGGACGTTCTTTAGTCCAACGCCTCGCCGTAGCCCTTCCGGATCCACCCTCCACCAACGCCTCGACCGGCAGGTAGCCGACTACCTGGCCTTAAGTGTGGATGTAGACACTGCTGTGAACAGCGATGAGGAACCCTTGAACTACTGGGTGCGCAGGCTTGACCTGTGGCCAGAGCTGTCCCAATTTGCCATCCAACTTCTCTCCTGCCCTGCCGCAAGCGTCCTCTCAGAAAGGACCTTCAGCGCAGCTGGAGGCATTGTCACAGAGAAGAGAAGTCGCCTAAGTCACAAAAGTGTTAAGTACCTCACCTTTATCAAAATGAATGAGGCATGGATCCCGGAGGGCTGCTGCCCGCCCCAAGACTAAGTCAGTCCCTGCACACACAGCATCTCTGCCTGCACGCCGTGTGACTGGCTGCCTGGCCTGCCCCAAAAAGACTAAGTCGCTCCCAGTCCCTCCACACAGCATGTCTGCCTGCAGGCCGCTTCACTACCTTCTCCGCCACCACCAACAGGGTCCGGGACTCCAGGCGGATTGCTGAATTTTTTAGGCCGCTGCTAGCAGCGGCCGCTGTAATAATTTTTATGGTGCGTGTACATGACTGCCTAATTTTTCTGGCTGCACTGAGGGCAGCTGCAACAACAAAAGAAAAGGCATGTACATGCGCCCATTCCCCTTCGTGATCATTACCTTGCCGTGGTGAAGGGGCTTGCGTATCACAATGAAGCAATGACCGGCGCCTAGATGAGTGTCTCGGGGGGCACACAAAAGATAATAAGGTCGTTGCTTCATTGTGGTCAGACCAAATTTGATCAGCTGGACAGTCACTGTTCTGTCATTCAGCTACATCAGCCAGGCCGACCATATGGGCTGTAAAGCCACCAAAACCTGCACTCTCGCCATGGTGTGCACCAATCCAGTACGGCCGTCACTAGTACAAACAGCTGTTTGCGGTGCGTTACACGGTGAGTTTGGTGTGTCAGTGTGAAGCAGTACCTTAATTACACTACCTGATTGATGTATACACATGCAAGATGTTTTAAAGCACTTTAGGCCTGTCATTTAGCATTCAATGTGATTTCTGCCCTTAAAACGCTGCTTTGCGTCAAATCCAGATTTTTCCCGGGGACTTTTGGCGTGTATCCCACTCCGCCATGCCCCCCTCCAGGTGTTAGACCCCTTGAAACATCTTTTCCATCACTTTTGTGGCCAGCATAATTATTTTTTTTTTTCAAAGTTCGCATCCCCATTGAAGTCTATTGCGGTTCGCGAACTTTAACGCGAACCGAACGTTCCGCGAAAGTTCGCGAACCCGGTTCGCGAACCTAAAATCGGAGGTTCGGCCCAACTCTACTTTTGTGTCCTACCTGATCATGCACACCATTACTGTGCACCAATCCTATGGATCTGAGTGAACCTAACTTGCCTAATCTCCATGCTCCCCTCCAGTGACTGACTAAGCATTACCTTGTGCTCATACTGTGCTGTGTGATCTGGTCTTTCTTGTATTCCTGTATTGTCATATTGCTGTATGTCACCCCTAAATATTGTCTGTAACCTACACTAATGTCCAGCGCTGCGTAATATGTTGGTGCTTTGTAAATGCAATAAATAATGATAATAATAATAATTACTGAAATAAATGAACTTTTGCACGTTATTCTCAGTTTTTCGAGTTTCAATTTTTTGTTATTTATCATCATAAACACTCACACGCAAATGCACAAAAAAAGTATGACGACATATTGAAATGTCCATGAAATAGGGTCGTAGCAATAGCCCTAGCAACTGCTATGGGGCCCTAGAGAAGAGGGGGCCCGATGGTACTTGATTTGTTCTCTATTAACTTTGCTTTCTTGCTCCACCCTCTGACGTTGTCTCGGTGCTCATGGACTGTACACAGTGTGGATTGCATGAGAATATAAACTAACCAATCAACTCATATGAAAAAGTTCGGTATGGTCCAAAAACTTCTGACAAACTTCTACTCAGCCACAATCGAATCCGTCCTATGCTCGTCCATCCTGGTCTGGTACGCCAGCTCCTCCACCAGCGACAGGCTCAAGCTGCAGAGGGTCATCAGATCAGCGGAGAGAATCATCGGGAGATCCCTTCCCACTCTGGACCTCCTCTACCACTCCAGGCTGAACACCAGAGTATTAAAGATCGCCAACAACCCCTCACACCCTGGCTACCGCATATTTAATCAGCTCCCCTCGAGCCGGAAGCTCCGGTTCCGATCCATCTACACCAGGACCTCAAGACATAAGAACAGTTTCTTTCCCTCGGCTGTCAACCTCCTGAACTCTCTCCATGGAAATGCCCATCCCCTCCCCACAATACCATGACGCCTGAAGCACTCTGCACATAGATGGGGCCCCAGCTCAAGCGTACCTTCGGTTGTGTTTGTATTGTAACTTATGCCACATTGTCTCCCTCTGCATAAAGGTTATATAGTGTTCTGTATTCTGTATAATGTTCTGTTCCTACTGCATGTCCTGTCCTGTATCTGTAACTATATTGTGTATCATTACCCTGTACGGGCCAAGCCCAAATCCGGGCATGACCCAGTCGTGCTTGGCGAAATAAAGATTCTGATTCTGATTCATATTCATAGAGTGGCATTGTGGCATTGGCGGGTGGCATTGCTTAAAAGTGCCTAGATAGGATGGCCCCATGAAAATCTTGCTATGGAGCCCCATAATAATTTCTAGCTACGGCACTGCCATGAAATACTATGAGAACCTGTTGCATTTTCTTGTGCACGTTTGTGTTTCCTGGTGAGAATTAAGCCTTACCCTTAGGCTAATCCTCGTTTTCAGAAATGATAGTCAGTGTTGTTATTGTGAAGGAACACTTTTAATACATTGGTTTATTCATGTCCTTTGTGTGTTGACAACCTCTGCTCTGTTGCGGAGGATCGGGGTGAATGACCCAGTTACCAATAATTGTGGTAATCTCCGTCTTACATTACTAGAGTCAATGTTTATTCTTCCTTACGACAATCCTCAGAAAAGATGTTTCACTGTCAGTTCAGCCATTAGTGGTATTATTATTAAACATGTTTAATATGGTTGGGTTATTTATTTCCTTTTTGTGGTGACATACTTTGCTCTGCTGCTGAGGATTGGGGCTGTTGACCTATTTAGGAAAATGTATAGGCACAAAAACAAGACCACAGTTATTGAGACACACCAAGAAGGAAAGTCCATCATTCTTCTTTTGTATGTTACCAAAAACAGAGGTCCAAATGTATCTGATTGGGAACAAGTATGTATGTGTAGGTATTATATAGTTCCAATACCCCTAATAGCATACGGAGTACAAACCTTTTTCTACATATGACCCGAGTGGATGTTTTAATGGTGAGGTGAGGTAAGTGCTTCTTACATTTTAACCACTAGGCGACCATGTCACGGCAATGGGCGTGGACGTGGCGGCAGCCCCAGGACTGCCTAACGCCGACTGGCAGGGGGACCTTGGGGCGTGGTTTGCAGAAGATTGCGCGCACAACCCTGCTTGGATGACGGAGCTCCGATCCGCCTTCAGTCTCCCAACGGCTGCCTCGGCAGAGCTGCTAATTTGTAAACACAGTATGTTAAACCTATATCTGCTTCCATAACAGCCAGAAGTAGACACACTGCAGATGTATTGCAGGATTTGATCATCTGTAACAATGAAATGTTTTTTCTTTAAAGATTATTATGCTGTTGCTTATTTTGTAGAGCAGAGAGGAAGTTCTGAGTTCACGTCCACTTTTAAAGATATTATTTGGACTAATCAGTCTAAGGGTGATCGTAATCAGCTAATTACGATTATGCAAAGTTTTACAAAAAAAATCACAATTACACCTATACGTACAGTGGGTTGCAAAAGTATTCGGCCCCCTTGAAGTTTTCCACATTTTGTCACATTACTGCCACAAACCTGAATCAATTTTATTGGAATTCCACATGAAAGACCAATACAAAGTGGTGTACATGTGAGAAGTGGAACGAAAATCATACATGATTACAAACATTTTTTACAAATAAATTACTGCAAAGTGGTGTGTGCATAATTATTCAGCCCCCTTTGGTCTGAGTGCAGTCAGTTGCCTATAGACATTGCCTGATGAGTGCTAATGACTAAATAGAGTGAACCTGTGTGTAGTCTAATGTCAGTACAAATACAGCTGCTCTGTGAGGGCCTCAGAGGTTATCTAACAGAATATTGGGAGCAACAACACCGTGAAGTCCAAAGAACACACAAGACAGGTCAGGGATCAAGTTATTGAGAAATTTAAAGCAGGCTTAGGCTACAAAAAGATTTCCAAAGCCTCGAACATCCCACGGAGCACTGTTCGTGCGATCATTCAGAAATGGAAGGAGTATGGCACAACTGTAAACCTACCAAGACAAGGCCATCCACCTTAACTCACAGGATGAACAAGGAGAGCGCTGGTCAGAAATGCAGTCAAGAGGCCCATGGTGACTCTGCAGGACAAGCTGCAGAGATCTACAGCTCAGGTGGGAGACACTGTCCATAGGACAACTATTAGTCATGCACTGTACAAAGTTGGCCTTTATGGAAAAGTGGCAAGAAGAAAGGCATTGTTTAACAGAAAGCATAAGAAGTCGCGTTTGCAGTTTGCCACAAGCCATGTGGGGGACACAGCAACCATGTGGAAGAAGGTGCTCTGGTCAGATGAGACCAAAATGGAACTTTTTGGCCAAAATGCAAAACGCTATGTGTGGCAGAAAACTAACACTGCACATCACTCTGAACACACCATCCCCACTGTCAAATATGGTGGTGGCAGCATCATGCTCGGGGGGCGCTTCTCTTCAGCAGGGACGTTGAAGCTGGTCAGAGTTGATGGGAAGATGGGTGGAGCCAAATACAGGGCAATCTTGTAAGAAAACTTCTTGGAGACTGCAAAATACTTGAGACTGGGGCGGAGGTTCACCTTCCAGCAGGAAAATGACCCTAAACATAAAGCCAGGGCAACAATGGAATGGTTTAAAACAAAACATATCTATGTGTTAGAATGGCCCAGTCAAAGTCCAGATCTAAATCCAATTGAGAATCTGTGTCAAGATCTGAAAACTGCTGTTCATAAACACTGTCCATCTAATCTGACTGAGCTGGAGCTGTTTTGCAAAGAAGAATGGGCAAGGATTTCAGTCTCTAGATGTGCAAAGCTGGTAGAGACATACCCTAAAAGACTGGCAGCTGTAATTGCAGCAAAAGGTGGTTCTACAAAGTATTGACTCAGGGGGCCGAATAATTACGCACACCCCACTTTGCAGTTATTTATTTGTAAAAAATGTTTGGAATCATGTATGATTTTCGATCCACTTCTCATGTGTACACCACTTTGTATTGGTCTTTCACGTGGAATTCCAATAAAATTGATGCATGTTTGTGGCAGTAATGTAACAAAATGTGGAAAACTTCAAGGGGGCTGAATACTTTTGCAACCCACTGTAATTATGATTTGTAAATTCAATTGATTTTGCATAGTCATTTGTAATTCCACCTAATTTTCGCATAATTTCATGCTGACTTTAGCAATGAATAGCAAATCCCCCATACATGCTATTGACACCATGATTAGTGGGTACAAGTCCAAAAAAGAATTTACCAAAAAGACCTTGTAGTTTTTGAGAAAATCGAAGTTTAAAAAACATTTTTCTTTGTATTTTTAATCAATTTTAAAATCGATTTTCTCAAAAACTACAAGGTCTTTTTGAAAATTGTTTTTTTTTACTTGTACCCACTATTCTCCTTAACAAGCAATTTTGGTAGCAATAGCATGTATGCTATTAACCGCCAAAGTTGGCACAAAATTGCTCGAAATTTCACTAAAATTAAGCAAAAAATTATGAAATATTACTATTACATACGAAATTCATTTTGATTTTCTCTGAAATTTTGTATTACAATTGCGATGCATAAATGCACATTTTGGTGCAAAATTTTGCATATGCGAAATTGCGGCCCACCACTGATATCAGTCCATTCTACAATGCAAAGCAGGTTTCCTAGCCCTAGGTCTCATGTACAAGCAACATTTGGGGATGAAAGAAGGTTCTCAAAAATTGATATTCTCTGGGGAACGCAATAGCAGTTGTCGTGGGAAAATCCAATCCATTCTATTTCTCCAACGGTATTTTGGCAAGCAACTATTTGAAGAGGTCATTGGGTGCCGCTAAAATAATAATTAACTGATCCAACTTTAATCAGCCTTACTTAGCATTTAATGAAGTCAGTAAGCAGCTTAATAGTTTAAAAGTTACTCCACTTTAATATAAAAATCTATAACATATATTGGCCCTGTCCGTTCACATTAGCTTTTGCCAACGGATCCAGCCATACGGCTCCATTGTCCGTCCCACTGAACGCCCTAAAAAAATGCTGCAGGACCTAATTTCCCGGACCGTTTCTCCCAGCGGAATGGAAACGGAGGGTTTTGCAGCCTAACAGGAACCAATGGAAAAGGACGTTTTACAACACACTGGCTGTAAGACGGACCGTTTTCACCGGATCCAGATGACCGGATCCATATGGCTGGTTCCGTTAAAAAATGTAGATGTGAACCGGGCCTTATCCAATTTACCTTTTCTCCTAGGTTTTTTGTTTAGGAGATAATTTTTCATCATTTTTCAGAATTCTGCAATTATAAAAAGTACCAAAAAGTTGGTGAAAAAGTGGCACCTCTCCAAATATTTTATCTTCTAGTCTCAGTTGAATTGGTTGTGTCCAAGTTGATATGAAGCATGGCCGATAACAGATAGAGTATTGAAATAGGTCAGCTTATACATAACACCAAATAACAATTAGGCAACTTGTCCCCCCCAAAAGATTTAACCAAGCAGCAGAATGCCCCCAGATAAAAACTAAACTCTGTATGGAAAACACCAAGGATGCTACAGAGCAGCGCCTCCACTAAGAGGCACCCATGGCTAGAGATGTCGCAAACCTCCGATTTTAGGTTCGCGAACCCTGTTCGCGAACCTCCGCGAAAGGTTCGGTTCGCGAAAAAGTTCGCGAACCGCAATAGACTTCAATGGGGAGGCGAACTTTGAAAATTTTTAAAAATTCTACCGGCTGGAAAAATGATAGAAAACATGTTTCAAGAGCTCTAATACCTGGAGGCACACCTGATTGAGCGAAATACACATCACTGCTGGAGGACCCGCCCTCCCTCCCACCTCCAAGCAAGGTCTTTATACCATTTGACTCAGTTGTCTGCCTACACTAATTAGTTATGGGACAGCTGCTACACACTCTGCTTTTAATTAGCCTCTTGTGGGTCTCCTCCCTCCTCCCACCTCCCTCCGGAGGGAGGAGGGTCTCATCTGCCAGGGAATTATCCTATTTCAAAAACCAGTATACATCATACCATGGCTGGGAATCGAACCCAGATCTCACTGTGTGGTGGGCAAGCACACTAACCACTGTACCACTACAGCAGTAACTGAAGCTAGCCTAAAATTTACCATTTATGCTCAATGCAATAGAAACATTAGGTTGCTTAAAAGGAACCTTAACTGAGAGTGATATGGATGTTTCCTGTAAACAATACCAGTTGCCTGGCAGTCCAGCTGATCTTTGTGACTGCAATAGTGGCTGAATCACACCCTGAAACAAGCATGCAGCTAATCCAGTCTGACTTCAGTCAGAGCACCTGATCTGCATGCTTGCTCAGGGGCTGTGGCTAAAAGTATTAGAGACACAGGAGGAGGGAATAGGTAGAAGGGAGGAGGGAGGTGGGAGGTGGGAGGAGGGAGGAGGGAGGTGGGAGGTGGGAGGAGGGAGGTGGGAGGAGGAAGGTGGGAGGTGGCCCACAAGAGGCTAATTAAAATCTCTGTAGCAGCTGTCCCATAACTAATTAGTGTAGGCAGACAACTGAGTCAAATGGTATAAGGACCTTGCTTGGAGGAGGGAGGGTGGGGGGCTTACAGCAGTGAGACCAGTGTGTTTGGCAATAATGTGTCTGATGACAGTGATATGGAGGGTCAAAGTTTTGCTTAACAGAGCATTATGGGGCGAATCGAACTTCCGCAAAACCCCCAAAGTTTGCCTGGAACCGTTCGCAGGCAAACTGTTCGCGACATCTTTACCCATGGCACATGCCATACCTGCACCCCTGTAGATACACCTCTGAAATGAACAGTCAGTTCTTGAGGGTGAAGGGTTTTGAAGCAGGAATTATGGGCAAGTATAAGGATCTGAACAAGTTTAACAAGGGCTAATATGTGATGGCATTTGTAAAATGGCGTATCTTGTTGATAGTTCTCGATATGTAGTGTTTAGCATGACCCAAAGTGGGCTAAGAAGAGGCAGCCAGTGAACTGGCAATAGGGACATGGGCAACAAGTGTTCATTGATGAACTTCAGGAGCAAGGATTAGTCCATCTAGTCCACTCATAGAAGAGCTGCTGTAGCTGAAATTGGAGAAAAACCTAAAGAGAGGTGCCAGAACACACAGAGAATTGCAAATTGCTTTGTAAGAAACTGTATTATTACTTTTTGTTCATATAATGCCAATCTCTTCCATAGAGCTGTATATCCACTTCTGTACCAACAGTCTCTACCCCCTAATGCTAATGTAACTCGGGTTTGTTAAAAAAAAGTCAGATACTCACCTGAGGGGAGGGAAGGCTCGGTCCTAATGAGCCATCCCTCTCCTCTCCGGGTGGCCTCGGTGCTGCGCTGGCTCCCCCGTTCGCATCCGTCGCCGCAGGGACTTCGGAAGTCTTCGGGAGCCGGGTCCTCCTGAAGACAGGTGGCGCACACGTGAACGCCTCATAGAGGGCGCGCGCGCATGCGCAGTGTAGAGCAGCCCGTCTTCGGGAGCACTCGGGCTCCCGAAGCATCTCCGAAGCTACCCTTCGGCCGGGAGACAGCGGTATTTGACCGAAACGGTCGGGGGAGCCAGGACAGCAGCGTGCATCGGGAGAGGCGAGGGAGTGCTCTATGGGACCCAGAGCTTCCCTCTCCTTAGGTGAGTATCTGACTTTTTTTTTTTTAAAACCCGGTTCCCATTAGCTTAAAGGACCCGAAACTGCTGGTATGGCAAGATGCTGCCTCCCGACAAATTGCCGCCGGTACC
Organism: Hyperolius riggenbachi; assembly: GCF_040937935.1. NCBI lineage: Eukaryota > Metazoa > Chordata > Amphibia > Anura > Hyperoliidae > Hyperolius > Hyperolius riggenbachi. The sequence continues at coordinate 366,035,597 of NC_090651.1, forward strand.
GGCCCTTCTTGCCAGTCAAGACGCTGCCCCTTTTTCTGCAGGCTCCTCTCTCTGCCGTCTCTATGACGGGCGGGTGGCAGCCACCACTATGCCCCACAACCTAATCCACGCTCCAAATGGGTATGTGCATTTTATATAAAGGACTTCATATGAAGAGATTTGTATATCAATGAGCCGAGCACAATAAAGCTCATTTTATGTGAATGAGTGTGAAGTGAAAGTGAATGTGAATACAGTGGCAGACTTCATGTACTTTACACTTGCCTATGGATGTTGATCTGTTTTTCTAGTCTGGAGCACGCTATACTCTATCCACCATACTAATACCCAAGGAATCTAACTGTAAAGATTGGAGCTGGTGTTTTTTGCACGTTGCCGTAGTGCCTGCTACTGTTGTTTCTCCTCTGTTGCCATATCAAGGGGTTAGCAGATAGGCTTGTTGGAAAAACTGTGCTTTGAGAGTACATGTAAAGGTTTCCAGGCTTGGAGCAGAGCTGGGACAAGGTCCTTCAGCACCCAAGGCTGAGACACCAAAGTGCACCCCTCCATCCCTCCCACCCCAGCCGTCACATACTGATTGCTATTAGGCTAAGAGGTGCCCAGCTTGGAGCATGATGGGCAGGCAGTGGGAGGGAGTTCTAAAGTAGATGTGATGCTTGTGAGAAGTCCTGGATGTGAAAGTGAGAGGAGGTAAGAAGCTAGAGGACAAGAGGATCTCATGGAAGAAGCGAAGGTTACAGGTGGGGTGATAGCTGGAGATTAATGAGGAAATGTAAGGAAGTGACAACTTATGTAGAACTTTGTATAATAGGGTGAGTAGTTTAGTCATTGTCACTGTATAGTCACAGGCCAGTGAGAGTTACTATACTGACCCCTGTCTGCCATAGAAAGTACCTACAATGGGCAAGTGAGTTTGAAGACTGGGCCATGGAGCAATGGAGGAAGGTGGACTGATTTTGATGAATCAAGATTTCTGTAAGATTATGTGGATGTCACTTTGACATGTACCACCCACCTTACCCACTTAAAGAGGTTTATACCCTCCAGTGAGCAGGCCATTTTTTACAATTCAGGACTTCAGGACGTTACAACCGTTTGTTGCTCGATCATATTACTTAGCACCCAAATTAATTTTACCTCCTATTCTTCTCACAAGTAGAGCTTAGTTTTGGTGGTATTTGATTGTTGCTGTGATTTTTCTTTTTTATTTCATAAAAGAACAATACATTTTTGCAAAAAAAAAAATGTTTTTTATACCCCCTTCCCCAAAATGGCCCTAGACTACGATACATACATTGCACTACACTTACATAGATATATGCCTATGATAGGGATTAGATTGTCCCTCTCAGAGGGACAGTCTTTGCTCTGTGCAGCGCTGCGTAAGATGTCAGCGCCATATACAACATAAAACACATTGGGCTTGATTCACTAAGCTACAGCAGTGCCGCTTAACCACTTCCCGACCGCCTAACGCACAGAGGCGGCCGGGAAGTGGAGCCCTTAAGGACCGGCTCACCCACAGAGGCGGCGGTCCATTTAAGGGCATGGGCGGAGCGATCGCGTCATCCGTGACGCGATCCTCCGCCGGCGCCTGTCACCGCTCGCTCGCCGCAACATCCCGCCGGCTATACGGAAGCGCCGGCGGGATGTTAACCCCGCGATCGCCGCATACAAAGTGTATAATACACTTTGTAATGTTTACAAAGTGTATTATACAGGCTGCCTCCTGCCCTGGTGGTCCCAGTGTCCGAGGGACCACCAGGGCAGGCTGCAGCCACCCTAGTCTGCACCCAAGCACACTGATTTCTCCCCCCCCCTGCCCCAGATCGCCCACAGCACCCATCAGACCCCCCCCTGCCCACCCCCCAGACCCCTGTTTGCACCCAATCACCCCCCTAATCACCCATCAATCACTCCCTGTCACTATCTGTCAACGCTATTTTTTTTTATCCCCCCCCCTGCTCCCTGCCCCCTCCTGATCACCCCCCACCCTCAGATTCTCCCCAGACCCCCCCCCCAGACCACCCCCCCGTTTACTGTATGCATCTATCCCCCTGATCACCTGTCAATCACCTGTCAATCACCCGTCAATCACCCGTCAATCACCCCCTGTCACTGCCACCCATCAATCAGCCCCTAACCTGCCCCTTGCGGGCAATCTGATCACCCCCCCACACCAATAGATCGCCCACAGATCCGACATCAGATCACCTCCCAAATCCATTGTTTACATCTATTCTCTCCTCTAAACACCCACTAATTACCCATCAATCACCCATCAATCACCCCCTATCACCACCTGTCACTTTTACCTATCAGATCAGACCCTAATCTGCCCCTTGCGGGCACCCAATCACCCGCCCACACGCTCAGATTGCCCTCAGACCCTCCCCCCCCTTATCAATTCGCCAGTGCATTAATTACATCTGTCCTTCCCTGTAATAACCCACTGATCACCTGTCAATCACCTGCCAATCACCTATCACCCATCAATCACCCCCTGTCACCCCCTGTCACTGCCACCCATCAATCAGCCCCTAACCTGCCCCTTGCGGGCAATCTGATCACCCACACCATTAGATCGCCCGCAAACCCGCCGTCAGATTACCTCCCAAATGTATCGTTTACATCTGTTATCTTCTCTAAACACCCACTAATTACCCATCAATCACCCATCAATCACCCCCTATCACCACCTGTCACTGTTACCTATCAGATCAGACCCTAATCTGCCCCTTGCGGGCACCCAATCACCCGCCCACACGCTCAGATTGCCCTCAGACCCTCCCCCCCCTTATCAATTCGCCAGTGCATTAATTACATCTGTCCTTCCCTGTAATAACCCACTGATCACCTGTCAATCACCTGCCAATCACCTATCACCCATCAATCACCCCCTGTCACTGCCACCCAACAATCAGCCCCTAACCTGCCCCTTGCGGGCAATCTGATCACCCACCCACACCAATAGATCGCCCACAGATCCGACATCAGATCACCACCCAAGCGCAGCGTTTACATCTATTCTCTCCTCTAAACACCCACTAATTACCCATCAATCACCCATCAATCACTCCCTATCACCACCTGTCACTGTTACCTATCAGATCAGACCCTAATCTGCCCCTTGCGGGCACCCAATCACCCGCCTACACGCTCAGATTGCCCTCAGACCCCCCCTTATCAATTCACCAGTGCAATATTTACATCTGTCCTTCCCTGTAATAACCCACTGATCACCTGTCAATCACCTGCCAATCACCTATCACCCATCAATCACCCCCTGTCACTGCCACCCAACAATCAGCCCCTAACCTGCCCCTTGCGGGCAAACTGATCACCCACCCACACCAATAGATCGCCCGCAGATCCGACATCAGATCACCACCCAAGCGCAGTGTTTCCATCTATTCTCTCCTCTAAACACCCACTAATTACCCATCAATCACCCATCAATCACCCCCTATCACCACCTGTCACTGTTACCCATCAGATCAGACCCTAATCTGCCCCTTGCAGGCACCCAATCGCCCGCCTACACGCTCAGATTGCCCTCAGACCCCCCCTTATCAATTCGCCAGTGCAATATTTACATCTGTTCTCCCCTGTAATAACCCACTGATTACCTGTCAATCACCTATCAATCACCCATCAATCACCCCCTGTCACTGCCACCCATCAATCACCCCCTGTCACTGCCACCCATCAATCACCCACTGTCACTACCACCCATCAATCAGCCCCTAACCTGCCCCTTGCGGGCAAACTGATCACCCACCCACACCAATAGATCGCCCGCAGATCCGACATCAGATCACCACCCAAGGGCAGTGTTTCCATCTATTCTCTACCCTAAACACCCACTAATTACCCATCAATCACCCCCTGTCACTGCTACCTATCAGATTAGACCCCTATCTGCCCCTAGGGCACTCAATCACCCGCCCACACCCTCAGAATGCCCTCAGACCCCAGCCCTGATCACCTCGCCAGTGCATTGCTTGCATCTATTCCCCCCTCTAATCACACCTTGAGACACCCATCAATCACCTCCTGTCACCCCCTAGCACACCTACCCATCAGATCAGGCCCCAATTTGCCCCGTGTGGGCTCCTGATCACTCGGCCAAACCCTCAGACCCCCTTCCGATCACCTCCCCAGTGCATTGATTGCATCTATTTTCCCCTCTAACCACCCCCTGAGACACCCATCAATCACCTCCTGTCACCCCCCTAGCACTCCTATCCATCAGTTTAGGCCCAATACAACCTGTCATCTAAAAGGCCACCCTGCTTATGACCGGTTCCACAAAATTCGCCCCCTCATAGACCACCTGTCATCAAAATTTGCAGATGCTTATACCCCTGAACAGTCATTTTGAGACATTTGGTTTCCAGACTACTCACGGTTTTGGGCCTGTAAAATGCCAGGGCGGTATAGGAACCCCACAAGTGACCCCATTTTAGAAAAAAAAGACACCCCAAGGTATTCTGTTAGGTGTATGACGAGTTCATAGAAGATTTTATTTTTTGTCAAAAGTTAGCGGAAATTAATTTTTATTGGTTTTTTTTCACAAAGTGTCATTTTTCACTAACTTGTGACAAAAAATAAAATCTTCTATGAACTCACCATACACCTAACGGAATACCTTGGGGTGTCTTCTTTCTAAAATGGGGTCACTTGTGGGGTTCCTATACTGCCCTGGCATTTTAGGGGCCCTAAACCGCGAGGAGTAGTCTAGAAAACAAATGCTTCAAAATGACGTGTGAATAGGACGTTGGGCCCCTTAGCGCACCTAGGCTGCAAAAAAGTGTCACACATGTGGTACCGCCGTACTCAGGAAAAGTAGTATAATGTGTTTTGGGGTGTATTTTTACACATACCCATGCTGGGTGGGAGAAATTTCTATGTAAATGGACAATTGTGTGTAAAAAAATCAAACAATTGTCATTTACAGAGATATTTCTCCCACTTAGCATGGGTATGTGTAAAAATACACCCCAAAACGCATTATACTACTTCTCCTGAGTACAGCGGTACCACATGTGTGGCACTTTTTTACACCCTAAGTACGCTAAGGGGCCCAAAGTCCAATGAGTACCTTTAGGATTTCACAGGTCATTTTGCGACATTTGGTTTCAAGACTACTCCTCACGGTTTAGGGCCCCTAAAATGCCAGGGCAGTATAGGAACCCCACAAATGACCCCATTCTAGAAAGAAGACACCCAAAGGTATTCCGTACGGAGTATGGTGAGTTCATAGAAGATTTTATTTTTTGTCACAAGTTAGCGGAAAATGACACTTTGTGAAAAAAAACTATTAAAATCAATTTCCGCTAACTTGTAACAAAAAAATAAAAACTTCTATGAACTCACCATACTCCTAACGGAATACCTTGGGGTGTCTTCTTTCTAAAATGGGGTCATTAGTGGGGTTCCTATACTGCCCTGGCATTTTAGGGGCCCTAAACCGTGAGGAGTAGTCTTGAAACAAAAATGACCTGTGAAATCCTAAAGGTACTCATTGGACTTTGGGCCCCTTAGTGCAGTTAGGGTGCAAAAAAGTGCCACACATGTGGTATCGCCGTACTCGGGAGAAGTAGTACAATGTGTTTTGGGGTGTATTTTTACACATACCCATGCTGGGTGGGAGAAATACCTCTGTAAATGACAATCTTTTGATTTTTTTACACACAATTGTCCATTTACAGAGGTATTTCTCCCACCCAGCATGGGTATGTGTAAAAATACACCCCAAAACACATTGTACTACTTCTCCCGAGTATGGCGATACCACATGTGTGGCACTTTTTTGCACCCTAACTGCGCTAAAGGGCCCAAAGTCCAATGAGTACCTTTAGGATTTCACAGGTCATTTTGAGAAATTTCGTTTCAAGACTACTCCTCACGGTTTAGGGCCCCTAAAATGCCAGGGCAGTATAGGAACCCCACAAATGACCCCATTTTAGAAAGAAGACAACCCAAGGTATTCCGTTAGGAGTATGGTGAGTTCATAGAAGATTTTATTTTTTGTCAAAAGTTAGCGGAAATTGATTTTAGTTGTGTTTTTTCACAAAGTGTCATTTTCCGCTAACTTGTGACAAAAAATAAAATCTTCTATGAACTCGCCATACTACTAACGGAATACCTTGGGGTGTCTTCTTTCTAAAATGGGGTCATTTGTGGGGTTCCTATACTGCCCTGGCATTTTAGGGGCCCTAAACCGTGAGGAGTAGTCTTGGAACGAAATTTCTCAAAATGACCTGTGAAATCCTAAAGGTACTCATTGGACTTTGGGCCCTTTAGCGCAGTTAGGGTGCAAAAAAGTGCCACACATGTGGTATCGCCGTACTCAGGAGAAGTAGTATAATGTGTTTTGTGGTGTATTTTTACACATACCCATGCTGAGTGGGAGAAATATCTCTGTAAATGGACAATTGTGTGTAAAAAAAATTAACAAATTGTCATTTACAGAGATATTTCTCCCACCCAGCATGGGTATGTGTAAAAATACACCCCAAAACACATTATACTACTTCTCCTGAGTACGGCAATACCACATGTGTGGCACTTTTTTGCAGCCTAACTGCGCTAAGGGGTCCAAAGTCCAATGAGCACCTTTAGGCTTTACAGGGGTGCTTACAATTTAGCACCCCCCAAAATGTCAGGACAGTAAACACACCCACAAATGATCCCATTTTGGAAAGTAGACCCTTCAAGGTATTCAGAGAGGGGCATGGTGAGTCCGTGGCAGATTTCATTTTTTTTTTGTCGCAAGTTAGAAGAAATGGAAACTTTTTTTTTTTTTTTTTTTTTTCTCACAAAGTGTCATTTTCCGCTTACTTGTGACAAAAAATAATATCTTCTATGAACTCACTATGCCTCTCAGTGAATACTTTGGGATGTCTTCTTTCCAAAATGGGGTCATTTGGGGGGTATTTATACTATCCTGGAATTCTAGCCCCTCATGAAACATGACAGGGGGTCAGAAAAGTCAGAGATGCTTGAAAATGGGAAAATTCACTTTTTGCACCATAGTTTGTAAACGCTATAACTTTTACCCAAACCAATAAAAATACACTGAATGGGGTTTTTTTTGATCAAAAACATGTTTGTCCACATTTTTCGCGCTGCATGTATACAGAAATTTTACTTTATTTGAAAAATGTCAGCACAGAAAGTTAAAAAAATCATTTTTTTGCCAAAATTCATGTCTTTTTTGATGAATATAATAAAAAGTAAAAATCGCAGGAGCAATCAAATAGCACCAAAAGAAAGCTTTATTAGTGACAAGAAAAGGAGCCAAAATTCATTTAGGTGGTAGGTTGTATGAGCGAGCAATAAACCGTGAAAGCTGCAGTGGTCTGAATGGAAAAAAAGTGGCCGGTCCTTAAGGGGTAGAAAGCCCTAGGTCCTCAAGTGGTTAATGAGTGCAGATATTGTTATAATGGCTTGCGCACGCTATGCAGCCATAGCGTGCGCAGTGAAATTACGCTGTACTTAGATATTGTAAATGACACTTTGTTACTCGTCTTAACGAGTGCTCCACCGAACCCGCCTTGGGCCCTGCGTGTCCAGTAGCTTCAGAGTATGAGAAGCCTGCACTTTGATTGGACCTGTAGGCTGCCTGTCACTTGTTGTAGCAGTGAATCAAGCTCTTTATTACCTAAATAACAGCCTGCCAGCGCCGTTCGCTGGCTGGCAGGCTGGTTGCTGATGTCCCCTTTGCACAGTGAAGGGAGAACGCACTAGTGGGAGCGCGAGCTCCCTTCAAATTTAGCTCTATGCAAGATGACCCCATATGGCAGCACGGAGAAACAAGAAAGCTACTCTGCCACCACCAATCTGCGTCAGGCGGTCGTTGAGTTGTTAAAACATCAGAAAACTTAAAGGCTGTGCATTTAATGTCTGTCCTGGTGCCAAACACGACAGAACACCTTGGACTCTAGTCCATGATGACGAGTCAAAGCTGTTTTGATGGCACAAGTGGAAGCTACACAGGTGGTTTAATGGAAGATGAGCGCATAAAAACACTTTAAGATACTATTTTTGGGTTGGCAAACAAGACAAGAGAGGAGATGAAAAGCCGGCAGCAAGTCCATTAATCACCAGACTCTCCCTTCTTTCTGCTCATCTGACCTGCATAGATTATTCTCTATGGGTTGGTGGATCGGAGCCCAGAAGTCGATAATTAAACAGATCTAGTTGCGTAGTTTAGAAATCTTGCCTGAAAAACCTGTTTCAGTATTAGAAATTCATAGATCAGATTAATGGCAAAAGCAGGAAGGGTGGAAATCAATCAAAAGTATCAAGCAGTTTCAGTCCTACACCTATAACACACAACTGAACCTCCATCAACCTTTGAACAGGCTGATTCATCATGAGCAGATGTAACTGGTCTGTAAAACAAATTGTTTCCATGTGCTAAAGAGGGGTCCTTCAGAGCCTGTACCAGTTTATAATGATATCCTGGACCTCGTGCAATTATCTCATTGTTGGAGAGCTTGGGATTCCAAGTTAGATGTCAATAGAACATGTATTCCTTTTTACATAAAATTGTTGGGTAAGCGGCAGTGGCTAGGGATGATCGGAATGAGCAAATTCATTATGATCAATCCAAGAGAAAAATTAGCTTGCTTAAAGGGAAGGTTCATGGACTAGCTAAAAAAAATAAAAATCCATTTCCACTAACCTGGGGGTTCCTCCAGCCCGTGGCAGGCAGGAGGTGCCCTCGGCGCCGCTCCGCAGGCTCCCGGTGGTCTCCGGTGGCCGACCCGACCTGGCCAGGCCGGCGGCCAGGTCGGGCCTCTTCTGCGCTCCATGGTGCGTTCCACGTCGGCGCGCTGACGTCATCGGACGTCCTCTGGGTTGTACTGCGCAGGCTCAGAACTACTGAGCCTGCGCCGAGGGCACCTCCTGCCTTCCACGGGCTGGAGGAAGCCCCAGGTAAGTGGAAATGGATTTTTATTTTTTTTAGCTAGTCCCTGAACCTTCCCTTTAAGGATTTGTAGCATGTCAAAAGCCAACTCACATTGGCTGGGAATAGAACCCAGGTCTGAGTGTGTGGTAGGTAACTCACTTATCCACTATACCACCTCCAACACTACATGCTGAAGCCAGCCTAGCATGTACCATTATGATCAATCCAAGAAAAAAATGTGCTTGCTTAAGGTTTTGTAGCATGTCAAAAGCCAACTATGGGCTTGATTCACTAACCAGCGCTAATGCAGTTATCCCGCGCTAGGTGTTTGCGCGCGCAAAGTCGCGAGATAAGCAGATCTGCGCGATCGTACTGCGCGCAAAGTTTGTCGCGCGCAAAACGCTTTGCAACGCGCCCGCGAACGCTGGGCTTCGCGTGCACTGCGCCCACGGCGATACGCTTCGCGCGCAGTGCGCGTGTCGCGCGGTAAATATGGCGTTTCGCGCATTAAGTAGATAGAATGTGACAGTTAACTTGCTGTGTCCCTAGTTTGCGCGCAAAAATTATTACGCGCGCAGGTGTAGTGAATTTAGCTGCTGTTTCCAATTGTTTTGTTTAATGTGAGTATAAAAGGTTAGTTTAGAGGGGGGGGGGGGGGTTGTGGGTAGAGATGGAGAAAGACAGGAGCAAGGAATTGCGGAGGAGTGGGAGAGTGCTTGCCACTCGGTCAGTGACCCCGAGTCCCCCTGCACATGGGCATGGTGGCCGCACTCAGCGCGCTGGCCAGGCTCAGAGTGGTGGCCGCACTCAGCCTGCTGCCCAGGCTCAGAGTGCTGGCCGCACTCAGCCCGTTGGCCAGGCTCAGAGTGCTGGCCGCACTCAGTCCGCTGGCCAGGCTCAGAGTGGTGGCCGCACTCAGAGCGCTGGCCAGGCTTAGAGTGCTGGCCGCACTCAGCCCGCTGGCCAGGCTCAGAGTGGTGGCCGCACTCAGAGCGCTGGCCAGGCTCAGAGTGGTGGCCGCACTCAGAGCGCTGGCCAGGCTCAGAGTGGTGGCCGCAGTCAGAGCGCTGGCCAGGCTCAGAGTGGTGGCCGCACTCAGAGCGCTGGCCAGGCTCAGAGTGGTGGCCGCACTCAGAGCGCTGGCCAGGCTCAGAGTGTTGGCCGCACTCAGCCCGCTGGCCAGGCTCAGAGTGTTGGCCGCACTCAGCCCGCTGGCCAGGCTCGTGGCGGTGTCCGTAGTCGGAGTCCCCGACGCCGCAGCCCCAGCTGGAATCCTCCAGCTGCCACTCAGCGCCAGCACAGTCCCAGCCCTCAGCCTCATACTTCAGGCAGCCACAGGACGTTGCAGCGGCCAAGCACCAGACAATCTCGGGTAAGGGCCCTAAGGTTCTCAGAGGGGGAGAATCTGGTGCTTGTGCAGGAGGTGCTCCCCCATTATGCAGAGCTGTATGGTGAGCGGTCTGGGAAGACGGATATTAAGACCAAGAAAGCGCTCTGGGGGATCATTCGCGATTCTGTGCGGGATGTGGCCCATGAGCAACGATCAGCAGAGCAATGCCGTAAGCGCTTTGCTGACATCAAAAGAAGGCTGCGGCAGAAGCTCAGCCATTTGCGACAATGTGCGTAAGTGTGTATATTTATATTACATAATGTAATTGTATTCACATATGCATGAGCAAATGTATTATAATGCACAACTGAAGTTGGAGTGATGTGGCTACTCATATTAGGCCACAACTGTCTCTGCAATCACATTTGTTTTGTAGGTTTTGGTTTTTTTAAGTTATTACTTAATGCTAGTTGCCAGGCAGTCCTTGTGATCCTATGGCTTGTATGCTTGTTGCTTTAAACCCTGAACAGGCATCATTTTTTAATTGTTTTTCCTTTGTTAATGCTTTCCTGTGTTGAGTGGCTGCATGTTTACTCCTGGTGTGATTCAGATAGTACTGCAGGCCCAAAGTTCTGAAGAATACCCACTCCACTTGCATTTTTGGCAAATATATAAATATGTCAGCCACAATATCACTCTCACTTCAGTTCACTTTTACATGGATTGCAAACATACACTGACAGTGATATAGATGTTGCCTTTTAAAGGGCAAACGAAGCAAGAGGCTTATGCATGTGGCCATATTTCTTGGTGTTAAAACAATAGCAATTGCTTGCCTATCATGGTGTAATGTGTGTAATGCCTTTACCCATAGTCCAACATCAAGAATGCATGACCAACATGTTTCCAAAATGATTGTTGCATCAGCCAAGTGGACACACATAAACATGCTTGTTTCTGTTGTAAAGGAACCACAACTGTATTTCAACAATACCATTTCGATGACTTCACACACCAAAAATCAGCATGCTCTTAATATTGTGTCTTCAGTCCAAACACCTGATTTTTCAAGTGTGCTCCTGCCCAGTGGATTTAAAGGTGTAATGCCTAGTACACAACATACAAATTGCCCTGACATTTTTGTTACATGCTCTGTTATGTAGGCCATACACGGCACATTTTATGTGGTGAATTGAGGGCGCCGCTCGATGCTGCCGCATCCCCACTACTCAGTGTTGCCAACTCATCCCTTTAAATACGGACACTTATGAATTATACATGTCTTGAGTCTAGTTAGATGCAGTTTAGACACTGATTATGTGTGAGAAGCCCCATAACCTGTATAACTTAGATGTGTCAGTATTTAAAGGGATGAGTTGGCAACCCTGCCACTAGTGCGTCCGGATCAATTGCCGCTTTTCCCCGTGGGAGTGGCCAATGAGGCACTTGTGTCTCCCCATTGTCCTCCTTGCTGGTATTGAGAGCAGAATGAATCCGGCAGGGTATGCCACATGTCGGAGATTATCAATCGAGTCATCATGCTCAAGTGATGATCCTCCCTCGACACCGTGTATGGCCGGCATTAGATGTGTGTTCATAATATTATTGTCTGTAAAGTACTGGTACAGAGTGTTCATTATCTGTGGTGCATTGTCTTCTGGATCTGTTGTGGTTAGTTCAACAATGCTGAATTGATAGGCAGATGGATGGGTAGCTACATAATTCCCCATGTTGCCAAAGATCAATTTGCCACTGAAGTTACAATGAAAATGAAGCCACCATTTTACTTGTGTGTTGTAGGTTTGAGATTGGATGAGTATGACAGTGAGACAACGGTTTTGTTTTGTTTTTTGGCTTGCAATAAAGGTTTTGTTGTGTGGTAATGTTAGAATGTATGTGTAATTGTATGTTGCATTATTTTTCATAGCACTGGTACAGGTGGTGGGCCACCTGCATCTCTCAATTTGACCGATTATGAGGAGTTGCTGGAGCCCTTCCTTAGGACCTGCGCCCTTCATGGTATTCGTGGGGGCTATGATGCGGACAGGCCTAACACCTCATCAGCTTCGGAAGGCGGTAATTGATGAAGCTGTTGTAGTTGTAATGTCCAAAGAACTGTAACATGCCTTTTACTATGGTTCTTATGTGAAGACTGGTTTTCTATTAATAATTTCCACTCTTCTTGTATATTTCTGTAGGTGAGGGTGCGTCTGGGTCCACGGGGGCCTTTGTGGGACACAGGCATGCCACCACCCCGTTAGCGGAGGCTGCTTCTGACGTCACGGCAACTACAGGTTTGTTTTTAAATTTTTTTTTTTTTTTTTTTTTTATGTTGGTGGAAATGAGGACATTTGCAGCTAGGGAAATTGAAGTGTGTGTGTGTGATGCTCTGGATGGCATATTGACCTTCTTTCACATTATACATTCTTGTAGGTGAGAGTGCAGGGGATTCAATGGCCGAAGACCTTGAAGGCCAAGATGACATCCCTGAATCCATAGAGGGGCCATCAGGTGCTGCACAATATACTGGTGAGTGTTGTACTTGAGGTTCATCTGTACCCTGACCAGACATCCCATTTTACCTGGGACACGTCCCAGGTTCAGGGTCCCATGTCCCAGGCTGCAATGTGTCCCAGGTTATGTACCACTTTTTGCCGCTGGGTGTCCCAGGTGTGAGACTCTGTGGCTGCATGAGGGAATGTTTTCCTCATTTGCCGTTTGCAGAGTTTGAGTAATTGTTTTCTGCTGCATTTCATGTGTCAGAGAGAACGGCTGCTGCAGTTATTATTTGAGGAGAGTGCATTTTAAACTTTGGGGTTATTATTGCAGCATTTGACATTTTGGGGGCTCATGATTATGAAATGGTATGCTAATACTGTAGCATCAGCAGCTTCTGCAGATTTTGCAGTCAATGTAATCCCACCATAGTCAGTCTATGGCCTACAATATAATTATGTATTTAAATAGCACTGGCATCTAAGGCAGCACTTCACACAGAATGTAGTCAAGTCCTTGGCGGAGCTCACATTCGAATCCTGGCCTTAGTCAAAGTCTAATGTCCCGCCATATCATTATTATGGATTTATGTAGGACTTGCATCTTCTGCAGCGCTTGTACAGAGTACATTGTCATGTTATGGACTGACATCCATGATGCAAATCGCCCTTTTCACAACATCTTTTTGGGAACACTGCTTTGTTATGTTTGTGATGAACATTGCCTACTTACCTTTAGGGTCACTTTGCCTATCTATGTTTTGTAAGGAAACTCTGTCCCACTGCCTTAAAATTACATTAGTTAGCTCCACCCACACCATGTCATGGACATGCTCACTTTCCCACAGTGGTCATGGACACTCCCATTTTTTGGTGCTGCACGACGTCCGTGCCAGGTTGAGGCCAGAAAAATCTAGTCACTATATTCATATGTAACATATACGGAGCTGACGTGATAATGATATACTGAATGGCATATTGACCTTCTTTCATATTATACATTCTTGTAGGCGAGAGTGCAGGGGATTCTGCGGCTGAAGACCTTCAAGCCCAAGATGTCATCCCTGAAGGTGCAGCACAAGATACTGGTGAGTGTTGTACTTGAGGTTCATATGTAATATGTACGGAGCTGAAGTGTTCCTGAGATGCTGGATGGCATATATTTTTTTTTTTTTTTTTTTTCAAACTCAGCATACCTACAGGGTATATCCCGACTGCTTTTAAGGCTTCACAGCAGTGCTCCTCATGTCGGGTAAAGTTTGCATCACAGTTCGCTCCCAGCCAGGAAAGGGCCACAAGGCCTTCCCCAAAAGCCTCCAAGTTCAAGGCGGGAAAGAACCCAAGGATCACCACCAAGGCCACCCGGCGAGCCCAGGCTCCGCTAGCGCCAGGGCAAATAAATCCACCAGACACTGCACACCACCGGGCCCCGCAAATGCGGACCAAAGGAGGATGCCGCCTCTCCAAACAAGGTCTACAAGCTCGCCTGGCCCCTTCAAATGCTCATCCGGACAGGGAGGAAGACCCGCGGTCACCTGTGCCGTGGTCAGATGAAGCAACAATTACATTGTTTGAACACAATGATGTTTCTTTTTTTTTTTTTTTCATTTAATGTAAATCTAAACAACACCATCCCCACTGTCAAACATGGTGGCGGAAACCTAATGCCCCGAGGCTACTCCGCAGCCAATGGACCATGGAACCCGACCCCAGCAAATGGCAGCCTGAAAAAAGAGCAGAACATGGGGACTCTCAACGATACCACCAGGCAATCTACAGAGCAGCCCGGCTCCGGGCACCAGTGGACATTTCAACATCATGTCAAAAACAAACAGCAAAAGTAGTGCAATATTAATCAACAGACAACAACACCAACATCTTGGAGTGGTCCAGCCAAGGCTCCGACCCAAATCCAACCGAGAATCCGTGGAGGGAGCCAAGAGATCAGGGTGATGGCAAAAAGACCCTCCACCCTGGAAGATTTCGAGCTCACTACCAGGGATAAAAGGATAAAAAGGATAAAAAGGGCAGACATACCTGTCCCGCATGCAAAAAGCTGGTCTGCTATCATAGTAAGCGTCTGGCCGCTACCATAGCCAGTAAAGGCCTCTCCATTGACCATTGAGAAGGGTGCAAACAATCCCGGACCGGACACTCTCCACTCAAATGCAGACAAAAGCCGAGAAATACTCTCCCTGCACAACAGTGCCTCCCGCACACCACCCCACCACACCCGGGAGACACCCACACCACCCCCTGCCGAAACAAACAAGCAAAAAAACCAAAACAAGACAAAAACACCCTCCAGCTAACCAAAAGCAACCCCGAGTCAAGACCCACCACGGACACAAACAATCACGAGCAGCACCACACACTTTTTTTTTTTTTTTTTGCCAATTCCAACTGATACACATCCATACATCCATGCATTCTACATTCAACTTTTCATTCAAACTTAGATCACAGTCATATACACACATACACTATGCTACTCTTCGGTCTCCCTCTTTTGATTTTTCCTCTCTCCTCTCTAGGGTTTCAGCGCCCTCCAAATTTCTCTCATAGCTATGAGTTGATTTGAAACTATCTCATCCACATCCATCCCTGGGCTTTCACACAGCACTTCCATTCTCATAAGCCATTCAGAAAAGACTGGGGCTTCTGAGCTTTTCCAATATTTCGCTAATATGTTTTTAACCACTAAAGTGCCTATTTCCTTCAAAAATCTGCTCTCCCTGTTTTCTTCTTGGTCTGTTATACCCAGTATAGCAGTGGTGGCAGAAATGCAAAAGTTATGGTCTATAACACTCCTACCAAATTGGATGGCATATTGACCTTGTTTCACATTATACATTCTTGTAGGTGAGAGTGCTGGAGATTCAATGGCCGAAGACCTTCAAGGCCAAGATGACATCCCTGAATCCTTCGAGGGGCCATCAGGTGCTGCACAATATACTGGTGAGTGTTGTACTTGAGGTTCATATGTAACATATACGGAGCTGACGTTATAATGATATACTGAATGGCATATTGACCTTCTTTCATATTATACATTCTTGTAGGCCAGAGTGCAGGGGATTCAGCGGCCGAAGACCTTCAAGGCCAAGATGTCATCCCAGAAGGTGCAGCACAAGATACTGGTGAGTGTTGTACTTGAGGTTCATATGTAACAGGTACGGAGCTGAAGTGCTCCTGAGATGCTGGATGGCATATTGACCGTTTTTTAAAACCATTGCAGTTAAAGAGACTCTGAAGCAAACAAAAAATGAGGATATTATGATTTGTATGTGTAGTACAGCTCAGAAATAAAACATTAAGATCAGATACATCAGTGTAAAATTATTTCCACTACAGGAAGAGTTGAGAAACTCCAGTTGTTATCTCTATGCAAACAAGCCATTAAGCTCTCCCAATAAGTTAGTTGTGGAAAGGCCTGTTATCTGACTTTTATTATCTCAACTGTAAGTGAACTGTTTACTTTTCCTCTTCTAGAGGAGAGGTCATTACTTCACAGACTGCTCTGAAAGACTCATTTTTAATGCTGAGTATTGTGTAATCTGCACATATTATAGAATGATGCAATGTTCGAAGAAACACTATATACCTGAAAATAAAAGTATGAGAATATTTTCTTTGCTGCTAATCTTCTAGTAATTATTCATAGTACACAACCAATTCATTACATCATTTGTTTCATTTCGCTTCAGTGTCTCTTTAACCAGATGTGCGTGTGATATTTAAAGTGGAAATGTTGTGAAAATAGTACCATTTACAACACATACAACGAAGAAGTGCATTGCTTCATGAGTCCAAAGTGGTAAAAATGAATGTGGTCCTACGTTGCTGTTCCTTACAGTAATTACTCTAAATTTGTGATTACCGCATTATTGTGCATCAGCCCATGTTCTAATAGGGGGGTTCTCAGGGTTGCCTTTATTTGTAAAATGGCTTAGTCAATTCCCTTTGCTCCATCCAACGGCAAAGTTCGGCTCTAGCGAGTCAGGGCAGCATCATTTCCAACAATTTTTAATGCCAATTTGTTTGTAAAGACTAAAGGTCATGCTCAGAATCCCCTATGTAGACAGGGAGACCTCACAAATCTGTTGGTAATGTAACATTTTTCTTTCCTAGTTTTGTCCGCCACTATGTTACAGCTTTTGGATTATTCATTTGTTACTCATGATAGTTTGTTTTAGTTGCACATCGTATGATTTTACCAACACTTTCTTTTTAAAGGGACTCCTCGCAGTGCAGAAACTAGGGAAAGATGCATACCAATTTTCAAGCTTTATCCTCTTTCAAACAATTTATATAAAACACCGCCATACGCCTTTTTTTTTACGGGTTTTTTGCTATGTAAAGAGTTTGTTATGCAATTTGTTGACAAAAATAGGGAAGAGTAAAAGGCGTAGGGTGGAGGTTTAGATATCGTTGGAAGGAGGACAAACAGAGCTTCTAAATGGTATGCATCTTTCCATATTTTCTCCACTGCTCGGAGTCCCTTTAAGGGTACATTATTGTCTCACTGACAACATCAACAAGCATGCAGTGAATATTATGTGAACTTATACTAATGTTTTAATACCTTGTTATGCATGTTTTTTTTCTGTGGCTATGGTTCCAGACCCATACACACCATCCTTTGGTTGTAATTGTTTACCATGTAGTTAATCATCGAACCATGCATGTAATTATATTCAAACACACGTCTGTTGAGAATTGTATTACATTATTGTGTAGATAGCAAAGCACTGTTAAATGGAGTTTAATCAAATTCTGAACAGACATGTTGGTTACAATCCAAACAATGTTGTCAAACATAAGCAAATATGTAGCTCCTGTAGATGGCCCTTTAATCATTCCTAAAAATGTACTACACATGCAGAAATTAGTTATCCAACATGTAGAGCATAGAATGTTTTTTTTTTTTTATTATTGTTTAAAAAATGAAGTAAATAAGTAATTGAGTATACTCAATACAACATGTCCGTTGGGTATTTCGTTTACAATCATTGACATTATTGTGCAATGGCTAAATACATCAAATGAAATCCCCATCGGTCATGTTGAGTATAATCAATGAATTGGTTTTAATGGCAACAAACATCGTATGCTGTGGATGTTGTTAAAGTGACTCCGAGCTCATCTAAAAAATAAAAGTTGTACTCACCAGGGGCTTTCTCCAGCCCAGTGCTGGTCGGCAGGTCCCACGCCGGCGTCCTGGCTCCTCTCCTTCTCCCCGCTCCGGAATGGCTGACAGGCCGCAGCCCGGGCGACACTCTCCCGAGTGTCGGGCTGCTCCTTCCGCATATTACGCGGATTACGTCATACGCCGGCCGCCTTGTGTCATCACGGCGGCCGGCGTGAAAGTACTGCGCATGCGCGCTTTAATCGCGCATGCGCAGTACTTTCACGCCGGCCGCCGTGATGACGCGAGGCGGCCGGCGTGTGACGTAATCCGCGTCATATGCGGAAGGAGCAGCCCGACACTCGGAAGAGTGTCGCCCGGGCTGCGGCCTGTCAGCCATTCCGGAGCGGGGAGAAGGAGAGGAGCCAGGACGCCGGCGTGGGACCTCCCGACCAGCACTGGGCTGGAGAAAGTCCCTGGTGAGTACAACTTTTATTTTTTAGATGTGCTCGGAGTCACTTTAAATAAATTTCATGTGACTTTGTACAAAGTGGAACTGGAAAACATATCTATAGAAAGTTTTAGTAGTACATGTGGCTTCAACAAGCCTCCAGCTGCCGGGCGTGCACTTGTTCTCAACGAGCATTAGTTTTGCTGCCACCAGCTATTTTGTGAATTTGCCGGTGGACCACTGGCTTTGCGTGGCTCTGTCCACGCGTATCCTTTTTTTGTGTTCCCCGCTATTGCCTATGTGGAACACAAGAATGGATACCCTTGGCAGTGCGGCGTTGGCCTCAACTTTCAACTCGAGGTACAGACCAGGAGAGCGGAGGCTTCAGCAGTTCTGGTGCGTTAACGGACTCCTGCAGGGGGCTTACACAAGCCCCAGGTAAGAGAAACAGAGTTTAGTAAAATTAATTCCACTTCCACTTTAAGGTTCTAAATCTAAATGCACTCTATATTAATGTAATACAGGCCCTAAACTCACATGTTTTTGATAGGTAACATTGATGAAGACCAGCATGTGGTGATTTTGTTGGAGCCCATAACTGAGCAAGAAGTATCTGGTGAGTGTTGAAATGTTGACCCATGACCTTGTTTTTAGTGCGAACATGAACTTACCATGTTCTCCATTACTTTTATAGCTGTGGGGACTACTCGGGAGGAGCAGCAGGAATGTGAAGGTCAAGACTTTGTGCTCCACATGTCTGAGACGTCACAAAGCACAGAGCGGATATCCTCGCCAAGACCCATAACCTTTGACCAATTCGCAGGCCAAAATGTACCTTCTGTCCCTTCCTCACTATCTGCTGAAGAAGACCAATCCCGGGAACAATACAATTCTGATCGGTGGCACTCACGCCACTTCCTCCAGGCACAATCTGATTATAGGAGGCTCATGGACGACCACATGAGAAACTTGCATGAGGACCTGGCTGAAGGCAATGACCATTCCCGGGAAATGGTTTCTACACTACGAGAAGTGGGGGAAGGCCACCGAGCAGCTGTGGTCCGATTGTCTGGGGTGCAAGACCGTCAAAATAATACCTTAAGCCGATTGGCTCGTGCGGCTGAAGGCCAAAATGTGGCATTAGGCCGTTTGGCTGATGCGCAAGAGCGCAACAATTTAATTCAGGCCAGATTGGCCGATGCTGCCGAATTGCAAATAGATTTGCTTCGGCAATTACTTAATAAATAATTTTGCTTCACATCCTTATAGACTTAATATTGCTTTCTTTACTGAGCCTTATTAATAGTGTTAATAATTGAGCTAATTTTCAAAAATACACAAAACAGTACATTACTGGTGCATGGTATATCCTATGCATTACGAGTCCTTTCCATAGTGTAAAGTTTTACATCAATCTAACCAAGAAAGTGATGCATGCTGACAACAAAATTAAGCACTTCTGTGTATATAGAAGGTTCACATGCAAGCATATGTGTAGACTGTAACTATGTTCCTGGTGACATAGCCATTTTGACTAATCAAATGATGTCTGCATGCTCATTTTCTAGGCCTCAAATAAATCCCCTAAGCTGTACTTGCAGCATGCCTATGTTTCTTATGCTAACTTTAGTGGATTGAATAAAGTCAATAGTGGCAGTAACATGACCAACACAACACATTTACCTTTACTCAATCCACCACACATTTATAAAACTATAACTTCAAAGGAAATACACAATCATGAGACCAATAGAAAGTTCAAACATTTTACTTGTATGTTATTTTTTTTTTTTTTTGTTATGATTTTTTTTTAGAAAATTAAAAACAAACATATGTCCATTGGCCAACAAAGAAATAAACAGTAACACAAAAATTAGGCCTCAAAATCCTGATCTTGTAGGGCCTCTTGCAGAGACCTCACAATTTGCCCGAGCTGGCGCAGCAAGCCCTGCACTTGAGCACGTCCTGTAAAACAAAAAAAAAATATTAAGCCACTGATGTTCCAAAAATGTTAAGCATGCAAGTGTGTATTGAAGTAGTAATAATGTCACCACTTACTGTTGGGTCTTGGTCGAGGAGGTGCAGCAGCTTGTGCTGGCTGGGGGACCTGCTGCTGAACAGCATCTGGGGCCTCAGGGACCAAGTCTGGTGGTCCGGCACCCTCCTCCTGAACCTGGTTTGGCTGATCACCCAAATCCAATGGAGGTGGTGGTTGTTCCGGAGACTCCTCCGACTGGGATGGCTCCTGCCTTGGTGCACCCCGGTGTCGCAGGAGTGGCATATTGGCATCTATGGAGAAATACAAACAATGATGTTAAAGGGGCACTTAAGTCTGTTTCTCCATAAAAATTTAACTCACCTGGCCCTTCCAGCAGCCACCCGCAGCTGTCTTGTGGCGACTCCATCACCATTTATTGTGGTCATGGCGACTCCTGGCCCCGCTGGCATCCACTTGCAGTTTTGGCAACAGGAGCCGACATACAGGGAACTTACAAAATTATTTGCATTCACAGCCACAATAGCACCCTCTATGCTGCTATGGCATATAGCACCATAGAGTGCGATATTGTGGGCGGGAATGCAAATACTCACTTGCATTCCCTGCCTGACAAAAGCTGAAGTGCCTGCCACCAGGGCCAGGAACATGGGAGGTAGTGTATGTGGCCACAATACAGCTGCAGGAGGCTGCTGGAAGGCCCAGGTGAGTAAAGTTGATAAATTCAACAGACTTAACTGCCCCTTGAAGGCACATACACACTCAACAGCGGTATTTTACACAGCACAAGTGTGAAACTACCTTACTACGTAAAGAAATATATTACAACTTACATAACATTCTGAAGATCTCAATGCAACAGTTGGCATGAGTTTTTATCACTGTGTTTTTGGCATAACAATGTGCATTTTGAAATGGGAAGTTGTTTGCATCTTCTTTTGTCAAAACCAACATTGTGAACAATTATGGTGGGAAAAACACCACTGTTGAAATTGGGTATGGGACATCACAGAAGAAAAGAGCACAATTATCTGTCCAGCAATTAAAAATCACACTTAATGGTGTGTACTAGACCTGAAGGTATCTGCCTGTCCTGTTGACTATACTGCATTACTGACATAACACAACATCCAAAAAGAGGCACATAAGTTAACCAAACACTTTTATAACAGATATGCATGCTTGCTTGGGGGTTGTAGCTATCATTCTTGACAAAACAATAACGAAGTCAGCCCTGAAATAGGGGTTTGTGACATTGTAATGTACAAGAAGTTTGCCACCTATTGAAAATTGATTATATTTTTTGGACATGTACAGTTTAGCGATTTTTGGGAAGTACAATAGTCTGGCTGGCTCTGTGCCTGCTTATCCTGACAAATATTTGCAACACAACCCCAGACCAACCATGCACAACAAAATAATTACACAAGGACTGACACACCATGATTACAATATTTCTAACCCCCCCCCCCCCCCCAAACCACAAAAAAACCCACACAAATAAATTGTAGGCTCTGGACATTACTTACTAGCAGAGACGGAACAAGGTCCTCCAGCACCCAAGGCTGAGACACCAAAGTGCGCCCCTCCATCCCTGCCACCCCAGCCGTCACACACTGATTGCTATTAGACTAAGAGGCGCCACAGGGCCCACAACCTCCCCAACACCTTAATATCTAGTTATCTGACTTGCAGTCACTGCCATGTATCCCCTTTTCTTATTTATTTCTGCTTCAAACACAATTAGGAATGACAGCTGAATGAATTGTGCGCCCCCCCCCTACCCTGCGCCCTGAGGCTGGAGCCTCTCCAGCCTATGCCTCGGCCCGGCCCTGCTTACTAGGCACGTGGTCATCCCTAACTTGTCGGAGAAATCTCCGGTCCCTCCTCTTCATATCCGACCACCTCCTTTGGATTTGGGTGATCGTATGATGTTGGCGGAATTGCTGCACCAATTCCGCCCTTAAGGTCTCCATGATCCTGCGCTTTTCGAACAAGTCATGGAGCCCATCGTAGTTTGTCGACAGCAGGGTCTGTAACAAGAAACGGCAACTTCTTAGCAAATCCCACTTCACATTCCATGTACAGCTACAAACAATGTTAATTTAGATTTGCCACATTAAATCCATCAATGTAACCTTGTCATCAGGATCAAACAGCAGTATGAAATATATTGAAAATAGCCCAGCATAATCACTAATACATGTCAACCCTAAACTCCCAATGATGAATGTTTGATTGATAATCCATTGTCAGCATTTTGCTAGAGGTCCAGTGGCATATATAAGGAGTTATGTGGCCTGGTGCAGGGTTGACATTAGCACCACAAACAGCGTATACATAACTATTCATATTGCAAAATAACACTTCACT
The DNA here is from genome assembly GCF_040937935.1 of Hyperolius riggenbachi. NCBI lineage: Eukaryota > Metazoa > Chordata > Amphibia > Anura > Hyperoliidae > Hyperolius > Hyperolius riggenbachi. Next base: position 366,058,293 of record NC_090651.1, read on the forward strand.
CACACAACCAGACTAACAGAAGTGCAAGGAGGGTATGTTGAGCTTTAGGAGCATAATTTACATGAAAAAGGTACAGGGAGGTAATACTGCAGGTGATGTTGGGTCCCTCAGTGGAGCAATGGTCTAAGTGGCCTCAGTACCTTACACATACTAATACATTCCTATAAGGAATCAGCAGGGGGTTATGTATGGCTTTTCTTGTGTCTAAACCCTTCTCAGCACCAACTCTGCAGATCATGGTCCACTCACTTTGTTAGTCTGTCAACATTGTTGGATTCTCAAAAATAACTGTTTACACTTCCTTACACCTGTGGGCCCAAAAAAAATCCTGCTACCTGACCTTCCACCATCACACATGTCACCATGTCATGAATGTCAGAATGAGATTAATGGCGAATCACACATTCACAGTGGCCAAACCATGACTAAAACATTGCTACTTCAGTCTGCTTAACCACTTTACACCCATAGGTGTGGATATCTCCATCCCTGTTTTCCCCCTGTTAACACCAGGGACGGAGATATCCACACCTCACGCCGCTGTCCGCGCTCCTGGTTGCTCATGGTCGCGCTCATGCACGCCACCGGCCACTCGCCTACAGACTAATGAATGGGTAAAACCATTCCCGTTAGTTGATGCAAGCCCCCCGCAATGATCAGCTGCTTCTATGAGAAGCAGCGATCATTGTGAAAAGTAAAAAATTTCCACTGCCTCATAGCACTTCCCGCAAGCGTACTTCCCACACTTGCATGTCGCATAAACAAAAAGTTAGTGTGGCCATCTTGTGGCCAAATAGTACAACTACACCTTAAACGCATTTTCAAACACAAATACATTAGTTTGACACTATAAAGTAACTCATTGCCTCACACACTCCACAATTTTTTGAATATTTGAACATGAAAAAAAGTACTTAAAAGATACCGGAAATACATAAAAATATATAGTTACCTTAGGGACTGAGCTTGTAACATATTTCTTTCAAGAGGGTATAACACTGTTACTTTATAAACTATGGCCTTGTAATTAAGTTTGGGTGCAAAACTGGGAAAAATTCCACTGTTTTTCATTTAACATATTTCCGCCAAACATGGTGATAGGGACATACTTTCAACGTTTTGATAACCGGGACTACTGGCCAAATACATTTCATGGCTTTAAATTACAGTTGCATGCATTATTTACAAACTATAATGGGCCAAAAGTGATCACAAATGTTTTTTAGACACATTTTTCCCAATTTTCCCATTAAAAAACATTTAGAATAACATAATTCTTGGCATAATGTCTGACCTAAAGAAAGCCTAATTTGTGGCGAAAAAAACAAGATATAGTTCATTTCATTGCGATAAGTAATAATAAAGTTATAGATGAATGAATGAAAGGAGCGCAGAAAGTTGAAAATTGCTCTGGTGTTTAATGGGTAAATCCCCTAGGTGGGAAAGTGCTTAAAATAAAACAAACATTGGTTACATTGCAGTGGCTCTTTTAAAAAGGCCAATAACATGTCTGCAGTAATAAGTAGGAGCTTCTACCAAAACTTCTTTACCACATCACAGCATAAAGCAGAACACTACATCATCTGTATGTTTGAATACAAACTGCACATGCTGCTGGGATGCATACTGTCAATAAGATCTGCAATATACACAGTCACAATCATATGGCCTATACACTAAAGGGAATCTGAGCACATTACAGCATCTTAACAAACAACTCTCTGTGCTACAGACAGGTTGGAACCACACCCTGAAATACAGTATGAAAGCAAACACATGTACACACAGGTCAACACACACATATATAATACACAGGCATAAACAATATATACTTACAGTCGCCATATATACTCTCTCCTGAGGGGTAAATTTTTGCACCATGATGCCACCAGCTTGCATGAGCTTCCCTCTGCAAATCAGTCACTTCCTGTCACTTCCTGGAGGTTGAGTATAACAAGTGCGCCACAGCGCGCGTAGCGCGTTGTGCACATCGCGCGCAGCGAAACATGCTTAGCGCACATAAATTATTACGCGCGTTATGTCGACCGCGCACCGTTACCGCGTCATGTGTGCTCAGTTCGCGCGATCAGCAGTATTGTGTAGTTATCGCGATCGGCGATGTTCCGTTCGCGCACAAAACTTTGCGCACAAAACTTTGCGCGCACGGCCGCTTAGCGCTGTGGCGCTAACAGTTAGCGCTGGTTAGTGAATCAAGCCCTATTAGTTAGGTGAGGAAGTAAATTTGAATTCCGTAAAATTCAGCGGAATTTTAAAATTTTCCACGGAATTCAGTTTTAGAGCTATAGCAATTCCGTTCCGTCATGTTGAAACCAGAATCACCAAATTCCGGCCGGAATCACGGAATTTACAATTCCGCGGAATCCAGCGACCATCCCCAGCAGTGGCGCAACTAGACTTAATAGGGTCCCACCCCCTACAAAAAATGGTAGCATGGGGCCCCCTTGGTCCCGAACCCCTAGTAGGTCATGTGATCCAGAACCAGTGAATGGCAGCAGAGAGTGTTCTGCTGTTAACCAGCATCTGGAAGCAGGAAAAAAAATACACACACTTCTGCACACAGTTTTTGTAAACAAAAAGGGAGTTTTTTTGCTAATTGGCTGCATTAGCGGTTTGTCAGAGGGAGGAGGAGGGGCCTCCAAAGCCTCTGCCCCCCCCCTGCAATGGCAGGGGTCGCAGGGGTGATTGCTACACCCATGGTTAGTGGAGATCACCCAGATGGAACATAATGCCAAACTTTCAAGATGCTGAAATGTAAAAATTTGCAGATTGACCAAATCAATCTTGACTTCTCTCTAGGCGCACAAATGACACCAATGAGGCTTTCATAGTATGGACACACAATGAGATATAACATTTTATGGAGCATTCAGACTGGCAGCAAGATGGATACATTTAATAACCAGTGGTGCTCAGCAAGATTTTAGATATCCGGACTACTCAGATAATCCGAACTTCTTCCACTATCCGAACTTTGAATAGCAATTTGGATATTTTTTTTAAAATGCAAATAGCACTATCCGAGCAATCTGGATTTCCCATCCACAATCCGGGCGGATAGTTAGTTCACATATCCAAGCAGAAGCCAAAATCACCTTCAATGGAAAAAATGAGAGAGAGAGAGAGAGAGAGAGAGAGAGAGAGAGATTTTAAGTCCCCACATCATCAATAAGTTTTTCCCTTAAAAAAAAAACATTATGCTACATGCCTCTTTTACCCTAAAACACGGTTTAAAAGCAATTTAAAGGCCACTTTTGGTTTCCCTATCCAGATATCCGAATCTGCCCGGATATCACAGATACTGGGGTCAGATATCCGATTCTATTCAGATACCCAAAAGTTTGGATCTGGACATCCGATCCGGATCCGGATATCCGGATCCAGATCAATTCGGATTTTGGAAAGGGGTATCCGAGCACCCCTGTTAATAACAAGCATGATGTAAACGGGGAAGGAACATGGAGACACATTTCCTCTTTGTAAAGTCCATCTGTCATGTCCATTTTTCTGCTGCTTTTTGCTGCAGGAGGCAATACCTGGTGCTCCTGCCTTCATTTTTTGGCAGTTCAGCTTCAGCCCCACTGAAGCCAATCGAAAGGAGAAAGTGGGCGGAGCTGAGGTAAACAGCTATCTTGAGCAGGAAGGACAGCACCAACAGCCAGGTAATAATATCAGAAAAGTCCAAAACGCTCTAGACCCCCATTAACACATACCCACTGGTGCAGGATCTGGTCAGCCAAGCCACGTGGAACAAACAAAAAGGGATCCACAGACTGCAGTGAGGTTGGTAAAAGCCAGTTTTCTTTTATTGGAAACTCCCCACAAAAAGACAGTACATCCATGGGATCAACTGGCGTGTATCGGGCTCAGAATCTACCCTTAGTCATAGTGACCTTAGTCATAGTGACTAAGGGCAAATTCTGAGCCCGATACACGTCAGTTGATCCTGTGGATGTACTGTCCTTTTGTGGGGAGTTTCCAATAAAAGAATACCGGCTTTTACCAACCTCACTGCAGTCTGCGGATCCCTTTTTGTCAGTAATAATATAATTGACTGTCATTTCCAGTGGATCATGGAGGATAAGGGTAAGTAGGAGGATCGGAGGTGGATGCAGGTGGTGATATGGTAGATGGCTGCAGAGGATGCATGGAAAGTGGAAGTGGCTGTTTGAGATGTATTTGGGGAGATGAGGGTGCCTCCTTGAGATGTATATGGGAAATGGGCAGGTATGTGGGATTTATATGGGAGATGCCCAACACTGGCACACTCCTTTTCCCTGCTCTGGTCATCTCCCATCTAGACTTCTGCAATGCCATCTTCTCTGGACATCCTGAGACTAGACTCCAATCCCAGCAAACTGTTTTGAACGCAGATACCAGGCTCATTCACTCCTCCTGCCACTCCTCTTTAGCTGCCCCTCTTTGTAAGTCCCTTCACTGGCTCCCTGTTTCCATCAGAATTCCATTTAAACTGCTCTGCCTGGCATACAAATCTATCCACTATACCTCCGCTTCATACATATCGAATCTTGTCCAGATGTACTCTAACCCCCCATACCTACTCTCACACTAACCTTCCCTCCTAGTGCCTAACACTAACCTCCCCCTCATAATTCCTAACACTAACCTTCCCTCCTAATACCTAACACTTACCTCCTTTCCTAATGCCTAACACTAACCTTCCCTCCTAGTGCCTAACACTAATCTCTCCCTCATAATTCCTAACACTAACCTTCCCTCCTAGTGCCTAACACTAATCTCTCCCTCATAATTCCTAACACTAACCTTCCCTCCTAGTGCCTAACACTAACTTCCCCTACCTAATACTAAACCACCCTCCTAATGCCTAACACTACCCCTATACCTACTGTCTCACTAACCTTCCATCCTAGTGCCTCACTGCCTAACACTAACCTCCCCCTCATAATTCCTAACACAACACTAATCCCAGTGTAACCCTGTGTGGGGTTCGTCTTTAACCTTGAGACACTCGGCTTTTTCTTGAGTATGGGAATACAGAAAAGGCCAGATATCAGAGCACTAACTAATTTTACGTTGATTAAATGTAAAACAAGTTTTGAACTGTGAATGCAGAACAAGAGGATCTTGTCTTATAATATTATAAAGTGAGAGAAGTGGACGCCTGGATGGGACACAGACACAGTCCTCTGCCTCTTCCTTCTTGTACAGAAAGCTGGGCTGGCTGGGAGGGAGAGGTAATTTGCTAATTGATGCGCCCACCTGGGAGGTGAAAGACAAGGGCGCCTATAGCAGAAGCAGTGATTGCTGATAAGGGACAGTGGACAACTTGTTTTCACCCTGTGACTCTGTTGTACATGAAATCATCGGAGCTTTGCTGCAGTGTGAGACAAATGTTTTTTATGAACCCTAGGGAGCAGGGACAGTGTACAAATTCCAAAGTGTGTGTGAGTCCTTATCTGTGTTGTGGAAACATGCAGTCAATATAACAATGGTGCGAGAGCAGAGTATGTTTTTTTATCTCCATGCCCTTAGCTGTCAGTCTCTCAAACTTTTCCCCACAAGGGCCCCCTGTGGCCTTTGGGCCCCCCTGCAGAGGCATCCCTTGCAGGGTCTATTGTTACGCCCCTGTGTCAGGAGTTCCAATTTTACCGGAGATATTGAAAGCTACGCTGAGTATTGTGTGTACTCTGTGAATCTGTTTAGCACCAGTGAGTTTGGGTTATTGCAGTGCAGTCTGGCTACAATAGTGTTAAAGTGGACCTGAACTCTTGCACAGGGCAAAAGGAAAACAGAGAGAAATGCACCCTGTATGTATTTTGAGAGTTTAGCCTGTCTAATTCCCCCTCATTTGTGTCTAATCACAAGTTGTAATTTGATCTCTCCCCTGTGTCACATGACTACCATGGCAGATAAGCTCATTTTGAAACCCAGGAGGTTAACAATATGACTGCTTCCATGAATCAGGAAGTAAAAACAGTGCAGATGTATTTTAAGATAAAAGAAAATAATGTTTTTTTTATTAAAAGGTTATTATGCTGTTGTGTATCTTTTAGAGCAGAGAGGACGTTCTGAGTCCATGTTCCACTTTAACCAAGTAAGCCAAAGTTTCCTTGTTATCCAGAATCAGTAAAGTGGATGTCAGCCAGGAATACTGTTGATACGGGCAATGCTCATGTGTAAGTAAATCCCTTGGCAGAGGCGTCTGGCACCCTGAAGAGCACAATGCATACGTTTTATCTCTATTAGCTGGCGGGGTTCCCGGATTTCTCCTTAATTGGACTCGTACATCAAAGTCAAGTCTCATCTACCTAACTGAAAAGACTACAGTATAAAGTGACCAGCCAGCTTCAAGCAACACACAGACCATCAATTTCATCTATACTTTCACTGTCAGAATAAGTTATCGGGGATTAACCATTTAGCAGCCAATTTATTCAGAGGCTTGAAAGTGCTCCAGGCCAATTTACTTTAGCACTTTTTTTTAAATTTCTTTCTTGTTAAATTTCCTTGCTTCTAATCAGTACCACTGTAATGTGTATGTATGTCCACTAGCCACTAGGGGGCAGTGTGAGACAAGAACAGAGGATTTCTGCTTTCAGTGTACTATAGTGTCTGCTAGCAGGGACAGATCAAAGCATTCTAAGGGTTTACAGCACAACGAGCTTTGCCAACTGAGGTCCAAAGCACTCTTAACCACTTAAGGACTGCAGTCATAAAACCCCTTAAGGACCAGAGCCTTTTTTTCCATTCGGACCACTGCAGCTTTCACGGTTTATTGCTCAGTCATACAACCTACCACCTAAATGAATTTTACCTCCTTTTCTTGTCACTAATACAGCTTTCTTTCGGTGCTATTTGATTGCTGCTGCGAGTTTTACTTTTTATTATATTCATCAAAAAAGACATGAATTTTGTCAAAAAAATGACTTTTTTAACTTTCTGTGCTGACATTTTTCAAATAAAGTAAAATTTCCTATACATTTGAGCGCGAAAGTTATTCTGCTACATGTCTTTGATAAAAAAAAAAACATTCAGTGTATATTTATTGGATTGGGTAAAAGTTATAGCGTTTACAAACTATGGTGCCAAAAGTGAATTTTCCTATTTTCAAGCATCTCTGACTTTTCTGCGCACCTGTCAGGTTTCATGAGGGGCTAAAATTCCAGGATAGTACAAATCCCCCCCCAAATGACCCCATTTTGGAAAGAAGACATCCCAAAGTATTCAGTGAGAGGCATGGTGAGTTCATAGAAGATTTTATTTTTTGTCACAAGTTAGCGGAAAATGACACTTTGTAACAAAAAAAACAAAAAAAAAAGTTTCCATTTCTTCTAACTTGCGACAAAAAAAAAATGAAATCTGCCACGGACTCACTATGCTACTCTCTGAATACCTTGAAGTGACTACTTTCCAAAATGGGGTCATTTGTGGGGTGTGTTCACTGTCCTGGCATTTTGGGGGGTGCCTAATTGTAAGCACCCCTGTAAAGCCTAAAGATGCTCATTGGACTTTGGGCCCCTTAGCGCAGTTAGGCTGCAAAAAAGTGCCACACATGTGGTATTGCCGTACTCAGGAGAAGTAGTATAATGTGTTTTGGGGTGTATTTTTACACATACCCATGCTGGGTGGGAGAAATATCTCCGTAAATGACAATTGTTTTATTTTTTTTACACACAATTGTCAATTTATAGAGATATTTCTCCCACTCAGCATGGGTATGTGGAAAAATACACCCCAAAACACATTATACTACTTCTCCTGAGTACGGCGATACCACATGTGTGGCACTTTTTTGCACCCTAACTGCGCTAAGGGGCCCAAAGTCCAATGAGTACCTTTAGGATTTCACAGGTCATTTTGAGAAATTTCGTTTCAAGACTGCTCCTCACGGTTTAGGGCCCCTAAAATGCCAGGACAGTATAGGAATCCCACAAATTACCCCATTTTAGAAAGAAGACACCCCAAGGTATTCCATTAGGAGGATGGTGAGTTCATAGAAGATTTTTTTTTTTTGTCACAAGTTAGCGGAAATTGATTTGAATTGTTTTTTTTCACAAAGTGTCATTTTCTGCTAACTTGTGACAAAAATAAAATCTTCTATGAACTCACCATACTCCTAACGGAATACCTTGGGGTGTCTTCTTTCTAAAATGGGGTCATTTGTGGGGTTCCTATACTGCCCTGGCATTTTAGGGGCCCTAAACCGTGAGGAGTAGTCTTGAAACCAAATGTCGCAAAATGACCTGTGAAATCCTAAAGGTACTCATTGGACTTTGGGCCCCTTAGCGCACTTAGGGTGCAAAAAAGTGCCACACATGTGGTACCGCCGTACTCAGGAGAAGTAGTATAATGTGTTTTGGGGTGTATTTTTACACATACAGATGCTAGGTGGGAGAAATATCTCTGTAAATGACAATTATTTGATTTTTTTTACACACAATTGTCCATTTACAGAGAGATTTCTCCCACCCAGCATGGGTATGTATAAAAATACACCTCAAAACACATTATACTACTTCTTCTGAGTACGGCGATACCACATGTGTGACACTTTTTTGCAACCTAGGTGCGCTAAGGGGCCCAACGTCCTATTCACAGGTCATTTTGAGGCATTTGGATTCTAGACTACTCCTCACGGTTTAGGGCCCCTAAAATGCCAGGGCAGTATAGGAACCTCACAAGTGACCCCATTTTAGAAAGAAGACACCCCAAGGTATTCCGTTAGGGGTATGGTGAGTTCATAGAAGATTTTTTTTTTGTCACAAGTTAGCGGAAAATGACACTTTGTGAAAAAAAAAACAATACATATCAATTTCCGCTAACTTGTGACAAAAAATAAAATCTTCTATGAACTCACCATACTCCTAACGGAATACCTTGGGGTGTCTTCTTTCTAGAATGGGGTCATTTGTGGGGTTCCAATACTGCCCTGGCATTTTAGGGGCCCTAAACCGTGAGGAGTAGTCTTGAACCCAAATGTCTCAAAATGACCTGTGAAATCCTAAAGGTACTCATTGGACTTTGGGCCCCTTAGCACAGTTAGGCTGCAAAAAAGTGTCACACGTGGTATCGCCGTACTCAGAAGAAGTAGTATAATGTGTTTTGGGGTGTATTTTTACATATAACCATGCTGGGTGGGAGAAATATCTCTGTAAATGACACATTTTTGATTTTTTTTACACACAATTGTCCATTTACAGAGAGATTTCTCCCACCCAGCATGGGTATGTGTAAAAATACACCACAAAACACATTATACTACTTCTCCTGAGTATGGCGATACTACATGTGTGACACTTTTTTGCAGCCTAGGTGCGCTAAGGGGCCCAACGTCCTATTCACAGGTCATTTTGAGGCATTTGTTTTCTAGACTACTCCCTACGGTTTAGGGCCCCTAAAATGCCAGGGCAGTATAGGAACCCCACAAGTGACCCCATTTTAGAAAGACGACACCCCAAGGTATTCCGTTATAGCCGTTAGGGGCTGATTGATGGGTGGCAGTGACAGGGGGTGATTGATGGGTGGCAGTGACAGGGGGTGATTGACAGGTGATCAGTGGGTTATTACAGGGAAGAACGGATGTAAATAATGCACTGGCGAATCGATAAGGGGGGGGGGTTGAGGGCAATCTGAGCGTGTGGGCGGGCGATTGGGTGCCCGCAAGGGTCTAATCTGATGGGTAACAGTGACAGGTGGTGATAGGGGGTGATTGATGGGTAATTAGTGGGTGTTTAGAGGAGAGAATAGATGTAAACGATGGATTTGGGAGGTGATCTGATGTCGGATCTGCGGGCGATCTATTGGTGTGGGTGGGTGATCAGATTGCCCGCAAGGGGCAGGTTAGGGGCTGATTGATGGATGGCAGTGACAGGGGGTGATTGACGGGTGATTGACGGGTGATTGATGGGTGATTGACGGGTGATTGACAGGTGATCAGGGGGGATAGATGCATACAGTACACAGGGGGGGGAGGGTCTGGGGGGGTCTGGGGAGAATCTGAGGGGTGGGGGGGTGATCAGGAGGGAGCAGGGGGCAGTTTAGGGACTAAAAAAAAAAATAGCGTTGACAGATAGTGACAGGGAGTGATGGATGGGTGATTAGGGGGGTGATTGTGTGCAAATGGTGGTCTGGGGGGTGGGCAGGGGGGGGTCTGAGGGGTACTGTGGGCGATCAGGGGGCAGGGGGGGGCAGATCAGTGTGTTTGGGTGCAGACTAGGGTGGCTGCAGCCTGCCCTGGTGGTCCCTCGGACACTGGGACCACCAGGGCAGGAGGCAGCCTGTATTATACACTTTGTAAACATTACAAAGCGTATTATACGCTTCCTATCCGGGGATCGTCGGGTTAACAACCCGCCGGCGCTTCCGATTGGCCGGCGGGTTGACGTCGCGGGTGGGCGGAGCCTATTGCCGGTGGATGCGCGCGCATCCCAGCGCGCGATCCCCGGCCAGAGAGTGCCCCAGGACCTGACGCCAATCTGCGTTACGTGGTCCTGGGGCTGCCACTTTGCCGCCGCCAATATGAAGTAGGCGGTCGGCAAGTGGTTAAAGGACAACTGTAGTGAGAAGAATATGGAGGCTGCCATATTTATTCATCAATCACCTCCTGTCACCCCCCTAGCACTCCTATCCATCAGATCAGGCCCAATTCATCCTGTCATCTAAGAGGCCACCCTGCTTATGACCGTTTCCACAAAATTTGCCCCCTCATAGACCACCTGTCATCAAAATTTGCAGATGCTTATACCCCTGAACAGTCATTTTGAGAAATTTGGTTTCCAGACTACTCACAGTTTTGGGCCCGTAAAATGCCAGGGCAGTATAGGAACCCCACAAGTGACCCCATTTTAGAAAGACGACACCCCAAGGTATTCCGTTAGGGGTATGGTGAGTTCATAGAAGATTTTATTTTTTGTCACAAGTTAGTGAAAAATGACACTTTGTGAAAAAAACAATAAAAATCCAATTTCCGCTAACTTTTGACAAAAAATAAAATCTTCTATGAACTCATCATACACCTAACAGAATACCTTGGGGTGTCTTCTTTCTAAAATGGGGTCACTTGTGGGGTTCCTATACTGCCCTGGCATTTTACGGGCCCAAAACTGTGAGTAGTCTGGAAACCAAATTTCTCAAAATGACTGTTCAGGGGTATAAGCATCTGCAAATTTTGATGACAGGTGGTCTATGAGGGGGCAAATTTTGTGGAAACGGTCATAAGCAGGGTGGCCTCTTAGATGACAGGATGAATTGGGCCTGATCTGATGGATAGGAGTGCTAGGGGGGTGACAGGAGGTGATTGATGGGTGTCTCAGGGGGCGGTTAGAGGGGAAAATAGATGCAATCAATGCACTGGGGAGGTGATCGGAAGGGGGTCTGAGGGGGATCTGAGGGTTTGGCCGAGTGATCAGGGCCCACACGGGGCAAATTAGGGCCTGATCTGATGGGTAGGTGTGCTAGGGGGTGACAGGAGGTGATTTATGGGTGTCTCAAGGTGTGATTAGAGGGGGGAAATAGATGCAAGCAATGCACTAGCGAGGTGATCAGGGCTGGGGTCTGAGGGCGTTCTGAGGTGTGGGCGGGTGATTGGGTGCCCGCAAGGGGCAGATTAGGGTCTAATCTGATGGGTAACAGTGACAGGTGGTGATAGGGGGTGATTGATGGGTAATTAGTGGGTGTTTAGAGGAGAGAAGAGATGTAAACACTGCACTTGGGAGGTGATCTGATGTCGGATCTGCGGGCGATCTATTGGTGTGGGTGGGTGATCAGATTGCCCGCAAGGGGCAGGTTAGGGGCTGATTGATGGGTGGCAGTGACAGGGGGTGATTGATGGGTGGCAGTGACAGGGGGTGATTGATGGGTGATTGACAGGTGATCAGTGGGTTATTACAGGGAATAACAGATGTAAATATTGCACTGGCGAATTGATAAGGGGGGGGTCTGAGGGCAATCTGAGCGTGTGGGCGGGTGATTGGGTGCCCGCAAGGGGCAGATTAGGGTCTAATCTGATGGGTAACAGTGACAGGTGGTGATAGGGGGTGATTGATGGGTAATTAGTGGGTGTTTAGAGGAGAGAATAGATGTAAACGATGGATTTGGGAGGTGATCTGATGTCGGATCTGCGGGCGATTTATTGGTGTGGGTGGGTGATCAGATTGCCCGCAAGGGGCAGGTTAGGGGCTGATTGATGGGTGGCAGTGACAGGGGGTGATTGATGGGTGGCAGTGACAGGGGGTGATTGACAGGTGATCAGTGGGTTAGTACAGGGAAGAACGGATGTAAATAATGCACTGGCGAATCGATAAGGGGGGGGGGTTGAGGGCAATCTGAGCGTGTGGGCGGGCGATTGGGTGCCCGCAAGGGTCTAATCTGATGGGTAACAGTGACAGGTGGTGATAGGGGGTGATTGATGGGTGATTGATGGGTAATTAGTGGGTGTTTAGAGGAGAGAATAGATGTAAACGATGGATTTGGGAGGTGATCTGATGTCGGATCTGCGGGCGATTTATTGGTGTGGGTGGGTGATCAGATTGCCCGCAAGGGGCAGGTTAGGGGCTGATTGATGGATGGCAGTGACAGGGGGTGATTGACGGGTGATTGACGGGTGATTGACGGGTGATTGACGGGTGATTGACGGGTGATTGACAGGTGATCAGGGGGGATAGATGCATACAGTACACAGGGGGGGGAGGGTCTGGGGGGGTCTGGGGAGAATCTGAGGGGTGGGGGGGTGATCAGGAGGGAGCAGGGGGCAGTTTAGGGACTAAAAAAAAAAATAGCGTTGACAGATAGTGACAGGGAGTGATGGATGGGTGATTAGGGGGGTGATTGTGTGCAAATGGTGGTCTGGGGGGTGGGCAGGGGGGGGTCTGAGGGGTACTGTGGGCGATCAGGGGGCAGGGGGGGGCAGATCAGTGTGTTTGGGTGCAGACTAGGGTGGCTGCAGCCTGCCCTGGTGGTCCCTCGGACACTGGGACCACCAGGGCAGGAGGCAGCCTGTATTATACACTTTGTAAACATTACAAAGCGTATTATACGCTTCCTATCCGGGGATCGTCGGGTTAACAACCCGCCGGCGCTTCCGATTGGCCGGCGGGTTGACGTCGCGGGTGGGCGGAGCCTATTGCCGGTGGATGCGCGCGCATCCCAGCGCGCGATCCCCGGCCAGAGAGTGCCCCAGGACCTGACGCCAATCTGCGTTACGTGGTCCTGGGGCTGCCACTTTGCCGCCGCCAATATGAAGTAGGCGGTCGGCAAGTGGTTAAAGGACAACTGTAGTGAGAAGAATATGGAGGCTGCCATATTTATTTACATTTAAACAATACTATAGCCAGAGGAGCAAGAAGTTCAAAATTCATAATTTCCTCACTTGCCAGAGGTCCTATGTTGTCTACCTTTTACGCTGCATGTAGGCTGTATTACATTGGAGAAATTTAACACACAGCCATTAATGTCTAAACCGCTGGTAACAAAACTGAGTATATCTCCTATTCAAGGATGTCAAAATTGTGCCCATAGTGTCAATATGTTGTTTGCCCACCATTATTCTCCAGCACTGCCTTAACTCTCTTGGGCATGGAATTTGCTAGAGCTTCACTGGCAGCCACTGGAGTCCTCTTCCACTCCTTCGAGATGAAGCTGGTAGATGTTAGAGGTCTTGTGCTCCTCCACATTTCTTTTTCAGATGCCCCACAGATATTCAATAGGGTAAAATTTGGAGACACGTTTGGCCAGTTCAGACTTTTACCCTCAATTTCTTTATTTGTCCTCTTGAAGGTGAGTTTGGGGTTGTTATCATGTTGGAATACTGCCCTGCGGCCCAGTTTACGAAGGGAGGGGACAATGCTCTGCTTCAGTATGTTACAGTACATATTGGAATTGATAGTTACTTCAATAGACTATAACTTCCCAGTGTCGAGAGCACTCATAAAGCCCCAAACCATGATACTCCCACTTGACTATTGGCAAGAAACACTTGTCCTTGTTCCCCTTACCTGGTTTTCACCACACATGCTTGACACCATCTGAATCAAATAAGATATCTTAGTTTCATCATAAAGATAAATAATTATCTTAGTTTCATCAGACCACAGGGCATGGTTCCAGTAGTCCATGTGCTCAGTCTGCTTGTCTTCAGCAAACTGTAGGCTTTGTTGTCCATCATCTGTAGAGGAGGGATGGCGTTGCTTAAGAGAACTCATGGAGAAGCATGTGATCATTTTGATCAGCTGATAGACTTGTAAGGCTCTGATTGTCTGGATATGATCATGTGTTAAACCAGGAAGCCATTACAGCAAATCAGAACCTTACAAATCTATCATCTAATCAAACCGATCACATGATTCTCCATGAGCTCTCCTAAGCATTGCCATCCCTACTTTAGATGAGTCTTCTGGGATGACAGCCATACAGACCAATTTAGTGCAGTGTGCGGCATATGGTCTAAGCTGACCCCCACCACCACCCTTTTAACCTTTGCAACAATGCTGCCAGAACTCAAACCCTGAGCACATCCTCAACTGCTTTGGTCGACCATGGTGAGGTCTATTCTGAGTGGAACCTGTCCTGTTAAACTCCTGTAAGGTCTTGGCCACCGTGCTGAACTTAGTTTCAGGGTGTTGGCAATCTTCTTTTAGTCTAGGCCACCTTTATGTACAGCAACAATTCATTCTTTTTTTAGGATCCTCAGAGAGTTTTGTGTCATAAGGTGCCATGTTGAACTCACAGTGACTAGTATGAGAGAGTGTGAAAGCAATAACACCAAAACACAGTTGTGTTTCAAACATATTCAACAAACCGACATGCATTTTGTGGTGCCACGTGGCATATCTTTTGAGACAATTTGTTCTGATCCTAGAGGAGACAGACATTCTCATGGAACATTCATACCACCAGTGGGATGGAACACCAACGAGAAGGGAAGGGGTGTGGGGTGGAAGATGACAGAACCCCACCCCTGCAGAGTAGCCTCATTAAACTGCAGCCAGACAATACAGTATGACAGTGCCAACCAGACCAACAATTAACACAATGGCACAATGTATTTCAGTAAATCAACAGGGTGGTTTCACACACCTAAACTAAATATTTATGAAAGGGTGATGCACCATTAAGTTGGCTAGCACATTAGCCACCACTTGATAAGGGAAAATAAAAGTGATCAAAAGTGTGTCCAAAAATGTTTCAAAAAGCAGTGTTTATACGCACAATGGGACTGATGCATGAAGTGGTGGCGGTAAATTTCTGTGCACAGTTAGCTCATGGCAATTTTACCGGTACCAACTGCAGGTGTCGTTCGTTACACTATTAGCCAGGGGCGTAGATAAACATTTTAGTTGAGACCACACACACACACACACACACACACACACACACACCACACGCAGGGGCAAACGCAGGATTTTTAAGGGGGGGGTTCCTGAAAGGTCCAGAAGCACGTATGTCCCGAGTGCTTCCGAATACAGGAGGCTCCATACTGCCCATGCACAAAAGTGCGCTGGCGTATTACGGAGCTGCCTATCTTTGGAAGTACTCAAGGACACGAGTGTTTCTGAGGGCTTCTGGTAGCAGCAAATGTGAACGGGGGACAGCGCTGGAACAACTCCCCAAGAGAGGAACAGGAGATAGACTTAGTTTGGACAATTCAGTGGAATATGCTACATAGTTTCACATAGCGCAAGCGATACCCATATGATGCAGGGATATATGCATCTGCGGAAGATGTCGGCGCTATATAAATACTAAATAATATTATTTTGCCTCACCAGGATTGCACTTTTATTTAGCTTTCCTGTAAGACAAGAACACACAGTCAGCCAGCCAGCACTAGGGGAAGAGGGAAACAAAGGTGAATGAGGGAGGGCTGGTGCACACCAAGAGTGCTTCTGAGCGTTTTTCAAATCAACAGTGATTTGAAAAGCGCTTGGCTAATGTTACCCTATGTGGGTGTTCCCACAGCAGCGTTGTGATTTTTTCAAAATCGCAGGTATACTGCATGTAGCATGTTTTTGAGCAATTCATTCAAAAATCGCTCTGAAAATCACTTCACAAAATCACACTCACAAATTGCTAGCGGATAGCAGATTGCTATTGTCATTTTGGCGTTGCACTAGCCCAGAGAGAGGAGTGGAGAAATTGAGAATAGCCCCGGAGATGCAGCAGAGAACTTATCTGTATTGAAGTCCCACATCACACAGGCTACTTGCCTGTAATCGGACTCCTGTCCCTGTCAGTCTCTCACACAAGTAGAGATGAGCCGAAATTTTCGAAATTTCGAACTGCTTTTATTACGAATGCGAAATTTAACATTACGACCCAAATTCGTAATTTCGTAATTAATTTTCAAATCGAAATTTTACTCCCGTAATGACGAATTTCGTGTCTCCAACCGAAATTTTACTGTTTCAGGTTTGTAAGGGTTTCTATCCCTCTAGATGCCTAAAATGAATAGCACAGCCAGTCCTCCTCCTCCTCCTCCTCCTCCTCCTCCTCCTCCTCCTCCTCCTCCTCCTCCTCCTCCTCCTCCTCCTCCTCCTCCTCCTCCTCCTCCTCCTCCTCCTCCTCCTCCTCCTCCTCCTCCTCTCTCTCTCTCTCTCTCTCTCTCTCTCTCTCTCTCTCTCTCTCTCTCTCTCTCTCTCTCTCTCTCTCTCTCTCCCCAGAGATCTGTAGTATTTCAAAACCATACTCACATTCATGACATGTCCAGGGATCAAACCCAGGCCAACCACATGGAAGACAGCTATGCTCACCACCATACCACCAAACACACACTAAATAGACTGCTAACCTAAATCTTACTTGTAGACAGTCATATGAGACACATGCTGGGTGCAGGGCTTTGTGATTGGACCATGGACCATGCGATAGAGTGAGGTGCAAAAATGAAATCATGCCTAGCAGAGGATGGTTTCACAATGCTAAATGCTAGGCTGGCTGTGGTGCAATTGGTTAGTGCGTCTGGCTGGTAACAGCAAGGTTACAGGTTCGATTCCATCCAGGCATGTCTTTTCCTTTTGCGTTCAACAGTTGTCCAAACAGAGCCAACAGAGCCCCAGATAGCCATGTAGAGTTAGGTCACAGCTAGCCTGGCTGTGGTGCAATTGGTTAGTGTGTCTGGCTGGTAACAGCAAGGTTACAGGTTCGATTCCATCCAGGCATGTCTTTTCCTTTTGAGTTCAACAGTTGTCCAAACACCGAGCACAAAGTTTTGCATGCGTAAAGTTTTACGCACGCAAAATACCCCATGGGGTTCAATGGCGCAGCGCGCGCACGCAAAAGGAAAAGACATGCCTGGATGGAATCAAACCTTGCTGTTACCAGCCAGACACACTAACCAATTGCACCACAGCCAGGCTAGCTGTGACCTAACTCTACATGGCTATCTGGGGCTCTGTTGGCTCTGTTTGGACAACTGTTGAACGCAAAAGGAAAAGACATGCCTGGATGGAATCGAACCTGTAACCTTGCTGTTACCAGCCAGACGCACTAACCAATTGCACCACAGCCAGGCTAGCTGTGACCTAACTCTACATGGCTATCTGGGGCTCTGTTGGCTCTGTTTGGACAACTGTTGAACGCAAAAGGAAAAGACATGCCTGGATGGAATCGAACCTGTAACCTTGCTGTTACCAGCCAGACGCACTAACCAATTGCACCACAGCCAGGCTAGCAGTGACCTAACTCTACATGGCTATCTGGGGCTCTGTTGACTCTGTTTGGACAACTGTTGAACGCAAAAGGAAAAGACATGCCTGGATGGAATCGAACCTGTAACCTTGCTGTTACTAGCCAGACGCACTAACCAATTGCACCACAGCCAGGCTAGCTGTGACCTAACTCTACATGGCTATCTGGGGCTCTGTTGGCTCTGTTTGGACAACTGTTGAACGCAAAAGGAAAAGACATGCCTGGATGGAATTGAACCTGTAACCTTGCTGTTACCAGCCAGACACACTAACCAATTGCACCACAGCCAGCCTAGCATTTAGCACTGTGAAACCATCCTCTGCTAGGCATGATTTCATTTTTGCACCTCACTCTATCGCATGGTCCAATCACAAAGCCCTGCACCCAGCATGTGTCTCATATGACTGTCTACAAGTAAGATTTAGGTTAGCAGTCTATTTAGTGTGTGTTTGGTGGTATGGTGGTGAGCATAGCTGTCTTCCATGTGGTTGGCCTGGGTTTGATCCCTGGACATGTCATGAATGTGAGTATGGTTTTGAAATACTACAGATCTCTGGGGAGAGAGGGAGAGAGGGAGAGAGGGAGAGAGAGAGAGGAGGAGGCTGGCTGGCTGTGCTATTCATTTTAGGCATCTAGAGGGATAGAAACCCTTACAAACCTGAAACAGTAAAATTTCGGTTGAAGACACGAAATTCGTCATTACGGGAGTGAAATTTCGATTACGAAGGCATCTAGAGGGATAGAAACCTTTGCAAACTTTAAAATACTAAATTTCGTAATCGTAATTACGAAAATTTGCGTAATTTGCGAAAATTACGAAATTTCGATTACTGCTAAAATCGTAATTGTAGTAATTTCGCGAAATTTCGGAAATTCGTAATTAGGTCATTACGCTCATCCCTACACACAAGTCAGAAAGAAGCCCTCCTGGAGTCTAGGGACTGTCAAAAACGTTTCAGCTTGTTATCCACAGTTCCACACCTTATCCACACATGCAGTCATTATAACAATGGGGAGAGACCAGACAGATGTTTGCACACGGACCCTGAGTCCAGGCAAGCTCTGCATCATGCTGTGCATATTTACCAGCTTGCCTGCACTCTAATTTCATCATGTCTGACACTTCTGTGCTGTGGAGAGTCCAGGACTCCATAATCAACATTCTCTCACTGTAGGCTGCATCTTCTTGTGAGGGTTGTGAGGGAAGCTCGGCTGCCTCTCTCATTCTATTAGCTGGAGGGAAGCACCAGAAGTAAGAAGGGAGGGAGAATGAGGCTGTTTATATTATGCAGGCTTCCCTGGCTGAATACACAGCTCAGTGCAGGGGGGAGGTTCCAGACACCCGGAACAGCCCCCTGAGTTCGCCAGTGACACACACCATACACACACACACACACACACACACACACACACACACACACACACACACACACACACACACACACACACACACACACACACACACACACACACACACACACGGAAGGGTTGGCCACCATTTTAATGACTGCTTTCTCACAAAACTATTGAAGATCAGAGGTGTGTGAGAAACTGCCTGTCACAAAACGACCACTGGTAGAGCATCTTGTCCACCGTCCAACAACCATAGCTTTGTGCAGTTCTTTAGAGGAGACTTCTGGGGTGACAACCATGCAGACCAATTTAATGCAATGAGCGGCATATGGTCTGAACACTGACAGACTGACCTCCACCACCACCAACACCCCTTTAACCTCTACAGCAATGCTGCCAGCACACATTTGTCTTGCTGCAAAATACAAACTCTGGCTATAACCCTGAGTAAATGTCCTCAACTGCTTTTGTTGTTTTGTAGTTCTCCAGATCCTGGACTTACCGTACTTTTTATCTACTGTTTATGATTTTGAATATGCAGTATAGACTTTATTGATCCTGTATTTGCCAGTTAACTGCTGTTTAGCACTATTTAACACCTGACGGTGACATGCAATATCTTCTACAGGTTTTTTAAAAATATAAAAGGGCATGCAAATCAGTACAGGTTTTGCAAAGTTACGAAGGAAAATTCATTAACCACCCTGGCGTTTTGATTATTTGCGGCGTTCAGCCGCCGGTGGTTTTTTTTAACCTATTTTTTTTTAATCATGTAGGTAGCCTAGCGCTAGCTACATGATTCCCCCCTCCCTGCGGCATCCCTCCCACCCCTCCGATCGCCGCTGGCGATCATACCCAACAGGAAATCCCGCTCAGAACGAGATTTCCTGTTAGGTCTTCCCTCGTCACAATGGCGACGATCGGAATGATGTCATCGACGTCATGACGTCAGGGGGAGTCCCGATCCACCCCATAGTGCAGCCAGGCTGCGCTGAGGGTCAGGGGGGCCCTCTCTCCCAGCGGGTAGCGGCGGATCGGCACCGAGCGGCAGCGATCGAACGAAACACACAGTGCTAGCTGCATGTTTAAAAAAAATTATAAAAAGGCCCACCAGGGGCTGAGCAATCCACCGCGGCGGTCATGGACGAGCTGAGCTTGTCCAAACCGCTCAGGTGGTTAATATCAGAAAAAAAGTAGGCACTATGCAAAAGTAACACCAATCAATTCAATTAACACTTTAAAGCAATTGGGCACTGTGCTTTAAAAAAAGGTCAGATACTTACCCTCTCCTTAGGTAAGTATCTGACCTTTTTTAAGCATGGTTCCCATTGACTTTGAAGTAGGAGTACATCCATTCCATTGTTTTCTTGGCTTATTTCTACCTTACAGGTTCTTTAGATGCACTTATTGTTTTAGAACAATTTATTTATCTTTAATTGAATTGCAGTACACTCACTGGTTCAGGAGGAAAAGGAACATCTGCACTCACCGATGGATCAGCACTCACCACGACGGAAAGCAATGTCCTGACTCAACCAGGCTATGAGTCAGGGCATTGCTGTCAGAAACATGTCAATCTGTCTTGTGGTTGCTCAATAAATCGTTTGGATGCCACCCGTTGGTGAGTGCAGATTTTCCTCTTCCCCCTAGTATTGCTGTTTGAATCCAGCACCTTGAGATGGAGAGAGTGAGTGTAGCGATGTATAGTTTATAATTTGTGGAGGCAGTATTGGACTTTCCTCCTCCAAACAAACACAAGATATGCCAACAAAGTTTAGCAGAACAAATTTATTCCAGGGGAAAATGCAACATGTTTCTCAGGTATGACCCGCTTCATCAGGCAGTAGGTAGGCGTAGGTACTGTGGGTGAGAGGCAGATGGCTAAGTAAAGCTTGCATGTATACCATATATCATAATTAATCAGACCTGTAAAAATGGGATCAGAACAGTCAATACAGTGAAACTAAATGGAGTTCAATATGGATTTGCGTGGGGTGGTGGGGTTGGAGGTTGTATGTGAGAATTAATTGTATCTTAGAAATACTACATTAGTAGCAAAGAAAATAGTCTCATATTGTTTTTCAGTACAGGAAAAGTAAAAAAAAAAAACTTTTGGTATATAACAGTTGTTATCTATGCGAAACAGCTTCTCTGGGCTCTTCGACCCACTGGGTCAAATACAGTCCTGTTTTCTGAGGCACTTATACATCAAAGAAACAGTAAGAGACAGCTTGAGATAAGGCTTTACTGCAGGAAAGTTTAAAGGGTCATTATTTCTGCTTTGTTATATAGCTAAAAAAACAGAGTGTGGTTTTAAAACTGCAAATGTGACAGAATGATGCAATATTATAAAAAAAATATGAGACTCTTTTCTTTGCTACTAATGTTCTATTCCTTATACATACTACGCATACAATCCTCCTGTGCTATGCAGCTCCCCTCTTTCGGACAGACGACTCAGCGTAGTAGAGATTTCCCCATACTGCGCATGTGATCAGGAGGCGCACGGCCCTGGACCATGCATTCAAATGAAAGAGGGGGCACTGTGAGGGGCTGGAGGGTCACTTACTAATGGCAAGGGCACAGGACTGTGACAGGGGGCTGGTAGGCTAGGAGTAGACGCCCCAGGTAACTTAAAAGGGAACTTCAGCCTAAACAAACATACTGTCATTAAGTTACATTAGTTATGTTAATTAGAATAGATAGGTAATATAATCTTTAACCCGCCCTGTTTTAAAAGAACAGGCAAATGTTTGTGATTCATGGGGGCAGACATCTTTTTGGTTGAAAGGAGGTGACAGGGAGCAGGAGACACAGTTCCAACTGTCCTGTGTCCTGATCACCCCTCCCAGCTGCGCACCCTAGGCTTCAAATGTCAAATTCAAAATGTAAGAAAACATTTTTTGCACCAAAACAGCAGAACGAGAGCAACAACATCAGAAATCCCATCATGCTTTGCACAGCATCAGGGGGAAAAAGCCTGGGCAGTTTTCTTCTGTGCATCTAAAAATGAGGCTTGTATAAGAGAAACAAAGTTCTGATACTGTGAAACTGTTCAAGAAACACCAAGCCTTTTCAGTGCTGCTGAGTCGATTTTTAGTCTGGAGGTTCACTTTAAACTCTTTTTTTCTTTGGGGGGGGGGGGGGGGGGGTTGTTCGATTCATGTTCCCTTGAAATCATTGAAAACCTGCCAAGAGCTGGGCGATTTATTATTATGTTCTGATATGTGAAAGAGGGGGTTTCTTCTTCTCCTGACTGTGTATGGGTTAATAAATAAATCCTCTGTTTTCTGTATTTCCTTGTATCCCGGGTGCAGTAAAGTAAGTGCACACAGCAGACAGCTGACTTTGGCACGTAGGTGAGCTTTGTGACACAAAAGTTTGAGATCTTGAAGTACGCAGAGAATAGAATCAAACACTGTTCCTTGGCATGAGTCCCAGAAGAACTTTCAATTTGAAACATTCATCAAAGCTACTGCAGCTGTCTGTATAAAGAAAAATACAAGCAGTAGTTTAAACCTGGACTTCAGGAATTCATCTAAAAGCAGATCAATGGCACCACTTACCCCATAATACAAGTAAGAAGCACCAGCCATTTGGCTCCCTGTGATTGGTCAGTAGCGCCATCCATTCAGCTCCCTGTGATTGGTCAGTAGCGCCATCCATTCAGCTTCCTGTGATTGGTCAGTAGCGCCATCCATTCAGCTTCCTGTGATTGGTCAGTAGCGCCATCCATTCAGCTCCCTGTGATTGGTCAGTAGTGCCAGCCATACAGCTCCCTGCTATTGGTCAGTAGCGCCATCCTTTCAGCTTCCTGTGATTGGTCAGTAGTGCCATCCATTCAGCTCCCTGTGATTGGTCAGTAGCGCCATCCATTCAGCTCCCTGCTATTGGTCAGTAGTGCCAGCCATTCAGCTCCCTGGTATTGGTCAGTAGCGCCATCCATTCAGCTCCCTGTGATTGGTCAGTAGTGCCAGCCATTCAGCTCCCTGTGATTGGTCAGTAGTGCCAGCCATTCAGCTCCCTGTGATTGGTCAGTAATGCCAGCCATTTAGCTCCCTGTGATTGGTCAGTAGCACCATCCATTCAGCTCTCCGTGATTGGTCAGTAGTGCCAGACATTCAGCTCCCTGTGATTGTTCAGTAGTGCCAGCCATTCAGCTCCTGTGATTGGTCAGTAGCACCAGCCAAACAGCTCCCTGTTATTGGTCAGTAGTGCCAGCCATTTAGCTCCCTGTTATGGGTCAGTAGCGCCACCCATTCAGCTCTCCGATATTGGTCAGTAACGCCAGCCATTCAGCTCCCTTTGATTGGTCAGTAATGTCAGCCATTCAGCTCCCTGCTATTGGTCAGTAGCGCCAGTCATTCAGCTCCTTTATTTATGCCTTCAGTAGCCAGTCAGTGGCTTTGTGTAGTGTTGGGCGAACATCTAGATGTTCGGGTTCGGGCCGAACAGGCCGAACATGGCCGCGATGTTCGGGTGTTCGACCCGAACTCCGAACATAATGGAAGTCAATGGGGACCCGAACTTTTGTGGTTTGTAAAGCCTCCTTGCATGCTACATACCCCAAATTTACAGGGTATGTGCACCTTGGGAGTGGGTACAAGAGGAAAAAAAAATTAGCAAAAAGAGCTTATAGTTTTTGAGAAAATCGATTTTAAAGTTTCAAAGGGAAAACTGTCTTTTAAATGCGGGAAATGTCTGTTTTCTTTGCACAGGTAACATGTTTTTTGTCGGCATGCAGTCATAAATGTAATACATATAAGAGGTTCCAGGAAAAGGGACCGGTAACGCTAACCCAGCAGCAGCACACGTGATGGAACAGGAGGAGGGTGGCGCAGGAGGAGAAGAAGGCCACGCTTTGTGAGACACAACAACCCCGGCCTTGCATGAGGGCAAGAAGCGTGCGGATAGCAGGCTTTGTACCGCCATGCAGTCATAAATGTAATAAAGATAAGTGGTTCAATAAACAGGGACCACGCGGCAACGCTAACCCAGCAGCAGCAGACGTGATGGAACAGGAGCAGGCGCAGGAGGAGAAGGCCACGCTTTGTGAGACACAACAACCCAGGCCTTGCATGAGGGCAAGAAGCGTGCGGATAGCATGCTTTGTACCGCCATGCAGTCATAAATGTAATAAAGATAAGTGGTTCAATAAACAGGGACCACGCGGCAACGCTAACCCAGCAGCAGCAGACGTGATGGAACAGGAGGAGGCGCAGGAGGAGAAGGCCACGCTTTGTGAGACACAACAACCCCGGCCTTGCATGAGGGCAAGAAGCGTGCGGATAGCATGCTTTGTACCGCCATGCAGTCATAAATGTAATAAAGATAAGTGGTTCAATAAACAGGGACCACGCGGCAACGCTAACCCAGCAGCAGCAGACGTGATGGAACAGGAGCAGGCGCAGGAGGAGAAGGCCACGCTTTGTGAGACACAACAACCCAGGCCTTGCATGAGGGCAAGAAGCGTGCGGATAGCATGCTTTGTACCGCCATGCAGTCATAAATGTAATAAAGATAAGTGGTTCAATAAACAGGGACCACGCGGCAACGCTAACCCAGCAGCAGCAGACGTGATGGAACAGGAGGAGGCGCAGGAGGAGAAGGCCACGCTTTGTGAGACACAACAACCCAGGCCTTGCATGAGGGCAAGAAGCGTGCGGATAGCATGCTTTGTACCGCCATGCAGTCATAAATGTAATAAAGATAAGTGGTTCAATAAACAGGGACCACGCGGCAACGCTAACCCAGCAGCAGCAGACGTGATGGAACAGGAGCAGGCGCAGGAGGAGAAGGCCACGCTTTGTGAGACACAACAACCCAGGCCTTGCATGTGGACAAAAAGCGTGCGGATATAGCAGCAATGCTTTTTGCCGCCATGCAGTCATAAATGTAATACAGATGAGAGGTTCAATAAACAGGGCCCGGAAACGCAACACCATCCCAGATGTTCATTGGTCATGTTACTTGGTTGGGGTCCTGGAGTGTTGCGTAGTCATTTCCAATCCAGGATTGATTCATTTTAATTTGAGTCAGACGGTCTGCATTTTCTGTAGAGAGGCGGATACGCCGATCTGTGACGATGCCTCCGGCAGCACTGAAACAGCGTTCCGACATAACGCTGGCTGCCGGGCAAGCCAGCACCTCTATTGCGTACATTGCCAGTTCGTGCCAGGTGTCTAGCTTCGATACCCAATAGTTGAAGGGTGCAGATGGATGGTTCGACACAGCTACGCCATCTGACATGTAGTCCTTGACCATCTTCTCCAGGCGATCGGTGTTGGAGGTGGATCTGCACGCTTGCTGTTCAGTGGGCTGCGGCTGCATGGGTGTCAGAAAATTTTCCCACTCCAAGGACACTGCCGATACCATTCCCTTTTGGGTACTAGCTGCGGCTTGCGTTGTTTGCTGCCCTCCTGGTCGTCCTGGGTTTGCGGAAGTCAGTCTGTCTGCGTACAACTGGCTAGAGGAGGGGGAGGATGTCAATCTCCTCTCTAAAGTCTCCACAAGGGCCTGCTGGTATTCTTCCATTTTGACCTGTCTGACTCTTTCTTCAAGCAGTTTTGGAACATTGTGTTTGTACCGTGGATCCAGAAGGGTATAAACCCAGTAATTGGTGTTGTCCAGAATGCGCACAATGCGTGGGTCACGTTCAATGCAGTCTAGCATGAATTGAGCCATGTGTGCCAGAGTCCTACCAGAATCCTCATCATCCTCTTGTGAGCGTTGTGATAGTTGTTGTGATGCATCATAGTCGTCACCTTCCTCCTGGTCTGCTTCTGCTGACCATTCGCGTTGAATTGTGGAAGTCCAACGTGCACCGCTCTGGCCCTCGTCAGTGGTGGCATGAAATTCCTGCTCCAACTCCAGCTGTTCCTCCTCCTCTTCTTCGTCATAGCTGCTGGGGCCAGCGTTCCCTGAGGCGGATGGCCTGATGTTGGTACCATCACGCTGATCGTTTTCTCCTTCAGATTCCCCCAGTTGCATCATGACAGCTGTTTCCTTGATTTTTAACATCGACCTCTTCAGTAAACACAGCAGTGGTATGGTAATGCTGACTGAAGAGTTGTCACTGCTCACAAGCAACGTGGATTGCTCAAAATTTTGGAGGACTTGGCAGAGGTCCAACATGTTGGCCCAATCGGATCCACAGAAGCTTGGCAGCTGGCCGGATGCGCCTCGGTACTGCGCCGTCATGTACTGGACCACTGCACTCTTCTGCTCGCAAAAGCGGGCTAGCATGTGCAGCGTAGAATTCCAGCGCGTAGGGACATCACACAGCAAGCGATGGTGGGGGAGATTGAAGCGCTCCTGCATCTTGGCGAGTGCCCCCGAAGCAGTACTGGAATTTCTACAATGTTTGGACACTCGACGCACCTTCAACAGCAGATCGGGCACGCCTGGGTATGTCCTCAGGAACCGCTGAACTACTAGGTTCATCACGTGCGCCAGGCAAGGGATGTGTGTCAGCTTAGCCAACCTTAAAGCGCGAATGAGATTACTCCCATTATCACACACAACCATGCCCGGTTTCAGGTCCAGCGGTGCCAGCCACAAATCCGTCTGTTCCTTTATTCCCCTCCAAATTTCCTCCCCTGTGTGCTGCTTATCCCCAAGGCAGATTAGCTTCAGCAACGCTTGCTGACGCATGCCAACAGCTGTGCTGCACTGCTTCCACGATCCTACTGCTGCTGGGTTAGCGTTTCCGGATGAGGTACAGCTTTGAGATGCGTTGGAGGAGAAGGAGTCAGAGAGGTAGGTGCTGCTGTTATCCAGTGGGAGGGACGGCGGTGCAGCTGTTTGTGGCGTGGGCAACACCCGTGCCGTAGCAGGTGAGGAATCGCTGCCAGGCTCCACAAGGTTCACCCAGTGCGCGGTAAGGGAGATGTATCGACCCTGGCCGAACGCACTCGTCCAGGTGTCAGTGGTGAGGTGAACCTTGCAGGCAACGGCATTCTTCAAGCTTCGGGTTATTTTGCTGACCACGTGCTCATGCAACTCAGGCACTGCAGAGCGTGCAAAGTGGTAGCGGCTGGGAACCACGTAACGTGGGATGGCCACTGACATCATGCCCTTGAAGCTGTTTGTCTCCACCAATCGATATGGCAGCATTTCGCAGGCCAGAAGCTTGGCTATGCTGGCTGTTACTGCCACGGCCCGGGGGTCATTTGCTGGCAATTTCCTCTTGCGCTCAAACATCTCCGACACAGACAACTGAACCGTAGCGCTGCACACGGAAGGGCTGTTGGTTGTTGTGTTTGATGAACACTGGGAGACCTCAAGAGCACTACTCCGGAAAGTGACAGTGTCAGCGTCGTCTGATGTTTGTGAATGTTGTGAACCACGCAATGGCTGGGCTACTGCTGCTGCTGAGGCGGGTCTGGTGGTGAGTCTGGTGAACCCAAGGGAGGCAGTGTTGTTTCTGGTACCCTGTCCTGACGCGTTTGCCCAAAGAGTGGGATGTTTGGATAGCATGTGACGGCTCATGCTGGTGGTGGAGAGGTTGTTAATATTTTTCCCCCTGCTCAGGCGGGTCTTGCACACCTTGCAAATCGCCATGGTAACATCCTCAGTGCAGTCTTCAAAGAAAGCCCAGACTTTGGAGCACCTGCCTCCTTGCTGGCGATTTCTGTTTGCTCCTCTTTTGCCTCTCACTTGAACTTCCACGCTTGTGGTGCCTGAAATTGCGCGCCGCCTACCTTGTGGCACAAGGCGAACTCGTGCAGCAGTGTGTTCTTCAACAGACTCATCTGTGCTGCTGCTACGACGGCGATGTTCTCGTTCACAAACAAAATCTGGGTCTCTGTCCACATTGTCCATACCCTCCTCTTCCATCTCCTCAAACTCGTCATATGTCATTGTGGGCCACCGCCGTGGAGTAGAGCTCCCCACAACAACCTCTGCGCAGCACACTCCAACGTCGTCTTCCAGATCTTGTCGGCCGACCTCCTGCAATTGCAACCCCTCCTGCCCAAATTGCTCTGGGATTTGGGTTTCCGAGTCCTCTTCGGACTCGCCTTGTATTTCAGTGCGCGGTGCATTTCCCACAGTTAACGGTTGTGAATCCAGGCACAACATTTCTGGCTGTTCCTCCATTGACCTTTGAAAGGTGGAAGTTTGTTGGGCTGGGAATAGCTCCTGCGAATACCCCATTGTGTCCTGAGGTAATTCATCGGACTGGTTATCTGGCAGTTGTGTGCGTGGTGTCGCTGCCGGTTGTGTCAGCTTTGTGCCCACTGGCTCCTTGTAACTGGCTGAGGACTCGGACCTCGTGCGTGATGTGCTGGTGCTGCTTAACCCACTGCTGGACGCTTGAGAGGTCATCCAAGTAATTATCTGGTCCTGTTCTTTTGGATTTGTGAGGGTTGTTGTCCTGGACAACATGGGCGGTATTGAGTGGGTTTTCTTGGGTGCTCCCCTGTGGCCTGTACGTGAACCGTCAGGGGAAACACCTCTTCCCTTGCCCCTCCCTCTTTCACCGGATTTCTTCCTCATTTCACTTATCCTTACAGTACACGCTGACTGGCAGCAGTACAGTGGCAGTACAGAAATGCTATACAGTACCACTATTCCCAGCAGCGACACAGAGCACAATGCTATACAGTGACGGGTGAGCGGTGTACCACTATTCCCAGCAGCGACACAGAGCACAATGCTATACAGTGACGGGTGAGCGGTGTACCACTATTCCCAGCAGCGACACAGAGCACAATGCTATACAGTGGCGAACGAGCGGTGTACCACTATTCCCAGCAGACACAGAACAGTACACAGAATGCTATATAGTGTGGCTGAACGAGCGGTGTACCACTATTCCCAGCAGACACAGAACAGTACACAGAATGCTATATAGTGTGGCTGAACGAGCGGTGTACTACTGTTCCCAGCAGACACAGAACAGTACACAGAATGCTATATAGTGTGGCTGAACGAGCGGTGTACTACTGTTCCCAGCAGACACAGAACAGTACACAGAATGCTATATAGTGTGGCTGAACGAGCGGTGTACTACTGTTCCCAGCAGACACAGAACAGTACACAGAATGCTATATAGTGTGGCTGAACGAGCGGTGTACCACTGTTCCCAGCAGACACAGAACAGTACACAGAATGCTATATAGTGTGGCTGAACGAGCGGTGTACCACTGTTCCCAGCAGACACAGAACAGTACACAGAATGCTATATAGTGTGGCTGAACGAGCGGTGTACCACTATTCCCAGCAGACACAGAACAGTACACAGAATGCTATATAGTGTGGCTGAACGAGCGGTGTACTACTGTTCCCAGCAGACACAGAACAGTACACAGAATGCTATATAGTGTGGCTGAACGAGCGGTGTACTACTGTTCCCAGCAGACACAGAACAGTACACAGAATGCTATATAGTGTGGCTGAACGAGCGGTGTACCACTATTCCCAGCAGACACAGAACAGTACACAGAATGCTATATAGTGTGGCTGAACGAGCGGTGTACTACTGTTCCCAGCAGACACAGAACAGTACACAGAATGCTATATAGTGTGGCTGAACGAGCGGTGTACTACTGTTCCCAGCAGACACAGAACAGTACACAGAATGCTATATAGTGTGGCTGAACGAGCGGTGTACTACTGTTCCCAGCAGACACAGAACAGTACACAGAATGCTATATAGTGTGGCTGAACGAGCGGTGTACTACTGTTCCCAGCAGACACAGAACAGTACACAGAATGCTATATAGTGTGGCTGAACGAGCGGTGTACCACTATTCCCAGCAGACACAGAACAGTACACAGAATGCTATATAGTGTGGCTGAATGAGCGGTGTACTACTGTTCCCAGCAGACACAGAACAGTACACAGAATGCTATATAGTGTGGCTGAACGAGCGGTGTACTACTGTTCCCAGCAGACACAGAACAGTACACAGAATGCTATATAGTGTGGCTGAACGAGCGGTGTACTACTGTTCCCAGCAGACACAGAACAGTACACAGAATGCTATATAGTGTGGCTGAACGAGCGGTGTACCACTGTTCCCAGCAGACACAGAACAGTACACAGAATGCTATATAGTGTGGCTGAACGAGCGGTGTACCACTGTTCCCAGCAGACACAGAACAGTACACAGAATGCTATATAGTGTGGCTGAACGAGCGGTGTACTACTGTTCCCAGCAGTGACACACAATGACTGGGGGGGACCCTGGCTAGCGTGGCTGGAGCGCGAACTACCCTGCCTGCCTACCCAAAGCTAAACCCACAGACAAATGGCGGAGATATGACGTGGTTCGGGTATTTATTTACCCGAACCACGTGACAGTTCGGCCAATCAGAGCGCGTTCGGGTCCGAACCACGTGACCCGTTCGGCCAATCACAGCGCTAGCCGAACGTTCGGGGAACGTTCGGCCATGCGCTCTTAGTTCGGCCATATGGCCGAACGGTTTGGCCGAGCACCGTCAGGTGTTCGGCCGAACTCGAACATCACCCGAACAGGGTGATGTTCTGCAGAACCCGAACAGTGGCGAACACTGTTCGCCCAACACTAGCTTTGTGTACTTATGAGTATAAAAAAAGGTATTGAAAGGACACCTGAAGTGAGAGGAATATGGAGGCTGACATGTTTATTTACTTTTATTAGCATGTCAAGACACAGAGAGGAGCTCCATGAGCAGCCTGCAAGCCCGCGATTGCGGCTGGCAGGCTGTTTGAGAAAAAAAAGCTGCTATTTACATTGTTCAGCACTGCGTTCTAGTGCAGCGTTGCACAGGTGACAGCTCTGTCACTCAGCTGTCCCCAGGAGTGGCAGGGAAACACATCCCTCTGTGAGAGGCAATCATACTGATTGGATCTCAAGGGGGAGGGATAATAAAAAAAAAATAGATGTTTTCAATTAAAAAAAGAACAATACAATTAATAAAAAAAATACAAATCACAGCAGCAATCAGTTCCACCAGAAGAAAGCTCTGTTGGAGGGCAGAAAAGGAGGCTAGATTTATTTGGGTGCTAAGTTGTATGGACGTGCAATAAGCTGTTAAAGCTGCAGTGTGCTGAATTGTAAAAAATGGACTGGTCACTAGGGGGGTATAAACCTGTGGTCCTCAAGTGGTTAAACTGGGTGTCACCATTTTCACGCCAGCAGTGGAGGCACTGAAAGAAAAATCCTGCAGAACATTTGGCATATCCATCAATTATACCATAGTATCTGCTTACATCATTCTTCCACTCTAAACTGGGCAAAACAAATTAATTGTATAGTTGTTATGTAAGATCTCTCTGTCGTTACACCATTGTGCTATTATATAAGACTAAATTGTAGACTAATTAATAGACTTTCAATATTACTCATTATAAGCAAATTGTACCTTATAGTTCTAGACAAGGGAAACGCAGAAAGTTCTGTGTAAGAGTTGGCTGGCCAAGTATACACAAGCTATATAAAGTAAGTTTTTGTAATTTTTTGGCAGTTCTGGAAAGACAATACGGAGATTAGCCAATGAACATTCTTTGTAACCATTTATCCCCACTGGCTATTTTACCATTACTGCCAAGAACCGTTTTCCCCTGTCAGCACTCCTCCCATTCAATTGGCCATAATTGTATCACTATTTATCACACCTAAATGAACCATATCTTGTTTTTTTTTTATTTTATAGGAAGGGAAAAAATGTAAAAATTGCACAATTTCCCCAATTCCATCCCCTATAGCTTTAAAATAAACAATACTACTAGAGATATTATAGATAAAACCCACACACTTTATTTGCCCATTTGTCCTGGATATCACAACATTTAAATTATGTTCCTAGTATATTTTACTTGGAAATAAAGGTATGTTTTTGTAGTTTTTTTTGTACCCTATCAATCAAAAAGCTCAGACCCTAAGGTAACTATGCAGTAATAAATTTAAAAAAAGTCACTTTTTCTTTAACAATTGTTTGGTAACTACCCGAGAGGGTGGTTAATAAGGTAATAACACTGCAGACACTGCCCTGGGTTACCAGGAAGTGTTAAATCTTTTTTTTTTACCTTCATTTTTACTTTGATTATTATGAATGAACATAGCCCCTGACTGGGGCCATGTTCATTCATTCCAGGCACTTCCATTGGCTGTAGGAAAAAAGCACGATATAAATGTTCTGTGAGTTTTTATGTATTTATTTTTTTTTTTTTACTGAGAAACAAGATCAGTATGAGGCTATATGGGAAAAGTGGATCGCCTTTCATGGGTCCCATGCTACTGTGTCTTAACAGGCTGGCCTCTGGACTGATGCTGCCTTCCACATATATGAATACACTGGCACACAAGCGATTCACTTTTTCTCCTGAGTTTTCTCCTAGGAGATAACTTTCAACTTTTTTTAAAATAATGTTTCAACACTCTGCAACTGAAAAAGTACCAAGAAGTAGATGAAAACGTGCTAGCAAAACAATTTTAGTATTTTCTTACTTGGTGGTGGTTTAAAAGGAAAATATCAACTTCCAACAATAACAGCGCTCCAACTGAGCGTAGGATCCAGGAGATAATACTTCAGTAGCTTACCCCAATTAGCAAGCTCCACAACTCCTGGGACAAGAACAACTGAAAAGCAAAATAAAAGAGGAGCGCTCTATGGTGCATTAACGTTTTATTACTGATGAAAAAAGATAAAAGGTTGCACTTACCGCCACCGCTAGGCTGTCTATGGACGGGTGCATTTCCACCCACAGTCCAGCCTGAGCCGATACGCCACACCCGCCCTCAGCTACACAGGGCAGTGGCGTCAGTTCCGGTAAATTAAGCCGCTCAGTCGGCTCACTCGCAGATACTCAGTAAGTTGTAAGGGGTCAGCATTATATTGAGCTAGCGCAGTCATCTAGAGCAGGGCTTTTCAACCTTTTCACTAATTGTACCACTTTTATCGCCTCAAAATGTTCAAGTACCACCAGGGCAGTAGAGTGGAGAGCATGTGTGCATGCCAACATGGAGATCTTCAGGGGGTCCCAGCACTGGATCCCCTCTACTGAGGAGGAAGGGGAAAGACTCTAGGATCCAGAGGCTTTCCTCTCCCAAGAAAATTACCCCACAGGGGCACTTTTTCTTAGAGGTACATTTTAAGAAAAGGGAGGGATATGGGAGGGGAAAAGCAGGAGGCATTGGTGGGGGAAAAGGATCAAAATTAGATTGCTAGCCTACTGCTCCCCCTCACTCGCTCCTCGCTGTGCTGCCCTGCAGAATAGTTCAGACCTTGAATTAGTGGTAACCTGGCCGCATTGAAGAGACAGCCAGGTGAATGGTGTGTATACTCCAAATACAGGAGTATACAAGTAAGCAGTGATGTCACTACCTGTATTTGAAGTATGCCCGTCGTCACTGTGCACCATTCGCCTGGCTGTCTATTCACCGCTGATCTGCGGTCTGAAGTATGCCGCAGGGCAGCACAGTGATGAGCAAGCGAGGGGGAGCCGAACTTTGTGGAGGAAGGATAGGACCAGGACAAGTGTCAGGCAGGCAATTAAGTGGCAGGCAATCCAGGTACCACCTGGCTAACAGCAAAGTACCACTGGTGGTATGCGTACCACAGGTTGAAAAGCCCTGACCTAGAGGCACACTTCACAGTTGCTTTTCTTTGGACCTTGTAAGAAACAGTTGGTAAGTGTGTGTTTATATATTTGTCATTGTTTTCAACACTTGATTAACTAAGGTATGAATAGAGGATTCTAATAGGCGCCTCTTTCATTTTGTTTAAAAGTAAAATATCACATAGGAGAAAACTCAGGAGAATAAAGTGAATTGCGTTTGTGCCATTATGGCCCATATGCTAATTTACTTTTTCACCTGACTTTTCTCCTTGGAGATCATTTTTCATCTTCGATTTAAAATAACTGTTTAGCATTTTACAATGGGAAAAGTACCAAAAAGTAGGTGAAAAAGTACTGCCAACATTATTTTGAGTATTTGTTTGTTTGCAGATAGTTTAAAAGTAATTTTATGACAAGTTTTGAAAATATCACCTAGGAATATACCCAGGTGAAAAAGTGCATATGGCCCTATATGTTAACGGGACTGTTGGTGTGTCTGGTGGTGGTTAACCAATTATATGAAGTAATTGGAAACTTTATTTTTATTAGTATTTTTTTTCCTCTTGTTTGGTATCGAATATATCTATTTTTTCTTGTACTACTGTAATTGTTCACTACTGTTCATCCTTCGATGTGATAAGCTGTTTGCTTCCAATGTGCTTTCATGTTGAAATAAAGAAAAATAAAATATGCTTAGAGTATTTATAGAAAGAATATTGTGTTCCATCCTGTCATGCCCGACTACATGCAGCCGCATGTTTTCATTAACGTTTACCTGGGCGGTACTGTGTGTATTGGTATGTAGTTAATATTAAATAAACTGTGTATTCATTTTTTCTATGTGTCACTGCTCCGCTTCTGGGAAAGTCAAATAAGACTTGTCACAACACTAGAGTGGTGCAAGTTTGTTATTCAAATACGATCAAGAGGGAGGGGTGAGGAAGAGCCCCGGAAACGTCTACCAATGTGAAGATGAAATAATACAAACATTGGTGTGGTGTGTTTGCTCATTTTAGAAATGTATAGCAGATGGGTAATAGGACCCCTGTACCCAGTAACCAGGAAATAAATTTTTATCTGATAGATCCATTATCAACATAACTAGTGACATGTCGCAGAAGGATCTGGATAGGATGGCTATATGGGCACATAAATGGCAGATGAAATTCAATGTTTAAAAATGTAAAGTCATGATTTTGGTCGTACCAATGGTCTAGCACCATACAGGATAAATGGGATACCGATTGGGACATCAAACTTTGCGCGGTAATTAGCAATACTCGCCAGCAAGAAGTAAAGTAATCGTATTCAATGCCAAGCTGCTGCAGCTAAAGCAAATACAATTTTGGATGCATTACAAGGGAAATGTAAACTCGGGATGCCAGTACCGCCCCTGTTTAGCTCTCTAGTAAGGCCGCATCTGGAATATGGAATTCAGTTCTGGGCACCACATTACAGGAAAGATATTGCAGTTTAGAGCAGGTGCAGAGACAAGACAGATAATTACAGGGATGGAAGGTCTCACTTACCAGGAAAGGTTAGATAAACTGGGCTTATTAAGTCTGGAAAAAGACGTCTTAGAGGAGATCTAATTAAAATGTATAAATACACCAGAGGGCAATATAAAAGCTTGGCAGGTACGCTTTTTGTCCCTAGGGTTTTACAAAGGACTAGGCAGAGCCGGCCTTTGGGGGGGGGGGGGCACCGGGGCGGTCGCCCCAGGCCCCACATCTGAAGGAGGCCCCGCATCTGCAAGGGCTTCGGATTCTCTCCGTGAAAGTATTTTGTCACGGAGAAGCAAGCAGGAGAAGACTGGCCAATTACAGCAGCAGCAGCTTCCCATTAGCCAATGCTGGAGCTGCTTTGGCCATCCAATCATAGAGGAGTGAGGGAGGGACAATATTTTAAAGAAGCGCTGCCGCTCAGCTGATAGGCTGCCTGTCTGCCTCTCTCATCCCTGCAATCATTGTCATCCGTAGCCAGCAAATTTCAGCCCAAACTTTTGTCCCTCTCAGCCTCCCTTTTATTTCCCCCTCTCTGAAGCCCACAACAACCTGCTGTGAGATCTTCATGCAGGGGATTTCAGGAGGAGCATGGCGTGATCTGATCCAATTCATGCAGGTAGACCATACTTCAGTAATGGATTTGCTGCCCCATGATTGTACAGTTGTCTGTCACTGACATGTGCACTCCTCCACAGCTCGGGCTCCTGCAGCAGGATGACTGATGACAGGCTCTGTGTGGTGTCTCCAGGCCCCCCTCTCTCTGTTGCTGGGCTGGCTCTCCCCCTCCTCCTCATCATGGCTGGGTGCTCCTAGCAGTCTCTTTCGCTTCTGTCGCTGCCCCACACTACAAGCACATTGTCTGGCTGCTAGCTGTGCCTGTGTGTAAGACCACAGCTAGCAGACTCTGTGCATGAGATCAGGGGTGCCCAGCGTCTATCTAGCACAATCCCTGCAGCCAATTGTCAGCTGGAGCTTCCTCACTCACACAGCATTTTCCATTGCTGTAGCTGCAGGAGAATGCTAATGAATGTGGTGAAAGAGCATGAACTGGTCACACACAGCTGCTGGCTGCTAGTAGTTTCACTCCCCCCATGCTGGGGAGAAGGTCCCTTCCCCCTTTTCACTCTGCCTGCCCTGCCACAAAGTTTCCTCACATAGCTCAGAACAGGAGGTGCAGGAAGGTCCCATGGGGTCAGTATGCCTCTCTTCTGAACACACTGCCACTTTAGGCTTATTAACCTGGATAACCTTATTTTAGCATGATGTTATCTGTCTGCTTGTATTCCCAGCAGTCAGGAGCTTCTCTGCCTGTTGCAGGAGACAGACTTGATCAGAGAGGAGAGTCCTCAGAATATATGTGCACACTGGTTTGACATTGCAGCCCAATCAATCACCTAGCAATTGTTCGGATCAATTCCTCCAACCAGCCAGCCCAAAAGTCATCTCATGTGTACATAGCATATTCTGTACTTTGTGTATACTGTAATTTCAGTGTTGGCCATAGGAACCATTTTACCTAACTACGCCACAATGTGTGTGTATGTATCCACGGCATATGTGTGTATGTGTATTTACAGCATATCTGTGCGTGTGTAACCACAGCGTGTGTTGTATCTACAGCATATCTAGGCCCCGCATATGACACCTGCCCCAGGCCCCGCATACTCTAAGGCCGCCTCTGGGACTAGGGGTCATCATGATCTGCACATGGAGGGGAAAAGTATTAGCCATGTATTTAGGAAAGGGTTCTTTACAGTAAAAGTGATTAAAATGTGGAAGGTATTACCACAGGAGGTAGTTATGGCAAATTTTATATCTGTGTTTAAGGGGGGCTTAGACACTTTCCTTGCATTGAAAGACGTCCATAGCTACAATTACCGTATTTTTCGCCGTATAAGACGCACTTTTTCTTCCCCAAAATTGTTGGGGAAAAGTGGGTGCGTCTTATGCGGCGAAGGTACAGATTTTGTTATGCAGAGGTGCGCAGGGAAGCGGTATATACGTTACCTGCTCCTGCCGCCGCGCTCCTGGCTCCAGTCCTGCTTCGGGTTCCTCTTCTGCCATCCACCGATGCCTGCTGCTACAGCCGCCGCGCTCCTGGCTCCAGTCCTGCTTCGGGTTCCTCTTCTGCCATCCACCGATGCCTGCTGCTACAGCCGCCGCGCTCCTGGCTCCAGTCCTGCTTCGGGATCCTCTTCTCCCATCTACCGCTGTTGCAGCCGCCGAACATCGCTGGCCGGTGAGTCCTAATTAGCCGCGCGGTGATTACGCAATCAGCACACGTGCGCCGGGGTCACGCATGCGTGACCCCGCATGCGTGACCCCGGCGCAAGTGTACTGATTGCGTAATCACCGCGCGGCTAATTAGGACTCACCGGCCAGCGATGTTCGGCGGCTGCAACAGCGGTAGATGGGAGAAGAGGATCCCGAAGCAGGACTGGAGCCAGGAGCGCGGCGGCTGTAGCAGCAGACATCGGTGGATGGCAGAAGAGGAACCCGAAGCAGGACTGGAGCCAGGAGCGCGGCGGCTGTAGCAGCAGGCATCGGTGGATGGCAGAAGAGGAACCCGAAGCAGGACTGGAGCCAGGAGCGCGGCGGCAGGAGCAGGTAACGTATATACTGTAATTACGCTGCTGGCACAGGGGGATATGGACAGGGGGACATGGCCGGCACAGCGGGACACGGACGGCACAGGGGGACACTGACAGGGGGAAATGGCTGGCAGGAGGACACTAACAGGGGGACATGGCTGGCACCGGGACACAGACAGGGGGACATGGCTGGCACCGGGACACTGACAGGGGGGCATGGCTGGCACAGGGACACTGACAGGGGGACATGGCTGCCACAGGGATACTGACAGGGGGACATGGCTGGCACCGGGACACTGACAGGGGGGCATGGCTGGCACAGGGACACTGACAGGGGGACATGGCTGCCACAGGGATACTGACAGGGGGACATGGCTGGCACAGGGACACTGACAGGGGGACATGCCTGGCACAGGGACACTGACGGGGACATGGCTTGCACAGGGGGAGACTGACAGGAGGACATGGCTGCCACAGGGGGACATGGCTGGCACAGAAGGGCATGGTTGGCACAGGAGGACATGACAGGCACAGGGGGAAACAGCAGGCACAGGGGGACACAGGAACAGCCAATCCCTACACTGACCACATAGGGGAACACAGGCAGGCAACATGGGAATAGGCAATCCTTACACTGTCCCCTTATGTGGTCAGTGTAATAGTATGTAGAGTAACTGGGGGGTGAAAAGTCCATAAGACGCCCCTGCATCATAG
Organism: Hyperolius riggenbachi; assembly: GCF_040937935.1. Taxonomy (NCBI): domain Eukaryota; kingdom Metazoa; phylum Chordata; class Amphibia; order Anura; family Hyperoliidae; genus Hyperolius; species Hyperolius riggenbachi. The sequence continues at coordinate 366,096,686 of NC_090651.1, forward strand.
ACGCATCAAGGTTTAGTTTTTTCTTTTTTTTTCCTGATTTTTGCCTTCTAAATCTGGGTGCGTCTTATATGCCGGAGCGTCTTATACGGCAAAAAATACGGTACTAATTCCCGGTGGTGTTGATCCAGGGATTTCATCTGATTGCCATCTGTCAGTCGGGAATGACTTTTTTTCCTCTTTTGGTCTAATTGGACCATGCCTTGTAAGGGTGTTTTTGCCTTCCTCTGGATCAACAGGGATATGTGAGGGTGCAGGCTAGTTTTGTACCTTATTTATTGGTAGAACTTGAATCATGAATGTCTTTTTTCAACACAAATAATTAAGAATATCTATGTAAACTAGATAATATCATACACATCTGTCACTTTATTACTGCACAACATACTGGTGAGCACAGGCCATTATGTGGAGAGGGAATCTACTATCCCCCTTGCAAGGCAACTCTGTCTACTCCACCACTACTACCACTGCCAACAGAGTAGACCAGGATGGACTCCTAGTCTTACAGGGTTACTTTTTGCTCATTACTATCTTTATGCCTGGGTGGAAGGAATTGGTATTACCTTGGTGGGAGACCCACACAGCATTTTAGCTTCTTAGAGAGCTGCTCCGTGGTATCTGAGCCTACAGGCGGAAGTGGCTGCATCAGATACAAGCAGTGCTGATTTTTATCACACTGGCAGACATATAAGCTGAATGTCATATCTGCATAGTGAGTCAATAATTCAGTGAGGTGTGGTAACATCTTTCAATTATTTGAGCTTATAAACCAGGCAGTCACACCAGCAAGTCGGGTTAAAAAGGTAGAACTTCCATTTCTAATACATAACAACAACAAATGTATTAAATAATATTAATTTATATAAAACATAATTTTAATATCAAAAAGTTTTATGACCTTCAATGGCAGAAAAAAAAGATATAATAATAATAATAATAATAATAATAATAATAATAATAATAATAATAATAATAATAATAATATTCCTCTCTCTTCTAAATAATTATATAATATACTAGCTGATGAATTGGTATTGCCCGCTTATGTATTTGGCTGGTGTTGGCTCTGCCCACTTTTTCGAACCCCAACACACATTTACTCAATTACTCAATGACCTAGTGTGGGAGCTTTGCGGTCTTTGACATCGACAATTTGCATTGAAATAAAACAAATCTGATTGGTTGTGGCTCCACCCCCATGTCTGAATTATAACCCCAGTTACCCAATGACCAACTGTACCAGGTTTGAGGCTTGTGCCATTAACATTGCAAGAATGGCAGCAATTAAATATTCCCCATGAAAATCAATAGATGAATTTTGATTGACCTTTGTAGGCTCCACCCACTTTCCTGAATATTAATCTCAGTCACCCAGTGACCAACTGTGCAAAGTTTGAGAACCCTACCTTTAACAGTGTAAGAATGGCTGCAGTTTACATTTTCCCAGTGAAATTTGTATTTGTCTCTGCCCACTTTTTGGTTATAGTGATAAAAAGTATCCTATATGTTATTCTAGGTAATGTACTATGTGTGTGCCAATTTTCAGTCAAATCCGTTCAGCCATTGTTGTGTGATCGAGTAACAAACATCCAAACATCCAAACTTTTGCATTTATAATATTAGTGAGATCTATATATATAAAATCGGATGTATGTATGTATGTGTGTGTGTATGTGTGTGTGTATGTGCCGCGATCACTCGAAAACGGCTTGACCGATTTGAACGAAACTTGGTACACAGATCCCTTACTACCTGGGATGATATGTTCTGGGGGTCTTGCGGCCCCCCTGCACACGTGGGCGGAGCTACAAACAGCAAATCAGATTTCACCCATTCAAGTCAATGGAAAAAATGTAAAAGGCTGCCATTCTCACAGTAATCAACCCAGAGTCCCCACACTTGGCACAGTTGGTCACTTGGTGGCAGAGGTTACGAATCCAGGAAAAGTTTGAGGAGCATAAAACAGCCAATCAAATTTCAGCCATTCATTTTAAATGGGAAAATGTAAACTGCAGCCATTCTTAGACTGTTAATCACAGGGTTCTCAAACTTGCCACAGTTGGTCACTGGGTGACTGGGATTAAGATTCAGGGAAGTGGGAGGAGCCTACAACAGCCAATAAAAATTCACCTATTGATTTTCAGGGGGAATATTTAAACTGCTGCCATTCTTACACTGTTAATGGCAGAAGCTTCAAACTTGCTACAGTTGGTCATTGGGTTACTGGCGTCCAAATTAACTAAAGGGGCGGGGCTACCTACAGCCAATCAGATTTTCTTGGTGGATAAACTGCTTCCATTCACACATTTTTGATGCCAGGAACCTGAAAGCTCACAAACTTGGTCACTGCAGCCATTCTTACACTGTTAATGGCAGGTCTCTCAAACTTTGCACAGTTGGTCACTGGGTGAATGAGATTAAGATTTTGGAAGGTGGGTGGAGCCTACAAAAGCCAATAACAATCACCTTTTGATTTTCAAAGGGAATATTTAAGCTGCTACCATTCTTATACTGTTAATAGCATATGCCTCAAACCTGATACAGTCAGTCATTGGGTGATTAGGGTTCAAATTCAGAAAGGGGGCGGAGCCACAAACAGCCATATTTGTTTATTTTTCAATGGGAATATACAAAGTATTGATACCAAGGACCCCAAAGCTGATAAACTTGATAACTGAGTGACTGTATGTCAAGGTTAGAAAAAGTGGCCGGTGCCAACAACAAAATTTTTAACATGGCAGGGTTCCCAAACTTTACACAATTGGCCACTGGGTGACTGGGATGAATATTCAGAAATGTGGGTGGAGCCTACAACAGCCAATCAAAATTGACCTATTGATTTTCATGGGGAATATTTACATTGCTACCATTCTTACACTGTTAATGGCACAAGCCTCAAACCTGATACAGTCAGTCATTGGGTGACTGGGGTCCAAATTCGCTAAAGGGGTGGAGCCACAAACAGCCAATCAGATTTGTTAGATTGATTTCAGCCGTTCGCTTATTGGCAGGTTTCTCAAACGTGACACAGTTGGCCACTGGGTGACTGGGACTAATATTCAGGAAAGTGGGTGGAGCCTACAGCAGCCAATCAAAATTTACCTTTTGATTTTCAAGGGGAATATTTACATTGCTGCCATTCATACACTCTTAATGGCAGAGGCCTCAAATCTGGTACAGTCAGTCCCTGGGAGACTGGGGTTTAAATTCTGAAGGGAGCGGGCCAAACACAGCCAATCAGATTTGTTTAATTTCAATGGTAAAATGCAACTTATTTATGCCAAGGACCCCAAAGCTCATAAACTCTGTCATTGAGTGACTGTATGTTAAGGTTAGAAATAGTGGGCGGAGCCAAAAACAACTAACTTTTTACATTGGAAAATATAAACTGCAGCTTTTCTTACACTGTTAATGGCAGGGTTCTCAAACTTCCCACAGTTGATCACTGGGTGACTGGGATTAATATTCAAAAAAGTAGGTGGAGCCTACAAGAGCCAATCAAAATTCACCTACTGATTTTCAAGGGGAATATTGAGACTGCAGCCATTCTTACACTGTTAATGACAGAGGCCTCAAACCTGCTACAGTCGGTTGTTCAGTGTCTGGGGTTCAAATTCAGTAAAGGGGCAGAGCCAAACACAGCCAATCAGATTTCTTTGCTGCATAAACTGCTTCCATTAGCAGAATTTTGATGCCAGGAACCCAAAAGCTCACAAACTTGATCACTGAGTGACTGTGTTTCAAGGTTACAAAAACTGGGTGGAGTCAAATACAGATTTTTCTGGGAAATTGTAAACTGCAGCCTTTCTTCACCGTTAATGGCAGGGTTCTCAAACTTTGCACAGCTGGTTTCTGGGTGACTGGGATTAATATCCAGAAAAGTGGGTGGAGCCTAAAAATGCCAATCAAAAATCACATGTCGCTTTTCAAGGAGAATATTAAAATTGCTACCATTCTTGCACTGTTAATGGCACAAGCCTCAAACCTGGGACAGAGCCACAAACAGTCAATCAGATTTGTTTCATTTCATGGGAAAGTACAAATTATCGATGCCAAGGACCCTAAAGCTCACAAACTTGGTCATTGAGATACTGTGTGTCCAGGTTACAAAAAGCGGGCGGAACCAAAACCAAATTTCACTGGGAAAATATAAACTGCAGCCATTCTTACACTGTTAATGGCAGGGTTCTCAAACTTTGCCCAGATAATAATAATTGCAGTATTTGTATAGCGCCTTTCTCCTGTCGGACTCAAAGCGCTTGCGAGGCAGCCACTAGAGCGCACTCAGTAGGCAGTAGCAGTGTTAAGGAGACTTGCACAAGAAACTCCTTACTGAAATAGGTGCTGGCTTACTGAACAGGCAGAGCCGAGATTTGAACCCAGGTGGTCACTGGGTGACTGAGATTAATATTCAGGGAAGTGGGTGGAGCCTATAATAGCCAATCAAAATTCACCTGTTGATTTTCAAGGGTAATATTTAAATTGCTGCCATTTTTACACTGCTAATAGCAGATGCTTCAAACCTGCTACAGTTGATCATTGGGTGACTGGGGTTCAAATGCTGGAGAGGGGGTGAAGCCACAAACAGCCAATCTGATTTGTTTCATTTCATGGGAATATACAAATTATTGATGCCAAGGACCCCAAAGCTCACAAACTTGGTCATTGAGTGTTTGTGCGTTAGGGTTAGAAAGTGGGCGGAGCCAACACCAGTCAAATACATACACAGGCAACGCTGGGTCATCAGTGGGTGGAGACAAATACAAATTTCCCTGGGAAAATGTAAACTGCAGCCATTCTTACACTGTTAATGGCAGGGTTCTCAAACTTTGCACAGTTGGTCACTGGGTGACTGAGATTAATATTCAGAAAAGTGGGTGGAGCCTACAAAAGTGAATCAAACTTCACCTATTGCTTTTTAAGGGGAATATTTAATTGCTGCTATTCTTGCACTGTTAATGGCACAGGCCTCAAACCTGGTACAGTTGGTCATTGGGGTTCAAATTCAGAAAAGGGGGTGGAGCCACAAACAGCCAATCAGATTTTTTAATTTCAATGCAAATTATTGATACCAAAGACCGCAAAGCTCACAAACTTGGTCACTGAGTAATTGTGTGTTAGGGCTAGAAAAAATGGGCGGAGCCAACCCCAGCCAAATACATACCCGGGCAACGCCGGGCAATCAGCTAGTTATTAATATTATTATTATTATTATTATTATTATTATTATTAAAAGTTTCCCTTGTATTGCTTGATGCTGCAATAAACATCCACTGAGCTATTTATACCTTGTGTGGAGCCGGTCCTTTGGGGATTTTATATTATTATTATTATTATTATTATTATGAATGTTGTTGTCTGGTATTTGATCAAAACCCTTAAAGGGCCAAATTAATCACATGCACAAACAAATGCAGCAAACACCAACACCCCCAAAAAAACAAAAACAAAAAGTTCTCTCAGTTTCTAATATGGCCATACCTTGTTTGTTAATAAATCACTTTTTAATTGCCTTGTGGTTATTATTGAAAGTATGGATTAAGGGATTAAGAGAACATGACACTTAACATAATGTTCGTCATGTATATTGTATAATTGTTGTTGGTTTAATGTTGCCGGCATCTGCATTAAGTCAGGGCATACACTTATCACTAACCTGTGTGTAACAGTAATGGAAACAAATGCATGTATGTAGTAGAAACAAATACATAAAAAAAGCAAAATCTTCTGGGATACCTTATTTAGTAGTAGTAGCAATAAACAAATACAACCATTTTTGTAAACTATAATTTTCATGAACATTTCCCATTTTTGCCCAGGAGACAACATTCACAAAAATATAAAGTCATGAGGAAACTAATTTTCCTTAACTATGGCTGTAAAAAAAAATCTTTTGTGAAAATCCTTTATGTTCTTTAGATAGAGTTGTAAAGTTTTCATATGTTAAAGTGGACCCAAATTAAAAATACAAGATTTCAGAAATAAAATCTATTTTCTAAATTATAATAATAAATAGCAGCCTTTTTTCCGCTGCATGATGACAAATATAAAATATTTTACATTTATTGGAGGAACCCCTCCCTTCCTTTCCTATTGCCGGGACAGAATCCGGCAAACTGGTGGAGGAAATAAAAAAACAAAAAACAAAACACAGGCTGCTACTGATGATGTCACAGGGGAGGTGATCTCAGCTTGTGTGAGATTTCACATAGACGACGCCCTTGTGAGGGAGGGTAGCTGATGACAAACACACCCATGATCTAAAACCTGCTACTAAGCTCAGAAGTAATGGCTGCCACCTGTATAACCCTAGTTATGAAAAGAGAAGGGTGAAAAGCATGCACTGAAATACTCATAGGCTTGAAGGAGTGTTTATTTATCTTTGTATGTGTCAGAGTGGTGCAACTAAATATTTTTAATTTAAAAAATTGTTTGGTTTGGGTCCGCTTTAAGAAGTTCAACAACAATTCATGCTTGTCCGGATTGACTATCGCAGGAGATCAAAATAGATAATTTTTTTTAAATCTATATTCAGTCTCTTAGTCTGGGTTCACAAAGAAAGTTCTGAGAAAAGTAAAGTATTTTATCACCTTCTAAAATTATACTCTGTAAAAATCCAAAAAACAAAAATGGAGGGAATAGTTATTTCTGAGAGGAAATGATGGTGAGGTACAGTAAGAATGTAATGTTCATTTGCAGGCACATCATGTGTTTATTTTAAATTATTTTACTCGGTTGAGGTTCTCTTAAAGCAGTAGGATCAGCCATACTATGCCAGGGAAAAAAAAACATATATAAGTAGATAAATACTTGACCTACTTATACAACACATGTATTATACTGTCCACGTTTTGATTTCAGTGAATGTTATATAGTAAATGACGAGAATTCTGTTCCTGGTGGAGGCCATGTCTTTTGCCCACAGTTAAGACTAACTCGTGATGTCATTTCTGCCCTTTACTTTTTTTCTTGTCTCCTCCAATCGCTGAGTCACCTCAGCCTTGCTTGTAAACACAAGTGAGTAGGGGATTAGGTTTCAGATAAGAAGCTGGCAGGGAAATAAAGGGAAGAGGAGGAATAGATTATAGATAAGAACCCCCAGCATGCAATTCTTTGGCAATAACTACTAAAGGGCCAGTGCGTATGTGATAACTCCAAATCATAACAGCAGAAAAAGTTTTGAATGCAGGATTAGCACCTTTATCACTTAATACACTCAGACCAGTTGCTGTTGAAATTAGATTTTTATGGTTACGCTTTAAACTTTATAAAAGGCTCTATTTTAAAAATTGTGTAAATGAGGATGCTCCTGTGAGTCTTTCTAATAAAATGAATCAATAAAAAACAATGTCACAGGTACTGCACTTTACTGGTATAACAAGTATATCAATCTAATGAGCTTGTGCAATCTCATGGTCTATGGCACCCTGATATACATAAGACTACGTGTGGAATAAATACGTGGGTAATGTATGTGAGGCTGCCTTGTTATACCAGTAGAGCGCTCTACCTTTCACTTTGCTTTTATTGATTGTTTTTATATGCAAAACACCCAAATGTGTTTACAATGGCATTTTTATGTTATTGTACTTGGGAAATCTAAATATGTATGGTGGCATCAGCACCTGATTTTCCATAAGGCACTGTAGGCTCCTGCTTAAAGAGAAACTGTTGTGAAAATCTTAACATTTAAAACATATGCACATAAGTACATTTCTTCCAGAGTAAAATGAGCCATAAATTACTTTTCTCCTATGTTGCTGTCACTTACAGTAGGTAGTCTAACATTACCAAATCTGACATTACCAACAGATTTTGGACTAGTCCATTTTCTCATAGGGGTGTTCTCAGGGTTTTCTTTATTTTTAAAAGCACTTAGTGAATGGCAGTTGCTCTGTCCAAATGTCAAACTAGTGTGCAGCGAGCACGGAGGCTGGCCAGCATCTTTGTATTAATCATTTTCAGGGAATGTCTATATAAAGAATAAAGGCCATGCTGAGAATCCTCCATGAAGATATGGACTAGCCCAAAACCTGTCGGTAATGTCAGATGTCTACTACCTGTGAGAAATGTACTTCTTATTGGTATGTGTTTTACATTTTAAGATTTTTTGTGACAGTTCCGAACCCTCTTTAAAGGGAACCAGAGATGAAGCACCCTTGTGTATTTTACCATATATATCAGTAAGAACATTAGAGAAAACACTTACCATGCTCTCTGTTTTATCCTCACTGCTAAAAGTGTCTGTTATCAGCTGTGTTAAGAATCCCGGACTGAGCATTCAGTCTGGCTTTGCTGGGAATGATTATTGCTGAGTCATTATAGCAGAGCCACAAGGGGGCAGGCTTGGGCTTGAAATAACACCACAGAAGACAGATTTAGCTATAATCTTTCTGTAGCAAAGCTAGACTGAGTGCTCAGTCGGGGATTCTTATCAGAGGTGATAACAGTCAGATTAAACAGAGAACAATGAAACAAAGAGCAGATTAGGTGTTTACTGTCATGTCCCCACTGAGTTATAAGGTAAAATACAAGAGGGTGCTTCATCTCTGGTTCTCTTTAAGAGGTGATAGAAAAGCGTCTCATTCTCCTTCCCAAGGTCCGCCCACCTTCTCTATGTAAATCCAACCCTGGGTGGCATAGTATCCCAGATTAAAATTCTGTCTAGGACCCTTTTTATGTTGAGTTTGTTCTTTTCATGAGTTGTGGCGGTTTTCCCAAGCTGTCCAGTCTCCTACAACATTACAATAGTAGCACTGTGTTAAATAAATACATTCTGTAGGTAGCAGAGATTGTAATCAGCTAATTACGATTACACAATTTTTCGTGTAAATTTTCACAATTTCGCCTATAAGTAATTACGTAATTGTACATTTAATTGATTTTGTAGAGTCATTCGTAATTTCGCATAAAATTTCATGTAATTTTTGCGTCATTTCGTGCCGACTTTGGCAGTGAATAGCAAAGCTCCAATACATGCTATTGACACCAAATTGCTACATATGTTAAGGGGAATAGTGGGTACATGTCAAAAGAGAATTTTTTTTTTTTTACTTTCAAATTTTTATTAGCAGAAAATAATTATAGAACAATAAATTGAGCAACATTGACATCTGCTAAATTTTTAAATAACATACGCTTATTTTAACATTCAAACTCCCTTGAAATATGCACAATAGAAAAAACATGTCAAGGTAAACTAACACAATATGAAAATACAACAGTATTAACATAAAAGTAAAAACAATCAAAGTAGGTTCTAGTCCCTCAATCTTATTTACTGGTGGGTCAGAATAAAGCTATTAAATGTATTATAATAAGAAGCATTATATTATGGATTAGCATAGATGCCTCTCTTAAAATTATGGCATATATTATGCGTTCTTTCTTAATCTATTCTCCATGGATATATTTAAGTTATATAAGGAAATAACTTGGGAAAGGGATGGGGAGTCACTTGATTTCCACTCACAAACTATTCGATGTCTGGTGGCACAGATCACCTGAGAAATTTCAAGCCTGTAATTCAGTGGAATTTCATCTATGCCTATATGTAACAGAGCCAACTGAGGAGTTAGTTGGAAATCTTACCAAATGTTTTCTAAAATAAAATGTACTATTTCTTGCCATAAAGTACTAATAAAGGGACATTGCCACAAAATATGATAAAGAGTACCTATCTTCCCACAATTCCTCCAACAATTAGGCGAATTATTTGGTGCAAATTTGGATACAATTAAAGGAGTAACATAACATCTTAATACAATTTTATGAAATGTTTCCCAATGTGTTATACACTTAGAAAAACGAGAAATATGTAAAGAGGCTTGCTTAATATGAAGGATTGTAATTTTAGTTTGCATTTCTATTGACCACTGGTTAGTGTAACGTCAAAAGAGAATTTAAAAAAAAAAGACCTTGCAGTTTTTGAGAAAATCGATTTTAAAAATGCAAAAAAAAATGGTTATTAAACGCAAAACTCTCAAAAACTACAAGGTCTTTTTGAACAATTCTTTTTTTGACTTGTACCCACTATTCTCCTTAACATATGTAGCAATTTTGGTAGCAATAACATGTATGAGGGCTTTGCTATAAGCCAGTAAATTCGGCACAAAATTATGTGAAATTTCGAGGAAATTACACAAAAATTAAATGAAATTATGAAATATTACTATTACATATTAAATTAATTACGATTTCCCATAAAATTTTGCATTACGATTATGATGCGTAATTGCGAATTTCGATGCGAAATTTAACACATGCAAAATTTTGGCTCACCACTGGTAGGTAGAAAAAACAAAGTTTTGTAAAAGTAGCCAATACAACTGTCATCTTCATGTACACTGTTTACTAAGGATGAGCACAAATTTCTCATAATCATAATTTTGCATCATACTTCACAATTACAATGCAAAATCATAATGAAAAATTTCTGGATAAATCGTAATTTATTTCATATGTAAAAATAATCAGCAACTGTAATTTTGCAAATTTTTTATGCAATTTTGTACTGAATTTAGTAGTTGATAGCAAAGCCCACATATATGCTATTGTCACCAGAATTGTCACTTATGTGTCACACTATTTCATACATACGTAGCAATTTTGGTGATGACAGCATTTGGGGGGGGGGGGGGGGCTTTGCTGTTAACCAGTGAAGTTTTCAAAAAATTACAGTAAATTTTGTGTTATTATGCAAAATTACTAACAGATAATGCAAAGTCAATTAAATGTCCAAATTGTTATTACGTATGGGCGAAATTGTGAAAAATTACACAATTTTTTTTTCATAATCAGCACATTACGATCACTGCTGTTTACCTTTGTACAGTGTTATACTTCTGCTAACATCTGGAAATATGGCTTAAGAAGGGGATCCCTAAAAGCTTGCATTATATACCTTTAGCAGTTAGCTATTAAAAGGTATTACTTTCCTAAAACTTTTTTTTCTACCTACCACATAAAAAAATATACTGATAATGTAACTGCTACAGTAAAGATTAGATTAGTGAGCTCATCTATGGACAGTCAGTGACGTGACTATGTACTCTGTAATGTGCTGCAGAAGATGTCAGTGCTATACAAATAAAATAATAATAATAATAATAATAATATATGGAAGGACATTAGACTATAACTATAGTTGGGACTGGATTGTGAGTAGAGTTGGGCCGAACGGTTCGCCTGCGAACGGTTCCATGCGAACTTCAGTGGTTCGCGTTCGGGTCCCGCAGGCGAACTTTTGCGGAAGTTCGGTTCGCCCCATAATGCACCATGAGGGTCAACTTTGACCCTCTACATCACAGTCAGCAGGCCCAGTGTAGCCAATTAGGCTACACTAGCCCCTGGAGCCACTCCCCCCTAATAAAAGGCAGGCAGCGGCGGCCATTACGCTCACTCGTGTTCCTGCGTTAGTGAGAGTAGGGCGAGCTGCTGCAGACTGTCTCTCATAGGGAAAGATTAGTTAGGCTTAGCTTGTTCCTGGCTGCATACCTGTTCTGTTCAGTGAGCCCACCATACCTGTTCAGTGAACCTGCCACTGCATACCTGTTCTGTGAACCCACCACTGCATACCTGTACTGTGAACGCACCACTGCATACCTGTTCAGTGAACCCACCACTGCATACCTGTTCAGTGAACCTGCCACTGCATACCTGTTCTGTGAACCCACCACTGCATACCTGTTGTGTTCAGTGAACCCGCCACTGTATATCTGTTCAGTGAACCTGCCACTGCATACCTGTTCTGTGAACCCGCCACTGTATACCTGTTCTGTTCAGTGAACCCGCCACTGTATACCTGTTCTGTTCAGTGAACCCGCCACTGCATACCTGTTCTGTTCAGTGAACCCGCCACTGTATACCTGTTCAGTTAACCCGCCACTGCATACCTGTTGTGTTCAGTGAACCCGCCACTGTATACCTGTTTTGTTCAGTGAACCTGCCACTGCATACCTGTTCTGTGAACCCACCACTGCATACCTGTTCTGTTCAGTGAACCCGCCACTGCATACCTGTTCTGTTCAGTGAACCTGCCACTGTATACCTGTTCTGTTCAGTGAACCCACCACTGCATACCTGTTCTGTTCAGTGAACCCGCCACTGTATACCTGTCCAGTTAACCCACCACTGCATACCTGTTGTGTTCAGTGAACCCGCCACTGTATACCTGTTCTGTTCAGTGAATCTGCCACTGTATACCTGTTCTGTGAACCCACCACTGCATACCTGTTCTATTCAGTTAACCCGCCACTGCATACCTGTTCTGTTCAGTGAACCTGCCACTGTATACCTGTTCTGTTCAGTGAACCCACCACTGCATACCAGTGGTGCTCAGCAGAGCTCGAATATTCGAGTAGCTCGAATATTCGAGCTCTTTTCCAGCTATTCGAGCTCGGTATTCGAGCTCCGAATAGCTGTAGCTATTCGAATGGGCTATTCGAGTACACTCGAATAGCCCATTCACTATTCGAGCTATTCGAGCAAAACGGCGCTATTCGAGCTCGGTACCGAGCTCGAATAGCGTCATAGCCCAGATTGATGTCCTTAGAGCCAATCAGAGGGCTCCCAGGCCCTCTGACGGCAGCCAATCACAGAGGGGGACCCTGGCCAGCCCCTACCCTATAAATAGCGGCCGCCATGTTCCGTTTCTCCGTGCTTGCCTGAGACTTGTACAGAGAGAGAGTTGCTCCTTTGTGCTTTGGCTTAGCAAGAGCTCTATTGTGGTCATTTACCTAGCGTTTTTGCTCACATACACCTCCTATACACACCTATATTGTTGTTAGTTAGTTAGACATTGTATTTTAGTTAGTAGCTTTTGTGTTACATAGAGACAGGCCAGCTGCTGCAGGCTTACAGCTTTAGGCCTCAGGGCCTTGCCTGTGTGGGCAGCTGTCCTCCTGTCCTCTGTTTATTTCTCTCTATTCTATACCAGTATTTCTGCTGTCCTTTACTACTGATTGTATTAGTATTGTAGTTATATACTGTAACTGTACTAGGACACTCACTGTCACTGTTCATAGGCTACTAGCTGCTCCTGCGTGTGTGCACTCACTTTCTGTGTACACACTACACACACTCTATTTCCTTCTGATAACTGATTGATTATTGTAATTGATTATTGTAATTAGTTAGTTGTACTTACTGTTACTACTTACTGTACTAGGAGTCTAGGACACTCAGTCACTGTTCATAGGCTACTAGCTCCTGCGTGTGTGCACTCACTGTCTGTGTACACACTACACACACTCTATTTCCTTCTGATAACTGATTGATTATTGTAATTAGTTAGTTGTTTGTACTTACTGTTACTACTTACTCTTACTGTACTAGGAGTCTAGGACACTCAGTCACTGTTCATAGGCTACTAGCTCCTGCGTGTGTGCACTCACTGTCTGTGTACACACACTACACACACTCTATTTCCTTCTGATAACTGATTGATTATTGTAATTAGTTAGTTGTTTGTACTTACTGTTACTACTTACTCTTACTGTACTAGGAGTCTAGGACACTCAGTCACTGTTCATAGGCTACTAGCTCCTGCGTGTGTGCACTCACTGTCTGTGTACACACACTCTATTTCCTTCTGATAACTGATTGCTTATTGTAATTAGTTAGTTGTACTTACTGTTACTACTTACTCTTACTGTACTAGGAGTCTAGGACACTCAGTCACTGTTCATAGTCTACTAGCTCCTGCGTGTGTGCACTCACTGTCTGTGTACACACACTACACACACTCTATTTCCTTCTGATAACTGATTGATTATTGTAATTAGTTAGTTGTTTGTACTTACTGTTACTACTTACTCTTACTGTACTAGGAGTCTAGGACACTCAGTCACTGTTCATAGGCTACTAGCTCCTGCGTGTGTGCACTTACTGTCTGTGTACACACACTACACACACTCTATTTCCTTCTGATAACTGATTGCTTATTGTAATTAGTTAGTTGTACTTACTGTTACTACTTACTCTTACTGTACTAGGAGTCTAGGACACTCAGTCACTGTTCATAGTCTACTAGCTCCTGCGTGTGTGCACTCACTGTCTGTGTACACACACTACACACACTCTATTTCCTTCTGATAACTGATTGATTATTGTAATTAGTTAGTTGTTTGTACTTACTGTTACTACTTACTCTTACTGTACTAGGAGTCTAGGACACTCAGTCACTGTTCATAGGCTACTAGCTCCTGCGTGTGTGCACTTACTGTCTGTGTACACACACTACACACACTCTATTTCCTTCTGATAACTGATTGATTATTGTAATTAGTTAGTTGTACTTACTGACTGTTACTACTTACTTACTTACTGTACTAGGGACACTCACTCAGTCACTGTTCATAGGCTAGCTGCTGCGCGTGTTTGCGCGTGCGTGCACTCACTGTCTGTAGTGTACACACACTAAATTTACTTGTGATTACTACTGATTATTGTAACTGCTAGTTGTACTTCCTGACTGTTACTACTTACTTACTGTACTAGGGACACTCACTCAGTCACCTCACCCACCAACCCACTCCATTAAAGTACCCCACTTTTCACCCGCCCTTTTAAAAAACTTTTGTCTATACGCCCAAAACATCGAAGATGTCTGGAAGTGGCAGCCAGCGCAGTTTGGGCAAGGGGAAGGGCAGCAAGGGAATCAGGAGGAGAGGGAGCAGCATTGTGGCAGGCCGCGGCTGCGCCACCATGCACAGTTCCGCAGCAGCAGCAGCAGCGTCAGTGGCTAACATTCCTCCCATAGCCACTGGCCGTGGACGCCTTGGGCGCCGCCCAGCAGGAGCATCTGCAACTCACGCTGCAGAGACACAGCAGCAGCAGCGTGTAGCACCTGCTCCGATTTTCCTCCAGCCGGGTCGTAAACGTCCCATTGAGGAAAAGCATGCAGACACTGTGGTGCAACTCATGACGGAGGATGAGCAGCCCGCCATCAGCTCTGCATCCGAGGCCTCCACCCTCACCACCACCACCACCACCACCCCTGTTCGCAGCAGCCGCCCAGCAGGGTCTGGGGAGGAGGCCAGTTCACCGTCACAAGTTGGCGACCTGTCACTCAGCAGTATTTTTACCCCAGGCACCATCAGGGTATTGTCTGCTGTTGTTGGCGATTTTGAGGAGGAGATGCTGATGGGCACTTTGGGGGATGAGGGATTGGACAGCAAGACTGTGGCGACAGTCAAGCAGCCCATCCATGCATCAGGAGAGGAGTTTGGGGGGTCATCATCCCAGCAGGACATGTTTCAGGAGGGGGAGGATGATGATGACCCGGTGACAGACAGAGACTGGGTGCCACCACCTCCAGGGGATGTCGTCCTCAGCAGCTCTGAGGAGGAGGAGGAGGATGCTCTTGTGGGCCTTGCAAGGAGGCGCATCATTGCAAGCATTGGCAGCAGTAGGCAGGTCCCACAGCCTGCTGGTGTCTCAGGCTCAGCAGCAGCAGCAGCAGCATCTGCCAGTACCACCACCAGCCGCACCCAAGCCCCCCAAACCCCCCCCCCCCCCCAACCACCACAGGGAGACAGGCAGCAGCGCTTCCATGCCGTAGGGGGATGTTTCTGTCACCAATCTGGCGATATTTCACCATGCCCACTGTGTACAGCAAGTACGCCACTTGCAACCACTGTCAGCGGAAGTTGAGCAGAGGTGCAGACCCCTTAAAGTTCAGCACCAGCTCGCTCATCAACCACCTTGCTGCGAAACATTTCCACCAGCATGAGGAGTTCCAGAGGCTGAAGGCATCTGGTGCTGGCAGTGGCACCACACCCATCACTGCACAGCCTTCAGCAGCAGCAGCAACAGCAGCCACCCGCCCTCCTGCTCCTCCAGCAGCACCAGCAGGAGTGCGGAAACGCACTGCTCCTCCCCCCCTGCAACTCCTGCCGCCGACACTGAGGCCTGTTCTGGCAGCCAGTCCTCAGTGGCCTCCTCCGCTGTGTCTGCTGATTCCTGTGCCAGCAAAAGGCCACGCCAGAGCCTTTTGAGCGAGTCCTTCCAGGGGGTGGTTAGGGCTCTGCCTCCCAGCAGCCGTCGCGTGCGGCAGCTGAACGGCTTGCTGGCACGGGCCATGTGCTCCCAACTCCTGCCGTACACGCTCGTGCAGGAGGGGAGCGACATTTGTGCGCTGCTTGCTTGCGCAGCCCCAGACTGGCAGCTCCCCAGCAGACACTTTTTCTCCCGCAAGGCCATTCCTGCACTGCACCGCTTTGTGATGGCCAATGTGGAGCGAGGGCTGGAGCACGCGGTTGGTGAAAGGGTCCACGTCACCATGGACTCCTGGAGCAGCCGCTTCGGGACAGGCCGCTACCTGTCCTTCACTGTCCGCTGGGTCAGCTTGGTGGAAGGGGGTGAGGATGGGAGAGCAGCAGCGGGCACAGCAGCAGCAGCAACACAGTGGGTGGTGCCACCCCACAGGGTCAGGGGAACTGCAGCAGGTTCCTCCGATCCTCTGCCATCCTCCGGCACACCTGGCCAAACCCCCCGCCTCAGCAGCAGCGTGAAGGCCCGCCACTGCCAAGCGCTGCTGCACTTGGTCAGCCTTGGGAAGACCAAGCTGACGGCAACCCATGTGTTGGCCAAACTCCAGGAGCAGGAGAGGATTTGGCTGACCCCCAGAGGCCTCAGAGTCGGAGAGGTGGTGGCCGACAATGGGGCCAATCTGGTTGCCGCAATAGACAGGGGAAACCTGACCCACATCCCCTGTCTTGCCCACGTGCTGAACCTGGTGGTGCAGAAGTTCTTGCGCACCTACCAGGGGATGGGCGAACTGCTGGAAATGGCAAGGAACGTTGTGCGTCACTTCCGGCGCTCGGCTGCAGCCTGTGCGAGCCTGGAAGACGTGCAAAAGGAGCTGGATCTGCCACGCCATCGGCTGATCCTTGACGTTCCGACTCGCTGGAACTCCACCCTGGCGATGTTGGAGCGTCTGGTTGAACAGAAGCACGCTGTCAACCAGTACCTTGCCCTGGCCACTGTTTCCGCCGCTCAGAGAAGGGACAAGACCAGCAACATCCCGTCCATCGTCCCTGATGATGACTGGAGGCACATGCAGCAGGTGTGCTTAGTGCTGGCTCCCTTTCTGCAGGCCACTAACATGGTGAGCAGGGACCATGCTATGGTCTGCGAGTGGGTGCCCCTGGTTTGTCTGCTGAACAGGGCCCTCGATGCTTTGCTGGAACAGGGAGCGGCAGCCTTGGACCAGCAGGAGCGGCAAGCAGCTGCACAGTCCACCTCTGAGGGGGAGGAGGAGGAGGACTTGGTGGAGGTCCCTGACCTTGCTGCTGATGTGGGGGAGCAGCACAGTGCAGCTGAGTTGGTGCGGGGGTGGAGAGAGGATGAGGCTGACGAGGCAGAGGAGGAGGATGAGGACAGCAGCACTGCCGTCGATGTGCCAGCAGACGTGGCCCGCCTCTTCCCAATGGCAGCGCACATGCTGACGTGCCTGCGCAGAGACCCCAGGGTGATCCAGATGAAGCAGAGGGAGGACATCTGGATCAGCATGATGTTGGACCCACGCCTCAAGGGGAAGTTGAGCCAGTTCCTGCCGCCTGCAGGAGGAGACCCAGCGCAACAAATAAGGAGCTTGCAGCAGGCCCTTGTTGAGCGCTTGGAGGAAGCCTTCCCCCAGCCTTCCACCCCCACTGTCCAGCAGCCAGCACAGAGGCAGCAGCAGGTGCCTGCATCCAGCAGCAAGCGCCCCACAGACCTGCTGTCTCTCAGCCACGAGCTCTACAGGACTGTAGAGGCTCCGGCAGCAGTGACTAGAGAGGAGGTGCATGCAGCAGCATCCTCCACCGGTCACAGCCAGCGCCTGACCCGCATGGTGGCTGACTACATGGGGTCCTACAGCGGGCTTGACAGCGATGCCCCTGTTGATCCCATGGAGTATTGGGTCAAGCGCCTGGAGATCTGGAGCGAGCTGGCGCAGTACGCCCTGGAAGTGCTGTCCTGCCCCCCTTCCAGCGTGCTGTCCGAGCGCTGCTTCAGTGCAGCTGGTGGTGTGGTCACCGAGAAACGCTCACGTCTGTCTCACAAGTCTGTGGACAGACTGACGTTTCTCAAGATGAACCAGGCGTGGGTGGAAGGCGAGTTCCTGGCCCCTGTTGTCGGCGAGAGGGGGACATGAACTGGCTAAGAACCATCGTTAATGTGCCTTACCACCCTTTACCACCTCCTGGCTCCTGCTCACTAAGCCAGCCTGGTTCACTTTGACTATTACGTCGCCTGCAGCCACACATTTTACAACTACAGTGGGCTGCTGTGTACTGCCCTTCTGCTGTCTGTCTGTGTTTCCCACTGCCAGGGTACACAGATTTACCTTCTGCTGCCACTCTGCCACCAGCTATTACATCAAACAATAGCTATATATCTGTGTAATTTGTTTTACAAACAAAACCAAAAAACCATAAAAAAAAAAAAAAAAGGTTTAATTTTTCTGAGGTGCCCGGGTTGAAAACTGTGTTGTCCCCGTTGTGTATTGGACACGATGTGGGCTGCACGACCGCTGTCTGGGACCTCCTGTTGTGTTCATTTACGGCCTGGTATCACCGCTAGGTACCAGGGCTATTATGTCACGCTGCCTGCCTGCTGCCACACTCACACTACTCCTCCATTCCTCCTGCTGCTGCTGTCTGTCTGTGTTTCCCACTGCCAGGGTACACAGAATTACCTTCTGCTGCCAGTCTGCCACCAGCTATTACGTCAAACAATAGCTGCACACATAATTACTCCTCCATTCCTCCTGCTGCTGCTGCTGTCTGTCTGTGTTTCCCACCGCCAGGGTACACAGATTTACCTTCTGCTGCCACTCTGCCACCAGCTATTACGTCAAAAAATAGCTATATCTGTGTAATTGGTTGTAAAACCAAAACAAAAAAAACCCAAAAAAAAAAAAGGTTTAATTTTTCTGAGGTGCCCGGGTTGAAAACTGTGTTGTCCCAGTTGTGTATTGGACACGATGTGGGCTGCACGACCGCTGTCTGGGACCTCCTGTTGTGTTCATTTACGGCCTGGTATCACCGCTAGGTACCAGGGCTATTATGTCACGCTGCCTACCTGCTGCCACACTCACACTACTCCTCCATTCCTCCTGCTGATGCTGCTGTCTGTCTGTGTTTCCCACTGCCAGGGTACACAGAATTAGCTTCTGCTGCCACTCTGCCACCAGCTATTACGTCAAACAATAGCTGCTCACATTACTCCTCCATTCCTCCTGCTGCTGCTGCTGTCTGTCTGTGTTTCCCACTGCCAGGGTACACAGATTTACCTTCTGCTGCCACTCTGCCACCAGCTATTACGTCAAAAAATAGCTATATCTGTGTAATTTGTTGTAAAAACAAAACAAAAAAAAACAAAAAAAAAAAAGGTTTAATTTTTCTGAGGTGCCCGGGTTGAAAACTGTGTTGTCCCAGTTGTGTATTGGACACAATGTGGGCTGCACGACCGCTGTCTGGGACCTCCTGCCTGCTGTGTTTATTTACAGCCCTGGTATCACCGCTAGGTACCAGGGCTATTATGTCACGCTGCCTGCCTCATTGACTGCCTGCTGCCACACACTCATCCTCCTCCTCCTGCTGCTGAATTTACCTCCTGCTGTCTGTGTGTTTCCACTGCCAGGGAGCACATACAATGGCACTTCCAACATGCGTGCGCCACCAGCTATTTGTTACGCTCAAAAATAGCTGCATTTCTTTAAAAAAAAAATTTTAAAAGAGAAATAAGTGAAGAAGAAGACGATATAGAAGAAGATGAAGAAGATGAAGAAGAAGAAGAAGGAGAAGAAGATGAAGATGAAGAAGAAGAAGATGAAGAAGATGAAGATGAAGAAGATGAAGAAGATGAAGAAGAAGAAGATGAAGAAGATGAAGATGAAGAAGAAGAAGATGAAGATGATGAAGAAGAAGAAGATGAAGAAGATGAAGAAGATGAAGATGAAGAAGATGAAGAAGATGAAGAAGAAGAAGATGATGATGAAGAAGAAGAAGATGAAGAAGAAGAAGATGAAGATGAAGAAGAAGAAGAAGATGAAGAAGATGAAGAAGAAGATGAAGAAGAAGATGAAGAAGATGAAGAAGATGAAGAAGAAGATGAAGAAGATGAAGAAGATGAAGAAGAAGAAGATGAAGAAGAAGAAGAAGATGAAGAAGATGAAGAAGATGAAGATGAAGAAGATGAAGAAGATGAAGAAGAAGAAAATGAAGAAGATGAAGAAGATGAAGAAGAAGATGAAGAAGATGAAGAAAAAGAAGATGAAGAAGAAGAAGATGATGATGAAGAAGATGAAGAAGATGAAGAAGATGAAGAAGAAGAAGAAGACAATATAAAAGAAGAAGAAGATATAGAAGAAGATATAGAAGAAGAAGATATAGAAGAAGAAGAAGATATAGAAGATAAAGAAGAAGAAGAAGAAGTATATACAGTACTGAACAAATTTCTGGACACAACTTCTCTTTTCAACTTTTTTTTTTTAAAGGAACATCCCCACATAATCACTTGCTGTTGTTACTTGGAAAAAAAGAGGTTTCTTGCATCATTCACCCTCAAAACAAGTGTTGGAAGCTATTTAAGGCCATTTCGAATAGTCAGCTCGAATAATGAGCTCGAATACCGACTCGAATAGTGAGCTCGAAATCCGAGGTCGAATCGAATAGTAAAAATTATTCGACTCGAATATTCGACTGACCTCGAATAATTTACTATTCGAATTCGACCTAACTCGAATTTTGAAAAGGGGTATTTGAGCACCACTGCTGCATACCTGTTCAGTGAACCTGCCACTGCATACCTGTACTGTTCAGTGAACCCGCCACTGCATACCTGTTCTGTTCAGTGAACCCGCCACTGTATTCCTGTTCATTGAACCCGTCACTGCACTCTCGCCATGGTGCGCACCAGTCCAGCACGGCCGTCACTACACAAACAGCTGTTTGCGGTGCGTTACACGGTGAGTTTGGTGTGTCAGTGTGAAGCAGTACCTTAATTACACTACCTGATTGATGTATACACATGCAAGATGTTTTAAAGCACTTTAGGCCTGTCATTTAGCATTCAATGTGATTTCTGCCCTTAAAACGCTGCTTTGCGTCAAATCCAGATTTTTCCTGGGGACTTTTGGCATGTATCCCACTCCTCCACCTGGGGGTCCAGGTGTTAGACCCCTTGAAACATCTTTTCCATCACTTTTGTGGCCAGCATAATTTTTTTTTTCAAAGTTCGCATCCCCATTGAAGTCTATTGCGGTTCGCGAACTTTTACGCAAATCGAACCTTACGCGGAAGTTCGCGAACCCGGTTCGCGAACCTAAAATCGGAGGTTCGGCCCCACTCTAATGTGAGCTCTTTTGAGGACATAGAACGAAAGGATCCGTTCAACTAGATGAATAAAAGTCCAATTTTTATTGAAAACACTTTTCAATAAAAATGGGACTTTTATTCATCTAGTTGAGCGGATCCTCTCTTTATACGTTTGGTTGGCCTGGCTGTGCTTGGTCCTGCTCCTTATGATTAAGGTGGAGTGGTGAGCAGTGTTTCCCTTATGTGTATATTCTTCTGGGGACAGTCAGTGACATGGCTATATATTCTGTAAAGTGCCATAGATAGAAGATGTCAACACTACATAAATAATAGTATTATAGTAGGACATTAGATTGCAAGCTCATTTGAGTAATAGCGTTCTCTAAACCAGTGTGGAGGATGGCAGCACTACAAATATACATAGTAAAGTAATCAAACATGTAGCAAGTTTCATTGTTATTGCATGTCAGCCAAAACGTTTTGGATCCTGACATCTGGATTGAGCTGGTATAATTCCCTGGGTTTACCTGAGAACCACTCTTGCATTGATAGAACAATAGATATAATTATAAGCTTGGTGCATTCAGTCATTTCGGTGGTTTATTTGATGCCACCTGCGTTCTTCTGTTTATTTTAAAACTTGTGTCACACCTTTAATAACTGCCAGTGAAAAATGCCATTTCTGGTTAGAAGGAATGAGGATGATGACTGGCATGGACTTTACAAGCCATTGTTTGCAAATAAGCTGGCATCATTGAGCAACAGAGACACGTGTTAAAGTGAACCTCCGTGCTAAAAATCTACTCAGCAGCACTCAAAAGGCTTGGGGTTTCTTTAACAGTTTCACAGCATCAGAACTTTGTTTTTCTTAACAAAGCATGACTTTTAGCTGCATTTTTAGCTAAGCTCCACCCATCAAAGAAAACTGCCCAGGCTTTTTTTCCCTGATGCTGTGCAAAGCATGATGGTATTTCCTATGTTGTTATTCACGTTGCCTAGCAGCTGGGAAGGGTGATCAGAACACAGGACAGTTGCAACTGTGTCTCATGCTCCCTGCCACCTCCTTTCAACCAAAAAGATGGCTGCCCTCATGAAATCAAACATTTGCCTGTTCTTTTAAAACAGGGTGGGTGAGAGTTTATATTACCTATCTATTTTAATTAACATAACTAATGTAAATTAATGACAGTATGTTTGTTTAGGCTGGAGTTCCTCTTTAAGGTCTTCTTAGGTCTCCTTAGCCCTATCCATGATCCAGAACTGAGATGCGTGGAATTTATAGTTTGCACAAGACTGTATACCCCTGGTTTCAGTAAACCCACAGAGACACTTAAAACACCCCACACATGGCAGAAGTGGTTTGGCACTGGCTGAGGAGTATTTTGTACTGAATTTTCAATCAGGAAACTACCATATATACTCGAATACAAGTCGACCTCGTGTATAAGTCAACTCCAATATTCAACCTTCTGGAGTGTTTTATTACCCAGCAAAGTTAATGGCTGCACTTGGGACTCAGAAGGGATTAATGACCGCACTGCATACAGTATTGCAGCCATTAACCCTTCTTTTCCCTTAAGTGCAGCCAATATCTCCCCCAGGCCACCAAGTGGTGAAATTATTCACTCCACAGTGTTCTCCCCAGGCTCTTTTAGCCGGTGCTTCACCTGGCTAGTTTTGGCGAGCACCTGGCTGTCATCAGCTCACTTCCTCCTCTGCTGTAAGCAGAATTGTGCAGAGAAGCACTGGCCCTGTATTCTCTCATCTCACCCACCCGGCTACTGCTTCATGCCACCCGCCTGGAAAATAAATCTGGGGAGAACACTGCTCCATTTTATGAAACCCAGTATTTCCTCCCTGGCATTTCGTTTCCTCAAAGTATCACTTACCATTGGGTACATTGCAGCATATAGGAATGTCACTATTTGTACACACATTACTCAGTGTGCTCAGTGTTGCCTGTGACTCGTGTATAAGCCGACTTCTATACTTTTATTAAGTGAATCAGCCTAAATATCTAGACTTATACTCGAATATAATGTCAAACAGATTTTTTTTTTTGCTAAAATATGCTGAAGAGAGATCAAGATAATGGATCAATTGCTACTCAGAGATTGAAGGAATACTGGATCAAATGTAGGACAGGGACACTTTGCATACAACAAAAAAGGGCGTCAGGAAAAAAGGGTGCGGGGTATAGCCAAAATGTTAAGATATTGTCTATAAGAATATTTGTATTGTTTCTTCATCTTTATCTGAGATAGAATAATAAATGTTAAAATAGCATTAATAAAAGGGTGTCTATAACAATAAAGACAAAAATATATGTACAGTCGCAATAAGCATAGTAACAACATTGGTAAAAATTATCATATTTTGCTGCAACTAAACCTTACCCTACTCTCACACAGAACCCTCCCTCTACTGAAGCCTAACCCAAAGACCCGCCTCCCCAGGTGGTACCTAACCCTAAGAACCCCCTGGTGGTACCTAACCCTAAAACCCCCCTTCTTGATGCCTAACCCTAAACCCCCCCTTCTTGATGCCTAACCCTAAAACCCCCCTTCTTGATGCCTAACCCCCAAACCCCCCTTTCTCCACTGCAAATAACAGCGCAAAAAAAAATACATTTCTAAGATAATACATTTCAAAAAGATAATTTACGAAATTAAAATTCTCAAAATGAATTTTAAAATGATAAAAAAAAAAAAATCAATGATGTAAAAAATTATAATTGTCAGAACAAATTTTGGTTGGATGGGCTCGGGCCTGCTATTTATGGGGCCTCCTAATTTCT
Organism: Hyperolius riggenbachi; assembly: GCF_040937935.1. NCBI lineage: Eukaryota > Metazoa > Chordata > Amphibia > Anura > Hyperoliidae > Hyperolius > Hyperolius riggenbachi. Next base: position 366,120,788 of record NC_090651.1, read on the forward strand.
TTTTTGGCACCCAATAGCCAATATTTTGCACTAGTTCCTCTTTGGGCACCTGGGGCTAATGGACTATTTGGGCGCCCCGACCAATCAGTCCATTAGCCCCAGGTGCCCAAATTTCCTGATTCCGGCTTTTGTTACTAGGTGCGGCTTGTTTAAAAGTCACCTTAAAGGACCACTATCATGAAAAAGTGTAACATTTAAAATACATGTAAACACATACAAATAAGAAGTGAATTTCTTCCAGAGTAAAATAAGCCATAAATTACTTTTCTCCTATGTTGCTGTCACTTACATTAGGTAGTAGAAATCTGACATTACTTAGGTTTTGGACCAGCTCACTTCCTCTTGGGGGACTCTCAGCATGGCCTTTATTCTTTATAAAGGCACTCTCTGAAAAGGATTTATACAAAGATGCTATCCAGCCTCCTGCTCACTGCACACTTTTTTGGGCAGTTGGGTGGAGCAAAGTGCTTTTGATAACCCCCATGAGGAGATGAACTGGTCTAAAACCTGTTGGTTCTGCAGATTGCTACTACCTACTGTAAGTTACAGCAACATAGGGTAAAAATAATTTATAGCACATTTTACTCTTGGAGAAGTGTACTTCTTACTTGTATATACATACATGTACTTTAATGTTTGGCATTAGTGGTCCTTTAATGCACTTCATATTTAAAGTATCCTTATGAGATTCGGAACTGAATTTATTGAACTGTTTTTTTCTCAAAATTGACTGCTGTTTTTCTTTCTTTGAAAGCACACTTATGTTTACAGAACTAGAGCCAGAACTGTATTAGCATACATAAGAGTGAATCATTAAAAAGCAATAAAAATGCTGACATGCAATTCTCAGTAATGACCACTGGGTGTCAGTAGAGCAGAATACTTTCACTGTGTTTCAGGTTACAAAGTCTGTTTCAGGAAGTGTTTTAACCTTCAATATGAGGTATAGGTGTAACCACAGGCTTGTGCCCTGTGTCATTCAGAATAATATACACCTGAGAGCCTGAAGCAAATGTCAAGAAATGTAATAATTATCCAAATTAAGAAGAAAGAGAACATCCTATAAAACTCAAATTTGTGTGGGTGTATTCCATGAACTAGTTCAGGCGTGTGTTTTGTTATGTGTATTGTACATAATAGATCATAATTTGCAGTGCGCAGCTTCGTGCGTTGTACTGTATATAAAACAGTTGTGCATTTTTTTTTATTATTAATATTATTATTATTACCTCTCTTGCTGGTTTGGGAAAAAAATGGATTCTCTGTGTAAATGTGATGTGGCTTGGTTATACTTAACCATTTAAGGACCGCAGTGTTAAACCCCCTAAAGACCAGGCCATTTTTCACTAAATAGGCCACTGCAGCTTTAAAGAGAACCTGTACTGAGTAAAAATATTTAAAATAAACACGTGAGGTAACTTCAAATGAACATTACATAGTTACCTTACCATCAGTTCCTCTCAGAAGCTCACCATTTTCTTCTTACAGTGATCCCTTCCAGTTCTGACAACATTTTGTCAGAAGTGAAATATATCAGTTGCTGTCCATAAAATATCAGTTGCTGTCAGTTATAGCTGAGAGGAAAACTGATGTACCAGGTAATGTCCATGTTTCCTTATGGCTCAAGTGGGCGATGTTACAATTTAACAGTGTGCTGACCAGAAAGCTGTTATGGGTAATGGCCCTTTTCAAAATGGAGGACGGAAAATTCCCTTGATCACAGTGAACAAACAGGACACGGGACAGGAGAAAGACACTGAGGAGTAGAGTACATGGAAGGTAAGTATGACTTGTGTATGCTTATTTTGACTTTTAATTTTCAGTTCAGGTTTCCTTTAAGGCCTCGCTGCAGGGCCGTACAACTCAGCACACAAGGGATTCCCCCCCCCCTCGCTTTTCTGCCCACCAACAGAGATTTTTGTTGGTGGGCCCTGATCGCTACCCCATCTTTTTACCCCAATTTTACTATTTTATTTACATTTTTTCCCCTGCCCTCCCTCCACTAGCTTCAGCCTATGACAGCCGATCACTCCAGTGTCTCCCAGGGGGACAGCTATGTCACACGGCTCAAATAGTTTACTATGTGGTATAGGCGCTCCTCTTTGCACTCTTAAACTATATGGCCAAATTTTAAGTAAATGTACCAACTCCACCCTGGCAGATCGCTACGTACGCTGGGGGGTATCACCTCCCTAAAGGACAATCTTTGTGTATGCGTACAGCGCTCCTACTCTGTGACACAGATTATATACAGCTTCTGCAATATGGCAATTAAGGTTTAGTGACCGTCCCTACTTAATAGTATAGGTATTAGTTAAATGTCAATGATCCTATCACATCAATGTCCTCTATTGTTCAGATCCAGTATCTAGATTAATCCTGCACAGTCCCGGATTCACATATATCAATTCAGTTGTATAAATCCTACATTCCACATCCCATTTGCATGACTCAGGACCACTGTACAATAATTTACTCTCACCGATGTCCAGAGGCTGACATATGTAGATATCAGCAAACGCGCTCCATTACTTATTCACACAGCAGTTTTCCTTGGCAACTTCCCCCTATATATGTCTCAAACAAACAAGAGGAAAAGGCATAGCGTAATCCTGCTTAAAACCGACTTTAAAAGCAACTTCCTCCACCAGTGATGTTTGCACAATCAAAGACACCCTTCGTGTGTGTGCTATCAACATGCACCCCACACCGCTGATACATATAGCGCTCACCAGATTGATTGGCTGACCGTCTATAGACCAGCAACTGCGTTTAGGGTGTTGTACATCAGAAGATTTCCACCAAATCAGCTATCTCCTTAAGAACTCAAAAGAAAGGTTTCCATAGCATAATACCGTTTATTTTAAAAAGATAAAACACAAAATTGCACTCACAAGTATAAATTAGATATGCGCATATCGTATATGGACGTCCTCATCCGCTCTCTCTCGTCTGCGTCTCCACTGCCGCCGCGCCTGAGGCCACGCCCTACCGGTTTCGTCAGTAATGACTCATCAGGGGCTTGCCCAGGCGTCGGCAGCGAGACGCTTTGAACTGTACTGTATGCTAATTACTTCCTCTAACCTGACGCTCCATTCCTCCGCTTGCCAGTACCTCCTGCCAGGCTACCAAAACTTTACAATATATTAAAATGATATTAAACTTACACAGATCCCCTCCTCGAGTTCCTAACTGATAACATGGGCATAAATATCTAATTTATACTTGTGAGTGCAATTTTGTGTTTTATCTTTTTAAAATAAACGGTATTATGCTATGGAAACCTTTCTTTTGAGTTCTTAAGGAGATAGCTGATTTGGTGGAAATCTTCTGATGTACAACACCCTAAACGCAGTTGCTGGTCTATAGACGGTCAGCCAATCAATCTGGTGAGCGCTATATGTATCAGCGGTGTGGGGTGCATGTTGATAGCACACACACGAAGGGTGTCTTTGATTGTGCAAACATCACTGGTGGAGGAAGTTGCTTTTAAAGTCGGTTTTAAGCAGGATTACGCTATGCCTTTTCCCCTTGTTTGTTTGAGACATATATAGGGGGAAGTTGCCAAGGAAAACTGCTGTGTGAATAAGTAATGGAGCGCGTTTGCTGATATCTACATATGTCAGCCTCTGGACATCGGTGAGAGTAAATTATTGTACAGTGGTCCTGAGTCATGCAAATGGGATGTGGAATGTAGGATTTATACAACTGAATTGATATATGTGAATCCGGGACTGTGCAGGATTAATCTAGATACTGGATCTGAACAATAGAGGACATTGATGTGATAGGATCATTGACATTTAACTAATACCTATACTATTAAGTAGGGACGGTCACTAAACCTTAATTGCCATATTGCAGAAGCTGTATATAATCTGTGTCACAGAGTAGGAGCGCTGTACGCATACACAAAGTATGTCACACGGCTGTCCCCAGTACAGCACTGCCTTAGATCCCAGCGCTGTACACTGTTATTAGATGGTGTTTTCACCGTCTAACCGTCTCCTAGCGCTGATCACCAATGGGAGACCGATGGCGGGGTGGAGCGGAGGTCCGTCACTCATGAGGAGATGTGTGTGCATCGGAGTGTGTGATCTCCTGCTAAAAAACAAGCCCACAGGACCTTACACTGGTCGGCGTTAGGCGGTCCTGGGGCTGTCGCCGCATCCATGATGACAATTGGCGTGGAGCGGTCCTCAAGAGGTTAAAGAGAACACAAGGTAGGCATTTTTGTTACAAAAAAAAACAAACAGGCTACTGGATCTGGTATCCTCAATTACTGCTGCTCTCTGCTGTTCCAGTGGCCAGATTTACTGTATGTTCTGTTTCAGTGACCCCTGGGATAATGATGCTGCAGCTCTGTGCTCTGTGCGTCTTAACACAGAGCAGGGAGGTGGGGGCGTGGTGGGGGAGAGGTGGAGCTGCCCAGGGAAAGGGGTCTTAGGAACACCCTCAGTGGCTGTTTTACAAGAGTACCTCTTCTGCAGGGGATGCTCCTTCCCCTTGAGACTGCGGCTGCATGTCAGCAATTTCAGGGGAGGGATTGACAGCGTGGCACAGGGGGTGCAGAGAGTGGTGTATAGGGGTCGCAGATACATGTCATGGACAAGGGGGAACATGTATCTGTGTCCCCCCTGCACCACCTTGGGTAATAGCAGTCTGTGGATTGTCTGAACTCCTCCTTTTATCCCACATGAGATGATCAGGTACCTGCTGGGAGGGCAGACAGAGTTACCTGGCTTATGTGCTGGCTGGTCTGCCTTTCTTCTGGGCCTTCTGCAACGTTGTCTGGTAGGTTCCCCATAGCATTTCCTGACCTTCTAGTGGACCTGCTCCCTCAAACCAACCATTGAGGCACCACAACTACCAGCATGCCCCATAGAAGAACTTCAATCCCCTTCATACCCCCATAAAGGCATGCCAGCGCCCAGCATGGCACCACATCACCCAGCATGCCCCATAGAGGTACCATAGCACCCAGCATACCCCATATTGATGCACCATAGATCCCAGCATGCCTGCCAGTGAGGCACCACAACTCACAGCATGCACCCATAGAGACTCCACTGCTCTATGAGGGTATGCTGGGAGCTGTGGTACCTTTATAGTAATATCCTGGGAGTTATTGTGCCTCAATGGGGGCATGCTGGGAGCTGTGGTGCACCAATGGGGGCATTCTGGGTGCTGTGGTGCCTCTATGGGGGCCAGGGGTGCTCAGATACCCCTTTTTCAGAATACAAATTGATCCGGATACCCAGATATCCATATCCATATCGGATATCCGAATCTGTACTTTCAGATATAGTGGGCTGTAAATTGCTTTTAAAACTTTTTTTAGGGTAAACCAGGCATGTAGCATTATGTTTTTTAAAGGGAAACACTAATTGATGATGTGGGGACCTAAACCCCTTCCCCCCCCCCCCCCCCACACACACACACACAAAAATGGCTGTCAATTAACATCAGGACTAGATTCCAGACAGCGGTCGTGCAGCCCACATTGTGTCCAAAGTCCAACCGCACATCTGGGACATGACAGTTTTAGCCCAGATACCTCCAAAAAATGATGCAGCAATTGTGTTTTGGGTTAAATATAGAGATGTCGCGAACCTCCGATTTTCGGTTCGCGAACCGGGTTCGCGAACTTCCGCGGAAGGTTCGGTTCGCGGAAAAGTTCGCGAACCGCAATAGACTTCAATGGGGAGGCGAACTTTGAAAAATTGAAAAAATTATGCTGGCCACAAAAGTGATGGAAAAGATGTTTCAAGGGGTCTAACACCTGGAGGGGGGCATGGCGGAGTAGGATACACGCCAAAAGTCCCGGGGAAAAATCTGGATGTGACGCAAAGCAGCGTTTTAAGGTCAGAAATCACATTGAATGCTAAATTGCAGGCCTAACGTGCTTTCAAACATCTTGCATGTGTATACATCAATCAGGGAGTGTAATTAGAGTACTGCTTCACACTGACACACCAAACTCACTGTGTAACGCACCGCAAACAGCTGTTTGTGTAGTGACGGCCATGCTGGACTACTGCGCAACATGGCGAGATTGCTCTTCCTCACTCAGTGATGTCAGGTAATGTGTGACTTCCTTCTCAACTTTCCATGGCATTGTTAAAAAGCTTACGTTTTGTTTTTAAATTACATTTTCTACTTGCTGTGTACTTGTTCAGTACCGAGAATCCTGTGGAGGCGGGCAAGTCTGCCATTGTGACCCCGGCTAATGGCCGGGGAATGAGGGGTTTGAATCCGGTGTGGAGCTTGAGCAACGGCTACCACTACACATCCAAGGAGGGCAGCAGGCAGGCATGCACGCCCGCCCCGAGGTAGTGACCAAAAATAACAATACAGGAGGAGGACTTTCGAGGCCCTGCTGTGTATTTGAAATGAATGTACTTTAAATCCTTTAACGAGAACCAGTTATGGCGGGCAAAGATGACACCACATTCCTTTCACGAGAATCATATGGAGGTGGGCAAGTCTGCCATTTGTGACCCCGGGTAATGGCCGGGGAATGAGGGATGGAATCCGGTGTGGAGCCTGAGAAACGGCTACCACTACACATCCAAGGAGGGCAGCAGGCAGGCATGCACGCCCGCCCCGAGGTAGTGACCAAAAATAACAGTACAGGAGGCGGACTTTCGAGGCCCTGCTGTGTGTTTGAAATGAATTAACTTTAAATCCTTTAACGGGAATCCATTATTGTCACCGCGGAGAATGAAGGTTGGATTCCGGCCCGAAGTGGGAGCCTGCTGAGACCCATGCTGTAGCTGCCCTGACCGTGCTTTGCAGACCAGGCATCTGTGGTCAGATGGACCCTTGAGCCAGCGGAAGACAAACCAAGTCGAAAGCATTTGCCAAGAATGTTTTACGGAGGGCAAGTTTTTTTGCCCTTTTTTTTACATTTTTTGAAAATGATAGATGGTTGTATTTTTAAATTGTTTGAAAGTTTAGATGCTTGTATTTTTAAATTGTTTGAAAGTTTAGATAATTGTATTTTTAAATTGTTTAAAAGTGTATCCATTCTTCCTCCCCCCAGCCACGAACAATACCATGGGAACGTGGAGCAGCAGAAGCCTACTGTGACGGCTGCCGCAGTTGTTCTCCGCGGCTTGTCTTTTGAGGGGTGCTGCTTTTCCTCAGGTGTTCTTGCCAATCATAGCTGTTTGGGCCTTCTCTCCAGGTGCCTTCGTAAAGCAATTGTCCCTATGTGAGAGTTGGCCTTTCCACGGCTCAATTTTTGCTAGCAGAGACAACAGATGGCTTTGCTCCAATCTGAGACACACACGTTAAAAAATGTCCAAACCGCTGAGCCCCCCTGGGCTGATAGCGCTACGGTGGCATCAGCAGCTGAGGTTGAAGGGCATGTTGGCTGTCTGGCCATAGCGGGCGATACATGGCGCCGGACACTGCCCCCAGCTGTTTCTGAGGACGAGCTCCCTCTTGTATTGCGTTCCGGAGTTGGAGCCTGATCAACGTCTACCACCACACATCCAGGCAAGGAGGGAGGCAGGCAGGCATGCACGCCCGCCCCGAGGTAGTGACCAAAAATAACAATACAGGACTCAGGAGGACCTTTTGCGGCCCTAATTGAAATGAATTAACTTTAAATCCTTTAAAGGGAATCCGTTATGGAGGGCAAGTCTGCCATTGTCACCGCGGGGAATGAAGGTTAGATTCCGGCCCGAAGTGGGAGCCTGCTGAGACCCATGCTGTAGCTGCCCTGACCGTGCTTTGCAGGCCAGGCATCTGTGGTCAGATGGACCCTTGAGCCAGCGGAAGACAAACCAAGTCGAAAGCATTTGCCAAGAATGTTTTATGGAGGGCACGTTTTTTTGCCCTTTTTTTTAAATTTTTTGAAAATGATAGATGGTTGTATTTTTAAATTGTTTGAAAGTTTAGAAGGTTGTATTTTTAAATTGTTTGAAAGTGTATCCATTCAAGTGCAAGTTATGCACTGACTGCCAGGTATAATGTGCAGTCACAGATGCAGTGAAAGGTATGCAGTGACTGCAAACAGCCGTTTGTGTAGTGACGGCCGTGCTGGACCGGTGCGCACCATGACGAGAGTGCAGGTGATGGTAGCTTTTCAGCCCATATGCTCGCCCGGCTGATGTAGCTGAATGACAGAACAGTGACTGTCCAGTTGATCAAATTTGGTCTGACCACAATGAAGCAACGACCTTATTATCTTTTGTGTGCCACCCCCACCCGAGACTCTCAAATAGCCGGCGGTCATTGCTTCATTGTGATGCGCAAACCCCTTCACCGCGGCAAGGTAATGATCACGAAGGGGGATGGGCACATGTACACGCACCAGAAAAATTAGTGTAGCGGCCGCTGCTAGCAGCGGCCTTAAAAAATTCAGGAATCCGCCTAGAGTCCTGGACCCTGTTGGTAGTGGCGGAGAAGGCAGTCAAGCGGCCTGCAGGCAGAGATGCTGTGTGTGGGGACTGACTTAGTCTTCGGTCGTGCAGTAGCCCTCCGTGATCCATTCCTCATTCATTTTGATAAAGGTCAGGTACTGAACACTGTCGTGACTTAGGCGACTTCTCTTCTCAGTAACTATGCCTCCAGCTGCACTGAAGGTCCTTTATGACAGGACGCTTGCGGCAGGGCAAGAGAGAAGTTGTATGGCAAATTGGGACAGCTCTGGCCACAGGTCAAGCCTGCGCAACCAGTAGTCCAAGGGTTCAGCTTCGCTTTTTGCAGAGTCTACATCCACACTAAAGGCCAGGTAGTCGGCTGCCTGCCGGTCCAGGCGTTGGTGGAGGGTGGATCCGGAAGGACTATGGCGAGGAGTTGGACTAAAGAACGTCCGCATGTCCGACATCACCCTGAGATCGCTGGAGCGTCCTGTTCTTACCTGCGTGGACTTGGGAGGAGGAGGGTTACTGCCAGTGGTACCTTGATTGCGTTGTGCAGCCACATCACCCTTAAATGCATTGTAAAGCATCATCGACAGCTTGTTCTGCAAGTGCTGCATCCTTTCCGCCTTTTGTTGAGTTGGTAAGAGTTCCGCCACTTTGTGCCTGTACCGAGGGTCTAGTAGCGTGGCCACCCAGTACAGGTCATTCGTCTTGAGTTTTTTGATACGGGGGTCCCTCAACAGGCTGGACAACATGAAAGAGGACATCTGCACAAATCTGGATGCAGACGTACTCTCCATCTCCTCTTGCTCTTCCTCAGTGATGGGACACAACTCCTCTTCCTCCCCCCAGCCACGAACAATACCACGGGAACGTGGAGCAGCAGAAACCCCCTGTGATGGCTGCTGTGGTTGTTCTCCTTCTGCTGCCTCTTCCTCCTCCACAGAAACACCTTCCTCATCATCACCATCATCAGAGTCTGACTCCTCTCCTTCCCCACACGACTCCTCTTCTTCCTCTTCCTCCCCCCTCTGTGCTGCCGCCGGTGTTGTGGAAACATCGGGTTCGTGTGTAAATGGCTCCCACGACTCCTGCTGCCCTAACTCTTCTTGTTCACGCTCCTCCACAGCTGTATCCACCACTCTACGCACGGCACGCTCCAGGAAGTAGGCGTAGGGGATCAAGTCGCTGATGGTGCCCTCATCGCGACTCACCAGTTTGGTCACCTCATCAAATGGCTCCATGACCCTGCATGCATTTCGCATCAGTGTCCAGTTGTTGGGCCACAACATCCCCATCCTCCCAGATTGTGTCCTTGTACTGTAATGATACAGGTACTGGGTAACGGCTTTCTCCTGGTCTAGCAGGCGAGAGAACATCAGCAGGGTGGAATTCCAGCGAGTCGGGCTATCGCAAATCAGGCGTCTCACCGGCAAGTTGTTTCTATGCTGAATGTCCGCAAAGTGTGCCATGGCCTTGTAAGAGCGCCTGAAATGCCCACACAACTTCCTGGCCTGCTTCAGGACATTATCTAAGCCTGGGTACTTGGACACAAATCTTTGCACGACCAGATTAAGCACATGTGCCATGCAGGGTATGTGTGTCAGCTTTCCCAAATTCAACGCAGCAATGAGATTGCTGCCGTTGTCACACACCACGTTGCCGATCTCAAGCTTGTGTGGGGTCAGCCATTGCTCCACCTGTTTGTTAAGAGCAGCCAGGAGAGCTGCTCCAGTGTGACTCTCTGCTTTCAGGCAAGACATGTCTAACACTGCAAGACACCGTCGCACCTGGCATGCAGCATAGGCCCTGGGGTGCTGGGGCTGTGTAGCTGGAGAGGAGATGGCAGCACCAGCCGAGGAGGAGGAGAATGATGACAGCGAAGCGGTGATAGCAGGTGGAGAGGAGGTGGCTGGAGGTCGGTCCTCTGCGCAGCCACGTACTCTCTGCTTGCTGCCATCGGTCACCAGGTTGACCCAATGGGCTGTGTATGTAATGTAGTGGCCCTGCCCGTGCTTGGCAGACCAGGCATACGTGGTCAGGTGGACCCTTGACCCAACGCTGTGTGCCAGAGATGACACCACTTGCCTCTCAACTGCACGGTACAGTTTGGGTATGGCCTTTTGTGAAAAATAATTGCGGCCTGGTATCTTCCACTGCGGTGTACCAATGGCCACAAACTTACGGTAAGCCTCCGACTCCACCAGCTTGTATGGTAATAGCTGGCGAGCTAATAGTTCCGCCACGCCAGCTGTCAGACGCCGGGCAAGAGGGTGACTGGCAGAGATTTGCTTCTTACGCTCAAATACTTCCTTCACGGACAGCTGGGTACTGCTGTGGGCAGAGGAGAAGGAACCGCTCAAGGGAAGAGGCGGTGTGGAGGAGGGTGGCTGTGAAGGTGCAAGGGAGAAAGTGGATGAAGACGATGCACCTGAAGGAGGAAGAGGAGAAGGAGGGTGGCTTGCCTTTTGAGGGGTGCTGCTTTTCCTCAGGTGTTCTTGCCATAGCTGTTTGTGCCTTCTCTCCAGGTGCCTTCGTAAGGCACTTGTCCCTACATGAGAGTTGGCCTTTTCACGGCTCAATTTTTGCTGGCAGAGACAACAGATGGCTTTGCTCTGATCTGAGACACACACGTTAAAAAATTTCCAAACCGCTGAACCCCCCTGGGGTGATGGCGCTAGGGTGGCATCAGCAGCTGACGTTGAAGGGCATGTTGGCTGGCTGGCCATAGCTGGTGATACATGGCGCCGGACACTGCCCCCAGCTGTTTCTGAGGACGAGCTCCCTCTGCTTCTATCATGGAGTCGTCTCCTCCTACTCCTCTCTGACTCCTCCTCTGAACTGTCCACCTGGTCATCTCCTCTACCGGGAACATATGTGATATAATCGTCATCATAATCCTCCTGGCCAGCTGCGCTTTCCTCAGACACCTCCTCAAGTGCACCAACTTCAGGTGGTGCACCATCATCCCCATCCACACACGTTACGTCAATACTATCGCTACCTAACTCAGACGTAGGAGGTGGTGTACCTGCGCCTTCTTGTTGTTGTTGCAGTAGTGGCTGGGAATCAGTGATTTCACCACCACCACCAAATAACTCCTGCGAAGTGTCAAATGCAGCGGATGTGGTGCTTGCTGTAGCGCTGGTGGCTGCGGGAGATGAGGTGTTCTGTATTAAATACTCAATCACCTCCTCACGATTTTGGGAAGTGATGGCACGTGCCTTCTTCTGAGCACTGTATTTTGGGGCAGGTCCGCACGAAATCACAGCAACACCACCTCGCACAGCCACAGACCTGCCGGTGCCTGGTGGCCTTCCTCTGGGTCTGCCTCTACCTCTTCCTCTACCTGGTTTGTCCATTTTGTCCATATCCTGGGTATGCTAGCTATATGCAGTGAGGTGGGTTCTCACTCAACACAACAGGTAGTTAGATGCAGTGAGCTGGGTTCACTGAACAGTAAAGGTACTTAAGATGCAGTTAGGTGGGTTCTCACTCAACACAACAGGTAGTTAGATGCAGCGAGGTGGCCAGGTGGGTTCACACTCAACACAACAGGTAGTTAGATGCAGTGAGCTGGTTCACTCAACAGTAAAGGTACTTAAGATGCAGTGAGGTGGGTTCTCACTCAACACAACAAGTAGTTAGATGCAGCGAGGTGGCCAGGTGGGTTCACACTCAACACAACAGGTAGTTAGATGCAGTGAGCTGGGTTCACTCAACACAACGCTAGGTATATCCAGTGATGAGGTGGGTTAAGTAAACACAACAGGTACTGGGTAGTTAGATGCAGTGAGCTGGGTTCACTCAACACAAAGCTAGGTATATGCAGTGATGAGGTGGGTTAAGTAAACACAACAGGTACTGGGGTATATGCAGTACTGGGTAGTACAATGTGCAGCTCCCTGTCACACACACAGGTAGTCAGTCACTGAATGTGCTGGGCTGCTGGCAGTGGCACACACAATATTAATTAGCAAGGCTGTGCATGCAACAAAAGTGTCAGTTTGACACACAGAAAAAAAAAATGTACAGGTTGAGCTCTGAAAAGAGCTGTTGCTGGGTGCTTTAAAAGCAATAATAATCAGTCAGGAGCAAGCAAAGCAGCCTAGAACCTAACTAATCTGTCCCTAGGAGAAAAAGTCTGCAGCAGCTGTCCCTTTCCTCTCTCTAGCAGGCACACGAGTGAGGCTAATGGCGGCCGGACCCTGCCTTATATAAGGGGGGTGGGGCTCCAGGGCTTAGTGTAGCCTGAATGGCTACAATGTGCCTGCTGACTTTGATGCAGAGGGTCAAAGCTGACCCTCATAGTGCATTATGGGGCGAATCGAACTTCCGCAAAAGTTCACCTGGTGCAGGCGAATGCGAACCCCCTAAGTTCGCCTGGAACCGTTCGCCGGCGAACCGTTCGCTACACCTCTAGTTAAATATAGGTGGTATCAGCACAGCAGCAGTGGCCTGTGGCACCCTGGCAGTGGGAGCAGCAAAGGCAGCAGGAGCAAGGTAATGCAGCAGCAGCAGGTGTAACATCTGCCAGAAGCATGCCGGACGTTGCACTTGGCAGTGGCATGGTGCACTTGGCACGTGGCACTTTGCACTTGGCACTTGGCACTTTGCACGTGTCACGTGCGAAGTGCCAAGTGCAAAGTGACAAGTGACAAGTGACGAGTGACTGTCAGACAGCAGAGGAGAAGACACTAGTGCACACTAACTGTCACACTGCTCACAGCACAGCAGTTCTGTAGTAAGCTAACACAGTAGTACTACTACTCTAACAACTAACTAGCACTGACTGCAGTACTACTAACTACACAATAACACAGTAATCCTATTCCCTAACTATACTGTAGCTAAGGTTAATAGCAGGCCAGCAGCTGGCCTGGTCTATGGATAGCACACACACAGACACATAGCAGCTGCCTGCAGCAGCCCTGCAGCACACACTCTGACTGTCACTGAATGAAATCTAGCTCGCTAGCTACCTAATTAACAATACACTAGTGAAGGGGTTAATCACTGAACAGCTTTAGGTGTATCACTGTATACAACACTTGCTAGGCCAGCAGCACTGGAGCATGTCTCTCAGTGAGCATTCACAAACAAGGACAAGATTTCTCATCATGGCAGCCCTCCTTAATATACAGGGGGGGCCTGGCCAGGGTTTCTTTCTGTGATTGGGTGCCAGGGCTTAGGCTGGGAGCCTATTGATTGGCTCAATGAGGTCAGGTGGGGCTGGCCAGGGTTCCCTTCTGTGATTGGTTGCTAGGGCTTCTGCTGGGAGCCCTCTGATTGGCTCAATGACATAAGGGATGTCATCTCCTTAGTATACAGTATCCGGATTTGGATATCCGTGTGTATATCCGCGGATATCCGGGTATGCGACCAAATATCCGCATAGTGCAATGCGGATTAGGGCCCAGGTATCCGGAATCCGAATCCAGTCGGATAGCTGAAAAAAGGTCGGATATACGGGTTACCTGGATATCTGGAATACGGATGAGCACCAATGATGGGGGCATGCTGGGTGCTTCGGTTCCTGTATGGGGGCATGGTAGGTGCTTCTATGGGGCATATGCTAGGTGCTCTTTGAGACATCCGCCTGGGGTTTTCTTTCCGTTCTACTGCCTGCAATTAACGCTATTCCGGATAAGTATATTGCCTCTTTATTACTTGTGTCACTTTTCCAGTACGCAGGATCATATTAACAGCTTATTGAGTGTCACTGCCTCACATGTTCTTTTGCACTTGTGTATTCTTTTTTATCATATTGCATCTGGTTGATTGGTTTGCATCATAGTGATGGTATAATTACTTTTTGCATTGTGTGTTCACATGATAATTGTCACCTAGTTCCTATATCACTTTTTTCTAGCAATATACTGAACGGGTTCAATCACTGGGGACGGGGTAGCTCTGTATTGAGCACCCCATGGTGTTATCCCTTAAAAGCTATAGTTATATACTCAGACTACATGGCGCTCATCACTTATATCACTTATATATAAATATGTATAGGATTATGCATTCATATTACAGGCAGTTTGATCTTTTTTTAATTGTGTGTATCATTGTTTCTATAGTGATTATTGATTAATTGTTAATAAACATTTGTACTTTTGAATACTACAATTGTGGGGTGCTGCTTTTAAAGAGAACCTGAGGTGGTTTCTAAGAATGATATCCGCACACAGAGGCTGGATCTGCCTATACAGCCCAGCCTCTGTTGCTATCTCAATCCCCCCTAAGTTCCCCCTGCGCTCTGCTATCCCTCATAAATCACAGCCGCGCTGTCGACACGCAGCGGGTTGTGTTTACCTATGTAGTGTCTCTCTCGCCTCTTCCCCCGCCTCCTGCATAGCTCCGGTCCAATCAGCGTGGAGGGAAGGGACGCGGGCGGGGACCGGAGCTATGGAGGAGGCGGAGGAGCGGCGAGAGTGACACTACATAGGTAAACACAGCCCGCTGCGACATGCTGCGTGTAGACAGTGCGGCTGTGATTTATGGGGGCATAGCAGAGCGCAGGGGGAACTTAGAGGGGATTGAGATAACAACAGAGGCTGGGCAATATAAGCAGACGCAGCCTCTGTGTGCGGATATCATTCTTAGAAACCACCTTGCGTTCTCTTTAGGGACCTGTCCTTTATCCGTTTCTCTGTAACCACATTGGTCCTAGCACACACAATAGATAGTGTTGCTGAGATATCTCTCTGTAGAAATCTGACAGAACTGACGTGTTATGAACTAACCCATGTCCTCATGTGGGATTATCAGGGTTTTCCTTATTTTCAAAAGCGAAGTAAAGGGCAGTTGCTCTGCCCTACTGCCAGAATAGTGTGCAAACAGGTAGAAGGGCAGCCTGCATCTTTGCATAGATCCTCTTCGGGGAGTACTTTTGTAAATAAAAAATGGAATACTTAGAATCCCCCATGAAGAGATGGACTAGTCAAAGACCTGCCACATTTTTACTAATTACTGTAGGTGACAGCAATATAGGATAAAAGTTATTTATAGCTCACTTAACTCTAGAAGAAACATACTTCTTATTTGCTTGTGTTTAAATCGGGGGTGCCCAATACGTTGATCACGATCTACCAGTAGATCATGAATGACTGCTGGTTAGATTGCGGTTGGATGCTTTGAAATAGTGCTCCGCACGCTACAAGTGCTGTGTCAACGTACTGTCAAACTGTGCTGCTTTTGCATTATGCAGAACAGTGCGCTACCAGTCAAAGATGGCAAAGAGAGAGGTGCAGTGAAGGGAGAGACAGTATCCATGGCCCCTCCCCTCTGGGCAGTTCACAGGCAGCGATGTGGCCCTGCCCCTTTAGCAGTTCCTGCAGGCTGGATGGGGGTGTGGCAGACCAAAGTGCTTGAGGTTGAAGAAGAAAGGCTGCTAATACTGCTAATGGGAGCTGCTAATACTGGGGACACATTTATCTATTGGGGAGAGGGACTGCCAATTTTTGTTGTTGGGGGGGGAGTACTTACTCTAACTCAGTAGTTTCTTAAGTAGCTCTCTAGCCTTAAAAGTGTGAGCACACCTGAGCACACCTGGTTTACATGTATTTTAAGCGTTACAGTTTTTGCGATAGTGGTCATTTAACTCCTTCCTGGTGCCCAAGGGGACCCCAGATCTTTTACAGATCCTAGCAGCACCCTTGGCTGTAAACGGGTTTAAAGGACATCCAATGTGAAAAAAAAAATTGTATCTATCCTCCTTCTCCTAAAAATGACAGTTTCACTTTATATTTAAATCTAGTTTTTAAGTTTTTACTGTTTAATCGTCTCTGCTCAGTGACACCTTCATTGAAGTATGCCAGAGCTAATGTCTATGAATTATTGACCCTTTTTATCTCTTTCCTGCTCCAGGAAGCCATTTACTGACAGGAAAGCATTTTATGGCTGTAATTACTTATCAATGAGGGTTATGCTATAATCTGACCGGGTCTTGACCCAGATAGAAACTGTCACTTGCACACCTGATGTTTAACTCTTTCAGGCAGAGAAAGAAAAAAGAAACACAGCCTATTTATTTGTGTGCTAGGCACTGTACATACACATGTCTATCTCATTATGTCTAATGTCACCTCGGTTGTCCTTTAACTGCTTGCCGACCGCGTCACGCCGTGGGGCGTGGCCGCGGCAGAAGCCCCAGGACCAGCTAACGCCTATTGGCGTAAAGTCCTGGGGCAGCAGTTTGCAGGAGATCGCGCACAGGCTGCGCGCACATCTCCTGCCTGGTGGGCGGAGCAGTGCTCCGCCTTCAGTCTCCGAACGGCGATCGAAGACTGTTACACGATCTGCAGCAGCGCTGTACTGGGGATAGCCGTGTGACACTGCTGTCCTCCTGCGGGACAAGAGAGTGATCGGCTGTCATAGGCAGAAGCCTATGACAGCCGATCGCCGTGATTGGCCGGCTGGAGGGAGGGAGGGGATTTGGGGGGAAAAAAATAGCAAGAAATATAAAAAAATAAAAACAAATAAATATTTATTTTAAAAACAATAAACACGGGGGGGGGGGGGCGATCAGACCCCACCAACAGAGAGCTCTGTTGGTGGGGAGAAAATGGGGGGGGGGAATAACTTGTGTGCAGAGTTGTTCGGCCCTGCAGCTTGGCCTTAAAGCTGCAGTGGCCAATTAAGCAGGAAATAGCTTGGTCACTAGGGTGGTTTAACACCATGGTCCTCAAGAGGTTAAAGAGTTTGTCAATCATATAGAAACAATTCCTCACCATTACAAGTTTCTTGTTGTCTGGCAAGAAAATTAAGAAAATAAAACTCTCAGAAATCAGAAATCTTGTTTATTGTGTTAAATTGTGTTAAATTGTTACAGCATTTCATAAGCATATTGTAAATTCACAATTATATGATTGATAGGGCCAATCTTGGGCCTGATCTCTTAACAGTGGAAAATCATAAAAATCACACTTAAGAACAAAAAACTAACAAACAAAAGAAAAAAGCTCAGACAAAAAAACAAGCAAAAAAGAAAGCCAGCCTACACCATTTGCTTCATTTGGAAAATAATGAAATTCAATCTCCTAAAGAAAAACACTTGTAAATTATTTCTAATAATGGTTTAAGCTCGATGAAAAGGTGTTAGCGGCGCCCATACTTATGAGAACTGCCACTTTTTGTGTTCCAGTGATATTCGAAGTGGTGTTTGGTAGGAGAAGTAACGAACTCGTAATGGATTCCTTGTCCTCCAGACATGCTACTGCCTCCTGTAACAAAGATTCATATGTCAGTGACTCCATTCACTTTCATTGCGACCGGTTTCACACGGTTTCACGGTTGTTGTGCGATCGGCTGATCGCACCGCAACGCCAAAATAAGCTTATGGAGTTTTCTGCGGCAGTGCGCGGTAATCTCCATTCTGGCTTCAGGCCAAGCAGGAAGTGAGGCTTTCTAATGTTCACTTCCTGTGTCTGGAATTCGAATTGCGCGGACGTGTACTGGAAAAATACGGTTCCGCTCATGCGCGCCACAACGCGATAGTCAAAAAACTTTAGACAACCAAAGATAGTAATTTAGAGTACATATGTATTATGTAAATTGGGTTTCATTTATTCATCCACTAAGGTGCATGTTGAATCTTCATCTAAAGTCACCCATACATGGTACAATTTCTTATTTATTTTGTTTTTGGATTAGATAATTTCGTCAATTATTCAGGTAGATCAAATATAAAGATTTTTTACAACATATCCGATCGGATTTTTATAGAAAAAAAATAGGATAAACGTTTGTTTTTCTTGATCGAAAAAAAAGATTATTTTTGACTTTCATTCGATTTGATGATTTTGGTTGAATAAACAGGAAAATTGAAAGTTTTTATTGTACCTTGTATGGGTTCCATAAGTGTGCAGCCTCAGAAGAAGTGTCTCATTGCGCAAAACCATTAGACAACCTGACAACCACTATTTCACCAGCCCCCAAGGACACCCAATAGGAGATTGTGTTATTCACCACTTTGATTGAATAAATTAATCCCGATTTGCATAAGTAGTGGGGACACAAAACAATAAAATACAGATTCTCTTAGCAAAATGTTAATACGGTAATATATAAACATTGCAAGTATGAACATGTTAGAATGGAGAACAATGCAAGGCAAATTAATGGCTACAAATAAGGATGGTCGGATTTCCGACTCAGATGAAATCCTGCATTCCGAGAAGTGTCTTTCTGATTTCCATAGGCAAGGAACACGCTCCTCTGTCAAAGTCAGGTCTCACCTGGATTCAGATGGCTGCCTGTGAGATACAGTCTGCATGCGCTAGAGTCCCTTTAAATCGCCAGGGACCAGGCTCCCAGGTTGACAGCATGGTGGAATCATCTGGAGTACATGGCCCGGTCACGGTGGTGATTTATGGGGACACTGGGGCATACAGGCTGTATCTCACCTACAGCCATCAGAATCCAGGTGCAACCTGTCTTTGACAGAGAAGCGTGTTCCTTGCCTATTGTTTTTAGAGTGCTCTTTTTCTTTTTTCTTTAATACAGTGGCTTCCAAGAGCTGCCTAAACCAGGTTACCTGATCGCACTAAAACGGGGGTTTTATCCAGATTCTCGCCAACAGACTCTTTCCGATTTCCATGTAATTCCAAAAACTGCAGAATGTTTTGGGGTTTTGTTTTTTTTTTGCTATTTTTTCACATACATGATTAACAAGCCCCTACTGGACAGGCGACCCTGAGATTGGAATGGTAATCGTCTATAACCGCAACCGGACCCCAGCTCCAGAGGGTTCAGATACTGATCTCCTTCAGCCACCAACCACTGGGGAGGGGTTATGGTAATGATCACCACTATGTGTGCACAGAACAGCAGCAGACTGCAGGTTCAGCTGCAGCCATTCCTGTGGCTGTTTAGATGATCACATGAGGAAGGGCACCCCCCACAGGAGTAGAGATGTGTATGATGCAGCACTGGGGGGTCCATTATTAATGATTGATGCAATGCTAGGTTTGTTGCTTACAAATAACTGTGCTTTTTATGACAATTAAAGACAAGGAGGTTGATTACTAAGCTTCGTTGCTAACAAAGCGCTCTTTTAGCTATCTGAGCCCAGCGTAATTTATCAGCGCACGCTATGGCTGCATAGCGTGCGCAGGGGATAATAACACTCCCTGCTGTCATTAAGCTGTGCTGCTGTAGCAGCGAAGCTTAGTAAATCAACATCAAAGATTGTTGCAAACAGCTGAGGGTTTCCTGTCTGTCTGTCTGTCTGTCTGTCTTTGTGTGGTTAGTTTTTGAACACAGTAATCATATGTTATAAACTGAGCAATAAAAAAAAGTACCTGTGCTGCCTGAAACTCCGCCTCCTAGACCACCCAATCCTCCCCCTCCTAGACCTGCAAAGGAGAAAAAAATGTTACAAAATGATTACTGGCCACAGAAACCCATATTTAACAAACAGGACTGAGAAAGTAATGGGAGGTGGGGGTGGGGGGGCTGGATGAATGGAATAATAATCACAAGTCAAAACATTCTTCTGACTACTCACTCAGTCCACCGGATCCTGTCCCTCCTCCAGCTTTCATAAAATAAGAAAAAAAGGTATACAAATATAAACTTATGTAATATTACACAGAACTTGACAGAGTACATAGTCATGTCACTGGCTGTCCGCAGTGGTGCTCACAACCTAATCGCTACCATAGTCATAGTCTAATGTCCTACCATATTATTATGTATTTATTTACATAGCACTGACATCTTCTGCAGCACATTACAGAGTACATAGTCATGTCACTGACTGTCCTCAGAGGAGCTCACAATCTTATCCCACCATAGTCATAGCCTAATGTCCTACCATATTAATATTATGCATTTATATAGCACCAACATCTTCTGCAGCACTTTACAGTGTACATAGTCATGTCACACTCACTAACTGTCCTTAGAGAAGCTCACAGTCTTACACCACCATAGTCATAGTCTAATTTACTAATGATGAATATGGAGGAGAGAGCGGGTTTCAAAGCCCTGCTGTACAACATTTTTCTGACTACTCACTCAGTGCACCTTCCAGCGCTCCTCCGGCTCCGGTCAGGACATCACCTTTTACAAATATAATTTATAAATGTTATTACACTTAAAACACACAACCCAGGTCCTAATACATTAAACTTTATCATTCCATGACCTTATATTACATGATATATTTTCAACACCCAGAAAATAAAAACAAACAAATACAAAAAAAAATTATATAAAATAATATATGCAGACCTAAATAACAGTGCTGTGTAAGTCTTTTTTTAGTATTAGCTCTTTCCAGTCCTATGTCCCAATCGCCCACATCCCCCCAGGCACTTACATTTTTCGGTATGCTGGGGGGAGGGAGCAGTGATGATTAAGGGGCCTGTACCTCTTTGCAATAGAGGGAGGAGGTGGCCTAGCATCCATGGGGGGGGGGGGGGGGGGCGGAGGCAGCACCAGCTCATGAGACGAAGCTCCGCCCCTTGCAAGCGCACCAACATAATTCCATTATTACGTGCCACCGCAAAGGTGCTGGAGGAAATCACATAAGGGGATGCTGTGCAGGTCCAGATATGTCAGTGGGACCCCTACAGCAAACCTAAATGTGCCCACATGATATTTATATTACCTGGCTTAGTGACTGTGGATAGTGCCAGTGTTGGTCAGCATGTCAGACTTGGTCCAACACTGAATAGGATGATGTTGTGCCAGATTTTATCTGGTGTGACAAAGTGCCAGGCAAAGGGCCACGCTCTTTGTCAAAAGTGGTTTGCGATAGATGGTATGTTACACCCGGGGTCAGGCGCTACATCTTGTAGCAGCTCCGGAAGATAGGCTTTTGCTGACTGTCAAGAGTGGCAGTGGGTAAAGTCTTGATGTTGGGTCCGGAGCTGACCAGATGTAGAGCAGGGCGGGGTCACCAGGTCCTGGGGGGATAATTTTGCAGGATTCTGTGGCCTTCTTCCTGTCTGGCCCACAAAGGGTTAGCAACAGAGCTAATAAGCCTCTGGAGAGGTGAGAGAGAGGTGTGTCCAGCAGGTCCTGCCAGTCTGCATGCAGGGCCGGTTCTCTCATGAAACAATGTGCAACATTTGCAGCATTTCTGTACTGTGTGTACCTTCCTGAGGAGGAATGGAGGAGTGGCTGAGGGTGAGCAGTCTGTTTGTCACAGCCTCACAGCCAGCCAGTGTGCTATTGTGTTGAGCTGCAGCATGTCTTGTGAGAACATTAAATGAAGAAGAGTAAAATGGGGGGGGGGGGGGGGGCGCATCCTCCCAAGTTTGCCTCAGGCAACAAAAAGTCTAGAACCAGCCCTGTCTGCATGGAAAAGGAATCTGTTTGTTTCCAGGATAGGGTTGCAACCTCAACCTTTAAATACTGGCACATATGATTAATACATGCCTTGTGGCTAATTAGTTTAGCCCCAGAACCTGTATAATTCATATGTGTCGGTGTTTAAAGGGATGAGGTGGCAACACTGTTCCAGGAAGTAGCTCTTCTGAGAAGCTGCTACAGGTGACTGCATGTGTTTGGACTGACGTTTTGTGTTGCTCAATGCTGAAAGTAAGCACCCGGCTGGAATTGGCCTTACCTTTGTTTTGTGGATTTACTTTATGACTGAACTGCAAACTGTTGCTTGTGAACCTGCTGCCAAATAAACTTTGATTCAGTTTGAATACAAACCTGCTTTGAGCTGTTCTTACTATGTTGAGATGTTCCTACTAAGGCCCGGTTCACATTAGTGTTCGCTATCCGGATTTCCCGGATCTGATCCGGACCGCATACTGTACAAACGGAACGTACGGTCCGCATAGCAATGCAAAGGCTATGCGGACGTTCACATACGTACGTTCCGTACAGTACGGATCCGGACCGGATCCGGACAGTTTTCCAACATGCGCTATTTTTTGGACCGGAGCCGGACCTGAGCCTGACAGCACCATCCGGAACACAGAAACCAATGGGGAATGGAAGGCACAGAACACACTGCATACAAAAACCTGACGTTCTACCCCGCTTCCTATGCGTATACAAGCGGCCATTCCGGATGGGGACACATGGGCCAAGCATGTCTGGAGTGGAGCAGCAGTGACAGACGTGCTGGAGCTGTTTGGCAGAATGTCGGAGGCGGGGGTGAGGCCTACAGCGGAGGAACCTGATTCTACAGGTGCACCAGGTGCACCTTCTGCTGACCAACATTTTTTTCTTAAAATTTCGCTATTTTTTGCCCACGGATCCGGATGGCAGCCTGATGCATGCCTGATACAAACGGACCGGATCCGGATCGGAACCGTACGGTTCTGATCAGGATCAGGTCAGGATCCGATCAGGATCCGATCAGGATCCGGTCCGTTTACTTGCCAAAACGCAAGTGTGAACGGGGTCTAAATGTTATCCTTTGAAGCTGATCCCTCACACTGGCAACAGCGCCATCTAGTGCCAGCCAGGTTTACTATGTTGGACTATGTCCAACTTTATGCCTTTAGTGGAAAATAGATAAAGTATAAAATCCAGTGGCGTAGCAATAGGGGGTGCAGAGATTGGGACCGCATCGGGGCCCTTGGGCCAGAGGGGCCCACCCTCAACTACAGCATTAGCTCTCTATTGGTCCTGTGCTGGTAATTATCACATCTATAGATGCTTTGAATAGTGGTAATCATTAACAAGCTGTTCCCCATCCCCTTCTTCCACCTCTGACACTGTGGTTGTCCTTGGCAGATTTGGTGCGCCGTATCAATGGTTATGTATAGAGTGCGTGGGTGTGCCCCAATGTAAAACTTGCATCAGGGCCCACAGCTCCCTAGCTACCCCACTGATAAAATCCATTATAATTTGCAGCCATTTGTTTTAAAAACAATACTAACCCTGAGGCCCCTTTTACACTTACCATGTCACGTCCCAGCCCGGTACTCTCCCCCTGCCGCAGATTGTCGCAGTGGCCATTAAAGTCAATGAGGCATGACACACATTGCCTGCGGTGTGACGTGATGTGTCGGAAGTGCTACGGGCACCACACAGGGGCGTAGGAATAGGCCCTGCAGCCCCTGCGCCCGCGGGGGGGCCCGGCCCCCCCCCTGGGGCCCGCTCGGGGCCGTTTTGTGGGTGCTGGAGGGGTGGCAGCATGAGGGGAAAGCCTTGCCCACAGTCGGCGGGGAGAGGGGTAGTTCCCCCCTCTCCCTCACCTCGGGGCTCTCCCCTCTGCGCTCCCCTCCAGCTCGTAAGTGTCTGTGGGGCTGTGGTGGGCAGCGAGCGGCGGGCAGATACATACCTGCTTCCGTGCGTTCCATCGGAGACTTCTCCCTCTAGCGGCTGACGTCACTTCCGGAAAAATCTGCAGGGGGGCCCGGTGGGGCCTAGTTACGCCCCTGGCACCACAGAAGTAATGTACAAGCTGCAAATGCGTTACCCTGTGACTCCCAAAAGCACGACTTAAGTCGAGTGTTTTCTTCTACAGTCACACCGCAGTTATAACGCAGGGTGCGACTTTTTGGGTGCAGTGTGATTATTTACATTTTCTAGCTTCCTGTACTTTAAGGACCAGAGCCTTTTTTTCTATTTTAGTGGGGGGAGACCTGAGAGGCCTGGCAGCCAGCTCAGAGCCCTGGGGAAATTCAGTTTGCCCCTATGGAAGCACCGGCCATGTCAGCACCAAATCCTACCGCACTGAATCCATGCATACACCATCTCAGGGTAGACTTATCCCAGCCTGATTTGGACAAAATACGAAGGAAGGATGAATTAAATATAATCATTACCTGCAGTTTTAACAAGTCCACCAAGAAGACCTGTAAAATGAGAGTTTGTTGTAATCTTATGTCTTTATACCAGCATAATTAATTCATGATACCATCCATCCATAATACCAGAAATTAAGTTGATGAAGCAGCTGAAAGCCAGACTTGCTAAGTGAACACAAGGAGGCTGGTAAAGCTACGAGTAATAAGCTGGGCTGGAATGAAACATGTCAGTCACTACCTTGGCTAAAATCTGTTTTTTTAATAAAATGGCTTAAAGGACCACTGTCGCAAAAAACTTAAAATTTAAAATATGTGTAAACATATATAAATAAAAAGGACATTTCTTCCAGAGTAAAATGAGCCATAAATTACTTTTCTCCTATGTTGCTGTCACTTACAGCAGGTAGTAGAAATCTGACATTACCAACAGGTTTTGGTCCATCTCTCCATAGGGAATTCTCAGCATGGCCTTCATTCTTTATAAAGGCATTCCCTGAAAAAGATGTATATAAACATGCTGACCAGCCTTCCTGCTCACTGTACACTTTTTTGGCAGTTGGACAGAGCAACTTCCATTCACCAAGTGCTTTTAAAGAGAACCTGTACTTAGTAAAATTATTTAAAATAAACACATGAGGTAACTTCAAATGAACATTACATGGTTACCTTGGCATCAGTTCCTCTCAGAAGCTCACCATTTTCTGCTAACAGTGATTCCTTCCAGTTCTGACAACATTTTGTCAGAACTGAAATATATCAGTTGCTGTTGGTTATATATCAGTTGCTGTCAGTTACAGCTGAGAGGAGAACTGATGTGTCCATGTTTCCCTATGGCTTAAGTGGGCGATGTTACAGTTTAACTGTGTGCTGACCAGAAAGCTGTTATGGTGTAATGGCTATTTTCAAAATGGAGGAGAATTTCATTGATCACAGTGGACAAACAGGGTGAAGGAGAGAAAAAATAGATTGAGGAGTAGACTACACAGGAGGTAAGTATGACTTGTGCATGCTTATTTTGACTTTTAATTTTCAGTTCAGGTTTTCTTTAAATAATTAAGAAAATCCAGGGAAACCCCCCTTCCCGTGAGGTGATGGGCTTGTCCACTGGTGTAACAATAGGGGAAGCAGTCCCCGCCCACGCGGGGGGGGGGGGGGGGGGGCTGGGACCCGCTCATGGCCATTTTGGGGGGGCAGGAGGGGTCGCAGCATGAGGGGAGTACTTTGCACATCAGCAGGGAGGGGGGAAAGTCCCCCCCCATACCTTAAATTCTTGTAGGGGAGCCCGGGGACTTCTAGTTACGCCCCTGGGCTTGTCCAAAACCTTTCGGCTCTGTAAGATTTCTACTATCTACTGTAAGTGACAGCAACATAGGAGAGAAGTAATGTATGGCTCATTTTACTCTGGAAGAAACATACTTCTTATTTGTATATGTTTACAAATATTTAAAATTTTAGGATTTTTCTGACAGTGGTCCTTTAAGAAGGTTTGGATGAACTAACCTAGCATCATGATATATGCTATAATGATATATGCCCGTTTCATTGCCAAAAGTGACCAGATAGCCAATACTGCTAACAGAGGCATTTCGAGGGGCTTGCCATGACTTGCATTGCTTCCTCTTTGGCCGTTGGATATTCTTAAAGGACATCCCGAAGAGGGGAAGATTACTGTAGATTTACTTACTTGGGGCTTCTTCTAGCCCCCTAGCAGTCTACCTTGTGCCTTACCATAGTTTTGCTGCCCTTCAGGGTGCTGCTGTCCCCTTCAAACTATCCCCAAGCACAGCTGTGGTCATGGGCTACTGTGTACGATCAGAAATGTCAGCATGCCTCTCTTGATTACACTCCTGTGGCTGGGAGCACCCTGCACCGTTTAAGTCTTTGTGAACTGTGCCAGCGCAGAATTCTCCATGCCACAGGGCCATGATCGAGAGAGGTGCACGGACACGCCTGTGCATGCGCAGTAGCCCATGACCACAGCTGTGGTCGAAAGCTTTTAGAAGGGACAACTGCACTATGGAGGGCAACGGAGCTACAGCTAGTGATGATCGTAATTATGATTACGCAAATTTTTATATAGATTTTTACAATTACGCCTATACATAACTACAACTAGTAAGTTCAATTGATTTTGCATAGTCATTCGTAATTTTACGTAAAATTTCACATAATTTTTACGTAATTTCATGCCGAATTTAGCAGGGAATACCAAAGTCCCCATACATGCTATTGACACCAAAATTGCTACATATGTCAAGGGGAATAGTGGATACAAGACAAAAAAATATTTTTTAAAAAGGCCTTGTAAAAAATAGTTTTTAAACTCAGAAAAATGACAGTTTAAAAAAAAAAAATTTCTATGCATTTTTAAAATCGCTTTCGGAAAATTCTTTTTTTTTTTGGTCTTGTACCCTCTATTCCCCTTAAAGTGTAACTGTCGGGCATAAAATAAAAAATCAATTCTTTATTTTTATCTGGTAAACAAGTAATAAGGATGCTAATCAGGCAATGCAAAAGTTAAAATTACTATTACTTTTCTTGCTGATAAATGATCATTCCCCAGTTTACCTGACTCTTATTGACAACAGGAGAGGCAGAGCTGAAGCTGGAAGCTCTGCCCCTTCCAGGAAATGCCTGCGGATTGCCCCCAGGCGATTTGGGGGTTTTGCAGCCCTCGTTTTGCGGCGGGGACACGGCGGATTACTTGTAATGGGAGCACTGAAGCGAACTCCCTTATGCGGCCCAGCCTCATCCTGACTTTGCCTCCTGCGGCACCCATGTAAATTGAGTTTGAGACCTCTGTGCTAGAGGTTTTTGGTGTGTACTGTGCCTTAGGCCTGGTGCACACCGAGCGGTTTTGTTAGCGTTTTCAAAAATGCTGCTGCCTCTGAAAACGCTTGGCTAATGTATTGCAATGGGATGGTGCACACCAGCGGTTTGAGGTTTTTAGCAAACTGCAAACGTGCCTCCTGCTGCATTTTTGAGGTTTGCAGAAGCGTTTCTGCCTCAATGTAAAGTATAGGAAAAGCTCAAACCGCTCTGAAAAATGCTAGATCGGTTTTCCAGGCGTTTTTGTTACAGTAGCTGTTCAGTAACAGCTTTACTGTAACAATATATAAAATCTGCTACACAAAAACGCTCCCAAAAACGTTAGGCATGTTTAGAAAACCTCTCTAAACATGCCTAGAATCGCTCTGAAGATCTGTTTCAAAAACCTCTAGCGTTTTGCAGGTCTGCTAGAGGTTTTTGGTGTGCGCTGGGCCTCACTGATCATCTTGAACTGGTAGTTTCTTAATGACTTTTCCACAGGTAGTTGATAAGCAGTGAAATGCCTCTCAAACTCGCTGCTGCTGCCTGGAATCTGCTTGCTGCTGCCTGCTAACTGCTTGCTGAGCACACAGTTCAATTGCTCATGGAAAAGAGGCCTAAAGTAATAATATGTTATTTGGAAATGATAAATTAAGCATTAAAATTACCTCCAGTTCCTCCAAGTAAACCTCCAAGAAGACCTGAAAAAAAATGTAAACATTATATTCTTGAGTTATTTACTAATAAACGTTTACTATTCCCTGCACATGATCAATCAAATAATTCGAACAATTGGTCAGTAGAGCTAATTTTAGGATTTCAATCGGGGAGAGTGTACTTTCTTAAAGAGACTCCGTAACAAAAATTGCATCCTGTTTTTTATCATCCTACAAGTTCCAAAAGCTATTCTAATGTGTTCTGGCTTACTGCAGCACTTTCTGCTATCACCATCTCTGTAATAAATCAACTTATCTCTCTCTTGTCAGACTTGTCAGCCTGTGTCTGGAAGGCTGCCAAGTTCTTCAGTGTTGTGGTTCTGTGATGCATCTCCCCCCTCCAGGCCCCTCTATGCACACTGCCTGTGTACTATTTAGATTAGGGCAGCTTCTCTCTTCTCTCTTATCTTTTACAAGCTGGATAAATCGTCCTCTGAGCTGGCTGGGCTTTCACATAATGAGGAATTACATACAGGCAGAACTGTCTGCACTCTGCAGGAAGAAACAGCCACTTCAGTGCTGCAGGGGGGAAGAAACACACAAATGATCTCTTGAGATTTAAAAGGAAGGGTGTATACAGCCTGCTTGTGTATGAATGTATTTTCTATGTGTGGACATACTGTACATCAACCTACTTCCTGTTTTGGTGGCCATTTTGTTTGTTTATAAACAAACTTTTTAAAACTGTT
Source organism: Hyperolius riggenbachi (assembly GCF_040937935.1). NCBI lineage: Eukaryota > Metazoa > Chordata > Amphibia > Anura > Hyperoliidae > Hyperolius > Hyperolius riggenbachi. Next base: position 366,149,101 of record NC_090651.1, read on the forward strand.
TTTAACCACTTTTAATGCGGCGAGGAGCGGCGAAATTGTGACAGAGGGTAAAAGGAGATGTCCCCTAACGCACTGATATGTTTACTTTTGTGCGATTTTAACAATACAGATTCTCTTTAAAGAGACACTGAAGCGAAAAAAAAATGATGATATTATGATTTGTATGTGTAGCACAGCTAAGAAATAAAACATTAAGATCAGATACATCAGTCTAATTGTTTCCAGTACAGGAAGAGTTGAGAAACTCCAGTTGTTATCTCTATGCAAACAAGCCATTAAGCTCTCCGACTAAGTTAGTCATGGAGAGGGCTGTTATCTGACTTATTATCTCAACTGTTCCTGGACTATTTACTTTTCCTCTGCCAGAGGAGAGGTCATTACTTCACAGACTGCTCTGAAAGACTCATTTTGAATGCTGAGTGTTGTGTAATGTACACATATTATAGAATGATGCAATGTTAGAAAAAACACTATATACCTGAAAATAAAAGTATGAGAATATTTTCTTTGCTGCTAATCTTCTAGTAATTATTCATAGTACACAACCAATTAACTATATCATATATTTTTTTTCGCTTCAGTGTCTCTTTAAAGAGGACCCTTATCAAAGGATAGTAATATGTGATAAAAAATCAATAGATTGCAAAGTAAGAAGTTAAAATTAGAAGCTAGATCAAGATAGATCAAGAAATGATTGGCACTCGTTGTGTAATTTGTTCATGTTGTGTAATTCCCCTTGAGGGTAGGAACACAATAGGCAGTGCGGGAAAGGTAGCCTTTTGCTGCATTGTTAGTGTGTTTTACATGTGTTTGCAGGTCGCATCTATAAATTGCGGATGCGTTATGTATGCGTTTTGCATTCTTTTTTTAATGTGCTTTATACAAATCAATAGGAAGTCAACAGGAAGCAGAAATACATCATCGAACTTGTTTATTTACAAAAAGCATACATAACACTCTAAGATGCAATATCTTTGCGTCACTAGTGACTTTCTGTATGCGCGTTTTAGATGCGTTTCGGGAAAAATATGCAGCAAGACCACAGTTTTTATTACAGTGCATTGCAGAATGCAAGCACATGCGATTTACGCCGTGCTAGCGTTTCTGCCTAGTGTGTTCCTACCATGAAGCAGACATGTAAAAAACAAGAACAACTGCCATTATCATGTGACATGTGTATACATATACTGTGTACAGTATTATTATTATTTATTGTATTTATAAAGTGCCAACATATTACGCAGCACTGGACATTAAATTAGGTTACAGACAATATTTAGGGGTGACATACAGCAATACGACAATACAGGAATACAAGAAAACCAGATCACACAGCACAGTAGGAGTACAAGGTAATGCTTAATCAGTCACTGGGTGGAGCATGGAGATTAGGCAAGTTAGGTTCACTCAGATGCATAGCTTGGGTTTACAGTAATGGAGGTGCATGATCAGGTAGGACACAAAAGGAGGAGGACCCTGCCCAAAGGCTTACAATCTAGAGGGAGAGGTAGGGACACGAGAGGTAGGGGACCATAGTTCAGCTGTGGGTTGAGAGCACTTGTGAGGGGTGGTAGGCCAGAGTGAAAAGGTGAGTTTTGAGGGCCTTCTTGAAGGTGTTGAAGGAGGGGGCTGCCCTAATGGGGGGAGGTAGGGAGTTCCATAGTGTTGGAGCAGCTCTTGTGAAGTCCTGGAGGTGTGCATGGGACTGGGTGATGTGGGGGACGGTCAGGCGAAGTTTATTGGAGGAGCGGAGTGAGCGGCTTGGTGTGTATCTCTGAGTAAGATCAGAAATGTAGGTTGGACAGGTTTTGTGGACGGATTTGTAGGTCAGACAAAATATCTTGAATCTGATTCTGGACTGGATAGGAAGCCAGTGGAGGGATTTACGGAGGGGAGCCGCCCTGGTGGAGCGATGGTAAAATATATGTATATATACACACAGAGGGAGATTCTGCTTGCTTGGCCATTGGCAACTGTCATTAGTTCCATAGTTCCAACAATGCACAGAGGTTCACAGATGGGGAACTGTCAGGGCCATGGCATGACACTGTAGGAGGGGTTTCACAACAATATCAGCCATACAAATGTCTCTGTTGATATATTAGAGAAAAGGTAGAGATTTCTCATGGAAAAGGGGGTATCCGCTACTTATTGGGATGAATTTCAATCCTGGGTTAAAGCTTCTGAAAAGGATTTTTTGTTTGTAATGTCATGTATGTCTGTATTAAAGAGAATCTGTATTGTTAAAATCACACAAAAGTAAACATACCAGTGCGTTAGGGGACATCTCCTATTACCCTCTGTCACAATTTCGTCGCTCCCTGCCGCATTAAAAGTGGTTAAAACCAGTTTTAAAAAGTTTGTTTATAAACAAACAAAATGGCCACCAAAACAGGAAGTAGGTTGATGTACAGTATGTCCACACATAGAAAATACATCCATACACAAGCAGGCTGTATACAGCATTCCTTTTGAATCTCAAGAGATCATTTGTGTGTTTCTTTCCCCCTGCATCTCTCATGCACTGAAGTTTCAGGCTGCTCTTTTCTTCCTGCAAACAGCTTTGCCCTTGTCTGTAATTCCTCACTATGTGAAAGCCCAGTCAGCTCAGAGGACGATTTATCCAGCTTGTAAAAGATAAGAGAGAAGAGAGAAGCTGCTCTAATCTAAATAACACACAGGCAGTGTGCATAGGGGGGCCTGGAAGGGGGAGTTCATAGCAGAACCACAACACTGAAGAACTTGGCAGCCTTCCAGACACAGGCCGACAAGTCTGATAGGGGAAAGATACATTGATTTATTACAGAGACTGTGATAGTAGAAAGTGCTGCAGTAAGCCAGAACACATTAGAATAGCTTTTGGAACTTGTAGGATGATAAAAAACAGAATGCAATTTTTGTTACGGAGTCTCTTTAAAGCATGTGCCACCCACAGCCAGCTGACACCAGATGACTGTCGGCTGTGGGAATCACATATAGTATGCAATATTATAATGCATGCAGCAAGTTTTTTTGTCCCACATACGGGAGCCACATTTTAATATGTATGAGCCAATTGATTAGAATTGGTAAACAGCGTCTCATCCCGTAGGCGTCTTTTCCACAGACTGTTGAACTGTGTGCTCAGTAAGCAGTTACCAGGCAGCAGTGAGCAGCAGTTATCTGGCAGCAACAAGCAGTTACCAGGCAGCAGTGAACATTTATGAGAGTTTAAGAGACATTTTACTGCCTATCAACAGTCCCTGGACAAGAGGCCTTATTTTGTTTGTTCGCTTTCAGTGTAATTGAAAATACTTTTTCTAACACAGTAATGATTTGTTAACTTGCATAAATTTAGCCGTAACATTACCTCCTTTGCTGGAAACTCTTCCTTTACCTCCCAGACCTGAAAAATTTAAAGCAATAGAAGAATGTAATATACCCTAGAGATTTATCAGTATAATATACTAGGGGCTTGATTCACTAACCGGCTCTAAGCCAGTTAGTGTGCCTTATCACTTAGTGGGCACAAACTACAGCGCTAACTTTATCTGAGTTTAGTGTGCCTTATCTGAGGTTAGTGTGCCTTATCTGAGGTTAGTGTGCCTTATCTGAGGTTAGTGTGCCTTATCTGAGTTAGTGTGACTTATCTAAGGTTAGTGTGCCTTATCTGAGTTAGTGTGCCTTATCTGAGGTTAGTGTGCCTTATCTGAGGTTAGTGTGCCTTATCTGAGGTTAGTGTGCCTTATCTGAGGTTAGTGTGCTTTATCTGAGGTTAGTGTGACTTATCTGCAGCTTGCGATGTAGCTTTGTCCATCTTTTAGTGTGCACAAAGCTATTTACTGTGCACAAAGCTACTTAAGGCACACTAACCTCAGATAAGGCACACTAACCTCAGATAAGGCACACTAACTTCAGATAAGGCACACTAACCTCAGATAAGGCACACAAACCTCAGATAAGGCACACTAACCTCAGAAAAGGCACACTAACCTCAGATAAGGCACACTAACCTCAGATAAGGTACACTAACCTCAGATAAGGCACACTAACCTCAGATGAGGCACACTAACCTCAGATGAGGCACACTAACCTCAGATAAGGCACACTAACCTCAGATAAGGCACACTAACCTCAGATAAGGCACACTGACTCAGATAAGGCACACTAACCTCAGATAAGGCACACTAACCTCAGATAAGGCACACTAACTCAGATAAGGCACACTAACTCAGATAAGGCACACTAACCTCAGATAAGGCACACTAACTGGCTTAGCGCCGGAAAACTCTTTTTTTACTCCGGCGCTAACACTAAGTGAACACTGAATCAAGCCCAAGGAGCCTTACGAAATCCACAATGAAGCAGTGTAAGAAAGATCACAAACTTTTTGTAATTCCAAAAACTAAGTGCCTATACATGATTACTATTTAAGTATTCACTTTAGGTTAGTGTGCCTTATCTGCAGCTTGCGATGTAGCTTTGTCCATCTTTTAGTGTGCACAAAGCTATTTACTGTGCACAAAGCTACTTAAAGCACACTAACCTCAGATAAGGCACACTAACCTCAGATAAGGCACACTAACCTCAGATAAGGCACACTAACCTCAGATAAGGCACACAAACCTCAGATAAGGCACACTAACCTCAGAAAAGGCACACTAACCTCAGATAAGGCACACTAACCTCAGATAAGGTACACTAACCTCAGATAAGGCACACTAACCTAAGATGAGGCACACTAACCTCAGATGAGGCACACTAACCTCAGATAAGGCACACTAACCTCAGATAAGGCACACTAACCTCAGATAAGGCACACTGACTCAGATAAGGCACACTAACCTCAGATAAGGCACACTAACCTCAGATAAGGCACACTAACTCAGATAAGGCACACTAACTCAGATAAGGCACACTAACCTCAGATAAGGCACACTAACTGGCTTAGCGCCGGAAAACTCTTTTTTTACTCCGGCGCTAACACTAAGTGAACACTGAATCAAGCCCAAGGAGCCTTACGAAATCCACAATGAAGCAGTGTAAGAAAGATCACAAACTTTTTGTAATTCCAAAAACTAAGTGCCTATACATGATTACTATTTAAGTATTCACTTTACCAATGTTACCAATTATTACGTTATTTTTTATACTACACAAAATAAAATAGAAGCTAGAATAGTATAAATAAACAAAAATAATAATGACAACAATACTTTTTGCTATTCTGACTCAGCTTAGATGTGTCTCTTAAGAGTCGTGTCCAAGTGAACTTTTAAATTGTGCTTTTGTTTAAATTAATTATGAAAATTACCTGCAACTCCTGGCTGTCCGTGGAAATACAAGAAAGATCACAAACTTTTTTTGTACTTCCAAAAAGTAAGTGCTTACACATGATCACATGATTCCAATTTATGTATTTTTGCTGACTAATTTTGTAAAGCCATTTGTTACACTACACATAGTAAAATAGAAGCCAGAGTAGTATAAATAAAAAAATATTTATACAACTACAATACTATTTGCTATTCTGACTCTGCTTACTTGTATCTCTAAAGCGTTTTTGGGAATAAGCACATTTATTAAAAGTGTTGTCTTGGATAAAGGAAGTATAAAAAAAGGATCTGCACCTCCTAAACCTCCACCTCCAAGGCTGAGAGAACCTCCACCTCCAAGGCTGACAGACCCTCCACCTCCCAGACCTGAAAATCAAAAACCAAAACATCAAATCAGTATACCAGGTAGTGATGAATAGTGGTAGTATAACAAAACCCGGTTTACAAATCTGTGAGGAGCAGTAATTGGGTGTCAAGCAGAAGGTTCATATTTGTGAAAGTAAGTTTCCTTTTATCTCTACATCCCCATTAAAGCGGACCCAAACCAAACATTTTTTTTAATTCAAAATATTTAGTTACACCACTCTGACACATATAAAGATAATTAAACACTCCTTCAAGCCTATGAGCATTTCACTGCATACCTTTCACCCTTCTCTTTCCATTACTAGGGTTATACAGGTGGCAGCCATTAGCAATTTCTCCTTTGCTGGATACCTCCTACTCCACCAGTTTGCCGGATTCTGTCCCGGCAATATGAAACGAAGGGAGGGGTTCCTCCAGTAAATGTAAAATATTTTATATTTGTCATCATGCAACTGAAAAAAGGCTGATATTTATTATTATTATTTAGAAAATAGATTTTATTTCTGAAATCTTGTATTTTTAATTTGGATCCACTTTAAGTATTTACTTATTAATGCAAGTGTTCACTTCATCCTAATAAGTTTGAGGCAACGGCTACAGTGATCTCCATCAAAGAGTAGGCAATTTATTTTTTTTATAACCAAGACTTCTAATAATTTTAATAATTATATGCAAGTATTCTTAACCAATGGTTAACAATTTTTGATAAAAAAAAAACCTCTGCCATTTGTTAATATCAATAACCTAATACATCAACATAACACAACAAAAAATCTCTGTTATTGTGACTTTGCTCATATGTATATCTAAAGAGTTTTGAGAATGTAATTTATTGCAGTGCAGATGTGCCTTAGAACCATAATAACAATAACAATTATTATTATTATTATTATATGCAGTGATCTGATAGGAATGAGAAGATGAGCAGAGATCATAAACTTGATGGGCTCGATTCACAAAGCGGTGATAACCCAGTGATCACGCCTAAAAGACTTAAGGCGTGATAACCATTGCACCACGCTGGTGAAAAGCCCCTTATCATGCCTAAACTCAGTTTAGGCATGATAAGTTTAGGCGTGATAAGTTTAGATAAGTTTAAAACACGCGCAAAGTTCTGAACGCAAAGCAGCGCCATTAAACTCTTTGTGACGTTTTGCGCGCACCAGACTTTGCTAGCGCAAAATGTTTGATCAGCTGTGCACTGCGGTGCTAACCCAGTTGGTGCTATAGTTATCACACCTAAACTTATCACGCCTAAACTTATTACGCCTAAACTGAGTTTAGGCGTGATAAGGGGCTTTTCACCAGCGTGCTAACTGTTAGCACCGCTTTGTGAATCAAGCCCGATATGTGTAAAAAGTAAGTGCCCATTTTTTCACAGCATCCTTATTTCACACTGATGATGGCTTGGACCTAGTATGATTGAGGCAGGCAATGGCTATTTTGCAAGGAAAACTTCTAAAAAGATTATATATTGACATTTAAAGATGTTAAGCAATATTTCAATATTTCTTCATAAAAAATAATAATATTAATGTTATCATTATCATTTCTTAAAGTTAATGTGTTAGAAAAAGAATATTCAATAAAAAAATATCACACAAATAAAATAAAAAAATGACAGTTCTGTCTCTTAAAAGTCAAGAAAAGAGGTAGTCTGTACTGCTCTTTGCAGGTTTACTTGGGCTTTAACAACTTTAATAAAATATATCTATACCACCTCCCAGATCTGCAAATGAATACATGTACATTTTTATCTGAAAGGTTTTCATGTTTCCTCAATAATTTTGGATGCAAACATTTATATAATTCAGGCATTACTTCTAGCTGTGGTAGTGGGGTAGTAAGGTCCAACATTCACCAGATTATTATTTTTTTTTGTTTCACAATTGGATTTCTCGGGTTTTACTTTGCTCCAGTTGAGCTCATCCTCCCTCTCTTTCTGTTCTCTTATTAGAAAGTAATAAATATACTCTTTTACAAGTGAAGTGAGAGGTTTTCTAGTACTTTATTTTTTACTACTGAAGGGTTACACATTTTGCAGACTGCCTAAAACTAACTTAGCATTTGCATTGAATAGAACATTGTAGCATTTTATCAACCATACCTACCATATCCCAAAATGCGTATTGAGTACTGTTCACATGACATTACAAAACAAGAGGGTTTTTTTTCATTAGTTTTTTATTTATTTTTATAGAAATAAAACAAAAATAAAACAGTAGAAGATGTAGATCTCCATAACAATCCAAGAATCCTTGTGCATCATGTACAAAAGCAATCCAGAGAAAGGTGGCGATGTAAAAATTTCAGCCACTGCTTTCACTTTATAAATTAATAAAAACATTAAAGAAGATTCAAAAGTGCTGGGCCTACTCTTAAAGTAAATCTGAAGCAGAAGTAGATATTCACCTATGTCAGTGATCTGCAAACTTAGCTCTCCAGCTGTTAAGGAGCTACAAGTCCCACAATGCATTGTGGGAGTCTGACAACCACTGTCATGATTCATAATGGCAAATGCATTGTGGAACTTGTAGTTCCTTAACAGCTGGAGAGCCAAGTTTGCAGATCACTGACCTATGTGGATGGAACTCTCAAGATCCCAGAGAGCAGGGGTTCTCAAACTGGGTGCCGCGGCATGCATCCCCATCCTTTATGCAATACCATCAGGTAATGCAATCGCACATTGATATACAATGTGGCTGCATTACCTGCTAGTCAACCTTTAGTCCCCGCAACCATGAAGTTGAACATGAGAGGAATCGCAGTGCCTAATAAGCATCACTAGCTACTTGGTGTGAATCGTCGCCTGCTAAGGGTCATAACGGCATTTTTGTAGTTGTTTTTGCTGAGGGGTGCCTTGAAAAAATGTCAAAGGCATCAAAGGGTGCCCTCACCCCAAAAAGTTTGGTAACGACTGCCATAGAGCCACCTTGGTTCATGCTCTATGCCATTGTACCAGCACTGGGCCCTGGTGAAGTTCTTTAACCAACTTGACAGAGGCGTAGCTAGGGTTTTCAGCCCCCGGGGACAAAGACTATTAATGCGCCCCCTAAGGTGAAGGGTCGTGACCAAATGTGGGCGTGGTTATGGGTGCTCCACATTTGGTCACGCCCCTTCAAATGTACATGGAGGTTAGCAGGCTCACGCTCACCCACCCTCCCTCAGTGTGTACCTTCCAGCATGTTCCAAGACAAATTCAGCAATCATGAGCCCCCCCATCAAGACAAATTCCACAATCATGAGCAAACATGAGGCCCCCAACATGACCAACTCAGCAATCATGAGGCCCCCAACAAGACAAATTTAGCAATCCTGAGGCCCCCAACAAGACAAATTCAGCAATCATGAGGCCCCTAACAAGACAAATTCAGCAATCATGAGGCCCCTAACAAGACAAATTCAGCGATCTTGAGGCCCCCAACAAATCATGAGGCCCCCAACAAGACAAATTCAGTAACCATGAGGCCCCCAACAAGACAAATTCAGCAATCATGAGGCACATAAATAGACAGCATTTCACATAAATAGGCAGAATGCCTCCTTAATATGGTAGACACCTCTCACCTGGCAGCAGTTCCCCAAAATACACTCAATCTGACAGCAGTGCTTCCCCAAAAATAGGTAGCCCCAGGTCTATAGGTGTCCCCAGAATAGGTGGCCAGCAGTATAGATGTCCCCAGAACAGGTAGCCAGGGGTAGAGATGTCCACAGAACAGGTAGCCAGGGATATATGTGCCCTGTATATGTAGGCAGAGGTATGTGTCCCCAGTATATGTAGCCAGAGGTATATGTGCCCAGTATATATAGTCAGGGGTATATGTGCCCAGTATATATAGCCAGGGGTATATGTGCCCAGTATATGTAGCCAGGGGTATATGTGCCCAGTATATGTAGTCAGGGTTATATGTGCCCAGTATATGTAGCCAGGGGTATAATATGTGCCTAGTACATGTAGCCAGGGGTATATGTGCCCAGTATATGTAGCCAGGGGTATATGTGCCCAGTATATGTAGCCAGGGGTATATGTACCCAGTATATGTAGCCAGGGGTATATGTGCCCAGTATATGTAGGCAGGGGTATATGTGCCCAGAGTAGGTAGCCAGGGGTATATGCCCAGTATATGTAGTTAGGGGTATATGTGCCCAATATATGTAGGCAGGGGTATATGTGCCCAGAGTAGGTAGCCAGGGGTATATGCCCAGTATATGTAGCTAGGGGTATATGTGCCCAGTATATGTAGGCAGGGGTATATGTGCCCAGAGTAGGTAGCCAGAGGTATATGTGCCCAGAGTAGGTAGCCAGGGGTATATGCCCAGTATATGTAGTTAGGAGTATATGTGCCCAGTATATGTAGGCAGGGGTATATGTGCCCAGAGTAGGTAGCCAGGGGTATATGTGCCCAGAGTAGGTAGCCAGGGGTATATGCCCAGTATATGTAGTTAGGGGTATATGTGCCCAATATATGTAGGCAGGGGTATATGTGCCCAGAGTAGGTAGCCAGGGGTATATGTGCCCAGAGTAGGTAGCCAGGGGTATATGTGCCCAGAGTAGGTAGCTAGGGGTATATGCCCAGTATATGTAGTTAGGGGTATATGTGCCCAATATATGTAGGCAGGGGTATATGTGCCCAGAGTAGGTAGCCAGGGGTATATGTGCCCAGTATATGTAGTTAGGAGTATATGTGCCCAGTATATGTAGGCTGGGGTATTTATGCCCAGAGTAGGTAGCCAGGGGTATATGTGCCCAAAGTAGGTAGCCAGGGGTATATGCCCAGTATATGTAGTTAGGGGTATATGTGCCCAATATATGTAGGCAGGGGTATATGTGCCCAGAGTAGGTAGCCAGGTCAGGTGTCCCCCTCCCCAGCAGGAGGGGAGCAGCGCAGAGAAGAGGAAGAGCTGCTCTCCCTCCCTCGCTCTCCCCTCCAATGTCCGGGTGGCTGGCAGCGGCGGGCGGAACTTACCTCCGTCTCGTCGCAGCGCCGGATGGATCTGCCACTACTCTGGTCTGGTCCAGACCAGAGCAGCGGCTGCGCACCCGAACTTCCGGCCGGCGCTGGAGCGAGATGGAGGTGAGTTCCGCCCGCTGCTGCCAGCCACCCGGACATTGGAGGGGAGAGCGAGGGAGGGAGAGCACCTAAGGTGAGGAAAGGAGGGGGGAGATGGCCCCCCTTCCCCACCGTCCGCACAGCTCTCCCTCTACTCTGCGCTGCTCCCCTCACCCCCAGCAAAAAAAAGCAAAAAAAAAAAAACCCCGAAGCTCAGCTGGGCGCCCTTGGGGACCAGGCGCCCCGGGGCACTTGTCCTACCCCGACCCCCCCTAGCTCCGCGCCTGCAACTTGATCAAACACATCTTCAGCCTTCCTTGGCAGTCTTCATAAGTACTTGCATTCCAAAAACGAGTGGGTTCTTCCTGAGCACGTGTACAGGAGAGTGCATTCGCAGTATGGAGGCAACTGTCTTTGCAAGTACTTGGGGACATGACTACTTCCAAAGACTGCTGAGAAGTCCTGGTGGCACATAACTTCAGCAGGGAACAGCAGAGGAACCAGAGAATTAGCAAGGACTCCTTGGAGAAGTTCCGTAGGCAATTATGTACCTGTTTTTTTAAGGGCTTATATATTTTCTTTTTTAAAGGATACCCGAAGTGACATCTGGCATGGTGAGATAGACATGGGTATGTACATTGCCTAGCTCACAAATAAATAGGCTGTGTTCCCTTTTTTTCTTTCTCTACCTGAAATAGTTAAATATCACGTATGTAAGTGGTTGACTCAGTCCTGGAAGTGACTACAGGGTGACCCTCACAAATTCCAACTATAAAACACTTTCCTAGCAGAAAATGGCTTCTGACAGCAGGAAAGAGATAAAAAGGGTCAATAGTTCATAGATTTTAGCTCTGGTACACTTTAATGAATGTGTCATTGAGCAAAAACAATAAAACAGTTAAAAATTAAAAAGTAGATTTAAACATAAAATAAAACTGTGGAATATATTAAAAAGTAATTTTTAGGAGAAAGAAGATAGATACAGTGTTGATCGGATACAATCCATGATCACGGCATGATCCGAATCTGTGATCGAGAATTGATCATGGAATTCAATCATGGATGTGGCTGTTATTTCACGTATTCAGCCCGTGATCACTACCATGATGAAAAAATATCCGTAGTCATAAGCTGAAAAGCCGCCAACTTTAGCGGTTATTAGCAAAGCCCTCTTACATGCTAGAAACACCAAATTTTCAGGATATGTTAAGTAAAACAGTGGGAACAAGGGGGAAAAAATCAAAAAGACGTTATAGTTTTTGAGATAATGGATTTTAAATGTTCAAAGGAAAATAGTATACATTTAAATGTGGTAAATGACAGTTAATGTATACTTGTAAGGTCTGTTACCCAGAGACGTCAGCACGCCGCTGCCCAGTCTTCCGGGTCCCAACAGGCGGCTGACATCATTGGATTCACATATTACATTGCGCAAGCGGAGGATGCGTTTTCAATACGCGCTCCGCAGATGTAAACAGTGATGCACGTGTACCACCGTGTCAGCTAATTGCTGACACGCTGGAAGCTCATTTGTTGTATTCAATTCTGTTCTGTGCTGATTGGTTACTTTTGTATATTTAAGCATTGAGAGTGCCCCCTGTCATCGCCCGTGATAGCATTCTGCCTTTGGCTTGTTGCTGGGTATGCACTCTCGTATTTGGATACTTTGTTGATGACTTCTGCTTGTTCCTGACCACGTTTCTGTTTGATTACCTGCTGCTAACCTCTGCTTATTCCTGACCATGTTACTGCCTGATTACCTGGTGCCAACCTCTGCTGATCCTGTCCACGCTTCTGCCTAATTACCCGGTGTGACTCCTGCTTGTTCCTGACAACGCTATTGGCCTGATTACATGTTGCTGATCTCGGCTTGTTACTGGAGATTGCAAGAATGCCGCCTGCCCTGAACTTGGCTTCCACGACTATGATTAATCTAAACCTCTGGTCCTGTCCTGCTTCAATCATCTGGACTGCCTGCACTACTAGGCCTCAGGTGACTATACCTCACCTTATATTGTATTGTACTCATTGGTTATCTATCTCAGGTGCTATTGGTGTATTGCAATATGTCAGTGTGTATTCCACATCTACCTGCAGGGTGTGTCGCAGGTAATGTTGCTCGGATACCCCTCAATCACGGATCCGCATGTGGCCGTTATTATTGGAGCCGCATCCGTATCAACCCGTGATCGCGTCCCGTATTTTTTTCCGCAACCGGCTCCACCCGTCTTTCCCCGTGTGCGATAATACAAAAATCCGCAATGCCGTGTCGTGACTTGTCGTGACCCATATATTTTCCATTTGTATCGCCATGCCGCCATGCGTAGAAAGGTACGTGTTAACAGCTGAGAGTGTGCATGCGCATGCGTACATAAAATTCGCTTGTACAACTTTGTACGTGTTCAAATGCGTGCTGGGCAGTGGGCACACTGACTAACTGACAGTCAGTATTCACTGGCTAGCTAATACAGTAGTACAGTAGTATATATACAGCAGCACCTGCCTGCACAGTAGCACAACAGCAGACACTAGCAGCACAGTACACTCTGAACTACACTCACTAACTGACAGTGTAATCACTAGCTAACTAAATACAAGTAATATCAGCAATATGAGATCACTGTAATGAGCAAAAACGCTGGGTTTTTACACCACAATGCCCTTGCTTGTGACAGAAATGGCCTGCCTGGAGATACTCTTTCAGACCACAGTCTCTTGCAAGGACGGAGTTTCTGTAATGGCTGGTTATATACAGGAGGGGAGGGCATAGCCTCCCCTCCTGTGATTGGTTGCTCTAGCCTGCGTCAGGGGCCTCTGATTGGCCCAGTGACATCTTTTGGGAAAAACCTGCATCACGGCCGTGATTACGAATCGAGACCCGTATTTTTGTACGCATGTCGTGATCCGGATTTGACGTGATGTCGTGATCCATGCGGATCACGGCATGCGGATCACGGCCTACGTGATGCGGAAAAATGGCCGTGAATCACGCGTTCCCGTGATCACGACCATTCGTGAGAGCACCACTGGTCGCAGGTGTTAGGACTGGGTTATAGGTCAGTCATATGGGCATACGGCCTGACCTTATAGTGGTTGACCAGACAAGCCTGACAATACTTTTTTTCCTTTGACATTTCCTTTGAACCTTTAAAAACCATTATCTCAAAAAATATAAGGTCTTTATGATAACATTTTCCATTGTTCCCACTGTTCTACTTAACATATCCTGCATATCCGGCAAATTTGGTGTTTATAGCATGTAAGTAGTCTTTGCTATTAACTGCTTAAGTCGGTGTGTTTTGGCGGTATTTAATCTCCAATACTTTTTCAGCAGAAACTTTAAATTCGATTTTCTCAAAAACTATAAGGTCTTTTTTAAAAATCTTTTTTTAAGTTGTAGCCACTAATCACCTTTATAAGCCATGCAATTTTGTTGATTGTAGCATGTATGGGAGTTTTGCTATTAACGTTAAAGTAAAATCCAGATCACGACGAACCCGTGATAACGGATTTTATAGGTAATCACGGATAAAATCCGAGTCGAATTCGTCAGTCAGTTTCAAATCCAGATCCCAATCATGACTTATCCAGATTTTGGGACTGCCGTGGCCGGATTTACTCGAATCCATGATCGGGGGAATCCAAGCAACACTAGATACATTGCAATACAATCGTTTATTTCATTCGTTTATTTTCACCTCGGGTGTCCTTTAATGTACTTGTGGCTAGGCCACTATATTACCTTACTAACTGAGACTTTTTTAAATATACTATGAATGTTGAGTTGGACATATATATTGTTGTGGATTGTTTTTTGGATGGGCTTTCCCACCTGCACTCTATATTGTTATCATGAATAGGTGAATAATTTTTGTCTTTGTGTTATCATTTTTGTATTATATACTACACTGGCCCTGAGCCCCTTGCTGTGTTTTTATCCTATCATTTTTTTAAAGGGGACCCGTCCCAAATAAATTTTGTTTGTGTTTCATGGGCATTTTTTGTCATTTACATTTATTATTAGCTATATGGATGGCTTTTTTTCAGCGTTGGTTTGACAGTCCGATGATGTGTTTGGTGATGATACAATTAATTGCACTTCCCGAAGAGTGGTGTGTAGACTTTTGTTACTGTCATATAAATGTATCCTTGCTATGGGTCCTGCACCAGCAATCTATTGCCATTGGTGTGCAATTTCACGATCTTCCTTTTTCTTGCATGCGGAGAACCGCATTTAAATGTCAACGAACCCATTGATTAGTGTTTTCTTTGCTCCCTCTCAGTGTAATTGGGAGAACGTTTTCAGACACAGTACTGATGTGATATCTGGGCTCATATGCAATTATTTTTTTCTCCTGATGTTTCTCCTGGGTGATATTTTCACAACTTGTCAATTAAATGCTTTTTAAATCAACAGCAAGCAAGAAAACACTCAAAATAATTTCAATAGTACTTTTTCACCAAAGTTTTCGTGCCTTTTCAATTGCAAAGTGCAAAAAAATTATTTTAAAATCAAGATGAAAACTTATCTCCTAGGAGAAAACTCAGGAGGAAAAGTAAATTTCATATGGGCCCTTGTATAATTTGAGCATAAATATTACCTCCGCTGCCGGACGCACCACCTCCTAGACCTGAAAGGTAAAGTATGAAAAGAATGAAATATGCATCATAGATGTATCAATACAGTGGTAGACACAGCCAACAGTGGGCCCCTGTGCAGAATAAATTAAGGGGCCCCATGTGAGTGGCCATAATCATATCAGATTCAGTGATGAGCAAAAATGCTAATATTTTTTTCGAATTCATTTTCTCTAAAATTATGTTAAATTTTATTTTTGATCAAAAAGTTTTGAGAAAAAGTTTTCGTATTTGTTTTTTTGTGATTTTTCCCAGGAAAACCTCTATTTTCACTTTTTCCTATTAAAATACTTCCAGTAAAAGTATTGTTTTTACGCGTTTTCATGATTAACGTCTTGAGGACCGCAGTCTTAAACCGCCCTAGTGACCAGGCCATTTTTTAAATAGGCCACTGCAGTTTAACAGCTTAAGCCCTCAGTCGTTTTCACTTTATGCATCCGAGCAATGTTCACCTCCCATTCATTAGCCTATAACTTTATCACTACTTATCACAATGAACTGATCTATATCTTGTTTTTCTGCCACCAATTAGGCTTTCTTTGGGGGGTACATTTTGCTAAGAGCTACCTTACTGTAAATGCATTTTAACAGTAAGAATAAGAAAACAAATGAAAAAATTTATTATTTCTCAGTTTTCGGCCATTATAGTTTAAAAATAATACATGCCTCCATAATTAAAACCCACGTATTGTATTTGCCCATTTGTCACGGTTATTTCACCGTTTAAATTATGTCCCTATCACAATGTATGGCGACAATATTTTATTTGGAAATAAAAGAGCATTTTTTCCATTTTGCATCCATCACTATTTACAAGCTTATAAAAAGAAAACATATAGAAATATTTCATCTTTACATAGATATTTAAAAAGTTTAGACCCTTAGGTAAATATTTATGTGTTTTTTTTTATAGTAATGTATTTGTTTTTTTTATTAAACATTTTATGTGGGTATTTTTGGGAGGGTGGGATATAAATAGTGTTTTATTTGGGGAAATATTTGTGTATTGTAAAGTTTTTTTACTTTTAGATGTAGTTTTACTTTTTCTACTAAATCTTGAGTTTGTTTACATGACGTCACTCTAAGCGTACAATGTACCCTTAGAGAGACATAAAGTCAGAAAAAGCGTAGCTTCCGAGAGAAGCTGACTTTTTTTTGGGGGGGGAGAGGAATCAGTGATCGGGCACCATAGCCCGATACATTGATTCCTGGGCTACCGAATCCACGGCCCGGAGTGCGCGTGCACGCGCGCGATCAGCTGCAGGAACGCACATGTCCTCCTTGACGTTTTTATACGTCAAGGAGGACAAAGTGGTTAAAGGCCTCACTACAGGGCCGCACAACTCAGCACACAAGTGATTCCCGACCCCCCCCCCCTTTTCTGCCCACCAACAGAGCTCTCTGTTGGTGGGCTGTGATCGCTCCCGGGATGTTTATTTACTTTTTTATAAATATGTTTTGTTTTTTTTAAATAAATATTACTTTTTTTTTATTTTTCCTACCTGCCCCTCCCTTCCTCTCCCCACCATCCAATCAACGTGATTGGCTGTCATAGGCTTCAGCCTATGACAGCGGATCACTTTTCCGCCACTCAGGGGGACAGCCGTGTGACACGGCTGTCCCCAGTACAGCACTAGCTTAGATCGCAGCACTGTACAGTGTTATTAGATGGCAGTTTTGACATCTAACAGTCTCCTAGCAGTGATCACCACTGGGAGGCTGATGATGGAGCGGAGTTCTGTCATTGAAGCGGTAATGCACACGCGTCATCCCCTGCAATCACGGCCCCTAGCACTTCACGCCAATTGGCGTGGAGAGGTCCTTTGGTTGCCATGCTGCTAACGTCAATTGGCGTTGAGCAATCGTTAGGGGTTAAATATCTTTTTCCGTGTTTTCATGGTAGATATTATTGATTTTTTAATTTTCACAATAAACACGAAAACGCGAAAATGTAAAAACGTTTGCGTGAAAATTTTCTCAAATTAAAAAGAGCATTTTCATGCGAAAATCGCAAACAAAACTGATCAGATTACGGTTGGATCCAAACAATGTTGTGAAGCACATGAAGCTAGGTTACATTCTGTAGGTACTGTGTTGATGTAGCACACATTGTATACTTGTGTACAAGCAAATATCACTGTTCCTCCTGGATTTCAGAGAGGAATACACAAAGAACTGTGGTGCAGCTGCATGGGCCCTACAGGGCATGGGTCCCCTGTGTGCTGCACGACCTGCACAGGCCTATGTCTGCCTCAGTATAAATGGTAATAAACTAGGAGACTTACAAAGCCACAATGGCTGTCTGCGGCAATGCAAGAGAGATCACAAACTTTTTGTATTTCCAAAAACTAAGTGCTTCGCATGATCACAATTTACTTTACTAATTATTGTTAAACCATATCTTACACTACACATAGTAAAAATAGAAGCCAGGATGGTAAAAAATAAAAATAGAAGCCAGGATAGTATATATACAAAAAAGTTATATTAGCAACAATTTTTTTTTGCTACTCTAAGGCCTCTTTCACAGTGGGACGTTGCGTTTGATGCGACGTTAAGGTCGCATAACGTGCCACTAATGCAACGCATTGAAAGACTATAACTTGGACGTTATAGAACATTCTTTAGCACTGCGTTTGGTGCGCCGTTTTTGTCGCACAGTGATGGAACGAAAACAGCGCATGCGTTAAATAAAAAAAAAAAACATTACTGAGCATGTGCAACACACACAACGCAGCAGATTTATTGCTAAACGCACAGCAGGCAGCACTATCTAAATATTGCTACACGTTACACACAACGCAACGTGTGCACTGTGAATGTCGCACAGACTTAGTATTGCTGTGTGTTAGTCCACGTTAAAACATTTTCTAACGTGCGACTTTAACGTTGCACTGTGAAAGAGGCCTAAGTCTGCTTACATGTATCTCTGTAGCGTTTTGTTTTTTTCTTTATTAAAATTTTGTATAAAATAAGTATATTGAAATGACATTCACCTCCTAAAGCTCCACCTCCCAGATTGCCGGAAACTCCACCTCCTAAACCTGCAAATAAAAAAAAAAATTCAAACCAGTATACTAGGGAATGATGAATAGTGGTAATGTAATAGAAGCCCAATTTACAAATCTGAAACTGAGCCTTCAGTCTGGCTTGCTCAGGAATCATTATAGCTGAGTCATTATAGCAGAGCAAGAAGGGGGCAGGCTTGGGCTTGAAAAGACATCAGAAAAGGCAGACTGAGCTATAATGATTCCTGAGCAAAGCCAGACTGAATGCTCAGTTGGGGATTTTATCAGGGCTGATAACAAGCAGACTGAACAGTGCAGAATGAAACGGAGAGAAGGGTAGGTGTTTTCTCTAATGTTCCCACTGATATATATGGTAAAATATATGAGGGTGCTTCGTCTCTGGTTCACTTTAAGGATTTATAATCAATGTGTAACCATTTTCTGTTATAAAATAATTTTTAAAATCAATAATTTCTAAGGCTTTTGTTATAGTGCATGTGTATAACTACTAAATTAACATAAATCAATATGAATTTGAACAATGTATTGGCACTTTAAAAAAACAAAATAATAATAATACCAATAGTAATATGGTAATAACAAAAATAAAATCAAGAAAAAAAAATTCTGGTAACCTGACTTTGCACACATGTGTCTCTAAGGCCCGGTTCACATTAGCGGTGCTGGCCGGACGAAACGGACGCACGGCATAGCAATGTAAGTCTATGCTAGGGTTCACATGTGTCCGTTTCGTCCGGACCGGAGCCGGACCGGATCCGGACTCCGGTGTCCGTTCCAACATGCGCTATTTTTTGGTCCGGCTCCTCCGGCAGCCGTATCCGGGGCGGAGCCGGACTGCACCATCCGGCCAATGGAAACCAATGAGAACCGGAGAGCGCACAACACACTGGCAAAAAATCCGGATGTTCTACCCCACTTCCTATGAGGATTGTTGCGGCGATATTGTATCGGGGACACATGGGCAACCATTTTGGAGTGGAGCAGCACGAGCTGGAGATGTTGGCAGCATGTTGGAGGTGGAGGTGAGTGCTAAACAGCGGAGGGCCTGATTCCACAGGTCCCCCTTCTGCTGACCTCCCAGACCCCAACATTTTTTTTTGTTTTTATACAGGTTGTTATCTCTTTAAGAATCCGGATCCGGACCGCAACCGTGTTCATACCGCACGGAAACCGTATGCAACCGGACCGGATCCGGACAGGAACCGTACGGTTCAGGTCCGATCCGGCTCCGGTGCGGTCCGGACATCCGGTGCGGTTTTTGCAAAACCGCAAGTGTGAACCGGGCCTAAAGAGTTTTGGGAATGTCCAAAAATTAAATACAGATGTTCTCTGGTATAAAATGAACATAAAAATTACCTGCACCTCCAGAAAGTCCACCATCTACAGATAAAAAAAATACAAAAACAATATATTAGGGAGGAATTTAATAATGCTAATGAAATATCACATTTACAATGCGAGGAGGAGCTGTTATCTCATAGGAATGGGAAAATATCACAAACTCAATATTTGTAAAATGTGTGTGCCCTTACTTCACAGAGTCTGTATTTCACAAGGAAGATGGCTTGGGACAAATATGATTGAGGCAGGCAATGACTGCAATAATTGCCATCAAACAAACAGCAGCCATTTTTTTGTAAGGAAGACTACTAAAAATGTAATAATAACACATTAAGATATTTAACCAGTGTCAAATATGGTGGTGGCAGCATCATGCTCGGGGGGTGCATCTCTTCAGCAGGGACAGGGAAGCTGGTCAGAGTTGATGGGAAGATGGATGGAGCCAAATACAGGGCAAACTTGGAAGAAAACCTCTTGGAGACTGCAAAAGACTTGAGACTGGGGCAGAGGTTCACCTTCCAGCAGGACAATGACCCTAAACATAAAGCCAGGGCAACAATGGAATGGTTTAAAACAAAACATATCTATGTGTTAGAATGGCCCAGTCAAAGTCCAGATCTAAATCCAATCGAGAATCTGTGGCAAGATCCGAAAACTGCTGTTCACAATTGCTGTCCATCTAATCTGACTGAGCTGGAGCTGTTTTGCAAAGAAGAATGGGCAAGGATTTCAGTCTTTAGATGTGCAAAGCTGGTAGAGACATACCCTAAAAGACTGGCAGCTGTAATTGCAGCAAAAGGTGGTTCTACAAAGTAATGACTTAGAGGGCCGAATAATTACGTACACCCCACTTTGCAGTTATTTATTTGTAAAAAATGTTTGGAATCATGTATGATTTTCGATCCACTTCTCACCAGTACACCACTTTGTGTTGGTCTTTCACGTGGAATTCGAATAAAATTGATGCATGTTTGTGGCAGTAATGTGACAAAATGTGGAAAACTTCAAGCGGGCCGAATGCTTTTGCAACCCACTGTATGATATACTGTATATGTGCGTGCGTGTGTTGTCTACATGTTTATTGAAATAAAAATGGTTTTATACGTTGAAAAATTACATGTGACTATATGCTTATTTGATATACTTGGCCCCAGTAAACCCACACAGACTTCTTCAATTTCTAACTTCGATCTCCATAACAAACCAAGATTCCCTGTGCATCATTGTGTTTGTATTCTGTGCGTTGTACAATGGCCTGGAGATGTCATGGGAAAGAGCAGACTTGCCCTAATGAGACTTTATTCAATGAACCCTATATCTGGCTATAATCCAAATTATTTAAGCAGCCCAGATAGTCTGAGGATAAATATAAAGGCGGGAGAGAGTTTCAAAGTCCCACTGCACAATGTTACTGTGACTACTACTCACTCAGTGCACCTCCCAGCGCTCCTCCGGCTCCGGACACAACATTGCCTTTTACACAACAAAAATTATATAAAGGTTAAAACACAAAATCAGGCTGCAAATGCATAAAACAGTTCTTAGCAGATCTAGCCTCATCCTTTCCTGACCTTATATTATATGGGATATTTTTTCAGCATACAGAAAATGAAAAAGAAAGTCAAAGTTGTACAGTAGTTTATTTTAATCCATACATAAAGTGAATTCTGTTAGCCAAATAATAGCGCTGTACACATCTTTTTAGTGCTTAATGTAAAAAAAAAATCTTTACATTTTATGTTCAGCCATTTGTGAATTGGGTAAAACAGACTATCAGCTGTTGCCTTAGTTCTCAGTGGTGATCGAGATTGTAACCCTGGTGGGTGCTATCTTGCTTGCCATCTCCCCCCCCCCCCCCCCCCCACTCCCCCTTCTTTTCTCTTTTTCTCTTTCTTTTCTCTTCTTTACTGTTTATGCTCTACTGTACAATTCATATTCCACTTAATTATATAGTGATACAATATTGTTATAGTACAGTTTGAGTGTACATGTCTGCTATTTAACTGTATACCTCGATGCTTGACCATGTCATTATTGGTTTTTTAATGTTACGACTTTTGTATTTTGGCTTGGCCATTTTATATGTAATATTGTACATGTCACTTTAAGAAGGTAACCATGCCCATTGTGGGCGGGCACCTGATTATTTAAACTTGTGAGGAACCTGTACATGCTAGCTATGATTAAGGAGCCTTTCAGAGCTCCGATACGCGTTAGCTTCTTGTGTGTTCACTGATGTGCTAATAAAGGAAGATACTTTTTATGCCCACCCATGGTGCAGCGGGATATCCTTTCTTTTTGACTGAAAAAATCTGTTGGGAGCACAGTGGAATGCCTGTGTTTTAAATGTATACAAAAAATAGTAAGCTACAAAAAGGGTTGCAATTATGTATTACCTTGTGTAGAGATTCTTTTAAGAATTTGCCATTTTTGCAACAAAAACAGAGGTTTTACTTTCAGGATGATATTACTTTGAGGACCCTTAGTTTATGCATTTTCAGCACATAGACTGAGCAAAAAAGTACAAAAAGTGAGGTGGAGATCAACACTTGGCTACACCATGTCTTTGGCCAGTAGTTTGGACATTCGGGAAGAGAAGATTTTAGTAGAGGGAGAGAGTATTAAATGTTGGACACTGAATCCAAAGGGTCAATAAAGGGCAAGTATTGGCTATGGTTAGGAGTAACAGGGGTGTAACTAGAAATCAATGGGCCTCCTCTGCAAAACTTTGGATGGGCCCCCCTCCCCCTTGCTTTTTTGCACAGGCACTGAGAACCAATGTTATTCAATTGACTATTGCATGCTTAAATGTGTTTTCCCATGCAGATAAAAACAGACAGCAGTGAAGCCCTACATGCATTTTCTCTATCAATTACATCAGCTTCTGGGACAATTGTGCATGTTTTCACACATACAGACCCACATGATGAGCAGAACACATATACAGAAAACCAACAGACAAGTGTGCTCCCAGCCTCAGCTTATTACACTCATTCTGTCCATCTCCGAGAGAGTAGAACTAGCTATGTAGACTTCTCTAGCATCACTACAGTACAGAGCACTTGGGGAGGGGTAGAGAGGCTGAGGTCTGGGAGCTATACACACTGAATAGGGACTGTCTACAAAACTTTGTAAGATTCATAGTTAAGTGGCTTCTGGGCCCCCCTGCGGCTGCATCCCTTGCAGGGTCTATTGCCACGCCCCTTACCGCAGAAGGCTAAGGCTAAGCGTAGATATAGAGATAAGATTGGTTATAGAAAGCAGATTGTGTGTGTGTGTGTGCCATCTGGTGTGTGTGTGTGTGTGTGTGTGTTGTGTGGTGTGTGGTGTGTGTGTGTGTGTGTGTGTGTGTGTGTGTGTGTGTGTGTGCCATCTGCGGTGTGTGTGTGTGTGTGTGTGCCATCTGCGGTGTGTGTGTGTGTGTGTGTGTGTGTGTGCCATCTGCGGTGTGTGTGTGTGTGTGTGTGCCATCTGCGGTGTGTGTGTGTGTGTGTGTGTGTGTGTGCCATCTGCGGTGTGTGTGTGTGTGTGTGTGTGTGTGTGTGTGTGTGTGTGTGTGTGTGTGTGTGTGTGTGCCATCTGCGGTGTGTGTGTGTGTGTGTGTGTGCCATCTGCGGTGTGTGTGTGTGTGTGTGTGTGCCATCTGCGGTGTGTGTGTGTGTGTTTTGGTAAGGTATATCATTGCAGGATTTGTTTTTCAATTAGTGTAGTGAGCAGGATAGTCCTTTGATTTTCCTGAGTGCTCTGGGGCAGAAGGCTGCATGAAATAACGTCTAGGCTACACATCACAGGGAAGGCAGGGCTACATGCTACATGCCAGTATACAGCATTGCATAGCTATATGAATTGTTTCCTGAAATGTATCCTGAATATTTTGTTATGTTCTGCTTCCAAAATTACAGGTTTATCTTTAAGTAATCAATGAGTCATAAGTGCCAAAAATTCCAATTAAAACAGCTTTAAGAAGATGAAACCAAAAAACCTAACTGTCCTGAACTGAATCCACATCTATTCTATCTGGAGAAATATTTTTTTTTTTAAAGTTTGATTTGGACAAGCTTAAAATGGGAATAAACGAAAGATAATAATTACCTGCAGTATTAACGAGGTTACCTAGAAGACCTGTAAAATGAGAATCTTCTGTAATCATTTGTCTTTATACTAACAGCAAATGATATAAAAAAGTGCCACTCAACCATAATACTAGAACCGAAGTGGGGGGGGGGGTTTCTAGTATGAAAAACATGTTAAAGCGCGTGGTAAAAAGTGCGTGTTTCTGTGCGCTTCTTTAAAGCACGTTTTGCTTACTGTAGCAGCAGCAGTTGTCAATAAAACTTTGTTTTTGTATGTAAATGTATGCTTCTATGCGCTAAAAAAGTGCACCCATTCACTTGCATTGATGTGCGCTTTACAGCTCAGCACACAGAAATGCATGCAACACTATGTTTTTGTAGTGCCTTATGCCTCATTCACACCAGTGCGCTTCTGTCCGCTTTTTTTCAGTAACATATATCCGTAATGTGCTGAAAAAAAGCGGACAGAAGCGAACAAAGTGTGAATGTGTCCTAAAGCAAGATTTGCTATTCTAGTGAGGTTATGAACAGAAGGAATTGCCACAGTCAAGGGCAAGCTACGAGTGAGGACCTGCGCCAGCATGAAACATGTCAGCCACTACCTGATGTTTGATTGCACTTTGGTTATTGGTAAAAACACTTAAAAAGACTCAAGTGTGAGTCTTGTGTTCAAAAGTGACCAGCCTGCAAATCCTACAGAGGCATGTTGTGGGGCCTGCAGGCTCTTGTGTTCCCTGCACTTGGGTCACTTCACTGAATGTTCTTAATGTAAATCTAAAGTGGCACAAAGAAATTGAGTTAGGTGTTTACCTATGTAGAGGGAAGGATCCAGATCCCATAGAGCCGTCTCAGCCCATGCTCAGTGCCATTGTTTCAGTGCTGGGCCTCGGTGAAAATCTTCAACAAGTTTGGTCGAATACATCTTTGGCCCTCCTCAGACAGTCTTCATAAATACTCAGATCTGTGAGTATTTTTAAAGATGAGAAGCTCTGTACTGTGTGATGAGCGATCTGTGCTAGGATACTCACATTATGGGTGCGCCGTCTTTGGAAGTTCATGGGGATGCGACTACTTTCAAAGCATGCTGAGGAGTCCCAAAGTTGCCTGACTTCACTGGCAGACAGCGTAAGAACAAGTGGACTTAGTGAAGACCTAGAAGGCTCTACGGGATCCGTAGCCTTCCCTCTCCATAGGTAAGCGTCTACCTCTTTTTTTAGTGCCTCTTCAGACTTACTTTAAAGGTCTTGATTTCATTCCTTAGCAGCCAAATCCCACCATCTGCTCAGCAATCGTCTCCTGTCCATTGATGCTCAATTGCTGAACTGTTTGGTATAGGGATGGCTTAGCACTGGTGTGGAGTAGGGATAGTCAGTGAGATGCTATTAACACTGATTTATGCAGCCTGGAAATAGATCAATCAAATGTAACAGCTGAACCATTTGATTGATCCATTTCCAAGCTGAATACATTTGCATAAACTTGCATACAGTATCTGATGTATTGGTTTTGAAAATTTTCCAGTTTCATCAACTCAGAATCTTTACCATCTTACTGACCATCCCTAGTATATGGAGGAAGGAGTTTTCCTAACCTAAGAAAGTCAGTCCTGTAGCTGCTGGATTGGCTTTGCCTATTTTCCAATGTCATGCTATTAGTATGCAAATCCATGATGTTTGCAACTCACTGATCATCTTTAATCTTACTGTAATGTTAGCTTTAAATTAAGCATGGAAATTACCTCCAGCTCCTGAAAGTAAACCTCCTCCAAGACCTGCAAATAAAAACATAAAAAATATTATATTTTGGAGTGATTAACTAATGAAATTTCACTATTTACTTCATACAAAACATGGTTTAAAAATGTACAGCTGATTTGAGGATTTCATGGGATTCTGCGGGAGGGTGTATGTTCCTAAAATAAACTCCAGACAGAACTTTTGAAACAAAGTTATACCATCTACTGAGGATCTGTTTCTGTATGCAGTGGCATAACAATAGGCCCTGCAGCCCCTGCTCCCGTTGGGGGGCCCACCCCCCCTGCTTCCATTGGGGGGCCCGCCCCCCCCTGGGGTCCACTCAGGGCCATTTTGTGGGGGCCGGAGGGGTGGCAGCATGAGGGGAAAGCCTTGGCCACAGTCAGCTGGGAGAGGGGAAGTTCCCCCCCGTTTTGTGGGGGCTGGAGGGGTGGCAGCATGAGGGGAAAGCCTTGGCCACAGTCGGCGGGGAGAGGGGAAGTTCCCCCCCTCTCCCTCACCTCGGGGCTCTCCCCTCCAGCTAGTTACAGTGTGTGGGCAGCGGGCAGCGGCAGGCAGATACATACCTTCTTCCGTGCGTTCCATCGCAGACTCCTCGCTCTAGCGGCTGACGTCACTTCACTTTCAGAAGTGACGTCAGCCGCTAGAGCGAGGAGTCTGCGATGGAACGCACGGAAGAAGGTATGTATCTGCCCACCGCTGCCCACTGCCCACACACTGTAACTAGCTGGAGGGGAGCGCAGAGGGGAGAGCCCCGAGGTGAGGGAGAGGGGGGGAACTTCCCCTCTCCCCACCGACTGTGGCCAAGGCTTTCCCCTCATGCTGCCACCCCTCCAGCCCCCACAAAACGACCACGAGCCGGCCCCAGGGGGGGGGCCCGCTCTGAAATTCTGCAGGGGGGCCCGGTGGGGCCTAGTTGCGCCCCTGTCTGTATGTGTTTACTTTGGCTAGGTCTCACTCTCTTACCCTCTCTAATCTTATTGGTAAAATTGGGAGAGTTTTTCCAACCAAAGTACAGAAAACATTTTCATACTGCTGTCTGTGTTTCCAGACTCCCTATCGTGCTACTAGGAACAGGAAGTGAGGAAAATCTCTACAACTGTAACACAGACTGCAAAAAGAACACAGATTTGAATCCATGTTATGCCAACTGAGAAAACAATTCTGAAATTTAGCTATAAGGAATGTGTGGTCCAGAGTATGTAGAGAGGACTACAGTAACTATTTTTCGTTACAGACTGTGCAACCACATGTTGCAGCAGCAACAATTGGTTTTACCATTGTTTATGACAAACCTTCTCATGTTGTTCAGACCTTTTACATTTTGGACCAGAGTAAGCACTCCCCTGATGGGCATGCTTACTAGCCAGGACTTTGTTCACACCCACTGCCCATGCACATCACTGTATACATGTTACATCAAAAGGTGATACATTCCAAAAAATCTATGTATCCCCTTTTGTTGATGCATGTATATAGCTGTGTGCTTTAACAACTTGTCAGCATACAGGATTCAAGTCAGATGAAGACAGAATAGGCAAAAGCTTACTTTTTTTTAAGTTAGCTAATAAATTGTATCATCCTGAATACAAACTTCTTGGCTTACACCTCAGAATGGAAGCAACAGCGCACCAAGCACAGGACAGATTGCTAGACAAGGAGACATGGTGAAATGGAGACTTCTGTGGTTTGATAACCAAAGGTAATGGATCTTTGTTTGGTTTATGATGATTGATGTAAATTTGCTTGGAATAATGATGTTTGTAGGGGGTGTGTCTATACAGTTACAAGGGTTTTTAAGTTTGTTTTCTACATCACTGACGCTGTTACCATCTTGAAAGAAAATAAAGCAGAGGGACGCCAAGAGCCCCAATAGTGCAATGTGTCTTGGGGACAACAAAATAAATGAAAAGTTGAATTTATACTTACAAACCAGGGTTACCAATAGGCAACCACTGTATAGGCAGGTGGGGAGAACAATCCTGACCCCACTCAGGAATAAAAAGACGCTCTCTGTAGACAGGAAAATAGGGTAATAACCCTCCACCCAGGGTGGACTCAATGTAGTGTACAAGATACAGAGGCGCCAAAAGAATAAAAGGTAATTAAATGAACTTAAAAAACCAACTGGTTAAACAGAGGAGGCAGCGGTGGTCTTACCCTCTCCAAACAGACACAGGCAAGGACTGCGATTCAGACAGTCAACATATTATTCGGAACTCCAAAAAACAATGCAACGCGTTTCACGGGCCATACATCCCGCTTCCTCAGGCAAAATACAGTAGGAGTCACAGCATCTGTATTATATCAGCGAGCTCGGCGCCTCAGTTTAACCACCGCTGCCTCCTCTGTTTAACCAGTTGGTTTTTTTAAGTTCATTTAATTACCTTCTATTCTTTTGGCGCCTCTGTATCTTGTACGCTGTTACTATCTGTATTGTGCCTTGACAAAGGAACCCCGCAAGGCCCCGAAACGATTGTTGGCTTAATGGTCAGATGATGTGTTTGGTGAAACAATAAATTAAAAATCCTGAACAGTGGTGTGCGGACTTTTCTTACTATTTTAAGGATTTCCACTGGCAACCCTCATTTATTGCCATTGGTGTGCAAACTTATGATCTTTCTTTTTTCCCCCTTAAAGGATACCACAACTGACATGTGGCATAATGAGATAGACATGGGTATGTACAGTGCCTAGCACACAAATAACTATGCTGTGTTCCTTTTTTTCTTTCTCTGCCTGAAATAGTTAAATATCAGGTATGTAAGTGGCTGACTCAGTCCTGACTCAGACAGGAAGTAACTACAGTGTGACCCTCACTGATAAGAATTTCCCCCTTTTTTATCTCTTTCTTGCTCTCAGAAGCCATTTTCTTCTAGGAAAGTGTTTTATAGTTGGAATTTCTTATCAGTGAAGGTCACACTGTAGCCACTTCCTGTCTGAGTCAGGACTGAGTCAGCAACTTACATACCTGATATTTACCTCTTTCAGGCAGAGAAAGAAAAAAAGGAACACAGCATAGTTATTTGTGTGCTAGGCACTGTACATACCCATGTCTATCTCATTATGCCACATGTCAGTTGTGGTATCCTTTATGCAGGGAACCACATGTAAGTGTGAATGAGCCCATTGATTAGCATTTTTTTTTTTTGCTCTTACTCAGCGTAATTGGGGGAACTTTTTCTAAGACGTAGCAATATTTTATATTGCATAAATTAAGCCTAAAATTTACCTCCGGGGGGGGCGTGGCCAGCCATGAGCGTGTGAGGACGTGTTCTCTCACAGCTCTCCCGGCTCAAGGCTGAATCCTGGCTTTATACTGCCCACAACTACCCGATCTGCTGCCGCTTCGTATCCTCGGATACAGGAGACCTCCCTCGCCCACCAGATGCCAAAATACGGGCCACCAGCGCCCGCAACGGCCGCGGAAAAGCTGGCAAAGTACGCCCGCGGTGAGCGGCAAGATGGCGCCGGGCAGACATGCTGGGAGTAGAGAGACGCCACGATCCCGGAAAACCAGCCGCCCACACAGACCTGCTCCAGCGATGCGGAGGACGGGGAACTCCCTGCAGAGGCTGGTAAGCTCCATACCGCAGCTCCCCCAAAAGAACACAGGCAGAACACCCAGCCCAAAGCCCGCAGCCAAGGTAATCCAGAAAGGGAGGAGAGGGGGGAAGGAGGAGGATCAGAGCCCATAGAGCCCACCAGAGCTGAACTTTTAGCTGCCATACAAAACATGCAGCTCTCCCTCACTACTAGGCTGGATACAATACAGACAGAACTATCTTTTGTTAAAGCTGACTACAAAAAGCTCAAGGAGAGAACCATTGAAGCAGAGCATAGAATAAGTGATCTGGAGGACGTAGTGACTCCTATTAGAGCTACGCAATCATCCATAACTAAAACCTCCACTGAACACTCACTTAAACTTGATGACCTTGAGAATCGTTCCAGAAGATCTAATCTGCGATTCGTGGGCATTCCGGAAAAATCTGAGGGCTCCTCCCCTGAAAACTTTCTTGAAACCTGGATACAGAATGCCATCCCTAACCTTGTCCTGTCCAATACTTTTAGCATTGAACGCGCACACAGAGTGCCTGGAGGCCCGCCTAAACCAGGCGCAACCCCAAGGCCCATGCTGGCTAAACTGCTTAACTACAGGGATAAGGTGGAAATTCTTAGGAAGGCCAGGGATGCCCCGGAGCTACAGATAAATGGAACTGCAGTCTCTATCTACCAAGACTTTTCCTCGGAAGTCCAAAAATTACGAGCCAACTTTAATGCAGTGAAATCCGGCCTGAGAGCCCAGCAAATCCCATATAGCATGCTCTTTCCAGCCAAGCTACGAGTGCAACATAATGGGAAGTTTCATTTCTTCCCGACTCCTTCAGATGCGGTGTCATGGATGGAGGAACAGGGCATTGATGTCCCAGTAATCAAACCACGCTCTAAGAAATGATTTCTTCTGCCTGTTTTCTATCGCTACCTTGCCGGCTACTAGCCTTGAGTGGATGCATCTTCTTCTTCCATATGGCTTTTATGACTTGACACTGCTAAGCATTAATAATTCCAATTGCTCTACCATCTACCAGTGCATGTTTTTATGTTTGGGGAGACTACTCCTGAGCTTTTTTTGTTTTCTTTCCCCCCTCTTATTATACTCTTGTAACATCACTGCTGTCAAGACACATGAGGTGACATTTGTTCGGCGGCTCCACTGTCGAGCTCTCCTGTTATGCTTACCTATTCATTGTCTAACCCATATTTTTATTATAGGTGATGATGATACTTGGCATTATTACTTATGCTGCTGTGTGATTTGAAGGGTAAAATGCATTGATTCTATATCGGGATCATTTGACCTGGGAGGGGGGCCTTGCCTGCAGCACTGATCTTTCTTCTCTTAAGCTTTAATACATAATTGCAGGAGAGGCTTTTCCTCTACCCCTGTAACTATACTTGCTCCATTTAAAGCCCTTGGGCGCCATCTACTGATCACAACTAGATATACTTTAAATAATCATTTTCTAACCATTGATAGCCATCACTTCCACCTTCTATTCTATACATATAGGTCCGATTTGACCTAATTTAAATCATGATCAGTCTCCCTTCGTGGTCGCTGCTGTAGGGTGGGCTCCCCTTGTTTGGTTAATAAGTTTGAAACAGTTCTATGTTTAAGTGTAAAACTATTCACGTTTGTGGATATGACTGTTGCCTTGAGCCGGGACACATGTGCTGTCCCTATAGTCCCTCTTTTTACTTTTATATCGTTTAGGGAATAGAAATCCTTTGTGGTTTAATACAGGGGATGGGGAGGGTTTGGGGTTATAGTGGGTTTTATGTGGGTGAAATTCCAGTTTACATTAACATGACTAAGACAATCCAGTGCAGAATATGTGACATAAGGAACTACAATGTTCAGAACTTCCTGACTAATTTCTTAATTTTACAGTATGACACACATTAAGGTGGTCTCCTGGAACGTGAGGGGGCTAAACAACTCTATCAAGAGACGCCTGGTTCTAGACTATCTGCGAAAGCTATCCCCCCAGGTTGTTTGTCTGCAGGAGACGCATCTTGTAGGCTCTAAAGCATTTTTACTTAAAAAACCCTGGGTGGCCTCATATTACCTAGCTCATTACTCATCATTCTCCAGGGGTACTGCAATCCTTGTTGCTAAATCGTTCCCAGGACAAATTTCAAACATTAAGACTGATCCGAATGGTAATTTTGTTATCCTGAAATGTACAGTTGAGAATAGATCATTTATAGTGGCCTCTATTTACATCCCACCACCCTTTAATGTGCAAACCCTTGAGCGCGTCTCCTCTAGGCTACATGATCTGATGGATGGCCCTCTCATGCTCCTAGGAGACTATAACGCTGTTTTGGATCCTTTATTAGATAGAATGAATGGCACCGGTAGATCATATCCACAACTACTGAACTGGCTACGTCAGTATGACTTAAGGGACGTCTGGAGATGGAAATTTCCAGATGATAAAGAATTCTCCTGTTACTCTGACTCATTTAAGACTATGTCACGCATCGATATGTGTATGGGGTCCAAGGACCTCTTGCCCATGGTGGAATCGATTACATATTTGGCGCACGGGATTTCAGACCATTCTCCTTTGGTGTGTGAGCTGTTCCTTCCCGGGGGCAGGGTACCATCCCTGTGGAGAATGGGAGCGTGCTGGCTGGAAGATGAGGAGGTGCTTGAGGAATGCCAGACAGAAATGACACATTACTGGCGTACTAATGAAGGTACGGTTGATCCACTGATTTGTTGGGATGCGGGCAAGGCGGTTCTTAGGGGCTCGTTCAGGGCTGCGCTGTCCAGAATCCGGCAGAATGATGTAGCTTCGCAACAATACTGTGAAAAAGAATCCAATCAGGCTAAAATCCAATTAATTCAGTCCCCGACCCGGGAAAATTATGCTCTCTGGGAAGCGGCCCGTAGAAAATTAGAATTAAAACTATTAGATAGGACAAAAAGGAAAGATTTAATTCATAGACAGAGATATTTTGAATACGGGAATAAATGTAGTAAACTCCTGACATACCTACTTAAATCTGATACAGAGTCACTAGCAATCCCAAGAATCACAGACAGCACCGGGACAATCTGCACCACATCTGAGTCAATAGCTAATACATTCACCACATATTATACCATGCTTTATTCCTCAAAGCTGAATGATACCGATCCCAGGCTTCGAGAGTTCCTAGATAATCTGGACCTCCCATCCTTATCGATGGAGGCCAGTCTGGAACTGGACTCCCCTATTTCCTCTGATGAAATAACTTTAGCCATCTCATCTTTTAAAGCTAATAAGGCACCGGGGCCGGACGGCATCCCAGCCGAATGGTACATGAAAAATAAAACGGTAACTGTCCCACACCTTACTAAATTGTTTCATTATATGTTTGAGACTGGATCACTTCCGGAGTCCATGGGTGAGGCTCTAATAACTCTTATTCTAAAACCTGGTAAGGATCCAACCTCTTGCGATGCATATCGCCCGATCTCTCTAATGAATACAGATACTAAAATTCTCACTAAAATCCTCGCAAATAGACTTAATAAACATATAGACAGTATTATACATCCTGATCAGACTGGGTTTATGCCCGGTAGATGTATCAGACTAAATATTAGACGACTCATGACTAATATCCAATACCCTCACGCAAACGCGGGGACTAGAGTGATTCTATCACTCGATGCTAATAAAGCCTTCGATTCAATTGAGTGGTCCTACCTTATGGCCGTCCTAGAGAGGTTTGGGTTTGGCCCTGGGTTCCGGATGTGGTTCAGTATTCTCTATAGCTCACCAACAGCTAAAATAAGAGTTAACTCCAGTATATCCCAGGCTTTTAATATTAAGCGTGGCACGCGGCAGGGATGCCCACTTTCGCCCCTGCTGTTTGCTATTGCAGTTGAGCCCCTGGCCCAGGCTATACGGCTGTCTGATTCGGTGCGGGGTCTGCGGGTGGACCGGGTTGAAGAACGTATATCTCTGTATGCAGATGACATGCTGGTGTACCTTGCAGACCCTGCGTCGTCCCTGGATGCCGTGCTAGACATTTATGACAAATTCGGATCCATGTCCGGTTTGACAATAAACTGGTCCAAGTCAGCTCTTTTCCCCTTAGACACCTTTGACCACCAAATAATTACTCCTAGATCCCACCTACAAATCACTGATAAATTCAAATATCTGGGAATTTGGGTGCAGCGCCCTTTAAATACCTTCTTTGCAGCTAACATGCAACCAACCCTGGATTCTATTGAGGCCCGACTTAAAAAATGGATACCTTTGCCACTTAATCTATGTGGTAGAGTATGCATTGTTAAAATGATAGTCGCCCCTAAACTTTTATATCTTTTGCAGATGGCTCCAGACGTGATTCCACGGGCGGTCTTTAAACACATTGACTCGATAGTTGTGTCTTTTATATGGTCAAACTCCGTCCCTAGAATTGCCCTATCTACCTTGCAACTGCCGACCTCCCAGGGAGGCCTTGCGGTACCCAATTTTTTTCTATACTATTTGGCAACACAACTCATACCTATCAGTTATTGGATTAGTGACCACAGACAGGACTCCTCGCTGGCACTTGAGGCAGACGTAGCTAGCTCTTATGAAGCACTGTGTGGAGCCATTTATAGATATTCTATTCCAAATTTGGACGCGGGTACCTCACTTATCCAGAACACAATTAAAATCTATAAGACCACTCGTAAGCTTCTGAACGAGCCCCTGGACCCAATCTCTCCTAGTTCGCCTCTGTGGCATAATCAGAACCTCCCAGAACTCCTCAGTGTGCCTGACCCTTGCTTCTGGACAAAGTATGGTATTAAATACCTGCACCAGCTTTTTTCCGATGGTATTTTTAAGAATTTTTTACAATTCCGTGAGGAATTTGGCATACCTAGACAAGCCCAGTTCAGGTATTTTCAACTTCGACATGCAATAAGTGCCCAGACTGGTCTACACAATGTCGATCTAGTACCCTCAGGAGTGGAATCTCTACTTCTGCAAAAGGACAGAACTAAGCAAATATCTAGGTACTATAACTTTGTACTGACATCCCGTAACACACCTAAAGTTGTATCTGTCCGGATGCGATGGTCGGGCACAGGAACTGATTTTAGCAAGGAGGACTGGGTAGTTTTTGAAGAATCCTATCATAAGTCGGTTATTGCTGCGCATGACAAACTAATTAATCTGAAATGGTTCCACCAGGCCTATATGTCTCCAGCACGCCTCAGTAAAATGAGCCCCTTACACAACGGCCTTTGCTTTAAATGCAGGCAGAGACAGGCAGATTTCCTCCACTGTGTCTGGTTTTGCCCGCAGGTAAATAGCTACTGGAAGTCCGTAGCCCACTTTCTCCGAGACACCTTAGACCTACCAGAAGTCTTTAATTTTAAAACTTGTATGCTAGGTGTACTGACAGACATACCATGTAGTCGGAGAGAAGCCACACTTATTCAGATTCTGTTTTACTATGTAAGAAAATCTCTGGTTCTACAATGGAAACATAATAGGGTGCCTAGCCTGCATGACTGGAAGAGACTGGTAAATCAAGCTTTACCCCTCTATAAATTAACATATCAGTCAAGACATCAACCCCGTAAATTTGACAAAATCTGGTCTAAATGGGTCGACTCCTCAGACACAACCATTCCCAACCTAGATATCACTGTCTCAGTCCAGGATACCGCCCTATAAACGCCAATCTACTCAGATCTATTATATACTAGGAGTTCTCTGCTTGTTGTCCCTTGAATCAAACTTTGCCTACTATGCTACATGTACTTGTATTTTCCTCAACTATGCACTAATGTCGGATTTATATGCACTCATTCATTGATTAATCATGAAACTGTCATTTTTAGTCAATTAACTGACTCTGGAATGTAACCCACTATGGTTAATTTTTATGTTCTGTTTTTGTTTGTCTATGCTCCTTTTTGGGAGATGTTTGTATGTTTAAAATCTTCAATAAAAAATCTCTTATAAAAAAAAAAATTTACCTCCACCACCTGATGCTTCACCTCCTAGACCTGAAAGGTAAAGCAATACGAGAATGTAATACCCCCCAGAGATTTATCAGTGTAATATATTAGGAGCCTTTAAAAAAAAGCCACAGTGAATGGCTGTCTGTGGCAATGCAAGAAATATCAAAAACTTTTTGTATTACAAAAACTAAGTGCCTACACATGATCACATGATTCCAATGTAAATATTTACTTTACTAATTATACCAATTGTTGTTAGGCAATATTCTTCTCTACATGTGGTAAAACAGAAGCCAGAATAGTATAAATAAATAAAAATATAATAACAGCAATACTTTTTGCTATTCTGCTTACATGCATCTCTAAAGAGTTTAGTCAAAGTGGTTTGTTTTGTTTTTTAAATTGTTCTTTTGTATAAAGTAAGTATGAAAATGTCCAGCACCTCCTGAAGCTCCACCTCCCAGGTTCATGGAAAGTCCACCTCCCAGACCTGCAAATTGAAAACGAAACATCTAATCAGTGTTGGCAGTAGCCATTGGTTTTACTGGTGTTCATGACAAAACTTCTCATGTTGTTCAACCCCTTTGAATTTTGTATTGGAGAAAGCACCTCCCCAACGAATATGCTTACTAGCTAGGACTTTGTCCACACCTACTATTCATGCTCCAGGCTGAATGGCTGTGAACAAGTTAGATGGAGTGGCTGGACCTATCAGAACACTGGCCAGCCCACAATGCCCCACCTAGTGATGTTATTTGCTCCATTCGTGCCACTGGGTTTCACAGTGGCCTGACCAATACTAAGGCACAGCTTCCCTCAGTGTCCCAGCACACTGATTGGCCTTAAACTTTCAGACAGAGCCAGCCAGGGTGTGAATGCATGGTGCGCACCGATTGGTTTACACCTCAGAATGGAAGCAACAGTGCGTCAAGAGCAGGACAGGCTGCTGGACAAGGAGACATGGTGAAATGGAGAATGCTGTGGTGTGTGAACCGGAGGTATTGGATTTTTTTATTGGTTTATGATGATGAATAATGGCTATTTGCTGGGCATAATAATATTTGCAGGGGCTTTGTCTATACTCTCACAAAGGTTTTTTATGTCTATGTTGTACTGTGGTTGTTACTATCTGTACTGTGCCTTGACAAAGTGGACCCAGCAAGGCCCAGAAAATGTTTACGGTCCGATGATGTGTTTGGTGATGGAACAATACATTGTAGTTCCTGAACACTGGTGTGCAGACTTTTCTTACTGTTATAAGGATTTCCACTTTCTACCGGTCCTGAATCCGCCATCTATTGCCATTGGGGTGTGACCCTTTTTCCCCACATGCCGGGTGTAATGATCCGCTTAGCTGGCTGCACAGGCAGACAGCTGTTTGACCATTCCTCTAGTCTGTGGGCTGCAGGTCTCTGAAAGAGAAATCCTCTCTTTCCTTTGCAAGTTTCTGATCTGCTCTGCTGCTGAGGAATTTGCATACATTGGTTATGCAAATCACCCAGCTAACTCTTTTGTAGGCGGGCAGTATAAAGAGCTATGTTTCCCAGAGTCCTTTGCTGGTCATCCTTCATGGTTTGTTGAAACACTCCTAGAGTGTCAGCCCTGCTATTGCTTGTTAAAGTTATCTTAGAGTAATTCTTGGGACTGCACTAGGCAGCTTCCCTAGTGCAGTTAGCTTGCTATCTGTTTTGTCTGTATTGCCTCTCTGTTGCGATTGTCCTGTCACCAACGGTGGTTGTCAGGAAATCGTTCTGTCTGTCTGGGGTGCTAACCACAGCAGCGGTCGCTACTGGTAGCCCCTTCTGTTAATCTGTCTGTCTTGTTTGGAAGGCACTAGCCTCTAGCGGTAGTGGCTGTGGATCCTTCTGATCTTTGTTCTTGTAATGTAAGCTGGAGCAGCGGTTGCTCCCTGCTATCTCATCTGTCTGTCGTGCTTGGATCACACTAGCCCCTAGTGGTAGCGGCTGTGGATCCTTCTGATCTGCTTTCTTGTTCCTGAGCTCGGATCGCACTCCCTCTGATGGAAAGAGCAGTGGATCTTTCCTCTCGTATTCCTGTTTTCCGTTTGTCTGTCTTGTCTGATACGAACGCTTGCTGTAGGCTCGGTGAGGTAACCGTTAAGCAAGCGCTCGCGTTCTATGTTTCGTGTTTGTCTGTCGGTGGTTAGTTAGGCGTGCTTGTCTCTGTTGCCCTAACGTGCGAAGATCGCGCTGTAAATGCGTTTGCTGTTGCGAATGAGTGCGGTGTTCGCGTTTAGCTAGCGTTTGTTATTTTCGTTATTTTCTCATTGTCGTTTGCTGTGCCTTTGCTACTTGTGTGTTCTGTTCTGATCTGTCTTGTGTCACTTCTGGCGATTGCTTCTCTCGCGATCGCGTTCATACTTTGTTTCTGCGAATGTGTGTTCACCGTCGCTGGGTGGCGACTAGATTGGGGAACACACATTTAGTCTTTCTCTATGCTCTTCTCTTTAAGGGCCCCGCATTGTCTTAGATCTGTACAATTCCCATCTGGCATTTGTGGCCGTGCAGAGGCTGTGCTCGTCTGCACTCCACAGCGCCATCTGTCGGTGGGAATTGCCCTCTGCTGGTGCATTGCACCTAGCCTGGGTTCACCTAATTATATGCGTGTAAAGGGTTTTCGTTGTGTCAGTGCGCATCTTGTGCGCTGCCCACGAAAAGGATTCCGCAAACGTTACACCGGGAATCACATGTAAGTGTGAATGAGCCCATTGATTAGAATTTTTGTTTTGCTTTCTCTCAGTATAATTGTGGGAACTTTTTCTAACACAGTAACAATCTGTTATATTGTGTAAATTAAGCATGAAAGTCACCTCCACTGCCGGATGCTCCACCTCCTAGACCTGAAAGGTAAAGCAATACAAGAACGTAATATGCCCCAGAGATGTATCAGTGTAATATACTAGGAGCCTTATAAAGGCCACAATGAATGACGTCTGTGGCAATGTAAGAAAAATCACAAACTTTTTGTATTTCCATAAACTAATTGCATGCCTACACATAATCACATGATTCCAATGTAAGTATTTACTTTACTAATTATACCAAATAAGCACTTTTTTACACAACACATGGTGAAAATAGAATATGTATATTACAAGTAAAGATTTGTAGCCAATGCTTGAACATTTTTTATTAAAATAAAAAAGCTCTGCAATATTAATTGACATAAATCAAGAAAAAGGAATTACGTCATTCTGACTTTGCTCACATGTATCTCTAAAGACTGTTGGGAATATCCAGGTAGAACTTTTGAAACAAAGCATCAATCACAGCAAGGTAAGGTTATACCATCTACTGGGGATTTTTTTCTGTGTGTGTTTACTTTGGGTAGGTCTCTAACTCTCTGTAATATTATGGTAACATCAGGAGAGTTTCTCTAACCAAAGTAGAGAAAACATTTTTGTATTGCTGTCCGTGTTTCTAGACTCCCTACAGTGCTACTAGCAACAGGAAGTGAGGAAAATCTCTACAACTGTGACACAGCCTGCAATAAGAACGAAGATTTGAATCCATGTTATGCCAACTGACAAAACAATTCTGAAATTTAGCTATAAGGAATGTGTGGTCCAGGGTGTGTAGAGAGGACTACAGTAACTATTTTTAGGTACAGACTGCGCAACAACATGATGCGGCAGCAACGATTGGTTTTACCAGTGTTTATGACAAACCTTCTCATGTTGTTCAGACCGTTTAAATTTTGGACCGGAGTAAGCACTCCCCTGATGGGCATGCTGACTATCCAGGACTTTGTCCACACCCACTGCCCATGCACATCACTGTATACATGCAACATCAAAAGGTGATACATTCCAAAAAAATCTATGTATCCGCTTTTGTTGATGCATGTATATAGCTGTGTGCTTTAAAGAGAAACTCCGACCAAGAATTGAACTTTATCCCAATCAGTAGCTGATACCCACTTTTACATGAGAAAAATAATGATTTTCACAAACAGACCATCAGGGGGCGCTGTATGACTGATTTTGTGCTGAAACCCCTCCCACAAGAGGCTCTGGTACCGTACGGTACTCTGGGCAAACTGTCACAATGTAACAATGTTCAGACAGGAAATAGCTGTCTGTTAAAGCCAGACCAGCTAGAAACAGCTCCATAATCTGCCCACAGTAACAATGTCACCATGTAATACAAGTCAGAATGTGAATCTGGGAGAGGAAAGATTTTACAATGAGCAAACACTGACTAAATCATGTATACATAATTATTGTAAAAATGAAGCACTTTTTTTATTACATTATTTTCACTGGAGTTCCTCTTTAAAGGGGTTCTTTTGCGAAAGATGAAACAAATAAAAAGTGGTTTATTTATAAACTGTTAAAAATCCTTCTCAAATAGTGCGAAAAGAGTTTTTAAAAAATGAATGGTTTCATCAAAGTAACATGTAATGTGAACACAGTGGCGGAAGATGGCCTGGGAGGCTAATCCATTTGATAGGGTTTTTTTTTTTTTACTATAATTTCACAAACATAACTGCTACATACCTATTTGGCAGTGTTGTAATCCATTGCTGTCAGGAATGGCTCTTACAGTTGTTAGGATAACGGCTGTTCTCTGGTTGAGCTCCGTGGCAGTTATTTATTTTAGTTTTGCACAGAGAAGACCCCTGCAGCAATGAATCAGGCAGATTTACCTTATTGCCATATTACTATTAGTAAAACAGGAAACAAGTGTCTGAAATCCTGCTTGTTGTCTGCATCTCTTCGCAGCTAAAAATCAGATGGCATGACTCACTGTGTAACAGTGAACTCGAGTTCTCCTGGCAGCTAAAAGTAGATAAGAAAACACAAATAACACCTGCAAAGACAAACAGATCACTCGCTTCCAGACCAGGAGATAAAGACCATTCTGCATAGACTTCGTAGTCTGGTTGCTGGGCAACAACGTCAACAAATGACGTGCTCACTGATCAACTGCCCTTCATCTGCCTGATTCATTGCTGCAGGGGTCTTCTCTGTGTAAAACTAAAATAAATAACTGCCACGGAGCTCAACCAGAGAACAGCCGTTATCCTAACAACTGTAAGAGCCATTCCTGACAGCAATGGATTACAACACTAACCAAAGGCAGAGCCGGGCCGAGGCAGAGGCTGGAGAGGCTCGAGCCTCAGGGCGCAGTGTAGGAGGGGGCGCACAATTCATTCAGCTGTCATTCCCAATTGCGTTTGAAGCACAAAGAAATAAGAAAAGGGCATACATAGCAGTGACTGCAAGCCAGATAACTATAGATTAAGGTGTTGGGGATGTTGGGGGCCCTGGGGCGCCTCTTCGTCTAATTTCAATCAGTGTGTGACGGCTGGGGTGGGAGGGATGGAGGGGCGCACTTTGCTGTCTCAGCCTTGGGTGCTGGAGGACCTTGTCCCGGCTCTGACCAAAGGTAATGGATCTTTGATTGGTTTATGATGATTGATGTCAATTTGCTTGGAATAATGATGTTTGTAGGGGGTGTGTCTTTACAGTTACAAGGGCTTTTAAGTTTATTTTGTACATCACTGACGCTGTTACCATCTGTATTGTGTCTTGACAAAGGGACCCCGCAAGGCCCCGAAACGATCGTTGGCTTAATAGTCAGATGATGTGTTTGGTGAAACTAAATTAAAAATCCTGAACAGTGGTGTGCGAACCTCTCTTACTATTATAAGGATTTCCACTGGCAACCCTGGCTATTGCCATTGGTGTGCAAACTTGTGATCTTTCTTTTTTCCCCCTTATGCAGAGAATTGCATGTAAGTGTGAATGAGCCCATTGATTAGCACTTTTGTTTTGCTCTTCCTCAGCGTAATTGGGGGAACTTTTTCTAATACATAACGAAATGTTATATTGCAGAAAGTAAACCTGAAATTTACCTCCTCCGCCTGATGCTCCACCTCCTAGACCTGAAAGGTAAAGAAGCAATGCAAGAATGTAATAACCCCAGCGATTTATCAGTGTAATATATTAGGAGCCTTAAAAAATAAAGCTACAGGGAATGGTTGTCTGTGGCAATGCAAGATAGATCACAAACTTTTTGTATTCCAAAAACTAAGTGCCTACACATGATCACATGATTCAGAAGTATTTACTTTACTAATTATACCAATTATTGTTAAGCAATTTCCTTCTCAGAAGCCAGAATAGTATAAATGACAAAAAAAAAAATATAACGACTGCTATAACAACAGCACAGGAGATTTGGGCGCAGCCGACGCCACCATAGACCATAATAGGAATTACAGCTATAACGATGCATAGTGAGTAACTTTGACGCCGTCAGAAGATGGAGCTGAAGTATCTTTTAAAACACTGTAATTTGGCCTTCAGCAATAGCTGGAAGCAGAATTACATTATTCCCCACTATCCACGTGGACCTGGAGGGGGGATAGTAATTAACATCGCCTGGACTTGTGCAGCAGCAGGATAAGCTGTATATCGGCTGTGAGTAGAAACGGTAAATAGAGGCGCCAAAATAGGATAAAATGGGTTAAAAACCGTTTAAAAAGGAGGGGGTGGGTGGATCCACTACCCTCACTGAAAATGACCAGGCTAAATCAAGCCGTAGGTGTTATAAGCAAATATTTATTCTTAGTCTCCAAATACAGTGCATGTATATCGGCTGTGTCCTGCGTCCAAGTAACCTAGCGGCGATTTCATTTTCATTTTTTTAAGTTCTTTTGTATAAAGTAAGTATGAAAATGTCCCGTACCTCCTGAAGCTCCACCTCCCAGGTTCATGGAAAGTCCACCTCCCAGACCTGCAAATTAAAAACAAAGCATCAAATCAGTTTTGGCAGTAGCCATTAGTTTTACTGGTGTTTATGACATAACTTTTCATGTTCTTCAACCCCTTTAAATTTTATATTGGAGAAAGCACATCCCCAGCAAATATGCTTACTAGCCAGGACTCTTTCCACACCTACTGTTCATGCCTCAGCCTGAATGGTGTGAACAGTTAGACGGGGTGGTTGGGCCTATCAGAACACTGGACAGCCCACAATGCCCCACCTAGTGATGTTATTTGCCCCATGCATGCTACTGGGTTTCACAGTGGCCTGGCCAATTCTAGCAAACAGCTTCCCTGAGTGTCCCACCCCTGTGACACAGCAGCACACTGAATGGCCCTAAACTGTCAGACAGAGCCAGGCAGGATGTGAATGCATGGTACGCACTGATTGGCTTACACCTCAGAATGGAAGTGCCAGCGCGCCAAGCACAGGACAGGCTGCTGGACAAGGAGACATGTTGGTGAAATGGAGACTGCTGTGGTTTGAGAACTGAAGGTAATGGATTTTTGATTTATGGTTTATGATAATTGATGGTTATTTGCTGAGCATAATGATGTTTGCAGGGGCTTTGTCTATACACTCACAAAGGTTTTTTATGTCTAGTTTGTACTGTGGTTGTTACTATCTGTACTGTGCCTTGACAAAATGGACCCAGCAAGGCCCAGAAAACATTAACGGTCTGATGATGTGTTTGGTGATGGAACAATACATTGCAGTTCCTGAACACTGGTTTGCAGAGTTTTCTTAGTGTTATAAGGATTTCCACTTTCTACTGGCCCTGCATTTGCCACCTATTGCCATTGGTGTGTGAGCCTTTTTCCCCACATGCCGGGAAACACATGTAAGTCTGAATGAGCCCATTGATTAGCATTTTTGTTTCGCTTTCTCTTAAGGTATTGGTGGACGTTTTCCAACACAGTAACGATCTGTTATCTTGCATAAATTAAGCATGAAAATTACCTCCACTGCCGGATGCTCCACCTCCTAGACCTGAAAGGTA
Source organism: Hyperolius riggenbachi (assembly GCF_040937935.1). Taxonomy (NCBI): domain Eukaryota; kingdom Metazoa; phylum Chordata; class Amphibia; order Anura; family Hyperoliidae; genus Hyperolius; species Hyperolius riggenbachi. The sequence goes on from NC_090651.1 coordinate 366,191,997, forward strand.
AAGCAATACAAGAATGTAATATCCCCAGAGATGTATCAGTGTAATATACTAGGAGCCTTATAAAGGCCACAATGAATGACTGTTTGTGGCAATGCAAGAAAAATCACAAACTTTTTGTATTTCCATAAACTAATCGCATGCCTACACATAAGCACGATTCCAATTTATGTATTTACTTTACTAATTATACCAAATAATGTTAAGCCATTTTTTACGCAACACATGGTGAAAATAGAATGTACGTATTACATGTGAAGATTTTTACACAATGCTTGAACATTTTCTGGTAAAATAAAAAGTCTCTGCAATATTAATTGACATAAATCAAGAAAAAATAATTCTGTCATTCTGACTTTGCTCACATGTATCTCTAAAGACTGCTGGGAATGTCCAGAAACTAAAAATAAATGTTCTCTGACATAAAGTGAGCATAAAAATTACCTGCACCTCCTGAAAGTCCACCATCTACAAATCAAAAAAATAGAAAAACAGTATGTCAAGGAGGGATTAAATAATGTCAATAAAATCTTACATCACATTTAGAAAGCCAAGGGAAGCAGTCATCTTATGCAAATGGGAAGAGGACATAAACTTCATATCTGTGAAGTAAGTGCCCTTATTTCTCAGCATCCTTATTTCACACTGATGATGTCTTGGGCCTGATACGATTGAGGCAGGCAATGGCTGCAATAATGCAATCAAACAGCAGGCTATTTTGCCTGCTCAGTGCTGACCAACCCTGCCAAACCAGAAGTTGCTTCGAGAGGACATTAGATAATAACTAAGGGGGATGGAGGAGAATGGGGGGAGTGGTGGGCATGAGGAGAGCCTCCTACAAATGTTTGTTACCCCCATTTTTAAAGTATAAGCTGGGGCAGGAAAAAATAGGGGCTTCCTCCAGCCTCCTACAGCCTGATCGCTCTTTTGCTGTGCTCCACTGCCTCCTGGATCATCCGCAGTTGGCCCGGAAAGTCCTTTGGTCTGGAGCCAACTCTGCATGCTGGCCCAGCTATGCGCAAGCTCCTGTTGCGCTCCTGTTGCCGGGAGCTTTCTGCACCTGCACACTTCTGCGGAGGCCCAGAAAGCTCCCGGCAACAGAAGTGCACTGTGGGAGACTGCACCTGCACCAACTGGCCCAAACTGGAGGATTTTCTGGGGCCAGTTGCAAATGATCCAGGTGGCAGAGCAGGACAGCGAGAGAGCGATCAGGGTGGAGAAGGCTGTAGGAAGCTCCAGAGGTGTTTTTTTTTTCCTGCACCAGCTTAGGCACTGTTACATTTTGAAAAGTACCTAGGTAACCAAAAAAAAAATCTAGTAAGTTTAACTTAAAAAACAACAGCTCAGGAGCACCACAGGAAGTACTCTCCCAAAGAGAAGGTGTGCCAGGTCCTCACCCCTGTACCTAGGGGTCAAACAATGTGAAATCCCCAAAGGACTGGCACCACACAAGGTATATATAGCTCAGTGGATGTTTATTGCAGCATCAAGCAATAAAAGGGCAACTTTGCCCTTTTATTGCTTGATGCTGCAATAAACATCCACTGAGTTATACATACCTTGTGTGGTGCCATCCTTTGGGGATTTCAGTAAGTTTAACTTAAAATTTGCAGAAAATAGTAGCATTTTCCTTAACCGTGTCTGCCATATGCCAAGTAGTGTCTTATTACAAAATAATATACATGTATGTATATATATATATATATATATATATATATATATATATATATATATATATATATATATATATATATATATATATATATATATATATATATATATATATATATATATATATACTAGCTGATTGCCCGGCGTTGCCCGGGTATGTATTTGGCTGGTGTTGGCTCCGCCTAATTTTTCTAACCCTAACACACAATTACTTACTGACCAAGTTTGTGAGCTTTGCAGTCTTTGGTATCAATAATCTGCATTGAAATGAAACAAATCTGATTGGGTGTGAGTGGCTCCACCCCCTTTTCTGAATTTGAACCCCAGTCACCCAATAACCAACTGTACCAGGTTTGAGGCCTGTGCCATTAACAGTTCAAGAATGGTACCAATTAAATATTCCCCTTGAAAAGCAACAGGTGAAGTTTGATTCACTTTTGTAGGCTCCACCCACTTTTCTAAATATTAATCCCAGTCACCCAGTGACCAACTGTGCAAAGTTTAAAGACCCTGCCATTAACAGAATGGCTGCAGTTTACATTTTCCCAGTGAAATTTGTATTTGTCTCCACCCACTGATGACCCGGCGTTGCTTGGGTATGTATTTGACTGGTGTTGGCTCCGCCCACTTTCTAACCCTAACACACACTCAATGACCAAGTTTGTGAGCTTTGGGGTCCTTGGCATCAATAATTTGTATATTCCCATAGAAATTAAACAAATCAGATAGGCTGTTTGTGGCTTCACCCCTCTATAGCATTTGAACCCCAGTCACCCAATGACCAACTGTAGCAGGTTTGAGGCATCTGCTATTAACAGTGTAAAAATGGCAGCAATTTAAATATTCCACTTGAAAATCAACAGGTGAATTTTGATTGGCTATTATAGGCTCCACCCACTTCCCTGAATATTAATCTCAGTCACTCAGTGACCATCTGGGCAAAGATTGGGAACCCTGAAATAAACAGTGTAAGAAGGGCTGCAGTTTACAATTTCCCAGTGAAATTTGTTTTTGGCTCCGCCCACTTTTTGTAACCTGGACACAAAGTCACTACTCAATGCCCAAGTTTGTGAGTTTTTGGGTCCTTGGCATCAATAATTTGTATTTTCCCACGAAATGAAACAAATCTGATTCACTGTTTGTGGCTCTGTCCCCTTTTCTGAATTTGAACCTCAGTGACCCAATGACTAACTGTACCAGGTTTGAGGCTTGTGCCATTAACAGTGCAAGAATGGCAGCAATTGTAATATTCTCCTTGAAAAGTGACGTGATTTTTGATTGGCATTTTTAGGCTCCACCCACTTTTCTGAATATTAATCCCAGTCACCCTGTAACCAGCTATGCTAAGATTGAGAACCCTGCCATTAACAGTGAAGAAGGGCTGCAGTTCACAATTTCCCAGAAAAATCTGTTTTTAACTCCACCCACTTTTTGTAACCTTGACACACCGTGACTACTCAATGACCAAGTTTGTGAGCTTTTGGGTTCCCGGCATCAAAATTGTGCTAATGGAAGCAGTTTATCCAGCAAAGAAATCTGGCTGTTTTTTGGCTCCGTCTACTGAATTTGAACCCCAAACACTTAACGACCGACTGTAGCAGGTTTGAGGCCTCTGCTATTAACAGTGTGAGAATGGCTGCAGTTTCAATATTCCCCTTGAAAATCAATAAGTGAATTTTGATTGGCTCTTGTAGGCTCCACCTACTTTTCCGAATATTAATCCTAGTCTCCCAGTGACCAACTGTGTGAAGTTTGAGAACCCTGCCATTAACAGTGTAAGAAAAGCTGCAGTTTACATTTCCCCATGTAAAAAGTTAGTTGTTTTTTTGCTCCGCCCACTATTTCTAATCTTGTCATACAGTCACTTAATGACCAAGTTTATGAGCTTTGGGGTCTTTGGCATCAATAAGTTGCATTTTACCTTTGAAATTAAACAAATCTGATTGGCTGTTTTTGGCCCGCTCCCTTCAGAATTTAAAGGAATACTGTAGGGGGGTCGGGGGAAAATTAGTTGAACTTACCCATGGCTTGTAATGGTCCCCCGCAGACATCCTGTGCGCGCGCAGCCACTCACTGATGCTCCGGCCCCGCCTCTGGCTCACTTCTGGAATTTCCGACTTTAAAGTCAGAAAACCCCTGCGCCTGCGTTGCCGTGTCCTCGTTCCCGCTGATGTCACCAGGAGTGTGTAGCACAAGCCCAGTATGGTCTGTGCCTGCGCAGTACGCTCCTGGTGACATCAGGGGAAGCTAGGACACGGCAACGCAGGCGCAGGGGTTTTCTGACTTTAAAGTCAGAAATGACAGAAGTGAACCGGAGGCGGGGCCGGAGCATCGGTGAGCGGCTGCGCGGGCACAGGATGCCTGCGGGGGACCATTAGAAGCCCCGGGTAAGTTCAACTTATTTTCCCCCGACCCCCTACAGTATCCCTTTAAACTCCAGTCTCCCAGTGACTGACTGTAGCAGATGTTAGGCCTCTGCCATTAAGAGTGCATGAATGGCAGCAATGTAAATATTCCCCTTGAAAATCAAAAGGTGAATTTTGATTGGCTGCTGTAGGCTCCACCCACTTTTCTGAATATTAGTCCCAGTCACCCAGTGGCCAACTGTGTCACGTTTGAGAACCCTGCCAATAACAGAATGGCTGAAATCAATCTAACAAATCTGATTGTCTGTTTGTGGCTCCACCCCTTTAGTGAATTTGGACCCCAGTCACCTAATGACTGACTGTGTCAGGTTTGAGGCCTCTGCCACTAACTGTAAGAATGGTAGCAATGTGAATATTCCCCTTTGAAAATCAATAGGTACATTTTGGTTGGCTGTTGTAGGCTCCACCCGCATTTCTGAATATTCATCCCAGTCACCCAGTGGCCAATTGTGTAAAGTTTGGGAACCCTACAATGTAAAAAAAATGAAGTTGTTGGCACCGCCCACTTTTTCTAACCTTGACATACAGTCACTCAATTATCAAGTTTATCAGCTTTGGGGTCCTTGGTATACTTTGTATATTCCCATTGAAAAATAAACTAAATAAACTAAAAATAAACTGGCTGTTTGTGGCTCCGCCCACTTCCTGAATTTTGACCCTAGTCACCCAGTGACCAACTGTACCAGGTTTGAGGCATCTGCTTTTACCAGTATAAGAGAATGGTAGCAGATGAGATATTCCCCTTGAAAATCAATAGGTGAATTTTGATTGGCTGTTCTAGGCTCCACCCATTTTCTTGAATCTTAATTGCATTCGCCCAGTGACCAAGTGTGGCAAGTTTGAGAACCCTGCGATTAACAGTCTAAGAAAGGCTGCGGTTTACATTTTCCCATTTAAAATGAACGGCTGAAATTTGATTGGCTGTTTTATGCTCCGCCCACTTTTCCTGGATTTGTAACCTCGGTCACCAAGTGACCAACTGTGCCAAGTGTGGGGACTCTGGCTTGATTACTGTGAGAATGGCAGGCTTTTACATTTTTTCTATTGACTTGAATGGGTGGAATCTGATTTGCTGTTTGTAGCTCCGCCCAGGTGTGCAGGGGGGCCGCGAGACCCCCAGAACATATCATCCCAGGTAGTAAGGGATCTGTGTACCAAGTTTCGTTCAAATCGGTCAAGCCGTTTTTGCGTGACCGCGGCACATACACATACACACACACACACACACACACACACACATACATCCGATTTTATATATATATATATATATATATATTTATTTATTTTTTTTACTTTAACCACTTCAACTTCAAGGGTTTTTTCCATTAAAAACCCGGAGCAATTTTCACCTGTCAGCAGGGGCGTATCTGGGTAATATAGGGCCTATGGCAAACACTGAAATTGCGCCCCCCCCCCCCCCCCTACAGTCAGAGCCCCCCTCTCATCTAAAAACAGCATCCTTTCTCACGTACATGTGTTATGGTTGCCTGTGGTTTTTGGCTCGGGATATTGCTGAAGTTACTTTTTTGGAAATATCTCTTCTTATTCCCTCTCTGTCCTCTTTTTTCTAACACAAGCAAAGTGCACCCTACATATATAAATTAAGTACCCATGTTCCTCAGAAAAGAGAATTAATCTGATATGAAATGTGAGTCACAGGGGCAGACATAGAGGTGCAGCACAGTGGCAGGCATGGCGCCCTTGGTGCTGTGGCGCCCATGGCAAGAGCCATGCCTGCACCCCTCTAGATACGCCTCTGCCTGTCAGTACTCCATCCATTCATTTGCCTATAACTTTATTACTACATATCACAACAAAACAACCTATATCTTGTTTTTACCACCAATTACGCTTTCTTTGGGGGGTACTTTTTGCTAAGAATTATTTTAATCTAAATTTGTTTTAACAGGAAAAAAAAATCATTATTTCTCAGTTTTCCGCTGTTATAGTTTTCAAATAATACATGCTACTATAATTAAAACTCATTTTTTTATTTACCAATTTGTCCCAGTTATTGCAATGTTTAAAAATTTTTCATAGTACGGCGACAATATTTGATTTGGAAATAAAGGTTCCTTTTTTTGCGTCCATCCCTAATTACAAGCACATAATTTATAAAGTAACAGTAATATACCCTCTCGACATACATATTAAAACGTTCAGTCACTAAGGTAACTATTTATGTATTTTTTTGTATATATATATATATATATATATATATATATATATATATACAATTTATTTTTTTACAAGAAAAATGTTTGGGTAACTATTGGGGAGTGTTGGAAGTAAGGTGTTCTGTTAATTTTAAATGTTGAAAAAAATGTATTTTCATGAAAAAAGTGTGAAGATTTAATTTTACTATTTGGCCACAAGATGTCCTCACGCATAACTTCCCTATGCGTAGTATTACTACGTGGAAAGGAAGTAATGCATGGATGTGTAAGTAACGTTTTTCGTGAATAGTGGAGCTGTCTAATAGATGGTGACAGTCATTCCAATGGGGACTTAGATCTATGAATAGGAACTGGGTTCCCATTCTTTGATCTATTGGCTACCAATTGGCAGCGGTAACATTTTCAGGGGGCTAGCTACGTCCCTGCAAGGAGATAAGGATTTTGCAGGGACGTAGTTACTCATCCCAGGGGAAGGGAAGTGGTTAAATTACATTCAGGAATACAATAAAATAAAACAATAGGAAATGTAGATCTCCATAACAAGCCAAGAATCCTTGTGCAGCATCCTGTTCATATTCTCTGCTTTGTACAATGGCCTGGAGAGGTCATGGGAAAGAGCACACTTGTCCTAATGAGGCTTTATTCAATGACCCTATATCTGGCTATAATCCGTATTATTTAAGCAGCCCAGCTAGTCTGAGGATAAATATAAAGGTGGGAGAGAGTTTCAGAGTCTCGATGTACAATGTTACTGTGACTACTACTCACTCAGTGCACCTCCCAGCGCTCCTCCGGCTCCGGACACAACATCGCCTTTTACACAAATAATAATGGAAATTAAACAGTATAAAGGTTAAAACACAGGACACAATGTATTACACGCGCATAGCATATCCTGCCTCGTCATTGGAAAAAAGTCAAAGTTGTACAGAAGTTTATATTAATCTTTACATTTAGTGAAATCTGTTAACCAAATAACAGTGCTGCCCATGTCTTTTTAGTGTTCAAGTTGAAAGAAAAATCTTTCCATTTTAATTTGAAGCCATTTGGGAATTTCTAAAACTGACTGTCGGCTTTTGCCTGTGTTCACAGTGGTGCTTTGTGGTGCGACTTTATGGGGGTCATCTTAGCGCAGAAAGTTGCTCCGCATTGGTAAGTTTATCCAACGTTCAGGCTGCTTTCACAGTGGGACGTTACAGGCGCACATAAGAGCAGCCTGTAACGCACCCCAACGCACAGCAATGAAAAATCAATGGGCTGTTCACAGTGCCCACGTTGCGTTACGTTGCAGCAGCACATCTACATAACGTACTGCATGCAGTACTTTACACGCGGCTAAGCCGCGTTAGACGGTTTGCACATGCTCAGTAGGTTTTTTTTTTATTTTATGGGTAGAGAGGAGGCGGGGAGAGGCCGCTACGTAGCCAGGCACATGGCTACTTATTATTCACTGCACTTGCAGTGTTTACTTCCAGGAGCGCCAGCTGATTGGCTGGCGGGACCACGTGATGCGGAGAGCTCCGCTCACGTGGTCTCCGCAGTGCCTCCGACAGAGCAGGCGCACCAAGAGCTGCTTGTAACGCGGCTCTTGGTAGCGTCCTGCTCCAACACCACCAGGCGTTGCGTTAGGGGCACGTTATGTGCCCTATAACGTCCCCTAAACGCAATGTCCTGGTGTGTAAGTAGCCTCAGTGTGTATGCGGTGTATTGGATCCAGTGGACTATAGTCTCCCAACGCAGTGTTTTACCGCCTAAAGCCTGCATTAAAGCAGACCTGAACTAAGAACTTCCTTTCTGCTCTAAAAGAGCAACAGCATAATAACCTTTAAGGATAATGTCTTTGTTACAACAGATACAAATCCTGCAATAAATCTGCAGGGAGTCTACTTCCTGCTTTCATAGAAGCATACATATTGTTAAAATGCTGTGTTTACCATTTAGCTCTCTGCCATTGTAACCAGCTGACACAGCTGAGGGTCAAATAACAACTTGTGCTTAGTCACATAAGGGGGGAATTAGACAGGCTAAACTCTTTAAATACATACAGGCTGCATTTCAGCTTTCCTTCTGTCCCGTGCAAGAGTTCAGGTCCACTTTAGCCGAGGCTCTAAAGCACATTTTTCTGCACTGCATGTGATGCAAAGGTTGCATTACATGTAGTGTGACTTTTTTGCTCTTTATGCTTTTACAGGGAATGCAACACAACTTCAACCATGAACGCAGCCTACATTGCTCTTGTTTTTTACAAGAAACTCTCTGCAGAGTTGGGCTGTCCATAAATCCTTATTTTGCTGCATTAGTAATTCATATAACTGCACAGGAGCCCTTGTTTCCCAATACACCTGAACTAACCCAGTGATTATCAGCTAAGGTCCTGTTTCCACTTGTGTGGTGCGGAATCACCGCTGATCCCCCGTTGATGAAATCGTATGCGATTCCGCATTCGTATTTTACCGCGATTTCGCATGCGATTTTGCATAGGTTAGTATTGATGCGATTTTAACCATGTCATTGCGTGTGTGATTTAACATTACTTTCTATGCGAAATTGCATGCGAAATCGCGGTAAAATATGCATGCCACAACCGCATGCGATTGGTCTATTAAATACATTAGCGGCGATTCGCATAGCGGTGTGCGGGATGCGAATTCTGACGGCTCTTCCGTGCAGATTTCTCCCGCACAGAAAAATGCTCAGGATTACTGACAAGTGGAAACAGGGCCATCCACTTGTATTGACTATGCGAATCCGCATGCGGACAATTAGCAATAGTGGAAACGGGCCCTGACTGTTATACCTCAATCATCTGTTGGGAGCACAGTCTGAGTTTTATACGTATTAATAATAATAATAATAATAATAGGAAGTTACAAAAAGGGATGCAATCGTTTCTTATATTTTGCTAAGTTTCTTATAATACATTTCCATTTTATGCACTGTTAAACTTTATACTTACTTGAAATTAAGAAAAACAAGGAGGGATGAGCTCTGGATCAAATTCAGATGAAATCCTCTAATTAGTGCAGCTGAGTGGGTGTGTGTGCGGGGGGAGGGGAGTTAAAATTTCCCAGCAGCCTTCTTCTTTAATTCATTTCAAGCCGCGTCACGTGACTACTGCGCTTCCTCTCTGAACCCGGAAGGAGGAAGTGTTTGTAGTCACGTGACTGCTGCGCTTCCTCTCTGAACCCGGAAGGAGTAAGTGTTTGTAGTCACGTGACTGCTGCGCTTCCTCTCTGAACCCGGAAGGAGGAAGTGTTTGTAGTCACGTGACTGCTGCGCTTCCTCTCTGAACCCGAAGGAGGAAGTGTTTGTAGTCACGTGACCGCAGCTGATCCCTGAAAACAAGTGTTACTAAAAAAAGGATCCTGAACTTTTTATATATATTCTGCTACCCATTACAGAGTCCTCTTTAAGTAAAGAATGATGCATAAATGCCAAACATCCCAATTAAAACACGATGTCAGAGCTGAAACCATAAAACTTAGCCTTTTGCGCTAATTCCACGTCTATTCTATCTGGAGAAATGTTTTTTTGAAGAGTGATTTGGACAAGTTTAGAAATAGGAATAAACAAAACAATAATTACCTGCAGTTCTAACGAGGTTACCTAGAAGACCTGTAAAATGAGAATTTTCTGTAATCATTTGTCTTTATACTAACATAGCAAATGATATGAAAACATGTACCACTCAACCATAATACTAGAAACTAAGTGTGCGTGTGTGGTGGGGGGGGGGGGGGGAGAGGGACGCACTACCTGATGTTTGGTTGCACTGTGACCAGACTGCAAATACTACGGAGGCATGTTGTGGGGCCTGCAGGCTCTTGTGTCCTGAGCTTGAGTCACTTCATGGAATGTTTTTAATGTAAATCTAAAGTGGCACAAAGAAATTGAGTTAGGTGTTTACCTATGTAGAGGGAAGGATCCAGATCCCATGGAGCCTTCTCGGCCCATGCTCAGTGCCACTGTTCCAGTGCTGGGCCTTGGTGAAATCCTTCAACCAGTTTGGCCGAATACATCTTTGGCCCTCCTTAGACAGTCCTTGTAAATACTCAGATCTGTGAGTACTTTTGAAGATGAGCGGATCTGTACGGTGTGATGTGCGATTCTGTACTAGTGCATTCACAGTATGGATGCGCCCGCCTTTGCAAGTACTTGGAGATGTGACTACTTCCGAACAGTGTTGAGGAGTTCCAAAGATGCCTAACTTTGCTGGGGGACAGTGAAAGATCAAGGGAACTTAGTGAGGACCGAAAAGGCTCTATGGGATCCATACACTTCCCTCTCCATAGGTAAGTGTCTACCTCTATTTTAAAGCTTCTTCAGACTTGCTTTACAGGCCTTGATTTTATTCCTTAGCAGCCGAATCCCACCATCTGCTCAGCAATACTCTGCTGTCCAATTGCTGGCCTGGTGTGGAGTAGGGGATAGTCAGTGAGATGCTATTAATACTGATTGATGCAGCTCGGAAATAGTTCAATCAAATGTAACAGCTGAACCATTTGATTGATCCATTTCCAAGCTGAATAAATTTGCATAAACGTAGCATCCAGTATCTGATGGATTGGTTCTGCCAATTTTCCAGTTTCATCAACTCAGAATCATTACCATCTTACTGACCATCCCTAGTATATGGAGCAGGGCCGAATTTGTACTTTTTACCGCCCAAGGCCAACTATACTGTCTGTTTGGTTTTTATATCTGTGTACCCCAATGAGAATTCTACTTACTTTCCATCATTGGATGTCACAGACAATAACTATTTTAGTAATATGCGTATAGACTATGTTATGTTTTCCTTAAGAACTTTTATGTTATGCTTGCCATCTCGTTAATGATGGACCCATTGTGTCACCATGAGAGTTAGGCTGATGTGTACCTGCATGATAGAGCTTACAGGTCTTGCAGGGACGACACAAGTACAGGACAGAGGGTTCAAAGGGTAAATCTGTTCTTGTAGATAGGGATGGCTCCATAGAACAGCTTTACTGCCCCTCACTGAGCCGCCCCTAAATTTCTGGTGCCCTAGGCCATGGCCTATGCGGCCTTGCCAGAAATCCGGCCCTGATATGGAAGAAGGAGTTTTGCTTACCTAAGAAAGTCAGGACCATCCCATAGCTGCTGGATTGGCTTTGCCTATTTCCCAATGTCATGCTATTTGATCATGATCATGCAAATCCACGATGTTTGCAACTCACTGATCATCTTTAATCTTACTGTAATAGTAGAATTAAATTAAGCATTGAAATTACCTCCAGCTCCTGAAAGTAAACCTCCTCCAAGACCTGCAAATGAAAACATAAAAATATTATATTTTGGAGTGATCAACTAATGAAATTTCACTATTTACTTCATATAAACAGGTATTAAACCCGTACAGGTGATTTGAGGATTTCATGGGATTCGGGGAGTGTGTATGTTTTTAATTTGAACTCCAGACAGAACTTTTGAAATAAAGCATCAAACAAAGCAAGGTAAAGTTATACCATCTACTGGGGACTTTTTTTCTGTGTGTGTTTACTTTGGCTAGGCCTCTCGCTCTAATCTGATTGGTAAAATTAGGAGAGTTTCTCCAACCAAAGTACAGAAAACATTTTCGTATTGCTGTCTGTGTTTCCAAACTCCCTATGGTGCTACTAGGAACAGGAAGTGAGGAAAATCTCTAAAACCGTAACACAGACTGCATGCAATAAGAACAAATATTTGAATCCATGTTATGCCAACTGAGAAAACAATTCTGAAATTTAGCTATAAGGAATGTGTGGTCCAGAGTATATAGAGAGGACTACAGTTACTATTTTTAGGTGTAACAACATGTTGTGGAAGCAACGATCGGTTTTACCAGTGTTTATATCAAAACTTCTCGTGTTGTTCAGCCCCTTTGAATTCTGTATTGGAGTAAGCACTCCCCTGACGGGCTTGCTCACCCAAGACTTTGTCCACACCCACTGCCCATGCACACCGCTATATACATGCAACATCACAAGGCGATACATTCCAAAAAATGTATCCCTTTTGATGTTTTCCAATTATATAGCTGTGTGCTTTAACAACTTCACAACATACAGGATTCACGTCTGATAAAGGCGGAATAGCCAAAAGCTTACTTTTTTTTTTTTCTAGGCTAGCCAATAAATTGTATCATCCTGAATAAAAACTTCTTGGCTTACACCTCAGAATAGAAGCAATAGCGCAACATGCAGAGGACAGGTTGCTAGACAAGGAGACATGGTGAAACGGAAACTGCTGTGGTTTGATAACCAGAGGTAATGGATCTTTGATTGGTTTATGATGATTGTGTGCTATTTGCTGGGGATAAAAAAAATTTGCAGGGGTTGTGTCTATACACTTACAGGGGTTTTTTTATGTTTGTTTGTTATAAAAATTTCCACTGGCATCCCCCATTGCCATTGGTGTGCAAACTTGTGATCTTACTTTTCCCTCCACATACAGGAAATCACATGTAAGTGGGAATGGGCCCATTAATTAGCATTTTTGTTTTGCTCTCCCTCAGTGTTATGCTGGGGATACACGGTACGTTTCTGTACCGTGTATCGACCAGCTGATCCGGCCAGCTGACAATATTCAGCTGGCCCGATCATGCCGCTCGACCCGCGCCCGCTCGATTCCCGCCGGCGGACAATGGCAGGGAATCGAGCGGTGATAAGGAAGTGCCGGCGTGGACGAGCGGCAATCGATCCGCGCGGACGAGCGGGGATGTGCCGGCATTGAGTCGCTGGCTCGATCCGGCGCATAAAACGTGCTGTGTATGCCCGGCATAACACAGTAACAATCTGTTATATTGCATAAATTAAGCCTGAAATTTACCTCCACTGCCGGATGCTCCACCTCCTAGACCTGAAAGGTAAAGCAATACAAGAATGTAATATGCCCCAGAGATGTATCAGTGTAATACATTAGGAGCCTACAAAAAGCCACAATTAATGACGGTCTGTGGCAATGCAAGAAAGATCACACACTTTTTGTATTCCAAAAACTAAGTGCCCACACATGATCACAGGATTCCAATGTAAGTATTTACTTTAGTAATTATGTCAATTATTGTTAAGCAATTTCCTTCACTATGCATAGTAAAACAGAAGCCAGAACAGTATAAATACAGTACATACAAAATATATAATAACTATAGTTTTTGCTATTCTGCTTACATGTATCTCTAAAGAGATTTATTAAAGCTGTTTTTTTATTGTTTTTTTTTTGTATAAAGTAAGAATGGAAATGACCATCACCTCCTGAAGCTCCACCTCCCAGGTTCATGGAAAGTCCACCACCCAGACCTGCAAATTAAAGACACACATCAAATCAGTGTTGGCAGTAGCCATTGGTTTTACTGTTGTTCATGACAAAACTTCTCATGTAGTTCAACCCCTTTGAATTTTGTATTGGAGTAACTGTCTATGGCAATGCAAGAAAGATCACAAATTTTTTGTATGCCCCCCCCCCTCCCCCCCGATAAATATGCTTAGAACACTGGACAGCCAGTCCAGCCACAACAACCCATCTAGTGATGTAATTTGTTCCATGCATGCCACTGGGTCTCGCAGTGGCCTGTCCAATCCTAACGCACAGCTTCCCTGAGTGTCCCGCCCCTGTGACCAGTGCTGCTTGGATACCCCTTTTCAAAATCCGAATTCAATTTGGATCCGGATACCCAGATATCCGGATCCGAATTGGATATCTGAATCCAAACGTTTTGGTATCCGAGATTCGGATATCTGAATAGAAAACTGTAAGCAGCCTTTACATTTCTTCTCTCTCTCTCTCTCTCTGTCTCTGGAATCCGAATCTGGGTTCGGATAGCTGAAAAAGTTTGGATTATCTGAGTATTTTCGATACCCGAATATTGAATGAGCACCACTGCCTGTGACACAGCAGCACACTGATTGTCCATAAACTGTCAGACAGAGCCAGCCAGGATGTGAATGCATGGTACGCACTGATTGGCTTACACCTCGGAATGGAAGCGCCAGCGCGCCAAGCACAGGACAGGCTGCTGGACAAGGAGACATGTTGGTGAACTGGAGACTGCTGTGGTTTGAGAACCGTAGGTAATGGATTTTTGATTTATGGTTTATGATAATTGATGGTTATTTGCTGGGCATAATGATGTTTGCAGGGGCTTTGTCTATACACTCACAAAGGTTTTTTATGTCTTGTTTGTACTATGGTTGTTACTATCTGTACTGTGCCTTAGCAATTGGCTGATGGTGTAATGGTTAAGGGCTCTGCCTCTGACACAGGAGACCAGGGTTCGAATCTCGGCTCTGCCTGTTCAGTAAGCCAGCACTAATTCAGTAGGAGACCTTTGGCAAGTCTCCCTTACACTGCTACTGCCAATAGAGCGCTCCCTAGTGGCTGCTGCTCTGCTCTGGTGCTTTGAGTCCGCAAGGAGAAAAGCGCAATATAAATGTTATTTGTCTTGTCTTGTCTTGTCTTAACAAAATGGCCCCCTCAAGGCCCAGATAACATTAACGGTCCGATGATGTGTTTGGTGATGGAACAATACATTGCAGTTCCTGAACGGTGGTTTGCAGACTTTTCTTACTGTTATAAGGATTTCCACTTTCTACCAGTCCTGCATACGCCATCTATTGCCATTGGGGTGTGAACCTATTTCCCCACATGCCGGGAATCACATGTAAGTCTGAATGAGCCCATTGATTAGCATTTTATGTTTCGCTTTCTCTCAAGATAATTGGGGGAACTTTTCCAACACAGTAACAATCTGATATATTACATAAATTAAGCATGAAAATTACCTCCACTGCCGGATGCTCCACCTCCTAGACCTGAAAGGTAAAGCAATACAAGAATGTAATATGCCCCAGAGATGTATCAGTTTAATATACTACACTGTAATATACCCAGAGTAATATATCTTTAGATTGTAAGCTCACAAGGGCAAGGCTCTCTCCCCCTTTTGTGTCTTGAAAATTATTATATATTTATACATTACCAATTTTGTATTTTGTATTCTGTATTTTGTATCATTTTTGTATTTTGTCACTAATTATGTATCTTGTATATTGGTGTACACTATTGTCTGTATTATTATGTACCCCATGTTTGTTGTTTACTTTGTACAGCGCCACGGAACATGTTGGCGCTTTATAAATCAATAATAATAATAATAATAATATACTAGGAGCATTTACATGTGAAGATTTTTAGCCAATACTTCAACATTTGCTGGTAAGATAAAAAAAACTTCTGCCATATTATTTGACATAAATCAAGAAAAAAGAATTCTGTTATTCTGACTTTGCTCACATGTATCTCTAAAGACTGTTGGGAATATCCAGAAACTAACAATTAATGTTCTCAGGCATAAAGTGAGCATAAAAATTACCTGCACCTCCTGAAAGTCCACCATCTGCAAATCAAAAAATAAATACAATAAAAACTGTATATCAGTGAGGCGTTCAATAATGCCAGTGAAATCTTACATTACAGTTAGAAAGCCGGAGCAGTGATCTTATGCGAATGAGAAGAGGTCATAAACTTGATATCTGTGAAAAGTAAGTGCCCTTATTTACAGCATCCTTATTTCACACTGATGATGTCTTGGGCCTAATATGATTGAGGCAGGCAATGGCTGCAATAATGCCATCAAACAGCTGGCAGTGCTATTTTGCCTGCTCAGTGCTGACCAACTCTGCCAAACCAGAAGTTGCTTCGAGGGGACATTAGATCATAATGAAGGGTGATGATGGAGAAAGTATGAGATGGGGCAGGAAAAATATATACAGTACATACCTGGGGCTTCCTCCAGCCCCCTCCAGCCTGATCACTCCTTTGCTGATGTCATCTGCCTCCTGGATCTTCTGCAGTTGCAGAAGATACCGGCGGCAGAGTAGGACGGTGAGAAATGATCAGGCTAGAGGGAGCTGTAGGATTACCCAGGCACGTATATGTTTTTACCCCATCTTTGATACTTTCAAATTTTGAAAAGTGCTAAGGTATCCTTTAAAAAAAATCTCAAAACTCTGCCACTTTTAATATTAATCATTTTAAGAGATTCCCTAAAGTGCACATGTTAGAAATGGAAGACTCCAATCAAAACTTATCACAGAATAAAAAAATAACAGCTTTGTCTCTTCGGAGTCAAGAAAAGAGGTGGTCTGTGTCAAACGTTGCCTCTTTACACTGTTTATATTTCATTATCATTATTTTTGCTTTAATAATTTCTCCTGTTTAATATCAGGTTTACTTTGGCTTTAATAGCTTTAACTAAGTATATCTAAACTACCTCTCAGATCTGCAAATGAAAACATGTACACTGTTTTTTTTTTAAAGTGAGTCAAGTTTCTGGTTACAAACATGTATATAATTTATAGAAAAAAGGACACCGAGAGCCCAATATAGTGTAGTATGTACTGGAATTGGGGATTATGAAGAGGGTAAGTATAGTGTTATACTCACAAGTCTGGATTACCGTCCAGGTAACCACTCTATAGGCAGGTGGGGAGTATTAGACCTGTCCTCACTTAGGATTAAGAAGTCACTCTCTGTAGATTGGAAAAAAGGAACCAAGTCCCCTCCACCAGGGGTGGGCACAAATATTGTACAGAGGCGCCAGAAGTATAAAAAGAGGTTTTAAAAAGAACACTGAGGGGTTAGTGGTAAACTTACCTCCCTAAAGATAGACACAAAAAGGCTGTTGAGTATTTCAACAAGAAAATAATTTATTTACATATTCGGGTGGGTGCATCACGTTTCGTGGGCATATCACACTTCATCAGGCAATAAATTGGAGTACAATCAACTCATGCGTTCTCAAAGAAAAGCTTAGTGCCTCTTTTTATAGAGGACACTACTTCTAGTTGTGATGGTGGGCAGAGAGGTCCAACATTCACCAGATTTGTTTTCACTATTGGATTGCTCGGGCTCTACTCCTGTCTGTGCTCCAGTTGAGCTTATCCACCCTCTCTTTCTGTTCTCTTATTAGAATGTGATAAATATACTCTTTTACAAGTGATGTGAGAGGTTTTCTAGTACTTTATTGTTTACTAGTAAAAGGTTACAACTTTTGATTTGTCCAGTTCCAAACTGCACAAAATAGTAGCATTTTATTAACTGTGTTACTAACTGTGTCTGCAATATCACAAGTAGTGTCTTATTACGAAATATATATACAGTATATATATATATATATATATATATATATATATATATATCTTCAAATTATATTCAGGAATACAATATAATAAAACAATTGGAAGTGTAGATCTCCATAGTAAACCAAGAATCCCTGTGCATCATCGTGTTCATATTCTCTGCATTGTACAATGTCCTGGAGATGTCATGGAAAGGAGCACACTTGTGCTGATGAGGCTTTATTCAATGAACCCTATATCTAACTATAATCCATATTATTTAAGCAGCCCAAATAGTCTGAGGATAAATTTAAAGGCAGAAAAGTGTTTCAGAGTCTCGCTGTACAACATTATTGTGACTACTACTCACTCAGTGCACCTCCCAGCGCTTCTCCGGCTCCGGACACCACATTTCCTTTTGAAAAAATAATAATAGAAATTATACAGTATAAAGGTTAAAACACAAAAACACAGGACACAATGCATTACACGCGCATAGCATAGCTTGCCTCGTCATTTCCTGACCTTATATTACATGTGATACATTTTCAGCGTATAGGAAATGGTAAAAAAGTCAAAGTTGTAAAGTAGTTTATATTAAACCTTACATAAAGTTAAATCTGTTACCCAAATAATAGTGCTGCCCAGTGCCTATGTCTCTTTAGTGTTGAAGGTGAAAAAAAAATCTTTCCATTTTAATTTGCAGCCATTTGTTGATTTCTAAAATTGACTGTCAGATTTTGCCTGTGTTCACAGTGGTGCTTTGTGGTGCGACTTTATGGGGGCATCTTAATGCAGAAAGTTGCCCCGCAATGGTAAGCTTATGCAATGTTCAGTGTGTGTGCGGTGCATTGGATGCAGTGGACTACAGTCTCCCAAAGCAGTGCTTTACCGCATAAAGCTTGCATTAAAGCGGACCTGAATTTAGAATGTCCTCTCTGCTCTAAAAGAGCTTCGCAGCCGCAATCGTGTACATGCAGACTGCACAGCCGCGGCTCAGCTCGGTAGCCATCTTTGGAGGGGAATGATGAAATGACCCGTGCGGTCAGGACCTGATCTGGGGCCAGTACTATGAAAATAATGGTGGCAGAATGTAATGAAGGGCGCAGATGGCGTCCTCTATGGGGACAAAAGCACCCAG
Organism: Hyperolius riggenbachi; assembly: GCF_040937935.1. NCBI lineage: Eukaryota > Metazoa > Chordata > Amphibia > Anura > Hyperoliidae > Hyperolius > Hyperolius riggenbachi. Next base: position 366,210,526 of record NC_090651.1, read on the forward strand.
GTACTGATCTATTTTTGGCCTTCTGGCCTTGGAAGTACTTTAAAGTCATTAGGAATTGGCTTAAAAAAAGCCAGATATGAGTCCTAATGAGTCCTAATGAGCGTTCCCTCTCCTCTCCTGGTCCACGTTAACTCTGGTGCCTGTAGCAGTGTTCAACCAATTTGGTCAAATGCTGTTGTCTCTGCTGCCGAAAAGAGGGTTTGGAAGTCTTCGGGAGCACTCAGTCCGATCCATACTGCGCATACGCGAGTGCCCTCACTCAAACACTCTCACCTGCGCAGTATGGAGCCCCCTGAAAAGTATAGAGTTCTACTGAAAACTTCTGAAGCCCCCAGCAGCGGGGGATATGAACTGAGGAGCTGCTGCTGCAATGAGGGAGCCGGGAGAGTGATTTGGACAAGTTAGAAATAGGAATAAACGAAACATAATAATTACCTGCAGTTTTAACGAGGTTACCTGCAAGACCTGTAAAATGAGAATTTTCTGGAATCATTTGTCTTTATACTAACATAGCAAAGCATATAGAAAAATGTGCCGCTCAACCATAATACCAGAAAGTAAGTGGAAGGTGGGGCTGTAAAGCCAGATTTGCTATTCTAGTGAGGCTATGAACAGAAGGAGTGGCACAGTCAACGTCAAGCTATGAGTAAGGACCTGCGCCAGCATGAAACATGTCACCCACTACCTGATGTTTGGTTGCTTCGCTTATTGGTAAAAACACTTAAGAAAATTCAAGTGTGAGTCTTGTGTTCAAAAGTTACCAGACTGCAAATACTATAGCGGCATATTGTGGGGCCTGCAGGCTCTTGTGTTCCCTGCACTTGGGTCACGTCACTGACTGTTTTGATGTAATAAGAAGTGGTGCAAAGAAATTGAGTTAGGTACTCACCTATGTAGACAATAGGCTCTGGATCCCATGGAGTCTTCTTAAAGGACACCCGAGGCGAAAATAAACTACTGAAATAAACAATTGTATCTATCTTCCTTCTCCTAAAAATGACTTTTTAAAATATGCCACAGTTTTATTTTATGTTTAAATCTACTTTTTAAGTTTTAACTGTTTTATTGTTTATTGTTTATAATTTTATTGTTAAGTATGCCAGAGCTAAAATCTATGAACTATTGTCCCTTTTTATCTTTTTCCTGTCATTTTTTGCTAGGAAAGTGTTTTATAGTTGGATTTGCTTATCAGTGAAGGTCACACTGTAGTCACTTCCTGTCTGAGTCAGGAGTGAGTCAACCACTTATATACCTGATATTTAACTCTTTCAGGCGGAGAAAGGAAAAAAGGAACACAGCATAGTTATTTGAGTGCTAGGCACTGTACGTACACATGTCTATCTCATCATGCCACATGTCACCTCGGGTATCCTTTAAGCCATGCTCAATGCTATTGTTCCAGTGCTGGGCCTGAGTGAAAACTTTCAACCAGTTTGGTCAAATGCATCTTTGGTCCTCTTTGGACAGTCTTCATAAATACTCAGATCTGTGAGTACTTTTAAAGATGAGCTGGTCTGTACAGTGTCATGAGTGGTCTGTACTAGTGCATTCACAGTATGGACACGCCCATCTTTGCAAGTACTTGGGGATGTGACTAATTGAGGAGTGTTGGGGACTTCCAAAGATGCTTTGCTGTGGACAGTGAAAGATCAAGGGGACACTCCATAGGTAAGTGTCTACCTCTTTTATAAAGCTTCTTCAGACTTGCTTTAAAGAGGAACTCCAGTGAAAATAATGTAGTAAAAAAAGTGCTTCATTTTTTACCATAATTATGTATAAATGATTTAGTCAGTGTTTGCTCATTGTAAAAACTTTCCTCTCCCAGATTCACATCCTGACATGTATTACATGGTGACATTGTTACTGTGGGCAGGTTATGTAGCTGTTTCTAGCTGTTTTGGCTGTTAGACAGCTGTAAACAGCCATTTCCTGTCTGTGAACATTGTTACATTGTGGCAGTTTGCCCAGAGTACCGCGTTACTCAGAGCTTCTTGTGGGAGGGGTTTCAGCACAAAATCAGTCATACAGCACCCCCTGGTGGTCTGTTTGTGAAAATCATTATATTTCTCATGTAAAAGGGGGTATCAGCTACTGATTGGGATAAAGTTCAATTCTAGGTTGGAGTTTCTCTTTACAGGCCTTGATTTCATTCCTTAGCAGCCAAATCCCACCATCTGCTCAGCAATCCTCTGCTGTCCATTGGTGCTCAACTTTTGAGTTGATAGTCATAGGGGAGGCTTAGCACTGGTGTGGAGTAGGGACAGCCAATGAGATGCTATTACTACTGATTTATGTAGCTTGGAAATGGATCAATCAAATATAGCTGAACCATTTGATTGATCCATTTTCAAGCTGAATAAGTTTCCATAAATGTAGCATCCAGTAGCGGCTGGATTGCTTTTGCCCATTTTCCAGTTTCATCAACTCAGAATCATTAGCATCTTACTGTCCATCCCTAGTATATGGAGGAAGGAGTTTTGCTTACCTAAGAAAGTCAGGGCCATCCCTTGGCTGATGGATTGGCTTTGCCCATTTTCCAATTTTATGCTATTTGTATGCAAATCCACGATGTTTGCAACTCACTGATCATCACTAACTAGCTGATTCCACATGGTAAAAGTAAAACCAAATTAAGCATTGAAATTACCTTCAACTCCTGAAAGTAAACCTCCAAGACCTGCAAATAAAAACATAAAAATATTATATTTGGGAGTAATTAACAAATGAAATTTCACCATTTACTTCATACAAAACGTGTATTAAACCTGCACAGCTGATTTGAGGATTGGGGAAGGATGTAGGTTCTTAATCTGAACGCCAGACAGAACTTTTGAAACAAAGCGTCAAACACAGCAAGGTAAAGTTATACCATCCATCAGAGATTTTCTTTTGTGTTTTTACTTTAGGTAGGTCTCTAGTGTTCTCTAATATTACTGGTAAAATCAGGAGAGTTTCTCCAACCAAAGTCCAACCAAAGTACAGAAACATTTTTGTATTGCTGTCTGTGTTTCCAGACTCTCTATGGTGCTACTAGGAACAGGAAGGGAGGAAAATCTCTACAACTGTGACACAGACTGCAATAAGAACAAAGATTTGAATCCATGTTATGCAACCTTAGAAAACAATTCTGAAATGTAGCTATAAGGTGGTCCAGAGTATGTAGAGAGGACTACAGTCACTATTTTTCGTTACAGACTGTGCAACAACATGTTGTGGAAGCAACGATCGGTTTTACCAGCGTTTATGATAAAACTTCTTATGTTGTTCAGCCCCTTTGAATTTGGTATTGGAGTAAGCACTCCCCTGAAGGGCATGCTTACTGGCCAGGACTTTGTCCACACCCACTGCCCATGCACACAGCTATTTACATGCAACATCAGCGCTGCGTAATATGTTGGTGCTTTATAAATACAATAAATAAATAAACATCAAAAGGGGATACATTCCAAAAAATCTATGTATCCCCTTTTGATGTTGCATGTATATAGCTGTGTGCTTCACCAAACTTGTCAGCAGCATACAGGATTCAAATCTGATGAAGGCGAATACTCGAAGGCTTACTCTTTTTTTTAAGTTAGCTAATAAATTGTATCATCCTGATTATAATCTTCCTGAGAATGGAAGCAACAGCGCACCAAGCATGGGACAGTGCTTGGTGACAAGGTAGACAAGGTAAAACGGAGGCTGTTGTGGTTTGATAATAGAGAGGCAATGGATCTTTGATTGGTTTATGATGATTGATGGCAATTTGCTGGGCATAATGATGTTTGTAGGGGGGTGTCTATACATTTACAAGGGTTTAATGTTTGTTTTGTACATCATTGTTGTTATTACCATCTGTACTGTTCCTTGACAAAAAGGGACCCACAAGGCCCCAAAATGATTGTTGAGTTAATGGTCAGATGATGTGTTTGGTGAAGAAACAAAAAATATTAAATCCTGAACAGTGGTGTGCGGACCTTTCTTACTATTTTAAGGATTTCCACTGGCATCCCTGTCTATTACCATTGGTGTGCAAATGTATGATCTTCCTTTTTTTCCCCCTTATGCAGAGAATTGCATATAAGTGTGAATGAGCCCATTGATTAGCATTTTTGTTTCGCTCTTCCTCAACGTAATTGGGGGAACTTTTTCTAAGACATAACGATATGTTATATTGCATAAATTAAGCCTGAAATTTACCTCCACTGCCTGATGCTCCACCTCCTAGACCTGAAAGGTAAAGCAATGCAAGAATTTAATACCCCCAGAGATTTATCAGTGTAATATATTAGGAGCCTTAAAAAATAAAGCCACAGGGAATGGTTGTCTGTGGCAATGCAAGAAAGATCACAAACTTTTTGTATTCCAAAAACTAAGTGCCTACACATGATCACATGATTCCAATGTAAGTATTTTCTTTATAATTATACCAATTATTGTTAAAGTGAACCTCCGGACTAAAAATCTACTCAGCAGAACTGAAAAGGCTTGGTGTTTCTTTAACAGTTTCACAGCATCGGAACTTTTTTTCTTACCAAAACTTCATTTTCAGCTGCATTTTTATCTAAGCTCCACCCATCAAAGAAAAAAAGCCCAGGCTTTTTTTCCCTGATGCTGTGCAGAGCATGATAAGATTTCCTATGTTGATATTCATGTTGCCTAGCAACTGGGAGAGGTGCTCAGGACACAGGACAGTTGGAACTGTGTCTCATGCTCCCTGTCACCTCCTTTCAACCAAAAAGATGGCTGCCCTCATGAAATCAAATCTTTGCCTGTTCTTTTAAAACAGGGTGGGTAAGAGATTATATTACCTATCTATTTTAATTAACATAACTAATGTAACTTAATGACAATATGTTTGTTTAGGCTGGAGTTCCTCTTTAAGCAATTTCCTTCTTTACACTTGGTAAAACAGAAGCCAGAATAGTATAAATGACTAAAAAAAATATAAGGAACACTATAATCACAGCACAGCCGGCGCCACCATCGACCGTAATAGGAATTACAGCTATAGCGGCGCACAGTGCGTAAGTTCGACGCCGTCATTAGACAAAGCTGAATTATCTTTTAAAACACTGTAATTCAGCCGCCTGCAATAGGTGGAAGTCGAATTACATCATTCCCCACTATCCACGTGGACCTGGAGGGGGAATAGTAATTAACGCTCCTGGGACTTGTGCAGCAGCCGGATAAGCCATGTATCGGCGGTGTCCTGCATCCAAGTCTCCTGGCAGCGATTTTATACTTATGCAAATATAATAACAGCAATACTTTTTGCTATTCTGACTCTGCACACATGTATCTCTAAAGAGTTTCATCAAAGTTTTTTTTTTTTTTTGCATAAAGTGAGTATGAAAATATCCAGCACCTCCTAAAGCTCCACCTCCCAGGTTCATGGAAAGTCCACCACCCAGACCTGCGAATTAAAAACAGAACATCAAATCAGTTTTGGCAGTAGCCATTGGTTTTACTGGTGTTCATGACAAAACTTCTCATGTTGTTCAACCCCTTTGAATTTTTTGAAGAAAGCCCCTCTCCAACGAATATGCTTACTAGCCAGAACTTCGTCCACACCTGCTGTCCATGCCCCAACCTGAATGGCTGTAAACAAGTGAGATGGGGTGGATGGACCTATCAGAACACTGGACAGCCCACAATGCCCCACCAAGTCATATTATTTGCTCCATGTGTGCCACTGGGTTTCACAGTGGCCTTTCCAATCCTAGCGCACAGCTTTCCTGAGTGTCCCGCCCCTGTCAGCACACTCATTGGCCATAAACTGTCAGACAGAGCCAGGCAGGATGTGAATGCATGGTACGCACTGATTGGCTTACACCTCGGAATGGAAGTGCCAGCGCGCCAAGCACAGGACAGGCTGTTAAGCTTCACTCTCTCAGTGTAATTGGGGGAAATTTCTCCAACATAGTAACGATCTGCAATATTTCATAAATTAAGCATGAAAGTTACCTTCACTGCCGGATGCTCCACCTCCTAGACCTGAAAGGTAAAGCAATACAATAATGTAATATGCCCCAGAGATGTATCCGTGTAATATACTAGGAGCCTTATGTGGCAATTAGATATGTAGCAAACGGTTCGCCGGCGAACAGTTCCAGGCGAACTTTGGGGGTTCGCGTTTGCCTGGACCAAGCGAACTTCTGCGGAAGTTCGATTCGCCCCATAATGCACTATGAGGGTCAACTTTGACCCTCTGCATCACAGTCAGCAGGCACATTGTAACCATTCAGGCTACACTAAGCCCTGGAGCCCCCCCCCCCCTTATATAAGGCAGGTTTGCCGGCCATTACACTCACTCGTGTGCCTGCTAGAGACAGACTAGGGACAGCTGCTGCAGACTTGTTCTCCTAGGGAAAGATTAGTTAGGCTCTTGGCTTGCTCCTGGCTGATTGTTATTGCTAAAATAGCACCCCTCAACAGCTCTTTTGAGAGCTCTAATGTTTTCCTGATGTGGTTTTTTTTTGTGTGTTGCTCACTAAATTATACAGCCCTATCTGTTGCAGCTGGACCTTGGTAATTGTTATTACTGTGCCAGCCAGGCCCTTCCTAACTATCTATACTGGGACACCTACCTATGCCTACCTAACTACTGGGGCACCTACTTACCTATACGGGGACACCTACCTACCTATACTAGGGGACCTACCTATGCCTACCTACCTATACTGGGTCTCCTACCTATGCCTAGCTAACTACTGGATCTCCTACCTATGTCTAGCTAACTACTGAGGCACCTACCTATGCCTACCTACCTATATTGGGACTTCTACCGATGCCTACCTACCTATACTGGGACTCCTACCTATGCCTAGCTAACTACTGGGACACCTACCTATGCCTACCTACCTATACTGGGTCTCCTACCTATGTCTAGCTAACTACTGGGACACCTACCTATGCCTACCTACCTATACTGGGACACCTACCTATGCCTACCTACCTATACTGGGACACCTACCTATGCCTAACTACCTATACTGGTTCTCCTACCTATGCCTAGCTAACTACTGGGACACCTACCTATGCCTACCTACATACAAGAAGATAATAAGGTCGTTGCTTCATTGTGGACAGACCTAATTTGATCAGCTGGACAGTCACTGTTGTTCTATCATTGAGCTACCACAGCCCGGCAACCATATGGGCTTGAAAACCGCCACGGCCTACACTCTCGCCATGGGGCGCACCAGTCCAGCATGGCCGTCACTACGCAAACAGCTGTTTGCGGTGCGTTACACAGTGAGTTTGGTGTGTCAGTGTGAAGCAGTACTCTAATTACACTCCCTGATTGATGTATACACATGCAAGATGTTTTTAAGCACGTTAGGCCTGCAATTTAGCATTCAATGTCATTTCTGCCCTTAAAACGCTGCTTTGCGTCACATCCAGAATTTTTCCCCGGGACTTTGGGCATGTATCCCACTCCGCCATGCCCCCCTCCAGGTGTTAGACCCCTTGAAACATCTTTTCCATCACTTTTGTGGCCAGCATAAGTTTTTCTATTTTTCAAACTTCGCATCCCCATTGAAGTCTATTGCGGTTCGCAAACTTTTCGGCAAACTGAACCTTCCGCGAAGGTTCGCGAACGGGGTTCGCGAACCGAAATCGGAGGTTTGCAACATCTCTAGTGGCAATGCAGGGAAAATCACAAACTTTTTGCATTTACAAAAACTAATTGTGTGCCTACACATAATTTCAATTGGCGCATTTACTTTACTAATTATACCAATTATTGTTAAGCCATTTTTACACAACACATGGTGAAAATAGAATATATATATATATAAATATATATATACATATATATATACCGTATATATTACATGTCAAGATTGTTAACCAATACTTGAACATTTTCTATAAAAAAAAAATTAAAACTCTGCAATATTAATCGACATAAATCAAGAAAAAAAATCTGTTATTCTAACTTTGCTCACATGTATCTCTAAAGTCTGTTGGGAATGTCCAGAAACTAACAATTAATGTTCTCAGGCATAAAGTGAGCATAAACATTACCTGCGCCTCCTGAAAGTCCACCATCTACAAATAAAAAAACACATAAAAACCGTATGTCAGGGAGGGATTGAATAATGTCAATGAAATCTTACATTACATTTCAAAAGCCAAGAGAAGCAGTGATCTTATGCAAATGAGAAGAGGACATAAACTTGATATCTGTGAAAAGTAAGTGTCCTTATTTCACAACATCCTTATTTCACACTGATAATGTCTTGGGCCTAATATGATTGAGGCAGGCAATGGCTGCAATAATGCCATCAAACAGCAGGCGGCGCTATTTTGCCTGCTAAGTGCTGACCACCCTGCCAAACCAGAAGTTGCTTCGAGGGGACATTAAATTATAACTAAGGGGGGGCAGAGGAGAATGGTGGGGAGTGGTGGGCATGAGGAGAGCCTCCTATATATGCCTGTTACCCCATTTTTAAAGTATGAGATGGGGCAGAAAAAAGTGTACATACCTGGAGCTTCCTCCAGCCCTCTCCAGCCTGATAGCTCTTTTACTGTCCTTCTCTGCCTCCTGGATCATCCACAGTTGGCCCCAGAAAGAGCCAACTGTGCATGTATGGCCCGGCCATGCGCAAGCTCCTGTTGTGCTCCTGTTGCCAGGAGTGTTCTGCACCTGTACACTTCTGCAGAGGCCCAGAAAGCTCCCGGCAACATGAGTGCAATGTAGGAGCATGCACAGCCAGACTGCGCCTGCACCAACTGGCCCCAACTGGAGGATTTTCTGAGGCCAGTTGCAGACGATCCAGGCAGCAGAGCAGGACAGCGAGATCTTGTTTTTTGTTTTTTTTTTAACACCAATTAGACTTTCTTTGAGGAGTACTTTTTTGCTAAAAATGATTTTATTCTAAATGTGTTTTCACAGAAAAAATGTAAAACAGACAAAGTAATGCATGGATGTGTAATTATGTTTTTTTGTGAATAGTGGCACTGTCTAATAGATGGCAGCAGTCATTCAAATGGGTACTTAAATCTATGAATAGAAACTGGGTTCCCATTCATTGATCTCTCAGCTAACTATTGCGTCTGTAAAAAATTTCAGGGGGGTGAGTGGGAAGGAGATTTGGGATTTTACAGGAATGTAGATTCTCGTCCCGGGGGAGAGGAAGGGGTTAAATTATATTTAGAAATAAAATAGCAAATGTAGATCTCCATAACAAACCAAGAATCCCTGTGCAGCATCGTGTTCATATTATCTGCTTTGTACAATGGCCTGGAGAGGTCATGGGAAAGAGCACACTTGTCCTAATGAGGCTTTATTCAATTACCCTATACAGTGGGTTGCAAAAGTATTCGGCCCCCTTGAAGTTTTCCACGTTTTGTCACATTACTGCCACAAACATGCATCAATTTTATTGGAATTCCCCGTGAAAGACCAATACAAAGTGTTGTACACATGAGAAGTGGATCAAAAATCATACATCATTCCAAACATTTTTTACAAATTAATAACTGCAAAGTGGGGTGTGCATAATTATTCGGCCCCTTGAGTTAATACTTTGTAGAACCACAGCTGCCAGTCTTTTAGGGTATGTCTCTACCAGCTTTGCACATCTAGAGACTGAAATCCTTGCCCATTCTTCTTTGCAAAACAGCTCCAGCTCAGTCAGATTAGATGGGCAGCGTTTGTGAACAGCAGTTTTCAGATCTTGCCTCAGATTCTCGATTGGATTTAGATCTGGACTTTGACTGGGCCATTCTAACACATAGATATGTTTTGTTTTAAACCATTCCATTGTTGCCCTGGCTTTATTCTTTACGGTTGTTGTCCTGCTGGAAGGAGAACCTCCGCCTCAGTCTCAAGTCTTTTGCAGACTCCAAGAGGTTTTCTTCCAAGTTTGCCCTGTATTTATATCCATCTTCCCATCAACTCTGACCAGCTTACCTGTCCCTGCTGAAAAGAAGCACCCCCAAAGCATGATGCTGCCACCACCATATTTGACAGTGGGGATGGTGTGTGTAGAGTGATGTGCAGTGTTAGTTTTCCGCCACACATAGCGTTTTGCATTTTGGCCAAAAAGTTCCATTTTGGTCTCATCTGACCAGAGCACCTTCTTCCCTATGGTTGCTGTGTCCCCCCACATGGCTTGTGGCAGACTGCAAACGGGGCTTCTTATGCTTTCTGTTAACAATGCCTTTTTTCTTGCCACTCTTCCATAAAGGCCAACTTTGTACAGTGCATGACTAATAGTTGTCCTATGGACAGAGTCTCCCACCTGAGCTGTAGATCTCTGCAGCTCGTCCAGAGTCTCCATGGGCCTCTTGACTGCATTTCTGATCAGCGCTCTCCTTGTTCGGCCTGTGAGTTTAGGTGGATGGCCTTGTCTTGGTAGGTTTACAGTTGTGCCATACTCCTTCCATTTCTGAATGATCGCTTGAACAGTGCTCCATGGGATGTTCAAGGCTTTGGAAATCTTTTTGTAGCCTAAGACTGCTTTAAATTTCTCAATAACTTGATCCCTGACCTGTCTGGTGTGTTCTTTGGACTTCACGGTGTTGTGGCTCCTAATATTCTCTTAGACAACATCTGAGGCCCTCACAGAGCAGCTGTATTTGTACTGACATTAGATTACACACAGGTGCACTCTATTTAGTCATTAACACTCATCAGGCAATGTCTATAGGCAACTGACTGCACTCAGATCAAAGGGGGCTGAATAATTATGCACACACCACTTTGCAGTTATTTATTTGTAATGTTTGGAATCATGTATGATTTTGGTTCCACTTCTCATGTGTACACCACTTTGTGTTGGTCTTTCATGTGGAATTCCAATAAAATTGATTCATGTTTGTGGCAGTAATGTGAAAAAATGTGGAAAACTTTTGCAACCCACTGTATCTAGCTATAATCCATATCATTTAAGCAGCCCAGCTAGTCTGAGGATAAATATAAAGGCAGGAGAGAGTTTCAGAGTCCCGCTGTACAATGTTACTGTGACTACTACTCACTCAGTGCACCTTCCAGCGCTCCTCCGGCTCCGGACACAACATTGCCTTTTACACAAATAATAATGGAAATTAAACAGTATAAAGGTTAAAACACAAAAACACAGGACCCAATGCATTACACAGCTCATAGCATATCTTGCCTCATCATTGGAAAAAAGTCAAAGTTGTACAGTAGTTTATAATAATCTTTACATTTAGTAAAATCTGTTAGCCAAATAACAGTGCTGCCCATGTCTTTTTAGTGTTCAAGTTGAAAGAAAAATCTTTCCATTTTAATTTGAAGCCATTTATGAATTTCTAAAACTGTCTGTGAGCTTTTGCCTGTGTTCACAGTGGTGCTTTGTGGTGCGACTTTATGGGGGTCATCTTAGCGCAGAAAGTTGCTCCACATTGGTAAGTATATGCAATGTTCAGTGTGTATGCAATGCTTTTGCATCCAGTGGACTATAGTCTCCCAAAGCATTGTTTTACCGCATAAAGCCTTTATAAAAACGGACCTGACAAGGGCGTAATAATAGACCCTGCAGGAGATGCAGCTGCAGGGGGGCCCAGAAGCCACAGGGGCCCCGTCCTGAGAGACTGACAATTAAGGAGAAGGAGAGAAAAATCTTTCTGCTCTCTGCACAAATGTTCTAATGACTGCATCTGCTCAGCCACTGATAAGGAATCATACAAAGTTTTGCAGACAAAGATTTGTAGACAGTCCCTATTCAGTGTGCAGCATGCTCTTCTGTACAGTACCCCACCCCCAACCTCTCTACCCTTCCCCAAGTGCTCTGTACTGTACTGATGCTGGAGAAGGCTGCAGAGGCAGGTTTGCTCCATCAGAGATGGACAGAGTAAGTGTAATAAGCTGAGGCTGGGAGCAGTTTATTGGGGGGGGGGGGCATCCAAAGTTTTTCAGGGGGCCCCAGTGATTTCTACTTACGCCCCTGGGACCTGAACTCTGAACTTCCTTTCTGCTCTAAAAGAGCAACGGCATAATAACCTTTAAATAACATTTCTTTGTTACAGCGGATACAAATCCTGCAATAAATCTGCAGTGAGTCTACTTCCTGCTTTCATGGAAGCCGACATATTGTTAGCATGCTGTGTTTGCCATTTAGCTCTCTGCCATGGCAACCAGCTGACACAGCTGATGGTCAAATAATAACTTGTGCTTAGTCTCAGATGAGGGGTGACTAGACAGGCTAAACTCTTTAAATACATACAGGGTGCATTTCAGCTTTCCTTCTGTCCCATGCAAGTCCACTTTAGCCGAGGCTGTGAAGCAAACTCTTCTGCACTGTATGCGATGCAAAGGTTGCATTACATGTAGTGTGACTTTTTTGTTCTTTATGCTTTTACAGGGAATTCAACACAACTTCAACCGTGAAGGCAGCCTACATTACTCTTGTTGTTTACAACAAACTCTGCAGAGTTGGGCTGTCTATAAAT